>NC_064618.1:557346600-557971600 GCF_023898315.1 Schistocerca nitens | reverse complement strand
GTGTGTACTATTTGATGAGAATTTATAAAGTGGCATTCTTAGTCGAGTAGACCTTCTGGAATCCTAACTGTGATATGCCAAGTAAATTGTTTCCACTAAAGTGAGAGACTGCTATTAAGTACATTACTTTTTCAAATATTTTGTTTGGCTAAAACGTCAGTAAGGAAACTGGATGATTGTTGTTTAAGCCTGTTTAGTCACCCACGGTTTTAATGAAGAGGCGTAAAATTATATGTTTTAAGCTGTCTGGAAGATTCCCTATGCCACTGATGCGTTACCAATATCACTGAGGATATTCCTTATTAAGTTAGAGCAACTTTTCAGAATTCTGTTTGAAATTCTGTCAACAGCATATGAGAGCTCCTGCTTTTTAGAATTCTATTAATTTCAGTGGAGGATGTTGGTACTGCTTCTAGTAGCATAAAGTTTTATGGAATGACATTTTTAATATATCCTCTTTCTTCTTCAACTGAACCATTGAATCCCGTTTTTTGCTCCTCCATTTAGAAAGTGTTTGTTAAAAGTACTTGTGGAACTTGTGACTGATTGGTATCCTGTACATTGGCTGGCTGTCCTTTCTCCTGTTTGACAATCCCATATACTTTTAATCTTATTATCTGTGTTGTTTATTTTTCAGGACTTCCATACTTCTGGACATTTTAATGACTTTCCTTAAAATACTGCAGTATTTTTTGTAGTATGGAGGTAATGTCAGATCCTGACTTTAGCATTTATATAAACTTTCCATTCAAACAAAGACCAGGCAGACTTTATGTTCTTGACAAAGGAGGACTATTGAACACTTCAGGCGGTGGTTGTAAAATATTACGTGAAATTGGCAGGAGGAATCACTCATCAGAGTTCCAAAGTGCTGCCAGCAGTCCACTAGCACAGCATAGGGAGCTAAAACGAATTAGGTACAGTGGCTAAGCAGCTCCTTATAATCCACATAAACTATAACCCATGCTAAGCAGCACTTGAGATGATGTAAAGAGTCATGCCACTGGGCACTGGGTGACTGAACACGAATGATTTGGAATGATGAATTTTTCTATATCCTGTGGCAATTGTAAGAAAGAGTTTGAGTTTTGTGAACGCGTGGAAAATATTACCTCCTGTCAAGTATTCTGCCAGCATTGAAGTACGAATGAAGTCGTGTTGTGGTAAGCATATTGTTTTCCATGGTTTGAGTATGGTCCTCTTATTGTGATTAATAAAATGCAAAGGCATGTGAACACATTTTACAGCATTGTGCCTGTGTACAATAGAGGAACAGTTTGGGATGATTGTTTACATCAACATGACAGTGTACCCAATCATACAGTGTCATATGTGAGCCATTGGTTTACAGACAGCAACTGTTCTGAACCAGACTGGCCCACCCTGCCTAGAGTCCCAGCCGGAACCCAATGAAACAACTTGGGATGAGTTAGAACACAAACTTCACTCCAGACCCCAGTGTCCAACATCACTACCTTCTTTGCTTTCGGCTCTTAAGGAAGACTGGGCTGCAGTTATTTCTTCACACACATCCAGACATATTATTGAAAGTCTTCCCAGCAGACTTCAGACAGACATAAAGTCTAAAGACGCACACCTTGCATAAATGTCCACCAATAGGTACCAAGATACTTTTGATAATATAGTTTACATTTTTTGCCTGTTATTGTATGAATTGGTTTTTGTGGTTTAAAAAGCTAATCAGATATTACCTGTTGCAGTGGTATGATCTGAAATTACTTAACCTGTTTTAGGCTCTCCCTATTACATGTTGTTGTATGTGTTTGTGTGTTTGTTGTATATAGTTAATGAAGTCATTAGAATCTTTTAACTGTGTTAGCACAGATTGTCATATATTCTGGTAGCTCTTGCCATACAGGCATATATTTTCGGTGTAGGAAAAGATAGATTGCTACTTGACGTAAAGAAGACATATTAAGATGCAGACAGGCACAATTAAGACCCTTCCATAACATTTTCGGCCACACCCTTAAACAGCAGAAGAGAAGCACACACTATTCATACACAAAAGCAAGCACACAAGGTGCACACATGACCGCCAACTCCAGCATCTCGGGATGGAATATGGTTTTGTGCAGCTGTTATTAATCTTCATAGAATTGCAGTGTGCATTAAACTTTTTTAATCAATACTTCTAAAGCATAAAAAGTCACGAAAAGGTCTTAATTTCAGCAACTTGAACATTTAAGAAACAAAAATTAAATTGTGTGCATGGATTGTGGCAGAACAGTCAGAGGTGTACCGCCAGTTTTCAGTGTCCCAAATCGGCATGGACTTTGTTTGTTTCTGTTAGTTCTGCAGGTTTCAAATTATTTCAGCATAAATTTATGGTGATATTTGACCATGTATGGATGCTCGAGAAGGTCTGCCGTTATCAGGGTGTGCCTTTGGCCCAAAGGTGACCCTGTATGGCTGATCACCACTGCATGGTGGCTGCTAGCTGGATGCCTCCTGGACAGTTCCACTAGCCATCTCCTTGATAATTGTCACTGGCTACATGCAGGACTAGATCTGCAGACACGCCTAGCATGTGTGCACATTATACAGATTATGTCACTATATGATAGCAGAGTTCAAGAAATCCTCATCAGAGATGCTGATCATTGTCTGAACCTCTAGCTTTAGCCTTCCATTTGACTCCAAATCAAAAGACCCTTATCAATACTGGGTAAAATGCTGCAGATAGTGAGCAGTGCTTCATCTTTTCATGTGAATTCAGCTATAGGAACAGAGCATGGCCTCTGACTACAGATGTGTTATTTGTGCCAACAAATGTTGAGATTTGCAGTCCGTTGCACTCAGTATGTTCAGCAGATGCTGGCAGAGCCTCCTCCATATCTTGGGCAAGGGACCACAACTGACCTTCCTTCCCAACCTGCCAGCTATTTTCCTGAGGTACTTCATTTTCCATGTAATGTTGGAACTCTGAATGAAGGAAAATTGATGGTAACAATCACTTCATTGTAAGGCAAGACTGTTTTCAGTTTCATACAGAGAGATGTTGCTGTTTGAGTAGGCTGTAGTTGTAGTGTTAGGAGTTTTACAGCAACTTGTCAGAATTGGTAGTGTATTACAAAAATTGTGATTATCCTAAAGAGAATAAGCAGAGAACGAGAAAGTTGGTGTTACAGGCTCGGGTTGCTATCCTGTACACAGCAGAGGGATTATTCAAAAGAAGCCTAATTAAAAACGAAGTCCTGTCTTTTGTAAATATGAAGACTGTTGGGATGACGTGTGAAGAAACTAGGATCAATGTGGCATAGTGATGAGGGAGACGTATCGATATAGACAAGCAATGCGCAGCATGTTGACATTGTCATAAAGGGCCATTGATCACAAAAGTTCGGTAATAGGGTGTAGAATGTGGGCTACTGGAAGAGGACAGAGTCAAGATGTTAACTTAAAGCAATAAATAATTTGCATAAGTGACACCTTTAATAAGAATGATGGATGTTGTCAACATATGCTATTGACAAAGTCCCAGGGTCCAGTCATGTCACCAACTGTAGTAATACCTGCCTGGCAAGTCCAAAATAACGCCAGAGGCCATTTAACATTTTAGTAGGCTGAAGTTTGTGAGCAACAGTGTAGCAGGAACCAATTTCCACTTGGTTTAGAGCTGACACTATCCCAGTGTTACAAATGAAAACCTCAGCAGCTACAACAACACGAAAGATGGACTTCAGCAAGTTACCTTTCGGTGGGTGAAGCAGTGGACCCAGACAACCATTACATGACTTTAGAATCCGAATTGAAAGAGTAGACAACTGCTAAAACCTACTAAATTTCACATGTGTAACCTATGGCTTTAAATGATGAAAATGAGAGGTCATGGATGCTGGGTAAATTCATGGTCTCCTAATTGTATCCCAGAAGGAAATTCCAGTGGCATGTAGCAAGGCATGGACGTGGTCAGGGAACTCAGTTACGGGGAATAAATTTGAGTAATGGTTTTGAGAGCAAGATCAACAATAGGAAAGTAAAAGTATGTGCCACATGGATACCACCTCGTTACATCTTACCAACAGACTGTGGTTAGACATAAACTGCATCACAAAAAAGTGAATCAGCCAGGAGACGTGATCAGATGTCAGTGTAACTTCATACATGTACACATCATTGGCAGGTGTGTGAATAATTAGAGTTGCAACATTGACATGTAGTCATACAGTGGAAACCTTGATAGTTGAAGAGTGACAGATCGCAGTAGGTGATTATCATTAGCAATTTATTAATTTCATGTGTCAAAGTGGAATGTATAACGGATTGTCAAGTTGTTATGGACGCATTTTGCAATTGAAGTAATCTAGAGAAGAAAATTGAAGTAACATGAAGCAAATATTTTATGAATATCACTAAAATATAGGAATTAGTAGTGGGCATGAACTTTTTGCATTATGTGTTTATTCAGTTCTTTAATGACTTTCAATCCAGATCAGACTAATTTTTTGAAAACTTTTTTCCAGGATTTAAATAAAGCAAAACAGTTCTTACCATTCCTCCAGAGGGCACAACGCACAGAAGCAATAGTAGAATTCGTTGCCAGTGGTTCGCGCCTAAGACTATATATCCCAAAGGAGACGTGTCTTGTTACATTCCTACTTGGAGGTAAGATAACTTATAAGTCTTTCTGCTCTCTATCTGATTGAAATTCTGAGGTGCTACTGGTGATAGAGCAAAAATGATGAAAATAACATAAAGATTGAATGACTGTTGCAAATTACAATTGCATCATTGAATTAATTTTTTCATTGGACACATCCATCACATTCCTCTCACCCTATTGGGTAGAAAAATGTAATAGGTCTCTAGAGCATAAGAATAATAACGTAACTACTTTACACAAGTACAAAACTAAGTACAGAAAAAGTTTTGGAAAACACTAACAGAAATAATCATATTAGAGAAGTCACTCGAACAAACATGAAGTATTCCCCACTTATTCCAGTCTTTCTTTTGCACAGACTTCAATCAGCTTTCTGTATCTTACTTCAGTACATGACATCAGTTGGCTGTATGTTCTCTCTCTCTCTCTCTCTCTCTCTCTCTCTCTCTCACACACACACACACACACACACACACACACACACACACACACACACACCTCTATCTCTATCTATCTCTCCATTTAAATTAATAGAGGGAAACATTCCACGTGGGAATATGACTCCTTACCCTCTCCCTTAAAACCCATATCCTTTCGTCTTTCCCTCTCCTTCCCTCTTTCCTGATGAGTCAACAGTTTGTTGCGAAAGCTTGAATTTTGTGTGTATGTTTGTGTTTGTTTGTGTGTCTGTCGACGTGCCAGCGCTTTCGTTTGGTAAGTCACATCATCTCTGTTTAGATATATCTCTCCATTTACATTCTTTAAATTTTTCTCTTGATACATTTTCTTGGAAAGGCAAGGGAAGCTATCAGTTGTGATTTTTGTTGGGTTTCCAATTTAACTTATTTTCCAACATCATCTGTTTCTCCCTCTGAACATGGGGACATAGTGGTTAAGGCAGTTAGCTCTCGTATTAGAGGAATGGGATTCAAATATGCATCCAAATTCATTAAGATGAATGGGTGAGATTTCTTTGAAAAAGAGGACACCACCTTCCCCTCCCGATCCTGTTTGCCATACCTAAAGGTGTCATTATCAGTGAAATTTGAAACTATAATCTTCTTTCCATTTTTCTTGTGCACTACTCAGAATGTTGTAGTGTCTGAGTTAATATGCTAATGTAATCTTAAGGCTGCTTCGTTTTCATTTAGTGTGCTGATCTTTATTCCTTACTGTTACATTAAAATTTGTGAAGAAGACTGAAAAAGCATTTGTAACCATTATTTGCAACATTTCATATAATTTGTTTCATTTTATAGAGTCACGTCTCCAGAATGACAAATAGTTCTACATTTTAATTCACTTGCTCATAGAGCTCTATATTGCTTTGTGCCAGAGAGAACTACTGAAAGTCATCTGCAAACAAAAACCCTGTTCCCAGTATTTTTCCTTTTATTGCTTTCCAGCACTACTAAATATGTGTTGTCTTACAGTGTTACAGTTTTCTGGGCTTAATTAAATGACTCTGCAGATTTCTGTATGAACAATTTTGTTTGTATTTAGATTTACCGTACAGTAATTTAAAACCATTTGATTTCAGAAACAGTAATTAAAACTAGTAGTAACCAATTGTTTCACATCACATAGCTCCATTAAAAAAGAGTAGTTTTAAATCTTTCCAAAGTGGAAGTAAATAAGCATACTAACAGCATTTATGATAGTCTGCTTGCAGGCCTCTGGTACAGGAGTAGCTGCTACAGAGTGACACTCTTAGCTTTAAGCGTGAAGTTTACTCTTAATTTTTGGAGTTTCTTAAAAAAGTGTAAAAAAGCTGGAAGAGAAGTAAATATAATTCTTGACTCTGGCCAGATAAAAACAAGCTGTTGAAAAAATCAGGAAATAATAGTGGGTTATAAACAAATATATTCCAAAGTATTTCTAGTAACACTAGCCTACAAAATGCAACTTCTGTTTTTTTCTGTGTAGTCTTTAAATATCTATGAAAGTAGTTGAAAAAAATATGAGCCTCAGAATTTTGCTACCTCTAGGCTGCAAGATCTTGTTAACGAAACTGTTTATTCAAAAAGTGCTTTTTTATTACACTTTGTGTAAAGAAATAGATCAATTAACTGATGATGAAGTGCTGCATCAAATGGGAGGAAAAAGAAATTTACAGTACAGCTTGACTAAAAGAAGGGATAGGTTGATCACACACCCCAAAGCATCAAGGAACAGTTCATTTTGTGAGAGAGGAAACCATGAGGAGTAAGATTGTACAGGGTGTTTCAAAAATGACCGGTATATTTGAAACGACAATAAAAACTAAACGAGCAGCGATAGAAATACACCGTTTGTTGCAATATGCTTGGGACAACAGTACATTTTCAGGTGGACAAACTTTCGAAATTACAGTAGTTACAATTTTCAACAACAGATGGCGCTGCAAGTGATGTGAAAGATATAGACGACAACGCAGTCTGTGGGTGCGCCATTCTGTACGTCGTCTTTCTGCTGTAAGCGTGTGCTGTTCACAATGTGCAAGTGTGCTGTAGACAACATGGTTTATTCCTTAGAACAGAGGATTTTTCTGGTGTTGGAATTCCACCGCCTAGAACACAGTGTTGTTGCAACAAGACGAAGTTTTCAACGGAGGTTTAATGTAACCAAAGGACCGAAAAGCGATACAATAAAGGATCTGTTTGAAAAATTTCAACGGACTGGGAACGTGACGGATGAACGTGCTGGAAAGGTAGGGCGACCGCGAACGGCAACCACAGAGGGCAACGCGCAGCTAGTGCAGCAGGTGATCCAACAGCGGCCTCGGGTTTCCGTTCGCCGTGTCGCAGCTGCGGTCCAAATGACGCCAACGTCCACGTATCGTCTCATGCGCCAGAGTTTACACCTCTATCCATACAAAATTCAAACGCGGCAACCCCTCAGCGCTGCTACCATTGCTGCACGAGAGACATTCGCTAACGATATAGTGCACAGGATTGATGACGGCGATATGCATGTGGGCAGCATTTGGTTTACTGACGAAGCTTATTTTTACCTGGACGGCTTCGTCAATAAACAGAACTGGCGCATATGGGGAACCGAAAAGCTCCGTGTTGCAGTCCCATCGTCCCTGCATCCTCAAAAAGTACTGGTCTGGGCCGCCATTTCGTCCAAAGGAATCATTGGCCCATTTTTCAGATCCGAAACGATTACTGCATCACGCTATCTGGACATTCTTCGTGAATTTGTGGCGGTACAAACTGCCTTAGACGACACTGCGAACACCTCGTGGTTTATGCAAGATGGTGCCCGGCCACATCGCACGGGCGACGTCTTTAATTTCCTGAATGAATATTTCGATGATCGTGTGATTGCTTTGGGCTATCCGAAACATACAGGAGGCGGCGTGGATTGGCCTCCCTATTCGCCAGACATGAACCCCTGTGACTTCTTTCTGTGGGGACACTTGAAAGACCAGGTGTACCGCCAGAATCCAGAAACAATTGAACAGCTGAAGCAGTACATCTCATCTGCATGTGAAGCCATTCCGCCAGACACGTTGTCAAAGGTTTCGGGTAATTTCATTCAGAGACTACGCCATATTATTGCTACGCATGGTGGATATGTGGAAAATATCGTACTATAGAGTTTCCCAGACCGCAGCGCCATCTGTTGTTGAAAATTGTAACTACTGTAATTTCGAAAGTTTGTCTGCCGGAAAGTGTACTGTTGTCCCAAGCATATTGCAACAAACGGTGTATTTCTATCGCTGCTCGTTTAGTTTTTATTGCCGTTTCAAATATACTGGTCATTTTTGAAACACCCTGTAGATGGAGATAAAGGTTTGGCAAGTTCAACTGGTTATAGGATGCAACAGTTTTGCATAGGCTTGTGTTGAGAGCTGCATCAATCCAGTCTTCGTATTGCAGAACACAACAATGTTAATATCCAAAAACTGAAAATAACACTACATAAAACATACTTTATAAGAGTAAATATTATGCTTCATTTGGATATACATGAAGTATTTTCTGTGATTTTGTGTAAAACTATTTCTTTGCTGAGAATGTTATAAAAGAGACAGAACAAACTTCAATCAGCATTACATAACCAAGGAAACTGTTTCTTATATTGAGCTTGACTTGTATATAAAAATATTTTCATAATATTGGTCTTTTGTGCAGTGAGTGAAAACACCAAATGGTGCACCAAGGCATTTGCCTTTTATTAAGAAAGCATTCTGATTAGTCCAAGTCATACCTACGTTCACTTAAAAATGGGATGGGCTTCACTGTGTCTGGTCCAAAAACAAAACAAACTTACATATGAAAATGGTTTTTGTGTACAGATAGTACATAAATGTACTGGCTGTTTTTGAACTAGTCACCATAATGATTTGTTGTGATTTACTAGTTCTCCCATTTATATTGCAAATAGAAACATAATCCACAGGCTGTTTGTAGAGCAAAGTCATCATGGTACCCAGTAGCTTGCAAATTGCAGAAGCAACAAAGCTTTGTGTTGTGGCAGGCAGTCAGTATTCATTTGAGACTTTGTGAAGCTGTACATAGCTCCACAGATGTTGACAGGCAGATCATTTTGATTCAAATTAGGATATGCTGTGCACCTTGACGAATTGGCTTAACATTAAGTTTATTTGCAGAGTAAATATTAAATGTGGCCGAAAATTAGACTTTTATCACTAATTATGATCTGCAAATACTGCAGACTTTTTTCCACTCACTTGTGTGTTCAGAAACTTCTTAATGCGAAGTAAAGGTGTTGACTTTGTCAGTGAAATATGTAATTGTACAGTGTACGATAAATTAAGTTACTATATTCATTACAGAAAATGGAACAGTGAAATTCAGAGATAGTATGTGCCCATTAAAATCTTTGAGGAGGAATCACCCAGTTTTAAAATGTTGCAGGAAGCCTGTGGGAACATTCTTGGAGAGCCAAGTAGTAAATTTGAAGACAGATTTCTCAGACAGGTCTTCAATAAGAAAAACTGATGAAGAGTGATGAGGAGAAAGACTTGTAGGCCAGTTAGGTAGTGAACTAAATTTAAATCTTCAGCCTTTCACCAGATGAAGATTTAGGCTTTATGAAGGCCTATGATTAGATGGTTCTCACACTTTAACAAAAGGTTGATCCTAAGAATGTATGCTTGACTTTCTTGAAAGGGGAAAAATTGAGGAATTTAGAATACGATCCCAGAACTAAATATCAAAATGAAAAGTTGTACACTAGCCAATCTCTTTGACAGAAGAAAGGACAAATGAACAAATATTCTTTCTTAACTGCAGGGAATTTGTGTTTCTGGAAAACTGTCGAACAAGTTTTCATAAAGAAGGGATGAGGGCAGAAGGTCTGTTTCATATGTCAAATGTTGGGGACACTGGAATGCTCCACAAGGACAATGGTTTCCTAAACACAACTCGGTCCTTAAGATTTTGATGTTACCCTAGTTTTAAAAAAAGCACTTGTCAGGACATTGCCGTTGTGCTATCAATAAGCATTGGAACTTAATACCTGAGAGTGGATACATATGAGGACTTTCAGTAATGCTGTGAAGATTGCAAACTGTCCACCAATATATAGCTACCAAAAACACACTACCTTTAAGAGAATACATTTGGTGTTGTGGTCGTCTTTAGTCTAGAGACTGGTTTGATGCAACTCTCC
Source organism: Schistocerca nitens (assembly GCF_023898315.1). Taxonomy (NCBI): domain Eukaryota; kingdom Metazoa; phylum Arthropoda; class Insecta; order Orthoptera; family Acrididae; genus Schistocerca; species Schistocerca nitens. The sequence goes on along the minus strand of NC_064618.1, from coordinate 557,961,348 downwards.
ATACTACTCATCCTGTGCAAGCTTCTTCGTCTCCCAGTACCTACTGCAACCTACATCCTTCTGAATCTGTTCAGTGTATTCATCTCTCGGTCTCCCTCTATGATTTTTACCCTCCATGCTGCCTTCCAATACGAAATTGGTGATCCCTTGATGCCTCAGAACATGTCCTACTAAATGATCCCTCGTTCTAGTGAAGGTGTGCTACAAAATTTCTCTTCTCCTTAATTCTATTCAATACCTCCTCATTAGTTATGTGATCTACCCATCTAATCTTCAGCATTCTTCTGTAGCACCACATTTCAAAGGCTTCTATTCTCTTTTTGTCCAAACTATTTATCGTCCAAATTTCACTTCCATACATGGCCACACTCCATACATATACTTTCAGAAACGACTTCCTGACATTTAAATCTATACTCAATTTAACAAATTTCCCTTCTTCAGAAATGCTTTCCTTGCCATTGCCAGTCTACATTTTATATCCTCTCTACTTCGACCATCATCAGTTATTTTGCTCTCCAAATAGCAAAACTCATTTACTACTTTAAGCGTCTCATTTCCTAATCTAATTCCCGCAGCATCACCCGATTTAATTCGACTACATTCCATTATCCTCGTTTTGCTTTTGTTGTTGATCATCTTATATCCTCATTTCAAGACACTGTCCATTCCGTTCAGCGTCTCTTCCAGGTCCTTTGCTGTCTCTGCCTGAATTACAATGTCATCAGCAAACTTCAAAGTTTTTATTTCTTCTCCATGGATTTTAATTCCTACTCTGAATTTTTATTTTCTTTCCTTTACTGCTTGCTCAATATACAGATTGAATAACATTGGGGAGAGGTTACAACCCTGTCTCACTCCCTTCCCAACCACTGCTTCCCTTTCATGTTCCTCGGCTCTTATAACCGCCATCTGGTTTCTGTACAAATCAGGGTGTCTACGACCCGGGAGATCCGGGAAAAACCCTGGAATTTTTTCATCCAGGAGAAAACCAGGATAAACTTGGGAATTTTTTGGAATTCCAGGAATTTTTTTTTTGTTTTAGCTTTCAGGTAATTTTTTGTAATTTTGCCTGGTAAGAAACAATACTCTAACTAAGGATATTATGTATCCCACTACTGCATAATAATATGCAGCAATAAAACATGAACGAGAGGAAAAAAAACGAAAATAAAACTTAAGTTGAAAAGGAAATGCGCCACGTACAACAACTAAACACAGTGCTCATACAAGCGACTGCAAACACCTAAATGTGTTAAAAGCCTTAAGAAGACTTTTCGCCGGCCGGAGTGGCCGTCCGGTTCTAGGCGCTACAGTCTGGAGCCAAGCGACTGCTCCGGTCGCAGTTTCGAATCCTGCCTCTGACATGGATGTGTGTGAAGTCCTTAGGTTAGTTAGGTTTAATTAGTTCTAAGTTCTAAGGTACTGATGACATCAGATGTTAAATCCCATAGTGCCCAGAGCCATTTGAACCATGTCCACATGACCGGTATTTACGTTTAGTGATTTTCCTATTTCCTCTTCGTTTATTGCTGTCACGTCAAGTGAAAACAAAATGGTTTTCTATGGCCAGGAGCTATCAAGTGAATTTGTGGTGTCACCGTCAGACACCACACTTGCTAGGTGGTAGCTTAAATCGGCCGCGGTCCTCTAGTACATGTCGGACCCGCATGTCGCCACTGTGTTATCGCAGACCGAGCGCCACCACATGGCAGGTCTCGAGAGACTGACTAGAACTCGGCCCCAGTAGTACGGACGACCTAGCAAGGCGCAGTTATCCATATCTGGAGAGAGTCTCACTTGTGTTCACCATAGAGATGTACAAGAAGAAATTAAAGATAAGTATATGAGAAGCTCCGTTCTTTTCCTTATAGCTTTTACCACATATCCTGTTTCAGATTTAACGCAAGACGGCGTGATTTGACGCGTGCCCTATCGGCTACTTCATTGTGGACTGGCTGCTCTTGTCAGTCCACAACAGAATTAAAATACACTCACATGAGTACGGAAGGCTAAAATATGTTATTACTTTCAGATTTTGTTTCCCCCTTTCTGACAGGTATTAATTGCCTTGCAGAATAATGAAGTTATTTTTGTCAATTTGCTTAAGCAATTTGGCTTTTTAATCATTTCCGATGAGGCAATAAGTTTATTTAAAACGAAGTGTTTCATTCTACACTATTGGCTAGTTTCAACTGTTCGCTGCATTTCAAAAGTGCATGTTTTCATCTTCTATCACATATGACATTATGCCATAATGAAGAACCAAACATTAGATAATACAGCACTGGTACTCCAAAAAAATTTACATACGAATGTGCACTTTAAGCCGAATTACGCGTTTTAGTATGGTGCACGAAATTCCGATGCTCTTCAAGTATCCTCTGATGTCTCTTTTCTTTTATGACATAATGTAAGATCTTTTAATGCCTTACACCTACGAACATACGCGCTTCCAGCATCCTGGTAGCTGCGCAAGCGCGGTGACGCCTGTTATCTCGCACTCTCTGGCAACTACTGAAACGAACCTATTTCTAACAGGTCGGGTGAAAATATTGCGAATGGTCGTTTGAAAAGCGTTATTTTCAAAGTAAATTTCCTTTTATGTGGGATGAACTGTGTGCGAGAATGTACGATGAATTTCTTAGATCACAGAGCGTTTGACTGTCATTTAAAAATCAAGTCTATGAGTAAAAACATTTATAAAAATTTCGAACCCAGAAGATCAAGACATTTATGTCTTTATTAAAAATTTTACTGGCACATTTGTGGGATGTATCTCAAAGTGTAACACGTGCCTTATTAATCTTCGAGAGCAAGATAATATGTGAAAGCTCTGTTTTTCTTGTAGTAACAGTATATATATTATAATTTAAACCATTAACGTTTCCTATTTGTGTGCACGCCCTATTTAACAGTGATAACACTATTGGCTGACTACATCACGTGTCCTATGCTCAAATATCCTCTATTATCGGCTGGCGAGAGCATGTGACATGAGCTATGACTGGCTACAAATTGCACTGCAATCTTGATTTCAATGCTTCGGAAAGTACCATGCGGCGTTTGGTAGAATTTAAATTTAGACTTTCGTGATACGAAAATATGTAGCGTACATGTTGCTGCACATCAAAGATCTTCGTCACTTAACACGGAAAAAGTGTATCTTCACCCGGGAGAAAGTGTAATTTTAACCGGGAAATCCGAGAATTTTTTTTTTTTTTCTTGTTCGCGTCTACACCCTGACAAATTGTAAATAGCCTTTCTCTCCCAGTATTTTACTCCTGCCACCTTCAGAATTTGGAAGAGAGTATTCCAGTCAACATTGTCAAAAGCTTTCTCTAAGTCTACAAATGCTAGAAATGTAGGTTTACCTTCCCTTAATCTATCTTCTAAGATAAGTCATAGGGTCAGTATTGCCTCACGTGTTCCAACGTTTCTACGGAATCCAAAGTTGTCTTCATCGAGGTCGTCTTCTATCCAGTTTTGCCATTCGTCTGTAAAGAATTCATGTTAGTATTTTGCAGCCGTGGCTTATTAGTTCGGTAATGGTCACATCTGTCATCACCTACTTTTTTTGGGATTGGAATTATTATATACTTCTTGAAGTCTGAGGGTATTTCACCTGTCTCATACATCTTGCTCACCAGATGGTAGACTTTTGTCGGGGCTGGCTCTCCCGAGACTATCAGTAGTTCTAATGGAATGTTGTCTACTCCCAGGGCCCTTTTTCGACCTAGGTCTTTCATTGCTCTGTCAAATTCTTCACGCAGTATCATATCTCCCATTTCATCTTCATCTACATCCTCTTCCATTTCCATAGTATTGTCCTCAAGTACATCACCCTTGTGCAGACCCTCTATATACTCCTTCCCCCTTTCTGCTTTCTCTTCTTTGCTTAGAACTGGGTTTCCATCTGTGCTCTGGATATTCATACAAGTGGTTCTCTTTTCTCCAAAAGTCTCTTCAGTTTTCCTGTAGGCAGTATCATCTTGCCCCTAGTGAGATATGCCTCTACATCCGTACATTTGTCCTCTAGCCATCCTTGCTTAGCCATTTTGCACTTTCTGTTGATCTCATTTTTGAGACGTTTGTATTTCTTTTTGCCTGCTCCATTTACTGCATTTTTATATTTTCGCCTTTCATCAATTAAATTCAATATATCTTATGTTACCCACGGATTTCTACCAGCCCTCGTCTTTTTGCGTACTTGATCCTCTGCTGCCTTCACTACTTCATCCCTCAAAGCTACCCATTCTTCTTCTACTGTATTTCTTTCCCCCATTCCTTTCAAACGCTCCCTAATGCTCTCCCTGAAACTCTGTACAACCTCTGGTTCTGTCAGTTTATCCAGGTCCCATCTCCTTAAATTCTCATCTTTTTGCAGTTTCTTCAGTTTTAATCTACAGTTCAGAACCAATAGATTGTGGTCAGAGTCCACATCTGCCCCTGGAAATGTCTTACAATTTGAAACCTGGTTCCTAAATCTCTGTCTTACCATTGTCTTACCATTGTCTTACCATTATATAATCTGTCTGAAACCTTAGAGTATCTCCTGGCCTCTTTCATGTATACAACCTTCTTTTATGATTCTTGAACCAAGGTTTAGCTATGATTAAGTTATACTCTCTGCAAAATTCTACCAGGCAGCTTCCTCTTTCATTTCTTAGCCCCAATCCATATTCACCTACTACGTTTCCTTCTCTTCCTTTTCCTACTGTCGAATTCCAGTCACCCATGATTATTAAATTTTCGTCTACCTTCCCTGTCTTAATAACCTCTTTTATCTCATCATACATTTCATCAATCTCTTCATCATCTGCAGAGCTAGGTGGCATATAAACTTGTACTACGGGGGTAGGCATGGGCTTCATGTCTATCTTGGCCACAATAATGCGTTCACTATGCTGTTTGTAGTAGCTTACCTGCATTCCAATTTTTTATTTATTATTAAACCTACTCCTGCATTACCCCTATTTGATTTTGTATTCATAACCCTGTATTCACCTGACCAGAAGTCTGGTTCCTCCTGCCACCGAACTTCACTAACTCCCACTGTATCTAACTTTAACCCATCCATTTCCCATTTTAAATTTTCTAACCTACCTGCCCGATTAAGGGATCTGACATTCCACGCTCCGATCAGAACAACGCCAGTTTTCTTTCTCCTGATAACGATTTCCTCCTGAGTAGTCCCCGCCAAGAGATCCGAATGGGGGACAATTTTACCTCCGGAATATTTTACCCAAGAGGACGCCATCATCATTTAACCATACAGTAAAGCTGCATGCTTTATGTTTAAAAGTGAAATAAATTGTTAAGAATAAATCTCATTGTGTCAAAGTAAAGCCATCTCTCACACAAGGGTCTTACCTGGTTTCAACTAGAATGCCGTACTCCAAGCAGCAAGAAGTCACAAGTTACCTTCGTGCCACACATTTTAGGAAGGCTGGAGCGCCATTACAATAAAAGTTGTAATGACCACTGTGATTATGTTGAAAATATTACTTATAATTGGTATCCATACATAAGTACTTCTGTATTCGTACTTGTTTTAGTTACTGTAAAAAATAGCTGTCATACAGATGTTTGAGGTCATACACCCTGGGCACTTTACAGATATTCTTTTTTCTTCACATGCACAAAAGCCCACAACTGATCACTCAAAATTCATGGCGGGTGAATGAAACACAAGTTTTAAGACAAGACTTATGTAAATTGAGACATATTGCTGAGAACTAATAGTGTTCTGATATTCATTTCATCCCTATTTCATCTGTCTCACTCAGAACGGGGTCAGGAAGGAAATATTTCATGAGCAAAGGTTTCAGTACATAAAGAATCTCATTAGAAAAACTGAAAATATCATAACACAGAGGAACAATATAAGAATTGTGCAGTGACTGTCAGTTTGACAAGGATGATAGTAAAGAAAAAGTGAAAGGTGCAAACTCGTAAAAAAAATAAAAAAATAAATAAATAAATAAAAGTTTCAGTAATGAGGAAAAAGTAATAGAAAATTAAAAATCAATCATTTAAAACAAATCAAACAATGGAAAATCCAGGATGGAAAGTAACAATATTATGAAAGGGAAATTGTCACCATATAAGGGAGATGCTGTATCACAGATAGGCACAACAAAAAGACTGTCACAAATAAAACTTATTGTTGTGCCTATCTGCGGCTCAGCATCTCCGCTATATGGTGAATAGTAATTTAAAATAGTGTTGACAGGTAATTCTATAGTATTCAGTAACAAAGAAATAAAACCTAATAAGTGTGTCTACTAACAACATTCAAAATTTGATCCAACAACACAGCTCCATGGAGTGGCTGGGTAACAGCAACCTGAAGTAGGAAATACAGGAACTAAATAGTGCTATAGGATATCTCAAACTTTGCAAGTTGTGAATACAAGAATTTTATGCAAAGGCACTTTAAAGTCTCTACTTTATACATATCGTACAAAACTAGTAACTTTATTTGTAAGGCTGGTTGAATAATTTCGCTTAAATCACTCTCACATGAGCTGTCGCAGCAACCATTTTCAGTGCCCTTTACAGATAAGTTTCAGGCAGGTACATTGCCGTGATGTGTGAAAAGCTACTTATTCCTTATCAATTTTCAAAAAGTGTTCAATTACTACATTTATGAACTTATAAAAGTTGGCTTCCAGAGAACAACATTTAGGAACAGTGTCAATCTTCTTGTCAAGGTTTTTCATGTATTCTACACGTTTGTGTGGTGGCTACATATGTTTGTATGTGCAGTTGATCATGGTGATCAAAGCTTCTGTGTTAAAAATCTTAATTTTTCAATATATACCATTACTTGGATAGTAAAAATTTGTGTCACAGGTATTAACTGCCCAAGAGGCTCAAGACCAGGACCAGGAAATACTGGAACTGTGGAAGGTGAACCTTATGGTGAAGAAGCCTTGGCCTTCACAAAAGACAAATGTTTGCAACGTGAGGTAGAAATTCATGTGGAGTCAATGGACAAAGCAGGAAATTTCATAGGATGGCTATGGATTGAGGGTGTTAACTTATCAGTTGCACTAGTGGAAACGGGACTGGCATCTGTTCACCCAACAGCTGAGCGATCAGAGCATTATCGTGCTTTGAAAACAGCAGAAGACACAGCAAAGGCGAAGAAATTAAAAGTATGTATGTCCATTATAGCTTTCAGAAGAAATAATGCGTTTATCATGGGGGGGGGGGGGGGGTAGTAGAATTGTTGTACCAAAACGTATGTCTGTTGCTTTAGTTGTTCAGTAGGACACTTCAAAACTGTAATATAATAAGCACATTGTGATTGTATCATACTATAAATAAATTCAATAAAGTTGTGTGTGTGTGTGTGTGTGTGTGTGTGTGTGTGTGTGTGTGTGTGTGTGTTTTATTGGTCACAGCCAGTCATCTTCACAGTGCTATGTTAACTATTGGAAATCTGCATTACTGAAAAGAGCTTTTAGACAGTTTTTCAGTTTGCATCAATGTAATCGTTGTGCATAGTTAACAAATGTGATGACTGTAGACAAAACAAAATGCAAAACTATTGAGGTTTTTGTGGTTCCATGTTGACATTTTGCCTGTTGGCTTTGATCTGGGGATCTTTGATGGACATTTGTTTCGTGTTTTACCAGTAAAAGTGACTGAATCAAGCTTCATTGCTAGTGAATCTTGGACAGAGCCACCCACTCATGTTGGAGAAACGTCAGATGAATCATCCCAAAGTGAAAGCCAACAGGCAATACATCAAAAATTCAGTTACTCCAAGTGAAAATTATTACATAATGTTCCTTCACCTCTAGTTTCCTTTATTGTTATTTTTTAGATACATTGAAATTGTAGGTCTTTGTGTGAACCGTGGAGATTTAACGTTTTTATTACAAAATTAGTCAAGTATTATTAATTAAGTGTTTTAATTAATTTTTTATATTAACATTGTATTTCTGTGGTACCTAGATATGGAAGGACTATGTTGAAGAAAATGAAGAAGAGAAAAAAATTGAAGAAGAGAGGGTAGTGGAAAGAAAAATAGACTACCAGAAAGTACTCATTATTGAAGCTACTCCGGATCTGCATTTCTATGCTCAGATGGTTGACCAAGTTCCAAACTTAGAACAGCTGATGGCAAAAATAAGACAAGAATTCACAACTAATCCTCCGTTACCTGGTGCTCACACACCTAAGAAAGGTGAACTTTGTGCTGCCAGGTTTAGTTTGGATCGTGAGTGGTACAGAGCAAAAGTAGAGAAGATTTCTGGCTCCAATGTGTCTGTTTTTTATGTGGACTATGGCAACAGGGAAACAATTAATGTTTCAGATTGTGCAAAACTGCCAGCTGAATATTCTTCTGAGAAATATTTTGCTCAGGAATATGCACTGGCTTGTGTTCAGCTACCAAGGAATGATGTAAGTAATTAATTGTTAGTCTTTCTTCTAAAGCAGTTGCATACAGGCTTTTAAACGTGTTAATTAACTGTATTAGAAACTATTGACTAAATCATGTGTTACACAGTAATATATTGATATTTTCTGGTTTCCAATCAATGTTTCAATGCAGCAGAACTATTACCATGTATGCATTTGTTAGTTTTCTGTTTAACTTCATTGGCCATTTCACAACCCATCCCATTCAGATCCTCCTCCTCCTCCTCCTCCTCCTCCTCCTACCCCCCACCCCCAACCACCCCTCCCAATTACCAGTTTCTGCCAATTACATAGAATAAACCTGTCCTTACAACACATCCTGCAATCTTTCTGGCTTCAATCTCTTCTAGTTCTTATCCCACTCACTTCAACCCAATTTTTCTTTCTGTAGTCTCCTTGTGTTGGTTTTTTTTTTCCCCCAATCCATTTCAAGTGCCACACACAGGTCCTCTGGGAGGGGCACATTCCTGCCTCCATATCTTTGGTGTCCCTTTACCCTTCTTCCCCTTCCCAACTTTTTTCTACTCTCACACTCCAATTGAGATGCAGCACCAGGACAATGTAAGAATGAAATGCAGCATATTCCTTGTATGCAGTTAGGATGCAACATTTTATTTGCATTTACTCCTGAAACCCAAAAAAAAATTTTTTTTAAGTTTCTATAGTATGCACTCATAGTATGTATGCACACTAGTGCTGCTCAAACGTAGTCCAGCAGACTTCATTACTTTAATCACTGGTGATTTTTTTTTTCCATCCAACAAATGAGAGGAGGAGGTTGGAGGAATAAGGCTAATAAGGGATTAATTAAGTAAACCATGCTAACCACAGATATTAGAAAATGTGAAAAGTGATAGAGTTGTGAAGAAACCAGAGGGATGTAAGAGATGGATTGCCTGAACATAAAAAGTGTAAATGCAGCAAAAATGGGCAGCAGTAGGTAACACTATTGGCGTGGAGGCGGGAGGAAGCAAATGGCACTAGAAGCAGCTGAGAGAGAGCAAGCTAGAAAGGTGTAGGAGATACAAAATGGAAAACTAAATTGGAAAGAGGTGTAGGAAAAATGTTGTGAGGAGGAAGAGGAGAAAGGAAGCAGATCATGATAGTGTTAGTTAATTTAATTTGAGCACAGTTGGGTATTGAGAACAGAGCACCTGTTGTAAAACAATACTGACTGGTGACATCCAGACACATTGTTACTGGGTTAATGGTTATTTTGTCCTTTGGCAGACGGAATAGACTGTGCTAATTCTTTCTTTTTGACAAATGTGTGTCGTCATATAAAGTTGAACAGTTGTGCATACACTGTTAGTGTATGTAAGTGCAGGAATAATAGTAGTATGTGCAGGAATTATATTGTGGTATGGTATGCCAACAATGCATAAGGCAAGAAAATGATCTGGAGAATGAGTAGAGAATTTGAGATGGAAATTTCAGAGGTTGAAATGTAATGGGTACACTGTGTGGTGTGAGGAAAGTAATAGGTAGTGAGAGCCTTGTTTCATTTCATGGCTTCCAGAAATAACAACTCAGGTGGAGAAGTTGATTGATGCATTCCATGCCAATACAGTAATTTGTGTCAAAATATTGCCAAATCAAATTTGTTCTTATTGGGCTAGGTGACATAACAAAGTTTATAGACTAGGGTATTCATGCAAGTGGAGGGAATGAAGACAAGGGTGAGGCAGTGTGCTTGTGTAGCAAGGAGGGTCTTGCCAGGGTTGCAAGTGTGTGTTTCACATAGAAAGGCAAACAACTGTTGTTAATGGGCTGCATGTTCTTGAAATAGGGATTGATTCTGAGTTGGAAAAAATCAGTTAAATGTTAATTATGGACATGATGTGCAATATTACCATTTCTTTGGATTTGTTCACTAAAGTTAAGAAAAAGCCCGCTCAAGAAATCTATGAAAAGTGTACGGTAGGTATGCCACCTTTGATTCCAGAGCGATTTGATGATCTCATCATTTTTCACTTCACCCACCAAAGATGAAATAGACACTTATGTATGAAATGAAGGTGTGAGAAAAGGATTCCTTAATATTGCTTTCATGTGGGTACTGGTTGGTATAAATATTCTGCCAACATCCAACCATGCCCATTGTCATAGGTTAAGGTGACGTAGTAATTAGTAGTATGTGGAATGGAAATAATACTGGTGCAGGCCTGACTAATGTAGAAATACAGCTTTTACACAGTAGGCCGCAGAAGTTAGGTAACAGGTTTGAGGAAATTTTGTGCAGAGGTGGCAATTCACTTGAAAACCCGGAATTCTCAGGGAATTAAATTTTACCTGAAAAAATCAGGGAATTTCAGGAATTTCATAAAATCTCGGGGAATTCTTTGTTTTTAATCTAGCATTGAAATTTAATTTTATTGAGTTTTATGAGTCACAAATTTTAAAATACTTAATATCTCAAAGTGCGTTAATTATATGAATGTTATTCCATATAAATTATGTATGTTTAAAAACTGTGGTTAAACACTGCATATGCCTGGTATATCTCTCAGCTGAGAGGAAAGAAAAGTCATTATTCTGGTATGCTGCCACCCTCCCACAGGATTAATTTATCAGGAGCTTCTTGATGCCATTTGCCTCCTCACATCTGGAATTCTCAGGATTTTTTTTTCTAAATTTGAGTAGCCACCATGTGGGAGCATAATGAAAATCTCTTGGAAGAGATAGTAAGCTCTTTGGGTTGTTAAGAGTTCCTATAAGGAACTGCAGTAATTAAGAGCTGGGATTATGGGCAGCAGTAGTAGAGGCACAGGTCAGTGTGAGGCACAGTATGAGAAAGGTACCTTTCTTAGGTTGGATAGCAAATTATAGATTCCTAATAAAATGGCACAAGTCATCAGTTGCTGTAGTCTGATGATAATTAAATTTAGGTTCCAACATGGATACTGTTGACGCAGGGTGATTTTGTCAGGAAATCATGACATTTTCAGGGAGGTGGATTTTACTGTGGAAAAAATCTTGGGGAACTGTAAAAGAAATCAGAGAACTCTGGAAGACTCGTGGAGATTGCAAGATCTGTTGATTAAAACAGATATATTGAGGCAGTTTATTTATTCCTTTGAGATTCTGCTTTGTAGTAAAATTAGATGTTATATGAGGAAGTTAAAGCAGTGCATTGAATTGTTACTGTATTAGATGCTCAGAAATGGATGTTTATGGTGTACTCAGGTCAATTTTATTATCTCATCACATACAGATGAACTGTTAAGACATTTGTTACAGTTCAGTTTTAAATGCTGAATTACATTAATTGCATATTCCTAGTCTTTAAGTTTTTGTACATTTTCGTAAACATTTATTGTGGGACTTGAGCGTACATCTTAAATCTTTTGAAAACATGAAACTTCTGTTATTCCTTGTTTCATAATGCAATGAGAGATTGATGTTGTTTTCTTCTTACTGGTGTAATTTAGCTGTCTGCACTTGATACATTTTCACCATGTCGGATGTGCTGCCAGTTACCTGTTATTAATCTTGCTGATGAATGGTCACTTTTAGAAATTGTTCTGGTGGTCCAGCTACTCTGTCCCACCACTGTTTATAAACTGTCTTTTGTTCTGGGCTTTGATCCTTGCTTGGTGATACTGCGGTGCTAGATCACGACTACTACTTAGAGGTATTTAAAGTCTTAGTCTCACAGTGACAGATGTTAATAATTAGAACTTAAAGTACTATAACCAAATATAAAACATTAGCATTTGCAGACCCATTATGTCTGATCCTTGTGCCATTCATCAAAGTTCTCTTTAACATAAAAGTAGTTAATCTGTTTTGGGTCCCCATTTACATTGTCAGTGGCCCTCTTACTCAAAGCCATCCATGACACCACCAGCTTGGATTACCAAAGCATACACACAGCCCCGTAAGGCAAATGAACAGTATGCATTTCACGACTGCTCGCCACTGCCCATGTTATTAGAGTGCATGCACCCACCTTACAAATGCAGACTGGGATGCACAATACCTGCTCCTTTCTTATACACTACTTAACAAATAGCCACTACCACAGTCATCTTTAGCTGGTATGGATATCAATAGTGGACCAAAGTATTCAGTCAAATGTCCTGTTACATTACAATAATTACGTTGGAAATGTATTAACTCAAATAAATTTGAGGATTTGTGCTGCATGAAGCAAAGCAGATAAAAATTGTTCAGACAGAATAGTTGGCATCTTCAGATACCGAAATAACACCATAAATCTGTAGGTTTTGTATTTTACATATTTCTAATTTTTCTTTCTGGTGACAAATATTTTTGGCTCAACATTTGCATTTCCAAATAATAATAAAAGTAATAATTTTGTATCTTATAACCGATTCAAAAAAGACTTGTCCATAACCTTTTCACATTCCAGTTCGTTGTCTTGAAAGATCAGGCATTACAAGCACTGAACTCTTCAATTTGTTTGCTGAATAGATTATGGACCAGAACAGATTTTTGTTCAAATATAGTCTTCAGAATTTGCTGTTATCTGCTTCCTATAGTTTCTGGGTTTTGTGAATGACTTGGAGTTCATTTCTTCTTGATTGTATAATTTTAAATTACATAATTAAGGTTTACTCAGAACCTTGATAGTAAGCTACTTCATCAAAACCAGGTAGCTGCATTATTTTTAAAATAGAGAAAAATTGTGGAATTTTCTCAAAGCTATTGGTTTTAGTCACCTCTGAGGTATTACCTGTTAATAGTAGTAAATAGAATTTATGTCAACAGGTAAATAATTTATGTAAAATATGAAAAGATTTGGATCTAGAATTAAACCTTATAAAACAGTTTTCCATTACTACAGATTATTTTTTTATTTGAGGCTATAACCAGTCTTAGTTTTTTGTTTGACAGGTATAACATGATCAATCCCCTGCAAAACATTTCCCCTAAACCCACATCTTTCTAGTTTACCAGGAAGACAGGTTCATGCTATCAGATACTGTTGGAAGTCCACAGAAAATTATAACAACCTTTTTTGTTTTAAGCAGCTTATATTCTCTCCAAATTCGTTTATGGCTTGCATAGTTGTTTTGTATATTTGAGGACCAAATGATATTGAACTTTCTTTTCTTATCAAAGTAAGGGAAATTGGACATATCCTCTTTCAGGCTTTTCTTGCATAGTAGCATTATCTCTTGTGAAATTTAGATGTGTCCTTCATTTAATGACCTGATTTATTAGTACAAATGTGAATATGTCATTTCTTTATAAATTGCCTTTCTTATAAGGGGGCAGTCAAATGAAGATGAACCACATGGGGGAAAAAAGTAAATGGTTTATTATTTCAAAAGCAATCACCGTAACTGTTAATAAATTTCTCCCACAGTGTGACAAGACAGTGACTCCCCCCAAGCTATTTGTCCATAGCAAATAGATGGCCACAAGTGTCTTTCTTCAGGGCTCCAAAAATATGGAAATCACATGGGAACAGATCAGGGCTGCTTGGAGGATGTGCAAGCACTTCCCAGCAAAACTTCCGCACACTCGAAACAACCTCAGCAACGTGTGCCTTATTTTGTTTGTAGGTAGTTTTGACTAAGCTGTAAAATTTGGCTGGGAAGCCCATACACCTTCCAAAATGTTCCAATCTCTTCCTGTGTGATTTCCATATTTCTGGAGCCCTGAGGAAAGACATTCCTGACTGTCAGTTGACTTTAGACTGAGACGCACATCTGGGTACAGTCATGGTTCCACAGGCAACGTCAAATATTTTTCCATAAAGGCATTTGAGTGTCTTCTCTCACAGTGGGATAAATATATTAACAGTTAAGGCAATTTTGCAGTAAGAAAAAGTTTACTTACTTTGTTCACCTGTCTTTCTCATTTGACTTCCTCTTTGAATTTATGGTATCCCATTCCATAGGATTAAATTACTCGTTCTGTATTTTTTTGTCACAGTTTGCTTACCCACAGTTATAAGTCCCTTTTCCTCCAGATTCTTAAGAAATTTCGTGTTGTTTAGGTAACCAATACCATCAACCATGGTTAGATGCATTTTTTGGAAAAATCGTGGGACTGAGTGGGAGCATTTACAATAGTTTTGCCCTGTAACATCATTTTAGAAAATTCTTTGCTGCAAACAGTAGCACCTAATTTGTATTTAATAACAGCCTATACTCTCTTGGACTGCAACGTCCTCAGGAGTCTTCCTTATTGTACATGGGTTTTCGAGCTGCCAGGCATCATGCTTACTGCTAATAAAACTTGGGTGTTGTGATATGCCTCTCTGGCCAGCAGTAGTAGGAATGTAAGAAAGAGGGCATTCTAAACAGTAATGCCTCTGAATTTTTTATGTGAAAACTCATAAAGCTTTGTGAATAAAACAAACATTATTAACATTTCACACCTTTATTCTTCATGTGTACATATTTATACCTCAACATAGTCATCCTGGCAATGAACATATTTTTCCCCCAACAAGAGGCCAGTTTGTTGATACCATTACTGTAGAACATTGGACTTCGTTGACTTAGCCACAACCTCACTTCTGCTTGCACCACTTCATCACTATTAAAGTGAAGTCCTCAAAGGTGTTCTTTAAATATTTGAAGCAGCTGAAAATTGAATGGGGGGTGGGGGGGGGGGGGGTAAGTCAGAAAGGATTGTAGATGATCAATGATAGTGAACACAAGCCATTGGATTGTTGCAGATGTTGCAGTGCATATGAGTTCTAGCATTGTCGTCATGAAAAAGAGGGTGCTCCATGTGTGGACGAACTCTTCAGTCTCAAAATTCAATTACTGCACGCTGCTTCTCAGGCACTGACAGCTATATTACACACCACCATATTATGCGCTACAATTTGGAGCCCTCTAGTAGCAGAAGGCTGTACGTACATAGACATGAAGAATAAAGATGTAGGATGTTAATAACATTTGCTTTATTTAAAAAGCCTTACCAGTTTTTATGTTAAAACTCAGAGACATTATCTTTCAGTCCACCCTTGTAAAGGAAGACTCTTCTTTGGAAGCAGTGTGTCTTAGCTGAGAAAATATGGAAGTAAATCTGTTGTACTCGATGTTGAAAACGCACATTCTTCATACATTCAAAATGTAGGATGTAATGGGAAAAAAGACTACAATGATATGAGAGGAATGTAAGAAGAAAAGGATGCTGCTCAAACTAAGACTTGTAGCCAAGAAATAATAAGATTCTACAAGAGGCAGAAATAAGGTAAAGGAAAACTACAACGTTGTACCAGTAGAAAATTTGATTTTTGGTAGCTAAGATTTGCACTTACTAAGAGAAAAATGCGACATACTAAAGAATCACATGTGTCAAAGTGAATGGATACACACTGAGGTGACAAAAGTCATGAAATACCTTGCAATATCCTGTCGAAACTTCTTTTGCCATATGTAGTGCAGCAACTCGAAGTGGCATGGATTCCAAAAGTTGTTGAAAGTCCCCTTGCAGAAATATTGAGCCATGCTGTTTCAGTAGCCATCCTTAATTGCAAAAGTGGTCCCCGTGTAGAATTTTGTGCCCGAACAGACGTCTCAATTATGTCCCAAAAATGTTCAGTGGGCTTCATGTCAGGTGATCGAGTGGCCAAATCATTTGGTCAGATTGTCCAGAATTTTCTGCAAACCAATCGCTAACAGTGTGTCTTGGCGACATGGCGCATTGGCATCCACACAAATTCCATCTTTGTTTGGGAACTGAAGTCCATAATGGCTGCAAATGGTCTCCAAATAGCCGAACAGAACAGAGGAACCAATACATACGTAAACACGACCCACACCGTTATTGAGCCTTTACTACCTTGCACAGTACCTTGCTGACAACTTGGTCCATGGCTTCTTGAGGTCTGCACCACACTCGAAACCTACAATCAGCTGTTACCAACTGAATTCGGGACTCATCTGACCAGGCCACGGTTTCCCTGTCATTTAGGGCAGGCTCATCCAAACTGTGCCCTTGGGGCGCTAGCTGATATGAAACTTCCTGGTAGATTGTCAGCAACAAGGAACGTTTATTTTCGGTTAATTTTTATATTTAGGGCACTGGCCCCCGGTGAATTCGTATGTTGCTGCAGTGGCTGAGCCGTGTTGCTTGGATGCCCGTGCGGTCCACCTGCCGCGCCTCGCCATGCCGCTGTACGTGTGCTTCATACGGAAGACAGACCATCGTGACAGCAGCGGTCAAAAGCATTGATACGACACAAAACCGTTAGTCAACAGACATAAGGCTACAATGGATCAAGATAGTCAACAGCAGCAGACAAAAAAGGAGCAGCGGCGCATCCGCACTACTTAAACCCAGTGGGAAATAAATAAAATTATATTTCATAATCTGATATGTCACTTAGCAGTGTGCCAGTTAATGAATATCAGATTCCAGAATGAAGTTTTCACTCTTCAGCGGAGTGTGCGCTGATATGAAACGTACTGGCAGATGAAAACTGTGTGCCAGACCGAGACTCGAACTCGGGCCTTTGCCTTTTGCGGGCAAGTGCTCTACCGTCTGAGCTACCCAAACAAGACTCACACCGTGTCCTCATAGCTTCACTTCCGCCAGTACCTCGTCTCCTACCTTCCAAATTTCATAGAAGCTCTCCTGTGAAACTTGCAGAACTAGGACTCCTGGTAGAAAGGATATTGTGGAGACGTGGCTTTGCCAGTCTGGGGGATGTTTCCAGAATGAAGTTTCCACTCTGCAGTAGAGTGTGCGCTGATATGAAACTTCATGAGCAACAAGGAACATTTATTTTCGGTTAATTTTTATATTTAGGTTGCATTAAATTGCGTCGCACAGACAAAAGTTTCAGATGCGTTATTTTTTGGTACTTTCTGAAAAGCCGTGACACATGCTCTCTCAGGCAGTAAAGTGCCATTAAGAGTCATTCTATGTTTTTGTGTATTTGTGTTTTGATGGATGGGAAACATATATTGTAGTTTGATCTATGTTTTCAATTAATTAAAATGCAAATATTCCAACAGATAAAAATTTATTTTTCAACCACATTTCACTGTCCTTGCTAGTGTCTATGGCCACTTTTGAGAGGAATTGGGGGGAAAACGAATCGGAAACCAATCTTTTTGATAGTTTTTTTATTTGGGTTTCAATGAATGAAACAATTAATTGTTAAAATGATAAAAAGTGTTTTAAAAGCAGGATCATACAAAATTAATTGTAAGGTTTTTTCCACTTGGTTAGAGCAGGAAACAGGAGGGCAAAGTTTGCGCTCAAGTTACAAATGCTCGCTGAGAATTGCGAAAGCAGGGAAATCCTTTGCAGCTGGGAATCTCGTCAAGGATTGCCTGGTCGACTTGGCGACTTCTATTTGTCCAGCAGATCTCGTGGAAAAATTTGAAAAAAATATCTCTTTCGCCTCGGATATGGATCAGCAATTACTGGAGAGCGGCAAACTCTGTTTCATTTTCTATTGCTCCTGACGAGTCCATGGACGTTGCAGACATATCTCACCTCGTCATATTCATTTGGGCTGTCAACGACAGTCTGTGTGTCACCGAAGAATTTCTCGACCTTATACCATTAAAAGACACAACACGGGTTTGGATATTTTTCTAGCTATGAAAAACGTGTTCAGGTCAGTGGGTTTAAAATGGTAATGCCTAACCAGTGTAACAACGGACGGAGCCTCTGCGCTACGAGGGATACATACTGAATTATTGGGTTACGTCACGTCAAAAATAGCTGAAGTCAGCTGTTCCTTATTCGCCACAGTCCATTGTCTGATACACCAGGTGACACTTTGTGCAAAGATTGTCAAACTAAAAAATGTAATGGACACAGTTGTTCGAACGGTTAATTATCTTCGCTCACATGGACTCCCACGTCGCCAATTTCAAGAATTTCTGGCTTATATCAAAGCAGAATACCCAGACATCCCCTACCATGCCGAAGTAAGATGGGAAGGTGCTTCATCAGGTTTTCTCGGCGGGGTCAGCGATTTTCTCTGCCTCGTGATGACTGGGTGTTGTATGATGTCCTTAGGTTAGTTAGGTTTAAGTAGTTCTAAGTTCTAGGGGACTGATGACCACAGATGTTAAGTCCCATAGTGCTCAGAGCCATTTCGGGTTTTCTGCTTGATGGATGTAATCAATACATTTTTGGAAATGGAAGGATGTCCAGAAGAATTACTCCTGATCCTAAGTGGGTGGCAAATTTGACTTTTGTGAGTGACCCAACTGGTCATTTAAATACTTTGAACAAGGTGAAAATCACTCTGTTGTTGATTTAGTGCAGACGATTCAAACATTTAAAAAAAGAACTTAATTGTGGGGAAAAACAGTTGCTTAAGGAGAATTGTCAACACTTCCCTGCATTAGACAGCATTAAAGATGGTGTGGATATATCAGATTATGTTCAAATCAATTGCGAATTAGAAGAAGTGTTTGGAAGCAGATTTTTGGAGATAAGTGAGCTTCAAGCAGCCTTAGATATATTTGTTCACCCGTTTTCCCTTCGGGCAGAGGACATCTCGCAAGTGTTTCAACGAGAACTGATTGACCTGTAATGCGATATCTGCCTGAAGGACTGCATTCTTATTTGTAAAACTTTGGATGACTTTTACAGTTGTTTTCCGTGAGAGAAGTATCCTCTATTACACAAGATCCGATGTCTAAGCTCTGAAAAGGGATACAAAAAAGAAGTACAACAAAAGCATTTACTAACAGTAACAATGAGACTCTATATACCTTACATAAAATTATTTCTAAAATAGAAAGATGATGAGACTTACCAAACAAAAGTGCTGGCAGGTCGATAGACACACAAACAAACACAAATATACACACAAAATTCAAGCTTTCGCAACAAACTGTTGCCTCATCAGGAAAGAGGGGGAAGGAGAGGGAAAGACGAAAGGATGTGGGTTTTAAGGGAGAGGATAAGGAGTCATTCCAATCCCGGGAGCGGAAAGACTTACCTTAGGGGGAAAAAAGGACAGGTATACACTCGCACACACACACATATCCATCCACACATACAGACACAAGCAGACATTTTTAAATATGTCTGCTTGTGTCTGTATGTGTGGATGGATATGTGTGTGTGTGCGCGAGTGTATACCTGTCCTTTTTTCCCCCTAAGGTAAGTCTTTCCGCTCCCGGGATTGGAATGACTCCTTATCCTCTACCTTAAAACCCACATCCTTTCGTCTTTCCCTCTCCTTCCCCCTCTTTCCTGAAGAGGCAACAGTTTGTTGCGAAAGCTTGAATTTTGTGTGTATATTTGTGTTTGTTTGTGTGTCTATCGACCTGCCAGCGCTTTTGTTTGGTAAGTCTCATCATCTTTCTTTTTAGATATATTTTTCCACGTGGAATGTTTCCCTCTGTTATATTTCTAAAATAGGATATTTATGACACTAGTTCATTTAAGAAATTGATCTTCTTTTAGAAGATGCCTACCGTACATATGACGAGTGTGCATGTGCAGTACTAGTAGAATCCTTCCATTCTTGTTTTGGATAATGTTTTCTAAAGCTTTGCGTAGTAACTCTGCGACGTGAACACTAATTGTCAACTAAACCGGAAATGGTTTGCTTGTTTTACCGCTCATCGACCACTTTTACAGAGTTGCACTTCCCCTGTTGTTTTGTTTATGTTGGATCTGACAGTGGGGCAGTCCAGTGCAGAGCAGTGCTGTGCAGTCTCACTCGCTCCACAGCTCTCTATCTTGCTCCTACGCAGACACTAGTGACACGGTCATGTACGGGGTGCTGAACTACACTGCCTTGCGGCCGCACCCACTGGGTACAATTCTTGGATGAGCCTGATCTATAGTCCAACCAATATGGTGATGAGCCCAGGAGACACACTGCAGGCAGTTTCAAGCTATTAGCAAAGACATTCGCATCGTTCATCTGCTGCCATAACTCGTTAATGCCAAATTTCGCCACACTGCCATAGATACTTTCATTAAACGTCCCACAGAAAAAGTAAACTGATGATATCTAAAGAATAGTTACGTATTTTAGTTTGACAGTCCTACACTCTTGTTACTTTTATATTGGGTGGCACAAATAGCTGCTGATTTGGTGATGCATTTAACCCAAAATCACTTTTCAGCAATTTCCTCTACTATAATTAGTATGGCATGTTGGCATCACTTTCCTGTTACCTTTAATAAATCCTAGTTCAATCACAAAGTATGAATTACTTCAGCATCGGCTTACAGTTTCCAAACTAGAAATTTGATTTAACTAAAAAAATTATACTGACTTACAAAAAAAAGCAAGAGATAACTGTGGGAGCATGGAGATGTATAAAAAGTTAGCAAATGATAATTTACAAGAAAGGAGTATGCATACCCTAGCTGAAGGAAGTGGGTGGTGGTTGGAAAATGGAGTCATACTGTTGTTATCACAGTAAAGGTGGTGGTGTGATATTTCTCTTATGTTTAATCTGTTAAAGCAAATTGTTATGAACTGATTATTTGGTACTATCCTGTAGAACAAAATGGGGAGACAGTAGTAGAATTTTGTTTTAGACATTTGTTGTGTGATAAGTGAGAGATTAAAAGCTATGGAGATTGAAGAGTAGTAGAGGGGAAAGAAAGAAAAACAGGAGAGAGAACTGGAGAGGGGCAGTCGAAGAGCATTTGGTGCCACAAAAGGAGTGGAGCTGAAGGTGTAGATATATATGAGATGTTCAGTTGTGGTGTTTCCCATAGTCCTTTCCTCTATTAAGTTAGCTGATGGAACTTCGTGTGTGTGTGTGTGTGTGTGTGTGTGTGTGTGTGTGTGTGTGTGTGTGTGTCTGTGTGCATGGGGGAAAATTATTTTCTGTTTTCATTTGATTCCAAAAACTAAAAAGAATATAGTGTCCAGTCATATTACTGACTTAACTTAGTATGAAACATCACTTCAGTGATGAAAACTTTTGACAGTTACTAAACTGTGTTCATCTCCACTTTACCTCATGACGTAGAAGAAGTGAAAAACAGAATAACAGCCTCCGTAACTTCTGTAAAAGTGGGTACATTGTGTAAAGTTTATAACAAATTTAGCTATTGTCTAGATGTTGCTGCTGATGGACACAGAGTATTTTTTAAGTGGTAAATTTTTTGGTAGCAGTGACTACTTTTCCATTGTCGACAGGTGTTGCTACACCTGATTGCCGTGTCCCCCCCCCCCCCCCCTCAAGTTCTCTGAAAGACACATGAACTAGCAGTGTTAAGATGTGGGTTAGTGTCGTCTAGGTCATTCCTGTGAATTAGTTATTTTGCTCTTTTTCTTTAAAAATTCTTTCATATAACTTCATGAAAATTGTGCAGTACATGTGTATGACACTGTATATGCTCACAATAGTAGAAGTTTGTTAGTATTGTACATAAGCCAGTTACGCTCTGAAAGCTGTGTTTGTTAAACTGTGATGATTGTCTTACTCACTGAGGAATTCAAACAGTGGAAAATCCAGTATGGAATAATGACAGCATTATGAAAAGGATAGATTACTACTCACCATACAGTGGAGAGACACGTACATGTGCACCCGCGCGCGCCCACACACACACACACACACACACACACACACACACACACACACACACACACTGTATGCTGCTACAAGCATCACTTTACTGTCCCCCATCCCTACCCTGATATCCTTCTCCTTCCTGCCCCGGCCTCCTCCTGACCCTCACCACCCGGATTGCTTCTCCCATCACGTACTGCTGCTCACAGTCTGGCCTCAGCAGGCAGTGACTGTGGTCATGTGTGTGAGTTGCCTACACATGTGTCGTCTAGTGTATTGTCTAGGCCTTTTTGGCTGAAAGCTTACTTGTTAGGCAGTCTTTTTGTTGTGCCTATCTGTGGCTCGGCAACTCCGCTGTGTGGTGAGTAGAAATCTATCTTTTTCATAATATTGCCATGGGGGTTTCCATTGTTATCAGTAACACACAATCTGGCATATTCTTTGAGTTAGCATTTGGAACAGTAGACTTACATGGAACACTTGCTATCTAAATAAAAAAGAGTACATGAAGTTTCCACAAATTTCACGCATTTCATTTATGGCAGTGATGAGCCACCCATAGAGGGGTGCCATACAGAAATGTACCACTGCGAAGAGCTTACATGAATTATCTGATCTTCCATTGCTTATGATTACACAAAGTGAGAAAAACCAATTGCTGGCCTTCATGCAGTTGCCTACTTGCTGTTATCCCTTCATTTAAAAATATTTTTAATCTTTTCTCATTGCAGAATGACTACAGAGAAGAAGCAGTCAAAGCTTTCATCAGTGATGTGGAAAATCGTCCTGTTTTACTTAACGTAGAATACAGGATAGGCAACCTGCCCCATGTAACATTGGTTGAAGTTAATGACCATGAAGAAGATATCGTTAAAAATCTTATTAAAGATGGTCTCCTTTTGGTTGACAGTAGAAGAGAAAAAAGACTCCAAAAATTAGTAAGTATTCTCACTTAATGCTCCGTGTTTGTGTTCTTAACCGTATTATGTTTTTATTAGAAAAAAGACAATTTCTGTCCAGCATGTAAGAAATGTCAGTATTGCTGATACACATAGGAATGTGTGTTACACTATCATTGTTTTGGAACTAATAGTGTCTTTCTCATCAAGGAAATGGAGGGATAAAATGGGGAACATTATAAAGGGCAGATCACTCGAACTAGGCTGACAGGAACCCACTTGTAAGAATGAGGTTGTTGGAAATAGATATCCATTAAGAATAGGACACCTTCTCCCTCCCTCCATCCCAATTTAAAAGGAAAGTTAGGGGACCCCATACATCAATCCAAGACATTGAGCATATGTGATGACATGCATGAACATCAGAAATGATTGGTAATTAATGTAAACATCAACCTGAGAGCTCAGTTGAACAAAACTAAATTAGTGACTGATCTGATTGAAATCGTATTTGGCTGTAACCGTCTCAGTAATCCACAAAACTACTAGAGGTTGTAAAATCTGTTAGTGGCACAAAAGTTGTGTGTCCAGAAAGTCATGGCTGACACACAACCTCCATTAAAGGTACAAAGTAAAAGTAAAAATGCTGAAGTCAGTTTTAGTAATGTCCCTTTAGAAAGGATGATACAGGAGTACTACCCCAGTTTAATTATCAAACCACATCAAAGGTGGATAACATCAATATTTATGCCAGTGGTCTTGAACGACAGCTATAATCACTAAAATTGTGCAAAACTCCTT
The DNA here is from genome assembly GCF_023898315.1 of Schistocerca nitens. NCBI lineage: Eukaryota > Metazoa > Arthropoda > Insecta > Orthoptera > Acrididae > Schistocerca > Schistocerca nitens. Next base: position 557,937,761 of record NC_064618.1, on the reverse strand, counting down.
GCCCGATAGTCCCTATCAGATTCTATACAGAATTTGAATGTGAGTTGGCCTTCTTTTTCATTCTTTCTCTCTCCCTTTTTCCCCCCAAATCATTTATTGCAGTATTATCATTTTCTCTATTAATAGTCAAATGATTGACATTCTGTGAAAGCTGGCATTGATATGATGAAAACAATGTTTTCCATTGCTTTTCCTAATTTCATCAGTGACTTACGGTAAACAAATGGTATATCATACAGTATTAACATTTCTTCATTCCTTGCAATCAGTAGTCATGATGTGTCTGGTATAACCACAGAAGCAAGCAAATGAACCACTTTTGTTGGTTTTGGTCCTTCTTAGCATACACTAACATGTTGATTGCTACTTAGTTTCAGGTTCATACAAATATATTAAAGTTTCACCTCCTGTTACCGTGTTGCGTGCGGCTTTGGCATTTCCTTGTGCTAGTTGTGATCATCTCGGTTTAGAGCTTTGATAATTTAACGCAGAAGCGATCATAAACAATTATCTTCACAGATAAATATTCATTTAGGATTAAATATTCAATTTTTTACCACAACAGATGAAATAATTTGAAACAGTAGTAGTGTCTCATCTCAGTAGTGTCCTCTAGTGGTCATTTGTAAAAGTTTGTAAAGCTACACCTGTAAACCATAGATCCCTCAAACAAAAAAACATTATGGTCAATAGTTGGAAGGAACCACAGGTCCTATCTATCTGTCTACAAGAAGGCTAACAGAAGTTTTAAACAAAACTACTGTCTGTTATTAGTGTCATATGTCTGTTGTAGAATATTAGAATGTGTTCTAAACTCAGAACTAATCATGTATCTTAGACAGAATGACCTTTGAAATACCAGTACGCATGGATTCCAAAAACATGATGATGCACAACTCTAATTGCACTTTCCTCACATGACATCCTGAATCGAGGCATTCGGATAGATGTAGTGTTTTTTGAGTTCTGAAAAGTATTTGACTCAGCATGACACTCAACACTTCTTAATGAAAGTGCAACCATATGGGGATGTCAACCAAAATTTGTAATTGATTTGTAATTGGGTTGATTGCTTGGTGGGAAGAATGCAGCATATTATTTTTGATGTCAAGTCGGCACTAACTACACCCTGAGCCAAAAATCAGTAATTCACAACTGTTGTCAGTCAAGCCATACACATAACTAGATGTAACAGTCTGCATGTATATAAAATAGAATTATCATGTAGGTTCAGTCTCGGGTGAGGTGGGTGGCAGGCATCATCATTGTCTGAATACTGGGAAAATGCAGTCAGTCAACAAGGTGAATGTTTGTGCATCCAATAATAAAATATTGCTCAATTGTATGTTCCTCATACCAAATAGGACTAACCAGAATTTCTAATGTTTGCAAAGAAGGATGTCATGAAATGTTTGAGGATGTATACCAGTTAGCTCCTGGAACTGTGTTCACAAAGTTTCAACAACCACTCTCGGGTATTATTCCATTTAGGAATTTCTATTGTTAGTATCAAGTGAAGAACTTGGAATATATTTCAGGCCCTCTAATCACCACTCCCATGGAAACTATGATGAAAAGATTAAACTAATTACAGCGCATATGGATTCATTTGAGCAGTCAAATCTTCCAGTGTTAATCATGCTATTTGAATGAGAAGAAACTAATATGTGGTACTGTAATTAGAAGCACAACTGAAGGGATTGGGAAGAAATGTACATCTACTGTTGAACTTTAAATGAAACTTTGTGGCAGTTTTCGTGACTGCAGTGTAAATTGCTTTGAGTCTGAATCACTAGAAGTGCTCACTAGTTGCTTAAGTATAAAAGAACAAAATAATTGTAGTACAAGATGGTTGTTAGTCCACTACATAACTAGCTAGTTATTCCAAAAGAGGCTCTCGTAATTCATTCATACTGCTACAATTGGCTAACACCAGTGTTGAAGGACTATAAAATCTGCCTCAGGCGAGCTGTGTTTGGTACTATTGGAGTGCCTAGCTGCAGAATTGTCCTAATGGCTCGTCCAATTACCTTTGGTTGATTGCAAATGCCTGGCCAAAACTACTGTAGCAGCAATATGTGGCCATTTTCTATTACATGAATGTGATGCAAATGCAAAGTGAAAATTACCCTTTTAAGTTCAAATTCTGTGATTAAAAGAAACATATTTCTGGCCAAATGTTTAAGAAAGACTACTACAAAAATTTGTAGTGTAGTTATTGTGACACAAACAACACACATGTAATAATGCAAATTGTGCCACAACACAGTAATGTTTACCGGCACATTTGTGTACAGTCTAATCTGATCAAGGCTATTAATATAACTTTTTCGAATAACACATGATAATTCAATACAAAAATACTGCGTGGCAAGCCAGGTTTAATTAAAAACTTAAGAAATAATCAATTAAATAAATTTGCCAGCTCAGGACCAAATTAAAGCATCAATGAGAATTACTTTGGCGACAACAGCAAGACAGCTGATTGTAATGCTGTAAGTGGTAATGATAGGAAACACTGAAGATGTCTGCCATAACTTAATAACAAAGAAATTAATAAATATTCCAAAATGGAATTTAATTCAGTATATCAGTGTAGTTAGTGCCTCAACAAAATGAAACTAGACAATAGACATACAGAAAGGAAAATTATACTAATTGTTTGGACTAATTCCTTCTCCACAAACAGACAGAGTGTGTGTGTGTGTGTGTGGGGGGGGGGGATTGTTTTTATTATTATACTGTTGTACTCAAATAGTTGCATAAGTACTATGGATAATATTGAGTATCTTGTTGATGTAATAATCTTTTCAAATATTTGCTTTTTAAGGTTGAAGAATACAAAGCTGCAGAAGAAGTGGCAAAGAAGAATCACCTCAATGTGTGGGAATATGGTGACATTAGAGATGATGATGCTAAAGAATTTGGTTTGGGTCGTTAAATGAAAATGGCTTTGAATGCAGAAACAGTGGTGCCTGTAACAGGGAGGAAAACAGAAATAACATGAATTCTTATCAGGAATGGTAAACACGTAAACCACGAGAAAGAGCAAACAAAAATTCATTGTATTTATTGATTTTAATGAGTAAATGGGAAATGTATTCATGACAGTTCTTATTGATCATCACAGTATTTATTACACCCATTGAATTATTGAAGCAATTGATTACTTTTTAGGTCACAGTGAGAAATGGCATGTCCTTGATTGTGTATTACGATTGTTTCAGATAACCAGTGTTGCCAGATTATATAAAATATTTTACTGCATGAGCTGTGATGCATCATGTGACTTTTAAGATTATGTATATTAATTTAGCTTGCCCTTGCAGGAATACTAGAATTTTAAATGTGAGAAATTTTGTTTGTGTACTAGAGTATAGATTTTTGTACTCATTTAGTAAAACACTTTACATTCACTTAAGTTTTGGTTACTGTAATATTGAGAGATTATCAATGTAGAGCATATTATGAATGTTTAATTGAAGGAAGGAATAAGTTTTTATAGCTGTGATGAAAAAAAAAGAATATAAAGTTTTGTAATTACTTGTACTCCAATTTTGCTTATATCCGTACACTTCATGGAAAGTCCATGTAATGGAAGAAAATACATTCGACAGAAAAAATGGATGGTACAATATTAAATCAACTGAGGATGTTCCTGAAAATATAAAACCTTATGTTAAAGTCTTTAATCTATTTCCTGAAAGTTTCTTTGTTTACTGGATTCACTGTCCTGCCAGCTGTAGGTTTGAAAGCTTTCATATTTTATTATTGCATTCAGGGGTGGAGTTATTTCCTCCACATAATTTGCAACACTGTTGGAAAATTGGCAGTGTATTTGTTAATATGAATAAAATTTTTAAATTTATTGTAAGGTTACAGACAGGACTTTTTCCTTTTCTGTATGAGAAACTATTATCTACATCTAGAGCACTGAAAGTAGACACTGGTACACTATGGCATAAAACACTGTCGGTGCATTTCACAAAAACTCAGATTTAAAAGTGATAGTAAATTTAAGAACTCAGAATAATACATATAATTTTTAAAAATCATTAACAATTACATTTAGTGTACCTGATTCAATTTTGCATATTGCAAGAGAGTTCGCATGTCTGTGCTTTCTTTGGAATGATGAAATTTAAATGACACAGTAATAGTTACTGTGATAAGTGACTGTCTAGCATTTTTGTAAAAAATTTTTAAAATAAGTGTGTGTGTGTGTGTGTGTGTGTGTGTGTGTGTGTGTGTGTGTGTGAGAGAGAGAGAGAGAGAGAGAGAGAGAGAGAGAGAGAGAGCCATAAGTACAGAATGTGCTGAATACGAGATATTCATCTGATTAAAAACTATCAACACTGGACTCAGTCTTGTGATGTGCCATTTCGTGTATAATGAGACCTATTGATTCACAGTAGCAACATATTTGCTTAGTATTAAGAACTATTTCATTGAGTAGACAGTAAACATGTAAAATCGGCAGGGAATGTCTCAGACAATGACTGACAGTTTTTTAGAGTTTTTTTGTTTGTTTTTTATAGAATGAATGGCAACAGATGTTGAGGTTTACGTTATCTACCTTATTGAGTTGCAGATTATGATGGCTAAATACTCTGGTGGATTTTGGGGATGTGTTTAAACAGATGGTAAATAAAGTTGTTGACAAAATATTCCATATAGTTTATTGTGCTCAGGGTTCCTTTTTCCTTTATTGTAAAATGCATAATTTTTTTCACCCTATTGTATCTGTTTACTGACTGAAAATGTACTAAAGTCAAATCGAAAACTGAAAATTGTCAGTAGGACTGTTTTCCAGAATGTGGTTTGAATTGCTGAATAAGACTTGTCTATCTTTGTTATCTTTTAAAACATGCCATCATACCATGCTAATATGGAAATAAATGTAATATTTTATTGAAATGAAGATAGCAACATCTACAATTACTTTTCCTATTAGTTTTTAACAACTGTTACTGCTTTAATGATTAGGTTGACATAAAATGTCAATTTCGTAATAGCATTCTTAAGAATCTTTAACCAGTACAGTGCAACAGTGCTAACTTTTGTCCTCCCTATAGTAGTATAGTACGTCCTGTTTCCTTAACCAAACATATACAAATAAGTAGAACACTAGTCTCGATGGTGAACATAAGTGATTAACTGTTCAGTTAAGGATAAGTCACTTGAACAAACATTGTTATAAAACAAAAATAACTATAAAGTTTTTCAATGTGTAAATGTTGAACTAGATTTAGTATTCAAACCACTCAATTTTAGAAAGAGGATGATTAATAGGTATTAAATGTTAAAACTGCAGCTTTCAAATTCTCTCAAGACTGATGTTGGTGTACAATCTTAAAATATCAATTCATTTCCCATGTAACCCACAGATGAAATTACAGTGGATGGCAAAAAACAACAACAGTGAAATGATGAATAAACAACACCAAATTTAGCAGACAAATCTAATTTGGAAAAAATTCTGACTTTGGCAAAAAGACAGCATCAACTTAAACTAAAAGAAATGCAATCAATGTGTCAAAAAAACTAATTTGGCAAAAAAATGAATTTTATAAAAACAAAATCGGATTTTGGCAAAAATAAAACTGATATGACAAACAGCACAACGTTTAGCAAAATCTAGTTAGAAGTGTGGAAAAAATAACACAAAATGTAGCACAAAAGTAACAATGAGGTTTGCAGAAATAAGAGCAAATCTGTTAAAAAAATCAAAAAATAACACCAAATTTGCTAAAAAACAAAAAAGAAAACAATTTTTTCCTGTCCCCACCTATTAATGACAGCTTAATTGTCACAAAAACTATGTTGCCTTCACAGCAAATGTTCAAAGTGATTTTCCTGTCTCTCAAAACAGTTAAGACTACTTGGGATCTTTATCACTGAACTATATGCTGAACAATAGTTAGACCTACATGAATGCACACTACCATGCCTTCCACATTTAGAGGCAGAGAAGAGTACTTTCCCTCACAGGAAGAAATAACAGTGTATTTATTATTATCTGATTTATTTAACCTGGCACAGGATTAGGGTCATCAGGATGGGAAATTACTATGACATAAACAGTAGGAAAAATTTATGTACTGTTCATGAACAAATCACAGACAGGTAAATTTAAACTAAGAGTGCTATCTCCAAAGGTCACGAGTGAAGAAGGTACACAAGCACTTTGGGGGGGGGGGGGGGGGGGGCGGCGTTTGAATAGGAATTGAAAACATTATGAAGGGTAGGGTGGACATACAGAGACCATGAAACTAGGCCTCCACATTTATCCATTTCCCAGAAAAATGATCCGTGAATACACTTCTGTGTTCCTTCTACCTGGAAGGCGTTATCACATTGGAACCATAATCTGTCTAAAATGTGCTTTTTTGTGAAAAATCATCAATACCTTAATGCGGTCACCTAGTCTGTCAACAAGTACTTTCCTGTATTCTGCCTCACATGTAGATGCTAAAGCAACCTCTGTCCATGGAAGCAGGTCATGTGAAAGGCAAATCAGGTGAACACTGCATATTGACATATATTCATAAAGTTATATTGCATTAAGGAATACCTTCTTGGGTGCATTTCTGAAACTCCATATGCAGAAGGCAGCCTTCATAGAGCCACTGCAATAAATTTGAGGTCTGTGTCCCATCAACTACCATGTGCTGCAAGGCAAACTGCCTTGTTCCATCATGTGGACCACGCAGTGATGCTTGGCAAATGCCTTCAAGGATAACAATTATAGCTAGTCCATGGGTGATGGGTATCCAACAGTGATGGAAAGAGAGATGATGAAGCCCCCTGATGACTTGAAAACAAGTTTCATTGTAAAATGCGCCAAGTACTAAGTGTGTCCAAGAAATATTGTGATGGATTCTTTTTCCTGGCCAATATGAAGAGATGAGTAGGTGAACTCGTGCACTTGCAAAGTCTAGAACTCTCATGTTCTCCACTTACATAATACTGACAGCTGTTTGCTTATTGGGATTCATCACTAAAAGCAAAAATGCACATATGTATCCAATGCATTGGGATTGTGTGATAAAGCCTGCATGCTGTCTGACACAAATGTTATTTCAGACAGTTTTGACAACACCTTCGATTTATTTCCAGCGCAAACACAATTAATTAAAACAAGGGAACAAATGATCACCTTTAGTGAAGAATAATAAATGTGAGGCTTCGTAAACATCAAGTAGATGGTGTAGTATTTAAAACAAAAACTTTTTTAATGTAATTATTCAGACAGCAAATGCAAGTAACTAAAAAATTGTCAGTTTTACATGGCTCTACATATTAAGTCAGATGAAAAATCCTTTATCTCAATACAGATATGCTCAGCTCTTCCATAGCAAAGTATGAAAGCATCATATTTTGTAACATTCAAATTCTTAGGTATGGAACATTGAAACTCAGAAGAATGTTTCTGCCTGGAAATTTACTATATTGCGTTCATTGTTATGTCATTGCAATAATTAGTATGTTGGTGATATGAATAACTTTGTTTAGCAGTGTTATTGTGTAGTGATTAACGTGCTATGAGTTATTAATGGTTCAATGATTAGTTGATGTATGCAGTAGAGTGAACAGACTAACCGAAAATGGCAAGTGCATAATAATGTCTTGTTCTGTTTTCAGGAAGAAAAGTGTAGGCCTATTAAACATACTCACCGTAAAAAAAAATGTTAGCTTAGATCTGAATAATGCATTCATTCTCCTTTTTAGTGTATTTTATTGTACCAAAGAGTAATCTCCATTTTGCATATCCTTCTATGTGTATGTGGATAGTAATATCGTGCTATGGGCATATAATAAGCATGCAGAGTAGTCCACAAATACACAGTATATAAATTTAACACCCGATCGGTGAATTTTCTGCTATTTTTCCACCCTCCTTGATATTGCAGGAAACGTGACACTAAGTAAATAATTATTGGATCAAGGGGAAGTAGAATATTGGAGATAGTCCTATAATTATGACATTTCTTGCTTAAAAGTTTCAAATGCATCACCAGCATCATTCTCACCACAAAATGGACCCTCATCATGTAATAACATAAATTTAACTAACTCGGAAAGCAATAATTTTATAGATTGGGTACAAATCAGGAGCCTACAACAGTTGAGGAGTCAGAAGACTTGGTGGTAGATGATCTGAAGCCAGCACTAAAATGAGGAAGAAAGTTGGTCACAAAGTGTGGAAGAATAATATGTAACAAATCAGAAAAAGATAATTTACAGTCAATTGCAGCTGTAAAAAACGAAGTAGTGGTAGATAATTGGAACCAAAGGAAAAGGCAAACGGAACAAATAAACATCCTGAGTGATTCTGTGAAGCCAGGAGATAAGAATGAAATTACGAGAAAGAATGCCAAGAAAGATAAAGCAGATATACATCTACATCCACATCCATACTCATACTCCGCAAGCCACCTGACGGTGTGTGGCAGAGGGTACCTTGAGTACCTCTATCGGTTCTCCCTTCTATTCCAGTCTCGTATTGTTCGTGGAAAGGAGGATTGTCGGTACGCCTCTGTGTGGGCTCTAATCTCTGATTTTATACTAATGGTCTCTTCGCGAGATATACGTAGGAGGGAGCAATATACTGCTTGACTCCTCAGTGAAGGTATGTTCTCGAAACTTCAACAAAAGCTCGTACCAAGCTACTGAGCGTCTCTCCTGCAGTCTTCCACTGGAGTTTATCTATCATCTCTGTAACGCTTTTGCGATTACTAAATGATCCTGTAACGAAGCGCGCTGCTCTCCGTTGGATCTTCTCTCTCTCTTCTATCAACCCTATCTCATACGGATCCCACACTGCTGAGCAGTATTCAAGCAGTGGGCGAACAAGTGTACTGTAACCTACTTCATTTTTTTTCAGATTGCATTTCCTTAGGATTCTTCCAATGAATCTCAGTCTGGCATCTGCTTTACCGACGATCAACTTTATATGATCATTCCATTTTAAGTCACTCCTAATGCGTACTCCCAGATAATTTATGGAATTAACTGCTTCCAGTTGCTGACCTGCTATATTGTAGTTAAATGATAAGGGAACTTTCTTTCTATGTATTCGCAGCACATTACACTTGTCTACATTGAGATTCAATTGCCATTCCCTGCACCATGCGTCAGTTCGCTGCAGAACCTCCTGCATTTCAGTACAATTTTTCATTGTTATAACCTCTCAATATACCACAGCATCATCCGCAAAAAGCCTCAGTGAACTTCCGATGTCATCCACAAGGTCATTTATGTATATTGTGAACAGCAACGGTCCTACGACACTCCCCTGTGGCACACCTGAAATCACTCTTACTTCGGAAGACTGCTCTCCATTGAGAATGTCATGCTGCGTTCTGTTATCTAGGAACTCTTCAATCCAATCACACAATTGGTCTGATAGTCCATATGCTCTTACTTTGTTCGTTAAACGACTGTGGGGAACTGTATCGAACGCCTTGCGGAAGTCAAGAAACACTGCATTTACCTGGGAACCCGTGTCTATGGCTCTCCGAGTCTCGTGGACGAATAGCACAAGCTGGGTTTCACACGATCGTCTTTTTTGAAAACCATGCTGATTCCTACAGAGTAGATTTGTAGTCTCCAGAAAAATCATTATACTCGAACATAATACATGTTCCAAAATTCTACAAGTAACATATCAACCATATTCAGTCAAAAAATATGCCAGAACAGAAATGAATTGCAACAGAGCCAGCTGCAGGGAGGTGAAGGGCTATGCACTGCAAAGCAAAACATTGGTGACTGACATGCAGTATGCTAGTGGAGGGATGGAAACTTTTCCTCACTTATCACCACAAGTGTTTAGAGTATGTGACTTAAGCCCTAAATGAACATAGTCTGGAGCTTATAAGTACTCAACCATTGTGTACTAAATGATTCTCTTCTCATTATGACAGCCTACACCACAAGACTATAACACCCAGAGCGACAACTGGAATACAATACAGGGTCCGCTGTTCGACCACAAAAGGCAGGTAAGCCTGCCCTGAGTCACAAGGTAGCCCCCTGATCACTGGAGGAAGTTCACAGCCATCATCGGCTGCGCTGCTGCACTGTCATCATGGATGCAGCCAGAGATGTCAATGACAGCGGCATTCGAGTGACGCCACACTTGGCCCTGCTCTTTGTGCTTTCAGCAAAGCCGGAGATATATTGTTTCACAAGAGAGGCAACTGGACACCTCCCCCCTGCTGTTTCTGATGAACTAGGGGACAACGAAATTAATTGAACAAATCTATTGTTGTACTGATTCATTTCACTCTCTACGGGTGACAATCCAAGCATCATTCAACACTGTCAGAATACTGACATCGCCATAGAGCACCATCTGAGCCCTCAGCCTATGGTACGACAAGTCAAAAAAGTTTTTTTTTATTGTATTTTGATCATGGAGGAGCAGTTTGACAATTGTGCATTTTGTAAAGTAGGTTTTATTGCGAGTACAGAACCAGTGGATTTGTTTAGTTTTAGAGGTAATGGAAGACATGATTGTTAGTGCCTGTTACATGTGCACAGTGTAACTTTGAGGGGTCATTCAGCACCATCTACGAAATAAGTTTCAGTAAAATGTTATACATGTAACTGTTGGGGGCATATGGCTAGGCAGTGCCAGGAGTTGAGATGGCTCATAGTTAGACATTAGAATTAAGTTAATGTATTGTATGTCCTTGTCTTGCAAGTGTTAGTTCTGAAACTGAGTGTTGTCAAGGACAAAGCTTCGACAGAACCAGAAACACAAGGTGTGTCAGAACTGGAAGCAGTACACATACTGTTAGTAAAAGTAACATTATTAACAGCACAGAACTGCATGGCTTGATAGAATTGCAATCATCACAATGGGGTATAAATTTGTCAGTCACAAGTTGGAAACCAAGGATGTGCAGGCCTTTGTGGGAGACCTTGGAAAATGCTCAGTTGGAAGATTGGTCTGATAAGGAATTATTGTGGCAAAATTGACACTAACAGGGGAAGCAAAAACATGAAGGGTATACAGAAGCTCTAAGAGAGCAACATCATTTGAACAATTTAAAAAAGGTTTAATTCAGAGACATACGAAACAAAATAGTCCCAGACGCTATAAGGAACAGTTAGGGGTAATAACTAAGACAAATACAAAAACTGAACAATTTGCGGATAAGACAGGCAAATTAATGGATGTACCTACGAATTAGGACAGGATGCTGCAGTCAATGAAATTATTTTGCAAGAAACTGAGCAAAGGGTGCTTGACACTCTTTTTAAGAGGGTTGCATGTGGAAATGAGATGTGTACAGACAAGGTGCCCGATCCCCATGCGGGTCCAGGGGTTAGAATAGGCCTGAGGTATACCTGCCTGTCGTAAGAGGTAGCTATAAAAGGAGTCTCCACGTTTCAGCATTTATGTGATGGTCCCCTGTAGGGTTTTACCTCCATTTTTCAAAATTTTCCCGAAGAGCGAGCCAACTGGGGAAGGGTGCCTTACATGGCGCATAGTGTCCATCATGCGCTGCTGAGACCTCCCCCATTCTTCGCCAACATGGATCTGCAATTCCACTCATTCTCCAGCTGTTGTAAGAGGTCACCCTCCTGGGTGCGTTTTCCTCATCCTCTGTGCAGTATCACTTTCTGCGCTGTCGACGATAGTGGACTTCTTAGCTCGTTTGTGCCTGATGTCCAGCACGGTAGCCAGTCCGTTGTGATGGGGCCGCCATGTACCCTGTTGGTTGTAGACCCCTGACCACATGGATCGCTCTGCTTGATGCCTGCGCTGTTAACTACCCACATATGCCAAGGAGTAGATGCCTGTCACCCTGGGGCATCGGGTCTGCTGGCAATGGCCATCCTGCCAGGTGGCCTTTGCTGCAGCTGGGTGGCGCCCGTGGGAGGAGTGGGTGGCTTCAGGGCAGGTGATGCGCCACGAAGTGTAGTACGTCATCTCTTGCTGGTGGTCAAACACCAGCAGTCTCCAAGCAATCAAGATGTAACTTCAATGCTAAGAAACATGACCCCAAATCGTTCCCAAATGGAGAGCTCATGACGACTTGTGTGGTAAGGACCACTTCCACATATTCCTGTCACTCCCCTGACGTCATAGCCACGGACGCCTACCCAGATGGGCTTTAAACAAGGCAGACTGGGAAGCCTTCACCTCTGCTGTCACCACTAAATCTCCCCTACATGGTGCCATCAGTGTTGTCGTTGAGCAGGTCACTACGACGATTGTTTCTGTGGCGGAAAACGCGATCTCTCATTCTTTAGGGTGCCCCTGCCGAAAGACAGTCCCTTGGTGGTCGCCGGAAGTTAAAGAGGGTCAGTGAGCTCTACAGCGACATAAGCAGCGCCCTTCCCTAGAGCACCTAATAGCCATTAAGTTGCTCCGTGCCCGTATCTGCCAGCTTATAAAACAATGGAAACAGGAGTGTTGTGAGAGGTACGTGTCGATCATTGGGTACCATATGTCACCTTCCCAAGTCTGGATGTAGATCAAACATCTTTTTGGGTACCAGATCCCAACATGTGTCCCTGGCAGTAACATCAATGATGTGTTATCTACAGACACAAAGGCGATTGCCGAGCATTTTGCTGAGCAGTGTGCTCGAGCCTCTGCGTCGTAAGAACTACCCCTCAGCCTTTCACACCCTCAAACGGCAGATGGAAAGGAAAGTCCTCTTGTTCACTGCACACCTCAGTGAATCCTATAACGCCTCATTTACAGAGTGGGGGCTCCTCAGTGCCCTTGCACATTGCCCCGACGCAGCTCCTGCAATGGCGGGAGTGCACCATCATCCCTGTGCTCAAACCTGGTCAAAACCCGCTTGATGTAGATAGCTACTGGCCCATCAGCCTCACCACTTTCTTTGTAAGCTGCTGGAACATATCGTGTGTCAGCAGTTGGGTTGGCTCCTGGAATCATGTGGCCTCCTGGCTCTATGTCAGGGTGGCTTCCGCCAGGGTTGCTCTAACACTTGTGTCCCTCGAGTCTGCCAGCTGAACAGCCTTTTCCAGACTCAACATCTGGTTGCCATATTTTTTGACTTACATAAAGCATACGACACAACCTGGTGACATCATATCCTTTCCAGATTGTATGAGTGGGGTCTCCCGGGTCCGCTCCTGATTTTTATCCAAAACTTCCTGTCGCTCCATACTTACCGTGTCCAAGTTGGTGCCTCCCATAGTTCCCCCCATATTCAGAAGAATGGCGTTCCACAGGGCCCGTATTGAGTGTCTCTCTGTTTTTAGTGGCTACTAGCTGTAGGCCCACGGGTCTCACCTTCTTTGTATGCAGATGACTTCTGCATTTCATACCGCTGCTCCAGTACTGGTGTTGCTGAGTAGCACCTACAGGGAGCCATTCATGAGACAACATTCATGGGCTCTAGCCCATGACTTCCAGTTTGCAGCTGCGAAATTGTCTCTCATGCATTTCTGTCGGCATCACACCGTTCATCCAGAACCAGAACTTTACCTTAATGATGATCCACTCACTGTAGTGGAGACATATTGATTCTTAGGACTGATTTTCGACACCCAATTGACTTGGCTATCTCACCTTCATCAGCTTAAGCAGAAGTGCTGGTAGCAGCTCAATGCCCTCCGCTGCCTGAGCAACACCAATTGGGGTGCAGATCGTTCTGCACTGCTGCAGCTCTACAGAGCCCTTGTTCAATCCCACTTTGACTATGGTTGTCTGGTTTATGGTTCAGCGGTGCCCTCAGCGTTGCGTTTACTCGACCCAGTGCACCACTGTGGCATTCGCCTAGTGACAGGAGCTTTTAGAGCGAGTCCGGTGACCAGTGTCCTGGTGGAGGCCATAGTCCCTCCATTGAAGGTTAGGTGTGCACAATCGCCCACCAGTTATGTTGCGCATGTTCATAATTCTCCTGCGCATCCAAATTACCATCTCCTTTTCCCAACCATGGCTGTTCATCTCCCACATCAGTGGTCCAGGTTAGGGCTTAAGGTTGGGGTTCGCATCTGGTCCCTTCTGTCTGAACTGCAGTCCTTCCCGTTACCACCTCTCCTCGAGGTCCATTCTTGTGCACCTCCATGGTGTATACCTAGGCCGCATATTCTTCTGGACCTTTCACATGGCCCTAAGGACCCCGTTAACCCTGCGGCTCTCCGCTATCAATTCCTCTCGATTCTCGACATGTACCGGGGCCACGACTATGTCTGATGGTTACATAGTCTGTGCATACGTTCATGGAAGACATAACTATTACCATCAGTTCATAAAAGGATTTGCGGATATTACCAGACCATTGACACAATTGTTAAAAAAGGGTGCTAGAAGAGTGCCAGCATGCTTTTGAGGAGCTAAAAGAAGCTTTAACATGGAGTCTGATATTCGTATTTCCGGATTGTAATAGAGAATTTGTTTTTATCGTGTGATGCATCAAACCATGCACTTGGCTGTGTGTTGTCCAAGAGATAGAAAGCACGGGACATCCAGTAGCTTGCCCTACAAGACAAATTATGCAAAGCCTTATTTATGGAATTACATATATGAAAGGCTATCTTTTTGGTAAACAGTTGAAGATTAATAGCAGATCACGTGGCATTAAAGTGGTTGTTGGGATTAAAGGATTCTTTTAGTAGGTTGATGCGATGGGCAGTATCACTAATTGAATTTAATTTCAAAGACACACATAAACCTGGGAAGAAGCATGGAAATGTGGATGGCTTAAGTAGAAAAATAGATGTTTTATGTATTGGGGGTAACAAGCATAAGGAATGACAAACTGCACAGACAATGGATGACAATTGTGAGCAGTATTTTAAGCAGTATTGTATGCAGGATGGGTTGCTATGCAGGGAAACCAAGCTGGGATCATGGGTAGTGGTACCAGCGAAGCTAAGGAATAGACTGCTACAAGAAGCTCACGTCATGTATTAGCGGATGATGCAGGTTGCAGATCTAACAACAAAAGGTAGCAGAAAGGTATTGGTGGAGAAATACACAGACAGATGTAAACCAGTGTGTGCGGCATTGCTTACAGTGTGCACAGAGAGCAGATTTGTATTGAACGAGAGTTCCGTTGCAGAGGTCGCCTGAATGATTAGCACCATTCGAAATTCTGGGGATTGATGTTTTAGGTCCATTCAAATGAAACACCTGCAGGAAATAAGTACGTACTTACAACCATAGAACATTTTTCACAATATCTAGAGATGATCACAATGCCAAACCAGCAGGCAGCAACAGTGGGACATGGACCTGTTAATAAATGGATGCTGAAGTTTGGAGTGCCTCGAATAGTAGTAACAGACCAGGGAATGAATTCCATGTCAGATCTATTCAAGGAATTGTGTACGTGTTATTGAATGTGAAGAAGTTAAAAACAACTCCTTTCATCCACAAGCCAATGGAAGAACTGAAAGGGTGCACAGGACAATTGGGAAGATGCTTGGATACTACGTTGCATCCTGTCACACCAAGTGGGATGTCTATTTGAAGTATGTCGTCTCCGTCTACAACTCAGAACAGCTTATGAATACAGGATTATAACCATATGGTCATAAAACGCCATCGCTGTTCGACATATTGAAAGCAAAGAAAGGGAAGATTGGAGAGGGTGTTAAGGAATTTGCCACAGTGATTAGGGAAATTTGGAATAGAGTACAGAGAGAAAATACACAAGCACTGGAGAAACAGGAAGAAGCAGTGAGCCACATGGCAAGAACGCCACAGTACAAGGTTGTTTGTTTGGTTGGTTGGTTGGTTGGTGGTGCTATCAACTTCTTATATGCAGAAGGGAAAGACAAAGAAGTTTTTTGCCAAGTACCAGGCATCATACCGCATCATAGAAATTGAAATTTTTGGAGACAAATCCAAATCTTTTTGACCAAACAGTATCGGGTAACAAACCTTTTTTTAATTACATTTCAGGGCAATAAAGGTGAGGTGCTGAGTGGCATACAAGTGGTTCTTGAACAAAAATGGCCAGCATGAACAAATCAGGCATGAATTTTTTAAGTATGGTCCAGAAGATGTTTGTGCATATCTTACACAAAAGAAATGTTTGGAGTTAGGCTTCATCAGGTCTAAAGGGTGGTTGCCATATACCTGAATGCTGCCCCATGACAATGCATTGTCACTAATTGTGGAGCAGACACGAACCAAAGACAATATGGGATGCTGTCCATCACCCCGTAGAACTGGTTTTAATCTTATAACTGCCTTTTATTATATCAGATAAAAAGGATCTAGTTTCGGTGCAATTGAGGCACTCCATTTTGGCAGGGTGGTTGAAGTTACAGATTTCTAGGAGTTGTATGAAAACTGGTTGCACTCCGTTGACGAAACATGTTTATAGAATATTTCTGCATGGTATATACATCTTCAGTTACTCTGTGTGTTCAGTCTGTATATAGCAGACAACTACAGTGAAGCATTACCTGACACATCCAATATATCAGATGTGCACAAACGTACAGTAGATCAAATCAGCTGTGTTTATTCACTCAACTATTTACTGTTTGTGGAATGGCAGCTGTAAACAGTCCTTCAATAGAATGTGCTACTAATGAATTATCATCACTATTAGGGAGCATGTTTTAGATTGTTTTTTATGTATGAGATGATTTATATATTATTTTTAATTGATTATTTACTCAACTTGGAATAACAGTCTTACAATTTTCAAAATTTTTAGGGGAAACAGAATGATTAGTGACCCATAGAGAGACCTTATAGTGCACTCAGTCCTGATGATTGCTCTCTCTCTCTATCTCTCTCTCTCTCTCTCTCTCTCTCTCTCTCTCTCTCTCTCTTTTTAATGGTACACTATCAAAATGACATTTGAAAATTCCTGGCAGATCAAAACTGTGTGCCTGACTGAAACTTGAATCTGGAAAATTGCCATTCATGGGAAGTGGTCTACCAACTGAGCTACCTGAGTACAAGTCTCGACCTGTACTTACAGCCTTAGTTCCTTCGGTACATTGTCTCCTACCTCCCAGATCTGGGATTTACCTGTTTCTGATGACATGCTCACCTGAGGTGGAAATGGTCAACTAGCCAAGTTGGCTGCAGCGCGCCCTGTGCCTTTGGCCTTGGACCTGCTAATGTTTAGCTGTGCAACAAATTCATCTCTCCTCAATACCAGGCCTAGGTGGGTAAGTAACTCACCCACATACTCATATTGTTACAATTTATAGAGGAGAAAATTAATTGAAAATATAAAAAATAACTTTAGGTACTTGTTTAGACACAGGGACTGTTGGGAGGAGGAAGAGTGAATGGAAAGTCTAGCTGTTGTGGTTGAGGAGAAATGAGTGTTTCAAGTGGTCATCACCACATTATGGTGGTCACCAGGATCTCTCTCTTCCATATTTTTAAATGGAAAAAATTTAAGGGTGATCTATAATGTTCTAAAGGTTTTACATATATTCTTGAATGTTCTACAATATTATCAAGTGTTCTAGAAAAAAAAAACCTCTGAAACAGCAAGTATTGCATATGTCTACACTTCGTATTATTACTATTATTTGTGGATGAGGCCACCAAATATTAATCCGAAATGTCCTCAATAAAATTCAGACAAAACATGGCAGAATAACTAGATAAAATCAAGGATAAAATACCAGTACAGACACATTTAAAAAGGGGTCAGATGACTGTGGCTAGATGATTACCTAGAAAAAAATGGATGACTGAGTCACGCTATGACACATTAATATCTCACATCCAACATTTTGGGAAAAATGCTGGACATTACGCAAATTCTTAGAACACAAACCACACTCACTCCATTACCAGTTAAAATAGAGGGCAGATCCTGTGGAGACCCAGATTAGACCTAAGGCTGTCATATAAAATGCACTTAAATGAAATATGTCATATCAACAGTTGTTTACCTCATGTGTGACACACTGATGGCTCCTCACTACGCAAGAGAAAGCCATGTGTCAATGGACAATGTCCCACTGTAAGTCATGTAACGGCTACTTTTTCAGCTTATCATTGTCAGAAGGATCTAAGCCATTGTCACACTGAAGTTTCTAAGGAATGTAGCTTACTTTTCCTCACTTCCAACGACTGGGCCCCCCACCAACACATGGTCTTCTTGGTCACAAAGGACATGACAGCGTGCTGCGGGATTGAGCAGGGAGCAGGAGATAAAAGGGATCAAGCTTCCTTGGCAGCTGGATCAGCAAATTCATTCCTCCAGATCCCTATGTGCCATGGGACCCATCATAAAATTATTTCCTTAACCTGCCCTTGCAAGAGAAGTAGAGCATCCTGCACATCCAATCTGCTGGCTGCATCTGACCAATAGCAAGAAGGGCACTGTGAGAATCTGAACAGATGAAGAATTTCTTGCCATGTTGCTGTCCCATCTGCCCCAGTGCCCTAAGAATAGCAAGGAATTTCATGTAATAAACAGAAAATGGCTCTAGGAGCCCCACCCTGAGGACATTGTTGGGGAACATGATAGATCAGCTGATAAAATCCAGCTGCTTAGACTCATCAGTGTAAACAGTATTAAAATCCAAGTGTCAATGTAAAATATTGTTAAATTTAATTTTGAAAAAATTGTCTGGTGTACAGTTATTACTATAAGCAGTTCAAAAACTAAGCTGTGTGTCTTTAGTAGTCAGGGGAATCCCCTACTCCACCCCTGGCTTTGAGCCTTAAATGCCCCCACCTGTATTAACTCAAGGTTCTCCCATGCATGGATCCCACACGGTCTCGTTTCTTATGGACAGTGATGAAACAGCTGTTCCAATGACAGCTGTGCAACGGAGATGGATGCTAACGATTTTTGAGTGGACAAAGCCTTTTATGCTTGGTGTACCATGAGGAGATGATGTCTAATAGACAGCAGAGTCTCACCGGCCTCTGCACCCAGGCTAGCAATTTAACTCGTACAATAAGTCCCCAATTACAGCTTAACATGCTCATAGTGAACTTTGAGGTTTGAAGGCCTAGCTGATCTGTAAACCTGGCAACTGTATTAAGGTTGGGGTCACACAAAGGCCCCTTGGGACATCTCAGTTTTAGTTCTTTAAGATGTGGCAGCCATGTTATCTTCTCACCAAAAGTGAAGCCCAGATATTCCACCTTTACCTTAAAAGTGAGAACAGTATCCCCAAGTCTTATGGGGGTAGACAAGGGTAATGTTTTTTAGCCTGATTTTTTATTGGCTTAAAATATTCCTTAGAATGACTATTTTTAAGACTCATTCATACAGTGTGTGCCATAAATGTTAAAATATGTTAAAACTTTGACTTACTGCAGGGGAATCTGGTGCATCCAAATGCTAGAAAGCAATTGATACAATACTATAATAGTTACCAATAGAACCAAGGCCCTGTTAGTCTTGGATAGTATCACAGATTGCATTAGTATCAACTAAAATACCATTCCCAACAAGTTTTCTCATTGTAACATGATCCATTTGTGGTAAACAGTCTGAAAGCATGTGCTTGTCTCGCATCTGCTTAACTTGTCGTTTCGCTTGTTTTTTTACATCAAGTAAATCACAAGTGCTTGAAAATGACAAACTAACATATTTATACATAGAGAAAAAGGTGTGAAAAATAATCCCAGTGCTGGCATTGCCAATTAAAGGTCTGGAGTTTCAATATTAAAAATGCAAGTTGAAACTTTAGATGCTTATATTTTCAAAATGCCATTTTTCAAGATGGTGGGAGCTATAACTCATGAAGTATAAGTGCAACTACATTATATCTTTTTGTAACATATGAGCTGGAGTTTTTTCTACTGTAGTACATAGGATTTGAAGAAGCAGTAAAGGAACAAAAGAAAAATTTGGAGTAGGGATTAAATTTCAGGGAGAAGAAATAAAGACTTTGAGGTTTGCCAATGACGTAATTCTGTCAGAGACAGCAAAGGACTTGGAAGAGCAGTTGAACGGAATGAACAGTGTCTTGATAGGAGTATATAAGATGAAAATCAACAATAGCAAAACAAGGATAGTGGAATGTAGTTGAATTAAATTAGGTGATGCTATGGAATTAGATTAGGAAACAAAATACTTAAAGTAGTGGGGGGTTTTGCTATTTGGGCAGCAAAATAATTGATGATGGCCGAAGTAGAGACGATATAAAATGTAGACTGGCAATGGCAAGAAAAGCATTTCTGAATAAGAGAAATTTGTTAACATCAAAGATATATTTAAGTGTTAGGAAATCTTTTCTGAAGATATTTGTTTGGATTGTAGCCATGTATGAAAGAGAGGACAGAAGATTTTGAAATGTGTTTGCTACAGAAGAATGCTGAAGATTAGATGGGTTAATCATGAAACTAAAGAGGAGGTACTGAATAGATTGGGGAGACAATGAATTTGTGGTCCAACTTGACCAAAAGAAGGGATCGGTTAATGGGACACATTCTGAGATCAACAGATCACCAATTCAGTATTGGATGGAAGTGTGGGTTGTAAAAATTGTAGAGGGAGACCAAGAGATGAATACAATAAGCAGATTCATAAAGACTTAGGTTGCAGTAGTTATTCAGGGATGAAGAGGCCTGCACAAGATAGAGTAGCATAGAGAACTGGGTCAAAACAGTCTTTGGACTGAAGATAACAATAACAAAAATGTAGTATTTTTGCTATATACTATGATTTTGATTTTTGGTGCATGTTTTATGACTTTTTTTGCCAAAAAAAATTATTTTTATTTCAGAGTGCTGCCATTTTTTAATTTTTTTAATATCCTTACGTACTACATTACATAATACTACCAACTTCAAAGCAGTTTTTGAACTTTTGTTCTAGGTTGACAATTGGACATTCAGAGTTCCAACCAAGTGCCTTCACGCTCTGTGAAGGCCTTTCATTGGCATTGTGTAATATCCTCTGGGTGCACATTTTTCACTTTAAAATACATAATACAATCTTAAGGATTACAATAAAGGTCTAAAGTCAGTTCTGTTATTTTGTTTGTTATTGTAATGAAAACAACACATAGCAGTTTCAAAATCAAGAGTCACCCTGGTCTACCCACTTAAAATCAGTAAATTAAAAGAGACTGGAACAGGAAAAAAAAAAATCAACCCAAACAGTTTCGTCCAATGAGAATTAAAACCTGTGTTGTTTGACTATTCATTCAACTAGCTGATCATCAAATGCAATTGCCGAGTAGCCGTTGCAGGATTAAAGGACACACAGAAAATGGAGAAGTCGTCCACAAACAAGTAACATAGTACAGGATGCGATACTGTGGACATAGTACTGTTCATCGCAATAGCAAATGCCACAACACTTAGAACACTCCTTGAGGGACTCTCCTGCTTAAAATGGTGAAATAGGACTTTCCCAACTTTATACTGAAAAGGAAAGACTGTATGAAAGTGGGTAGACATCAAACTTTGTAAAAATCATCTTAACCAAAGAATTTTGCATCACAAGAACACAGGAGAAACTCAAAAAGAGAGAGTGTATCTGCTTATAGAGAGAAACTATGTAAACA
Source organism: Schistocerca nitens (assembly GCF_023898315.1). Lineage (NCBI taxonomy): Eukaryota > Metazoa > Arthropoda > Insecta > Orthoptera > Acrididae > Schistocerca > Schistocerca nitens. The sequence continues at coordinate 557,916,305 of NC_064618.1, read as the reverse complement.
AAAAATGGTTATGTGAGCAAACAATTTTAGCAACGAAAAATGACGTAGTTCAACAAACAGATCAGCGAATCCAGAACATGATATCCAGGGAGGAAATATATTTAAATCTACTTCTGCATCTACATAAATACTCCGCCAGCACAATATGGTGCATGGCAGAGGGTACCTTGTACCACTTCCAAGTCATTTCCTTTCCTGTTCAATTCCCAAATAGAGCACAGGAAAAACAACTGTCTTCATGTTTCCGTCTGAATCCTAATTTCTGTTATCTTGTCTTCATGGTCCTTAAGTGAAATGTATATTGGTGGCAGTAGAACTGTTTTTCAGTCAGCTTCAAATGCCGGTTCTCTCTACATTCTAATAGTGTTTAGTGAAAATAACGTTGCCTTCTCTCCAATGATTCCTGTTTGAATTCACAAGTCACCTCCGTATTAGTCACAGGTTGATAGAACCTACTGGTAACAAATCTAGCAGCATGCCTCTGAATTACTTCATTGTCTTTATTTAATCCAATCTGACGGGGATCCCAAAGACTTGAGCAGTATCCAAGAATGGGTCACTCTAGTGTTCTGTTTACAGTCTCCTTTACAGTTGAGCTACACTTTACTAAAATTCTCCCAATAAACTGAAGTTGATGATTCCTCTTCTCTTCCCTACTTCTGTCCTTATGTGTTTATTCCGTTTTATCACTGTAGTATAACACCCAGATATTTAAATGACTGTATCAAGTAGTACACTACTAATGCTGTATTCAAATATTACAGGATTGTTTTTCCTACTCATGTGCATTAACTTACATTTTTACACATTAAAAGCAACCTACCATTTATAACACCAGATAGAAATTCTGTCTAAGTCTTTTCATATCCTCCTACAGTCACTCAATGATGACACCTTCCCGTACACCACAGCAAACAGCTGCAGACTGCTGTTCATCCTGTCTGTCAGGTCATTTATGTATGTAGCGAATAAGACTAGTCCTATCACATTCCCTGGGGCATTTCTGACAACACCCTCGTGTCTGATGAACACTTGATGTCAAGGAAACATACTGTGTTTTATTACTTATGAAGTCTTTGAGCCACTCTTTTATCTGGGAACCTATTCCATATGCTCATAACTTCCTTAAATGTCTGCAGTGGACACTGTGTCGAGCACTTTCCAGAAACCTGGGAATATGAAATCTGCCTCTCATCCTTCCTGTATGTTTCACACAGTATCCTGTGAGAAAAGAGCAAGCTGAGTTTCACATAAGTAACGCTTTCTAAATCCCTGATGATTTGTTGAGAAAAGCTTTTCCACATCCAGGAAATGTATTATATACAAAATGAGAATATGTTCAAGAATTCTGCAGCAAACCGATGTTAAGGATATTGGTCTATAATTTTGTGAGTCTGTTCTTTTGCCCTACTTGTAAACAGGAGTCACCTGCACTTTTTTCCATTCATTTGGGACTTTGTTCTGGGCTAGAGATTCTCAATAAATGCAAGCTATGTAAGGGGCCAATGCCGTACAGTACTCTCATCATTGTATCCATCGATACAATGATGAACTAAGAGAAAAGTGTAAACTTCCCAATAGAATTCATAAATTTGCTCAATGTCCCCAGCATACCCTCCCGAAGAAAGCTTGTAAATAACATCATAGGTGCAGAAATATTAACTGGAATAGAAGAAGACAAATCAGTATTCATACCATGAACTTCATTCATTTCAACTAATTTACCATTCAGCTTTGAAAGGCTCCACATTCCAACAAAATCAGTGAACAGAGTGACTGTCAGTAGACCACTACGGCAAAATTTCCAGTTCCACATACTGAATTTAAAGGAACAGTGTCTCTTTCACATATAACTATACATAGCATGTTCACCTTCACATCTAAAAACAAAACAGGAAAAGCAGTTTACAAAAAATATACTTTAAATAAGTGAGATGCTGCATAAATGAATTCATTAACTGCAAATTTTTTGCAATTCAGAAAGTACATTGAAAAAATGACCAAGCAAAGTGGGTCCTTCCCAGTTAGTTAACTTAAAAGTTTAATTTTCTATAATTAACAGATGGGCTGACACACTTAACTATAAATTGTTAAAAGGTGGTAGTGAGGACCCCTCTGATCTTAAGTTCTTTTACAGTAAAGAGAACCTTGACTGTATTAAATATGGGAATGGAAGATGGGTTACTCCTAAATTGTCCTCAAGCTCTGCTGAAAGTTATAGTTACAAAAATTCTTTACTTCATAATCAAACTAATAACTTGATATCACTCATAAATTAAGAATAACAACACAAATAAATCTGTATTTATATCCAAATTCAATGTTCAGCCTAGATATAGAAGGCTCCTTCATTTTGTCACATTGTGTGCATCTGTTCATGAAACAAGTTCCATGTACCACGTAGCTTGCCTGCATATACAACTGAATTCTGTATTTGAACACCCCTTGTGGCAGTCAGAGTGCTCAAAGAGTTGAACAACCTCAAGTGGTTCAGAAAACAAAAAAAAAAAAAAAAAACCTACATCAGGGAAGCTATATGAGGGTAATGCCCTCCTCCTCTAGAATATGGGTCCAGTATTTTAATCATTGTGCCACTTCAATTAGTATTCTATTACAAAACTTATCTGACCTGTTTGAAGATAATTCATTTTACTGGAAGTACCCCAGACTGCACAATTTAACTTGGCCCCTCTCTGATCAGCTAAAGTCTGGTGACTTTGTGCACCTCTGGAATTTTTACCCTCTGCCAGTCTTAGCTACATAACAGTATTGTGCGCTGTAGCATGCAGTGTTGTGCATAGCGATGGTAATATTACCACAAAAAGAAAGAGAGAGAGAGAGAGAGAGAGAGAGAGAGAGAGAGAGGAAGAAGCTGTACCTGGTCCTTCTAGTGACACACCATCAACATTCATGTCTCTTCTATGACACATTAATCCATTTCATGTTCATTTCTTTTATAATATGGCCTGGTGATCATAACGTGGTGGCAACCACTTCAAACACTCGTTTCTCCACAACCACAACAACTATAGTGGCTGGCACAGAAATAGGGCTTCAAGGTCATCTCGCCGTCTTACAGCATTGCCAGTTTTTTTTTTTTTTCATAGTGATAATTTCAAATGTTCGTAAAAATTAAAAAAAACATTGGGCAGTTCTATTTTCAGTCTAGAATATGATGGAATACTGCTATGAAAAAAAATTAAAACTAACATTACATGAAATTTTGAAGGAAAATAATTTTTTACTTCAACCTATGGTAGTAACAGAATCATTAATGTAATTGGACTGAAAACAAAAATGTATGAACGTCCTCAAAGTTTACAGATGGATATGCTGTGTCTTCTATTTTGGAAACATAAAAAGTATTCTGAGATAAAAAATAAAATATTGCAAGAGGTGTGAAACTGTGCCTACAGCATAGTGGAAAATGGAGTCGATGATGAATTTTCTTTCTGTAAGACTGCGAAGAAACTTCCTGCGAGAAAGTTGTTAAGACAACTACTAACATTTCAGACATCATTATTGTATCGTACCATGTACAGAGGCAAATTACTTCTGCGATATCCCGTGCGCAACAGCGCCCAAGTCATCATAGGCCATCATCAAGAGTTTTGTTCGGACAGCTCACTTAAATATGACTGAGGATATTCCCTACTTCCCAAAAATATTTTACTGGCTGCTAGTACATATCCTTCGTCATTCACTGAGGTTGAGCAAAATATTTGTTTGAAAGGTTTTGTGAAACCCAAGTTTTTTCTAAATCTGCTGTAAGCCTATCATTCTCAGCACGCAGTAGTGCTTGGTCCATCATTACAATTTCTGAAGTAAAAACCAAGTGGGCAGAGAAGACAGTGCACTGAAGTGACTGGCCAAAATAATCAATTTTATCACGGACATTATTCTGTATTTCTCTATCCATCAGATACTATCCTCTGTCATACTAAAGTAACACAATTCTACATTCTAGATTTTTGTAAATTCGGCAAATATCATAGAGTTCTATGCTCTTCCTGGAGAATCAGAATAGGTGCTGGGACTGTTCTGATGTTACTGCACTGATTATTTATACAGTCAATACAGAAGCACCACAGTGTTTTGTCATTTTATAAACTGCATTACCCTTACTACGAAACAGCCAGTAAATCCTTCTATGAAAAAAGGGAGTTAAATTTTGAATGTACAAGTTAAATGAATGCAGTAAGATTATATCTGAATGTAAAGACATTCGATACATGTTTTTAGGAAAACTGTTGTTAATTAATGCAGAATTGACAATATTATTTTAATTGATGTTACTGTCAAGTAAACTAATCGTCACTGCTTGTGATAAATTTACCAGACGTCTACTGTGAGGGAAAAACATTCGCAGTATGTCCTCTATAACTTAAATGAATAGACAAACATTTAAATCAAGTCAGCTTTTTACATAGATGGCACTTACTTAAACTGAAGGATCTTCCGGCTCCATGTCTTCAGATTCACTGTTACTTGTTTCAGCCAGGTGTATTATCACAGATTCCACTATGGTATCTCTCAAACCCTGGTTCAAGAAATCAGTTTCTTGCAATGCTTCTGCGTGTTTTACACACCTCTCCCAGTCATGCTAAGTAACATTGTCAAGAGCTTCATGTGTTAGTTTCTCGACATCAGCAAGTTTGAAAGTAGTATGTCTTTTCGCTACTTATTGCTTTACTTGGGCCCATATCAATTCAATGGGATTATAGTGGCAGTGATACGGTGGTAGCCATACCACTTGGTGTTCCATTTCATTTGCCAGTTGATCTAATTCGTAAATCTTTTTGGCACCTATGATTTCTTCCTTAGACAGGAATTCAGCCTTCGTTTCACTGACAGAAAATGAAACATTCTTTCTCTTTAACCACTCCACAATAATAATAATAATATCTGCCACACGCCAATGTGAACATGGCAGCTTTTCTATCTGAATAGAGTGGTGGCTGGTGTTATCCATCGTGATAACTGAGCCTTCCTCCAGTGCAGACAACAGTCGAATAAACCAATTCTTAAAAACTTCTCCATTCACTTCTGAATGGTAATTGGATTGGCAAGAACTTTTCCCACCACAAAAAACAAGTTTGGCCTCCAGTGTGAAGCCTGTGGTTAATGAACCAGCGTGGGCAATGATTAATCGACCACCTCTACCAGTAGGCATTTTCAAACTGCCATTTCCTTTGGAGACGTGCTATATATACTTATTGGTGTGGTTCTGTGAAACTTAAGTTTCTACCCAGTACACTACAGGCCTGCTGTCTTCCGCACGCAAGAAGTGCATTGTACACAAAATCTTTGCTCTTGCTGCTGCAATATCTCTGCGTTCCATTATGAATTTCCGTCTGTCATTACAGTTCCTGAATTGTAAACCAAGGGAGCAGAGAAGACAAACAATGGAGGTCTCTGAGCCCAAGTAATTAATTGTTTCATGGTGGTCAGCCTGTATTTTTTTAGCCATTGGATACTCTCCTCTGTTATAATATCAAAGTACAGTTCTACGCACAAGCTCTTTGTTAAAATTGTCAAAGTTGGTTGATTTCCGTTCACATTCATATTTCTTTACTGGAGAATTTAAATGCTCATTCATATCTGGAGATTCTGCCAATGATACAGATTTGCTAATATGGCCCACAGTTGACTTGGAGACACCACACGCTTTAGCAATAAGTCTATGGATATGTGCAAAATTTAAGTTATTCCTCATTTTTTCATTGTCGGCCAGATAAGTGAAAAAATTTAGATATTTGATATGATAATTTTCGATTGTTTATGAATGTCTTTCCGCCCTTTACGCACACCGACCGGAGGAGTACTACAAGTAGGCCACTGCTCTTGCATTGTTCTTCACCACCGAACACACGTCAAAGCACCTTTATAAAGACAGTAAGACATTGAGCTCAGAAGTGAACACTCGATATAGCAAGGTAACATTGAGCTTTCAGCTACTCTGACCTACCACACCACTAACAGTACCTACATGGCAACAAAGCCGAGAGGCGGGCGAATCACCCTGCTGGTGGCAGGCAGCAGCCATGACCTTGAGGACTGTACTTTTGTGCCGGCCACTCTAGTCTTTCCCTTTCATTTCTCATTTCATTGTCGCTGCATTCCCTGTCTCTAAACCAGTACCCATTTATTTTTATTATTATTATTATTATTATTATTATTAGTCATCAGTTTTCTGACTGGTTTGATGTGGCCTGCCCCATGAGTTCCTCTCCTGTGCCACCCTCTTCATCTCAGAGTAGTAATTGCAACTTACGTTCTTAATCATTTGCTGGATGTATTCCAATCACTGTCCTCCTCTACAATTTTTACCCTCTACACCCCCTTCTCATACCATGGAAGTTATTACCTAATGCTTTAACAGATATCTTATCATCCTTTTTCTTCTTCTTGTCACTGTTTTCCACATATTCCTTTCCTCTCAAATTCTGCACTGAACTTCCTCATTTCCTCATTCCTTACCTTATCAGTCCACCCAATTTTCAACATTCGTCCATAGCACCACATCTCAAATGCTTCAGTTCTCATCTGTTCTGATTTTCACACGGTCCATGTTTCATGTTTCACTAACATACAATGATGTGCTAAACGTACATTCTCAGAAATTTCTTCCTCAAATTAAGGCCTATGTTTGATACTAGTAGACTCCTCTTGCCCAGGAATGCCCTTTTTGCCAGTGCTAGTCTGCTTTTGATGTCCTACTTGCTCCATCCATCATTTGTTATTTTGCTACCTAGGTAGCTGAGTTCCTTAACTTCATCTATTTTGTGACCATAAATCTGATAGTAAGTTTCTCACTGTTCTCATTTCTGCTGCTTCTCATTGCTTTCATTCTTTTTTTTATGTACTCTCAATCCACATCCTGTAGTCATCAGATTGGTCATTCTATTCAGCAAATCATCAAAACTTCTTCGCTTTCACTGAGGATAGCAACATCATCATATCATTGATATCCTTTCACAATGTATTTTAATTCCACTCTTGAACCTTTCTTTTACCTCCATCATTGCTTCTTTCGTAGAAGTGATACTACATCCCTGCCTTACACCCTTTTTAATCCGAGCACTTCATTCTTGATCTTCCACACTTATTATTCCCTCTTGACCCTACAGCTTACCCCTATTTTCCTCAGAATTTCAAACATCTTGCACCATATGACATTTTCAAATGATTTTTCTATGTCAACAAATCGCATGAACGCGTCTTGATTTTTTTTTTAGTCTTGCTTCCATTATCAACTGTAGCGTCAGGGTTGCCTCTGTGGTGCTTCTAATTTTCCTAATGCCAAACTTATCATCATCTAACACATCCTCAATTTTCTTTTCCATTCTTCTGTATATTATTCTTGTTGGCAACTTGGATGCATCAGCAGTTAAGCTGATTGTGTGATAAATCTCACACTTGTCAGGTCTTGCAGTCTTCAGAATTATGTGGATGATATTTTTCTGGAAGTCAGATGGTACATCGTATAGTATAATAAAATAATGGAATAGATGATAATAAAATGTGTGGCTTTTTAAAATGTATTGAATTAATGAGATTAATTTTTCGGCGTGAATGACAAGCACAATAAGCTGAGCTATGCCTGGAAATAAGTCCGTATTAGTTCATATTATTTTGCAGGGCGGAGTAGTTTCTTTCTCCGCTGTAGATTTGTGCTTACCATTCTTTATAGTACTACGTTTGGTCGCCGCGTTCACCTTTGAAGTCTTGACCGTGTTCCTATTAAGCTTATCGGATCTTCGTAATTTTCCAAAGTACACAGGTGGGCTTCAGTTATTGTAATTATTGTACTATTTGAAATAACAACTCACACGACCTTTCTGTTAATAAAACAATACTGTATTTTTCTAAACGGTGCACATATGAAATACACACTCCTCACTTATTCATAGCGACCCCAAAATGGCGGTCTACAATTACTCGCTAAAAAATTGGTGTGCTTCTCACTCTTTCACTAGCTGAGCGCGAATCCCTCCTTCCTCCTAACAACTGAAAGTCAAAAAATACATGACGGTAGGCATAGGCTCTATGATGGGCTACCGCTTCATCTTGTCTCTTTGCTTTTAAAGAAGACGAAAACATAAAGGAAATGCAAAAGGTTTATCACAATCGCCAGACTCATACATTCTACACACCAATGTGACTTGCACCCATGGTCTAGGGATAGTGTTCTTGGTTAGTAATCAAAATGTCCTTAGTCCTGGCTACAAACTCTGCCACTGCTTAAATTTTAAATAATAATCAGCATTGGTGGCCAAAGACTTTCATCTTAAAAAAAGGGTGGAGACGTGGACAGAGGTTCAGGGCACTCTCTTGCCCTTGGGGTGGTAAACTCTCCTTAAAGGTGGAAGTATCAGTAAAATGATCAATGCCATGAGGATGCAGAAGGCAATGGAAACTGCTGCATTAAAGACACATAATGTGTATCCACAGGACATATAGCCTGTAATTGAAAAAGGTGTTCTGATGATCTCTCCATTGGCAAAAGATTCTGGAATATCCCACATTTGGATCTCTGGGAGGGGACTGCCATGGGAGAGGTTTATGGTTTGCAGTTTATTTGGAGAAACCAGAGCACATCAATCCAAATTCCAAGCCTCCAATTCCAATACTCCCAACTCCGAAGTCGGCATCCTGATAGCCAATTTGGCCAAACAGTCCCTGGGATCCCAATGTGACCAAGAGTTCATAGAAAAACAATCAGCCATCCAGCTTGATGGAGGTCATGCAGGAGATCCTGGATAGTCACAACCATTGGTTGTCAAGGGTAGCACTGGTGATAGCCTGAAGACTATTCGGGGAGTCACTACAAATTGGAACAAGAACGAAAGTGGCTGAGGCTCAAGCAAAGGGCACTAATTCTGCAGTGAATACATTGTGTCCATTCGGCAGGGAGTATAGTTCATTGCACCTTGCAAGTGGGTAAGTTAAACCAGTTTGGCCGTCAAATTATAATGCTACCAGTGCAGAAATTTGTCAAGGATGCCCAGAAACAGGCAGTGAAAAACCATGGGGTCTACAGAGTCTTTTGGTCCAAAGGGTAGGTCGAAACAGATCAAAGGAAATAGTATACACCAAGGGGGTGCACACGAATTCTCCCTGATGAGAAGCAGCTGTGGTTGAATCTGGAGTTGAGAGCAGAGACTCTGTAGGCAAACTGCAATCATGACTCCAGCCCTTAGCCTCTGTTGTGGGAGCCAAATCCCCCTACCAGCAAAAATAACATGGTGATTTGGATGCTCTGGGCAGCAGAATACATGTACCACATTGTTGAGCAGCAGTGCCTGGTCTGAAAGGGAGGGGCTCCATCTCTGCAAGTAGGCCATGCAGAGGGCAAGTCTGAAAGACACCTACCGCAAGGTGGACGTCACAAGGGCATATCAGGTCCAGCATCCACAATGCTGAAGGCAATGTCAAGCCACATGCTAGGCTCCCATAATCAAGCCAGGACAGCATCATAGCTTTGTAGAGCCACAAAAAGTGTAGAGCAGTCTGCATCCCAGCTGGTGTTTCTGAGACAGAGAAGTATATTAAGATGTCGCCACCATGTTTGCTCAAGTTGTTGAAGGTGGGGAAGTTACATCAACTGGGCATCAAAGACCAAACCCAGAAAACAATAAAGCATTGAGCACTTCATCATCAAGGTAGAGTTTTGGTTGGGGATGAACAGTAAAATGGTGACCGAAGTGCATGACACGTCTTGGCAGCGGAAAACTGGAAGCCATGGACATGAGTGCACTGTGCCTTTCATATGGCACCTTGCAGTCAATTAGAGATGGGCAAAACTGTTCTTTTCAGAGATTGGATCAGAACTGTTCACTCCCTGAAATGAATTAGCTCTTTTTCATGACTCACCACTCATTTACAATAGAAAATAAATGGAAGGCACATTGCCCTTTAAACTTGGTTTATTCCAGTACTATACCTGTATTTTGATCTTATTTGATCCTATTTTGAAGTAACACAGATAATGAGTAAGAATTTTGTATTGTTTATTGAAATTTCCACGATATGACAAAGTTTTTGATTATTGATTTATTTTGCACTATCGTGGTTTTTTGGGTGATCGGAAAATGTTGTAACTTGAGATTTACATTAACAATATATTTGGCTATAATGTATTAAAATTTCATTCACCTCATACAACTACATCGCAAGCCATATATTTTTAAAGTGAACGTTTCCTTCCGAAGACGCCTAAAATCGCAAAATCCGTACCAGAATAAGAAAAAAAATATAAATTTGACTGTAAAACGAAAGTGCTGCATATAGCCTTACGCAGAATAAAACAAGGAAAATATTGGTGTATCACATTTTGCGATACGTTTATCGGTTCGCTCGTAATTAAAGTGTAAATTCGAGTGTCCATAATAAAAATCCTATAGTAAGAGGAGTCATCAGGAACCTAATCTAATCAGTTTAACCAAATAAAAATAAAATAAAAACAATTGATGTATACATAACATAATAATGTAATATACATAGCGGTATTACTACGAAGAACAATATCCAGTAGGGACGAACTCCGATGCAGAGGCGCTGAGTCGAGCAGGTCGAGCCGCGAGCTGTATTACTGCATGAGCTGAGACCGCAGAGACCAGAGTGACACCTGAGTCGCTTTGCTCAACGCTCTGGCTAGAGTCGAGACGGTGGGGTGAGCGTTGAGCGGGCGAGTTCCGATGGTGGGGGGAGCGGTGAACTCACCCGCTCCGAGACAAATCGTCCGCTCCCTTGCGAGCAGGCTGTTGCAAGTAGTTCCTATGTTATCCGCTAGGTGCCTCTCTGTCCTGTTGCTCGCATCAACTGCCCAGAGGGCAGGCCGTGCGACTGAAACGATCGCCGACAGAGTGCGATGCTAAGTTAAGCTGCGCCAGACACTGCGCGCGGCAGAGGACGCACAGAGACGGCACGGCATATGTGAAACACAAAATCCAATGGGGCACTGCACAATGCAGGCAGCCAAGGTAGAAGCAGGGCAGAGGCCGGCGCTGGCTGTGTTGTGTGGCGTGCACTGTGCTCTGACCAGCAGAGGCGCTGCTGATATGCTCCGTCTCTCTCTCTCTCTCTCTCTCTCTCTCTCTCTGCCGTGGGAAACGTTTGGAGCTACCGTTCTTTTTTTATGAATCACTGATTGTTCACTCCTTTGAAAGATTCAACTCTATGAATTAGTTCAAGAGCGGATCCCCCATCTCTACAGTCAATGTTCAGAAACGCCTACAATTGAGGAGCAATAGTAGATGGAAAAGACCTCAGCCTACAGGGAGAGTGACATTGTAGACCCCACAACTGCAGTGAGGCTACTGAAGGCCACTAGAAAAAGGAGAACACACTCCACAGAGCTATGTGGGACATTGTTCCCTTGTGGATGGCAGGTACTGCGGAGAAGCGCCAACTTGAACCTCGAATCTCTAGTGGGACAAGAAGTTCTGGACAAAAATTGAGAGTGAGCCCTGGAAACCCCACTCGTATAGGGTAACGAGGATGTAATGATGCCATGTAGTGTCGTAAGCTATTCGCAAGGTGAAGAAGACTGCAATAAGATGTTGACACTGGGCAAGAGCCAACCAGATAGCAGGCTCTAGGTGGACCAAATTCTCAGCAGCAGAATGGCCTTGACGAAAACCACCTTGGGATGGACCCAAAAAACCCCAAGATTGAAAGTAACAGCACAGCAACCTGCTCACCGTGTGTTCAAGCAACTTGCAGAGAACATTAGTGAGATTAATTGGGCTATAATTTTCCATCTCAGGGGAGTGTCTACCTGGTTTCAGCATTGTGACGACCATGCTTTCTTGCCAATGGATGGTGACCCACCCTCGCTCCAGATGTGGTTGAACGTGGCAAAGACATGATATTGGCAATCCACTGATAAGTGTTTGAGCATTTGGCTATGGATGTGGTCTGGCCCTGAACATTTGTTAGGGCAAAGGGTTAAGGCACTGAGGAATTCCCGCTCAGAATGGAGCATTGTAGGGCTCCATGTGAAGTCGCTCTAACTGCTGTTTGAGAAAACAAAATGCAGGCTGATAACTAACAGATGCAGAGGCTCGAGCGTAATGCAAAGCAAAATGTTCAGCAACAGTGTCTGGATCAGTGTAGACAACACTAGTCATAGAGATATCGGTACATCTACAGTGGGCTAGTGTTCATAGAGGAGTAGAATCTTAGCCCGAATCTGCAAAGGAGAGACCGTGGTACAGCTGTAGTAACGTACCATTCCCAGCATTCTTGTTCCAGTCTTTTATGAAGTGGCAGACCTGTGCATGGAGCCATTTAAAGGGAATGAGGTGCCCCATTAATGAATGTTACTTGTGGTCTTGGAGAGCCTGTCTGCAATCTCAAATGGCCCCGGTGATTTCAGGAGTCCACCAAGATTCTGTCTTCTGATGAGAGGTCACAAGGAAGAGAGGATCACTAAGTCAGTTACTTGAAGAATGGATGCAATGTGCTCTGGACAAACACATTGATACCTCTGTGTAGCAGTGTGTGAAGGTCAAAGTAAGTGGTGGGAACATCACAGTCAGCTTTGTAGAAAGCCCACCTGGGAGAACACCCGGGTGAGTGACGATGAGAGAAGGTCAAAACAATTGGAAAATGATCGTTATCACATAGGTCATTATGGACTCTCCAACAGATGGAGGGAAGAAGACCAGGGTTGCAAAAGGAAACATCAGTGGCTGAATAAGACCCATATTTCACACAAAGTTGTGGGAACACCAGTATTAAAAAATGAAAGATCGAGCTCTGTGAGTGAGTGAGTGTTCAACAGCTTTACTACAGCCAGTAATTGTAGTTCCATCCCAAAAAAGTTGTTGGCATTGAAGTCAATGAATATTAAGAAGAGTGGGGAAAGCTGAGAAAACAGTGCAGACAATATGTTCTGGGTCACTTCATCTTTGGAGGGAGATACACATTGTTATTGTTGTGGTCTTCAGTCCAGAGACTGGTTTGATGCAGCTCTCCATGTACTCTATCCTGTGCAAGCTTCTTCATCTCCCAGTACCTACTGCAACCTACATCCTTCTGAATCTGTTTAGTGTATTCATCTCTTGGTCTCCCTCTACGATTTTTACCCTTCACACTGCCCTCCAATACTAAATTGATGATCCCTTGATGCCTCAGAATATGTCCTACCAACTGATCCCTTCATCTAGTGAAGTTGTGCCACAAATTTCTCTTCTCCCCAATTCTATTCAATACCTCCTCATTAGTTATGTGATCTACCCATCTAATCTTCAGCATTCTTCTGTAGCACGACATTTTGAAAGCTTCTATTCTCTTCTAGTCCAAACTATTTATCATCCACATTTCCGGAATATTTTACCCAAGAGGATGCCATCATCATTTAACCATACAGTAAAGCTGCATGCCCTCGGGAAAAATGACAGCTGTAGTTTCACAGGTACACATTAAAGATGGTAAATTCCAGAGATGTCTTCACATTAATAGCCACAGCCTCCAAACTCATATCAAGTGACACATGTTTGCTATAGACAGAGTCCAGGAAGTACATGCAAACACCACCCAATGCTCTTTCAAAGTCAGTTCAATTCTTAAAATAGCCCACAGAGGGTAGGGGTCCGCATTGCTGGGAAACAGGTTTCCTGGAGGGTGATGCAAAAAGCAAGGGAAATGCACAGCAGACGTAGTAGCTCAGCCATGTGGTGGAAAAAACCGCTTCAGTTCCACTGGAGGATCATGGTATCAGTACCCTGTGGGGGCATGAAGGGACCAGTTAGGCAGGTCATGCCTCATATCCGTCTCCTGCCACCATTTGTGAGGATATGGCATCAGTACACATTTGTTCCATATCAGGGTACAGGGGGGAGTCAGGGGTCACCAGGAATGCCACCTTTGATACACAGGTGGAACATGTGGGGTCCAGCGACAAGTGGCCACCACAATCTCCTCCTCCTTGGAGGACTTCTTCTTCTTGTCCTTCTTCTCCTTAGATGATATTTACTTCTGTAAGGGCTTGTCTGCCCCAGATTCTGGTACAAAGGAAGAATATGAAGTTCTACAACCCCCAGCCTGTGGCTCCTTCAGTCACTGGTAGGTATCAAGTTGCAGGCTAGCAGAGTCCTGCGAAGGGACAACCGAGGGACCCCTTTCTGGTAAGGAATGCCAGAGGAAGGCATTGCTACTCCAGCTGGTGGTTGGGGACTGACTAGCAGGTAGGAAGTTGATGCTCCCAAAAGAGATGCAGTAAACAGTAGGGAGAGTGGCCCCAACCACCAGGGTCACAGGTGTAGCCAGGCAACCCTGAGGGCCTGATGTAGATGACACAGAGGGCAATGGTACAGTCGCAAGAGAGGATGACATCATTGTAGCAGTAGACCATGTTATTGTCACACATTTAGAATGTACGTGATCATATTTCTTTTGGACTCAGTCAAAGGTCTCGTATTCTTGGATTTTTGTTTCTCATAGGAAAATTGTGCAGCGGAAATAGGGGAAATGGTACTCCCGATAGTTCACAGACTTGAGACCTGAGTTTGAGTCTCTGTCTGGCACACAATTTTATTCTACCAGGAAGTTTCATATCAGCACACACGCCAATGCAGAGCACAGATTTCATTCTGGAAATACCTCCAGGATGTTGCTAACCCATATCTCCACAATAGCATTTCTTCCAAGAATGTTAGTCTTGCGCAGGTTTTGCAGGAGAGCTTCTGTGAAGTCAGGATGGTATGAGATGAGGTACTAGCAGAAGTAAAGCTGTGCGAATGGGTCATGAGTCATGTTTGGGTACCTCAGTCAGTAGAGCAATTGCTCACAAAAGGCAACTCACCTGAGGTAATCCATTTCTAGTGCTTTCTTTTTCCCTCACTTCATGGATATTCAGTTGCCAACACACTGCTATGTTAAGAAATGTGTGCTACTATGTCTGCTCTGTGTTTGTTGAGTTTTATATTTATTCTTATTTCATTTGACATGAGTTGAGAGTTTGGAGGAAGTTCCTCCCTTGTGTTGGCGAATTTTGTACACTTGTTCTGTTCTTTCAGTTTTCTTATGAGAGCTTCCCAGATATGTATATTTCATACATCCTTTCATAGTATTGTCTAATTAAATACAATTTTATTTCCGCAAACTATCAAATAGCCAGTTTTTCTAGCACATATAAATAGATCTCATTTTGAATATTCTTCAATTACTGTGTAATCAAACATATCTGGATGACATCTGAGAAGTGAGTTCACACATATGCTATCCAGTAAAATGAGGAATATACAGGCAGAGTGCTCTTGAGGGACAAGAATAGATATGGCCAATGTAATGAGTTTTCAGCATCAATATTAAACAATAAACACAATTGAGGAAGTAATTAAATGTTAGAAAATCAAGTAAGCAGACAAAAATCACTTAAACCTTATCATAAACTGTTCCAAAATTTGTGCTTCTGTCATTATCTACACACTCCAACAAAAGTTTGGAATATCATAGAGTTTACTACAATGACTAATTATAGTACACCCATTGAGAAGCGTAGAATACCTTATTAACAAACTAAACATAATTGCTTCTGAAAACAAGAATGATTTTCGTCAGTTAGAAAAAAATCATTGCAAAACAAAATAGGCTCTCTCCTAAGGGTACATCTTGAAAACAAAACAGAAAATCTTTATCTCATGATGATGATTATCAGTCTTTAGTAGTGAGTATGTCCTCCCCACACACAGATAAATTTGTACACTTTATGAGGCATGCACTGGATGAGACCATCAAGTTAATCTTGAGGTATGAGGTCCTACTCCTCAATGGTGGCTTCAGTGAGGTCCTGAAGAATGTTAGGTGGATTTGGTCACTGTGCAATGGCGGCCTTCAACAGGTCCCTTGCACATTCAATTGCATACTTGTCTGGGGACTGTGCTGGCCAATGCACCGATTGATGTTGCATCTTTGAAGATGTCGAGACACTGCTAGAGTATGATGTGACCTTGCATTGTCATCGAATAGAAAGTTATGATCGACTATGAAGTTGTCACTGAATTCACATCTGTAGGGCCTTACAATCATTTGTAGGACCTCTTGGAGGTATAGGGGACCAGTCAAATTGTCATAAATGAGAATTAGAGAGATCCACAGTCCCATCATTATTGCTTCCCAGAACATTACACTTCCACCTGCAAATGGATGGACTTGCTGAATGTACTGGCATTCCTGGTGTCCTCTAGCACTTCTCCAACCCTAACATATCTAGTGTCTGGTTGCAAACAAATCCTGGTCTTGTCAGCAAACATGACATTACTCCAATCTACAATGGTCCAATGTTGATGTAAAAGAGCACAGGTCCTCTGACTGCATCAGTTCCATTGGTTCAGTGCAAAACTTCTCATTGGTCTTCTGGAATGAGGACCACACTGATGCAATATTCCATATACTGTTTGGTGTGAGATAAAAACCCCTACTGCCCAAGAGGAGTTATTTCCAATATTTCTGGCAGTTGATGTTAGGGCCTGTGACCTTGCATTGGTGTTGTCATATGAACACTATCACCGCGAAGTCTGTCGTTCAAATTTCCTATCTCCCTACTTTCTCCACACTTTAGACATACCAGTTCGAGTGATACGTAACTGATTGGCAACATCTTGCTGTGTATGACCCGCTGAAAGTAAAGCCACTACACTGACTCTATCAAAGTGTTGTATACCTCTACATGGCATGTTATTGCTGTGTGGAACACAAACTGAATAAAGTTGTTGTTGACAGCGGACTGCTCGTGTCGTGCTGCTGCAGAAGAGGTATGTTTACAAGACTGGGAAATGGCCAAAAAGCATGCCAGTAGTAAACAACATTCAGTATATGGGCCATAACTGGATAATGAAAGAAGTGCCTAGGTCAGTGAGATCTCTACTACCACAGTCTACATTTTACAATAGTATTCCAAACTTTTATTGAGTAGTGTAATTGTTGACACAATCAACTAAAGGTTACAGAGGGATTTAATTACCACAAAGTGATGTACCCATCAAATATATTAAGCTGTTCATCCATCCCTCTATTCTTTGCTTTCATTTCAAGGACTAATTTTGGTATTGCTGATTATGATTCACAAAGACTGATATAATAAAGATGTTTATACAAATGCAATAAATTTTTGTGATATTACAATTCTATTTAGTCATAATTCATGGACTTTTGTCTTCTGACATGGGCCTAAATCACCTGTTTATGTGCAATAAATTATGGTGATGGTGGTGGTGGTCAGGATATATACATGTTATAAAAAGTTAAGTAGAAACCAAAATGGAAGTATGAAGCAAATGAATAACTTTATTCTAAACCAGCATAAGAAGTTATATGACTTTGAACCTAATCCTTACCTAATAGGCATTTTCTTCATTTCCTTCTTCTTTTCTTTGCAACTTTAAGGCAGTAACGATATTTTTAAATATCTGAAGTGTGTAATAAACTTCATTAAGAGAACATGAAAGTTTGATGTGGCCCAAAATGTGTAGCTGTGAGTAAGGTGGCAACAAAATTGTTTTGAAGTGCTAACATACCAGTTGATTCTTACAAAGAGGAAAACAGCAACTAGCCACTATTGATAATGCTACTTATGTGCACAATTAGCACCATGACCAGTTTTGAACCAACAGCTTCATCTTCCGATGGCTGTTCACATCTAGATGTAAATTTAATTATTTATTTGATGTTTACATTGGTTTTTGGCTCTATATTCCCGTGAGTGGTGAAATATCCTTGGGATGGTGGTGCTCTACAATGAAAAACAATGTTAGAATCACCCTATTTAAACAAAACTGTCCCTAATAATGAATAAGCACAACGTAAATTCAACCTTAAAGATTTTTTTACATTTTGCATAATCATTATTAGGGGCAATTTCATTTAAATACATTGTTTTATAGTATCTGAGTTGACCGAGTGAGGTGGCACAGTGGTTAGACACTGGACTCACATTCGGGAGGACGACAGTTCAATCCCGCGTCCGGCCATCCTGATTTAGGTTTTCCGTGATTTCCCTAAATCATTCCAGGCAAATGCCGGGATGGTTCCTTTCAAAAGGCACAGCCGACTTCCTTCCCCGTCCTTCCCTAATTCGATGAGACAGATGACCTCGCTGTCTGGTCTCCTTCCCCAAAACAACCCATATATCTGAGTTGTTTATATAGCTGATCATGTAGCATAACTTACAGCTACATCGATAATATTCTGTATAACAATTAACGACATTGGTAATTGAGATGTATCTAATCAGAGACATTATCTAATCAGAGACATAATCCATGACCCTCCATTGTATCTAACACTTTGTAATCATATCTTTTAAATAGTTGCAATACTGACTTCACATTGTCTTTTCTCATCAAGAGGTCATAAAGTAACCATGAAAGTTTCTTTGGTAACATGTAATTTTTATTGTTCATAATTTTAATAATAACTCAATGTTCGTAACTTTGCCTGCTTTATCTATGGTAGTTGGCTCCTTTCACCATCTGCCCCAACTTAAAACATGATTTGCAGTCCACTGAGGTGTTTAAAATCTATAGCAATAGTGGCCCTACCGCAAACCAATTAAGTACTGAAATCAAGCCTGCATCTTTTAGTTATTTTGTCTGACTTTCATTTTAATGCAAACTGTACATGTGGCTGGGACAGTTAATTTTCATATTTTTACTCATCACCAGAAAGGTCATCTAAACAAGACCACGATCAGGGACAACGATTTCACTTTTTACACTGTAACTTTTGAAATATTACATATGATTTTAACAAAGCATTTAGAAGCTGATGTCAAACTACAATATATTCAGAGTTCTGAGTTCTCTATTAAAATGGTTATCCCTCTCAATTAATTTCTCTGTTAATGAAATTACAAAGCAGTATTAAATAAAATAAATCATACAACTTTCACGAGGGGATAGTATATTCTGACTTAGCACTGAGATGTGAAGTGTCAATTTTGATAAAAAGATATATCACATTTCTCAAGCTTTCATAATGGTGGAAGGTGCTTGTGAGATATGAAGGAAGTTAATTTTATTAGCAGTTAAGTTTTGGATGTCACACTGTGGGAAGAATGGTTTGCAATATGTGCAGGTGTGACAAACGACGTAGGCTTGGAGATGTTTTGCAGCCTCTGAGAAAAGGGTTCTCATGACAACAATGTAAATGGTGTGACAAGCAAAAATCTAATGAGTAGTCAGTTGAATCTTCTCTGAACTAAGATGCTGTAAAGATCACTCATTCATAACAACAGATTTTGAAGACTGTGAAAATTATTGTGAGTGGAAGTTATTGTATTAAGAAGAATTAATACACATGTTAACATGGAATTCTTCTGGCTTATTTTGGTAGTTTGGAAGAAAATCCAGTCCCTCTTTCAGCACCCAAACAATGCAATGGGACATGAAGTCCATAAACTGCTACTGCAACAGGTCCAAATCAGCAAAACATAAATATATGTGACTGCAAGAAATTTTATTAGTACATGTCATCATTAAGGTCAAAAGGGTGACAGATCATAATTTCCACAAATCAAACTTCCTTGACCACATTTCACTTCACTTGGCGTCTATTGAAATCACACTGTGATAGGGAAGAACTAAAATTCTTAGGGCACCTAGTAGGAATTTGAGGAATTAAAGCAGATGTAAAATGAATAAGAGCAATCAAGGATCATCCAGAACATAGAAATGTGAGGCGCTTATGTTCTTTATTAGGACTGGTGGGGTTGTATCAGCCTTATACTAAAGTTCAGCAGGTTAGAGGGGTAGGGTGGGGTTGGGGGGTGGGGCAGATGAAAAGGAGAGAAGTAGATGAGGGGGACAAAAGAGTGTTTTGGTGGAATAGAAGGCTGTGTAGTGCTGCAGTGGAAGCATGGAAGGGGATAGGTGGGTGAAGGACAGGGACAACAGAACCATGAAACTAGGGGTTTGGACAGGGATGGAGTAGTGTCAAAGATATTGCACAGTTCCTGTGGGTGGCAGAATACCACTGTCAGTATGGTGGTAAGGACATTGGGTAGGATATTCCTCATTTTAGGGAACAATGAAAGGTTGTCCAAACTCTGGCAGAAAATGTGATTCAGTTGCTCCAGTCCTGGGTGGTACTGAGTCACAAGGGGAGTGCTCTTTTGTGGCTGGATGGTGGGAATGTGGGAGCTGGTAGGTGACTTGAGAGACAAGGCATGGGAGATCTGTTACTGTACAAAGTTGGGATGATAATTTCGGTCTGTGAAGACCCTTGGTATATTTAGAGAGGGAATGCTTGTCACCACAGATGCTATGGCCACATGTGGCTAGGCTGTATGGATGGGACTTCTTAGTATGGAATGGATGGCAGCTGTCGAAATGGAGGTATTACTGATGACTGGTAGGACTGATGTGGACAGAGGTACTGATGTAGCCATTGAGGTGGGGGTCAACATCAAGAAAAATGGCTTGAAGGAATGTGGATAGGGTGTCCTTACCCTCGGTCCAGATCACAAAAATATCAACAACAAATGTGAACCAGCTGAAGAGTTTGGGATTCTAGATAGTTAGGAAGGATTCCCCTAGATGGCCCACGAGTGGGTTGGCGTAGGATGGTGCTTTGCTGCTGCCCAAGACAGTACCATGAATTTGTTTGTAAATGATGCCTTCAAAGGTGAAGAAAATGTGGGTGGGGATATGTTGGTCTTGGTAACTAGGAAGGAGGCTGTAGCTATGAATCAGCCAGTATTGGGATACGTAGTGTTCAATACCAACAAGGCCACGGGCATCAAGGATGTTGGTGTAGAGGGAGGTGGAATTAATAGTGATGAGCAGGGCATTGTGTGGTAAAGTAACAGGAGCTGTGGAGAGTCAGTGGAGGAAATGATTGGTGTCTTTGGTATAGGAGGATAGATTATGAGATAGGCTGATGGTGTTGATCAATGAGAGCAGAGATTCTCTCAGTGGGGGCACACTCTCCGGCCACAGTGGGGTGTCTTAGGTGCTTGGTTTATGGACTTTAGGAAGTATGTGGAAGGTTCAACTGCGAGAAATAGAAGGAGTGAGTAGAGAGATAGACTTAGGGGAGAGATTTTCAATGGGGCCCAAGGATTTCAGGAGATACTGGATATCCTGTTGTATTTTTGGAATGGGGTCACTGTGGTAGGTTTTGTAGGTGGATGAATCTGTCAGCTGGCATAGAGGTAATTCCTATGATTCAAAACCACAGTCCACAATTGGCAGATAGGACTGTAAGGTCAGGATCAGTTTTTAGGTAGTGGACTGCAGTTCTTTCTGCAGATGTAAGGTTAGCTTCCATGCTGAGGGATTTGGGAATGATGGTGAGGCAAGGTGTGAGGTTAAGAAATTCTGGAAAATAAATGGGGGTGATTTGGGCGGCTGTGGGATGGATCACAGTTAGATGGAGGAGTGAATTGAATGAGGCAGGGTTCAGCATTGGCATTGGGATGAGTTTCATTGGTAGGGTTAATGGTAAAAAAAGTGTTTCTGTTGTAGAGATGGGGGAGAAGGAGGGAAGATCTTTGACAAGTCCAGCATGATTGAATTTGCGTGTGGGGCAAAAGGTAAGTCCTTTGGAAAGGACTGATGCCTCTGAGAGACTAAGTCTTTTGGGGGAAACGTTAGTGACTGTGTTTCAAGTCTTTTTTTTTTTTTTTTTTTTTTTTTTTTTTTTTTTTTTTTTTTTTTTTTACATTTTGGATTCTGTATGATGGTGGGGGAGAGTTTTTGAAGACATGGTGAATGTAGCAGGGCTGCGAGGCAGGGTTTGTTGGCTATGGAGTGATGTAGGGGAGATTTGTAGACTGATGCAGAGGTGGTGAATAGTGGTAGTTCAAGGCAAGAGGAGGAGGTAAACAGGTTGGGGAGATTTTTTGAGATGGTGTTGGACACATTGCTCCAGTTCCTGGAGGGCAAGAGTTTCAGTGTAAGAGATAGGATACAGGAATTTGGGACTGCAGAGCAGGAGAATTTTAAGGATGGAGAAAAGGTATTACAAGGAGGTCTGGGCCTGATTAACATGATTTTGCAGGTCTAGGTTGGTGAAGGCTATGGGCTGGCCATATTTGAACGACAGTTGTTGCTGTGGAAGGATGGGTTGCAGCCAGATATGAGTAATTTCATGGTGAGGCAACTTGACAGGATTCTATGAGCCAGCAACAATGCAAGAACAGTACGTGGGACTAGGTTCTGGCTATGTACAAGAAAATTACCCCATATTGGCACAGATGAAAGGAGCAAGGATCCATAGTGCAGGATAAAAGCGTGTATAAATGCAAAAAGACTCATAAAAATACACAAAAGACATAAAAATAAGTGGGAAAAATCACAATAATGACAGAATGGATGGAATATGACAAAAGAGGGGGGGGGGGGGGGGAGGTGGAAACAAGGCAGTAGCGCCAATACTGTCAGGTGAAAACGAACTGAAATCAAAGTGAAAACACAATGAGATGAAAGAGAAGAAATAAAATGCTGAAAATTTGGGATGCAGCTCAGTGGGTAGAAGTGCATAAAGATGGGGGACAGCAGATGTGTCTAAATTCGTCAGGGTAATATATGCATACTGATTAAGTGAAGAGAGAGAAAAGAGGTGGGGAGAGGTTAGTTGGTCAAGGTTCAACAAGTTCGTGTAGCACAAGAAAACATGGAGAATAACATGACAAAATACGTAAGAGTGAGGCAGGGAGAGTGGTCAATTTGTAGGTCGAGGATTAATAATACTGGTAGGAGTAATGTGACACATGAGATGCTGTTGTGCATGGATGAGATATTTGATACAACATGGCTCGTAAGTCAGGGAATGTGTGGTTTGGGAGATGACAAATAAAACACATGAAAGAAGAGAAAGAATAGGAGGACAAAGAGTAAAGTAATGCAATAGAGAATAGTAACAAAGGAAAACAGTCCTATGTTGCAGGATGGAGGAAAAGCCATTAGGCAAAATCAAACAATGGAAAATCCAGGATGGAATAATGACAATACCATGAGAAGGATAGAGTGCTAGTCATCATATAGTGAAGAGGTTGAGTCGCAGACAGGCACAACGAAAAGACTGCATACATGTGAGTTTTCGGTCAAAAGGCCATTTCCAATGTAGAAAACAAACAAATACACAGACACATATTCAGGCAACCTCCTTCCTGGTGATCCCCACCAACTATATCGTCACCCTAAACACTTCTCCTTTGAAAGCATCAATTACAAACAAATCCATGGTACAGCAATGGGCACCCTCATCACACCATCCTATGCCAGCCTATTCATGGGCCATCTAGAGAAATCCATTTAACCACCCAGAATCCCAAACCCCTTAGCTGGTTCACATTCATTGATGATATTTTAGTGATCTGGACCGAGGGTGAGGACATCCTATCCACAGTCCTCCAGAACCTCAACACCTCTCCTATTCACTTCACCTGATCCTCCTCAACCCAACAAGCCACTTTCCTTGATGTTGACCCCACGCCCCCCTCAAATGTACTTACATCAATACCTCTGTCCATATCAAACTTACCCGTCACCTGCAATACCTCCATTTCAATAGGTGCCATGCTTTCCACACAGAGAAATCCCTTCCACACAGCCAAGCCACCAATGGGTATTACATCTGTAGTGACAAGGTTCTCATGGAGACGCTCACAAACCTTGTACATAAAAAGATCTTCCGTGCCTTCTCTCTCCAGTTCACCTACCACCTCCCACAACCCAGCCACAAATACGCAATCCCTAGTGACTCAGTACCACCCAGGACTAGAGCAACTTAATCACATTCTCCACCAGGGCTTTGACTACCTCTCTTTGAGCCTTGAAATGCCACTATCCTTCCCACCCTTCCCACTGTGGTATTTTACCACCACCAGACCTACACAGTATCCTTCTCCAATCCTACTCCACCCCCGCTTTCAGCACTTGGGTCATGCCTCATGTCCTTGTAGAGTGCACGCCACATAACTCGACAGGTGGTTGGATACTTCCGCACAGTCAGCAGTTAATGGTGTGGGGGTCATTAGCTGCATTCCATTCAGCACTCGGCTACTTACTCGACAGGTTGTTGGATACTTCTGCACAGTCAGCAGTTAATGATGTGGGAGCAATTAGCTGCACTCCATTCAGCACTCAGCTACTTACTACCATCCATTAACGTTATGTACACCTACAAGAATGGAGACAAATGTAATGATTGACACCTCTGTAAGGAAGGCCACATCACCAAACTGTGTACCTTTAAAATATGGAGCTGTATAAAATGTATAAGAAGAAAATAACAACACATAGTAATAGGACGAATAGTGACAACAATAATAGACAGATTTGGGTTGTCTGTCATTTCTGTTGATCAGTGCAAGAAAATACCATGATGAGCAATTGGGAAAAATCACAGTATATTTATTTATATGTCCTCTTCAAACTTGGAAAATACATTCATCTCATGATATCCTGCAAAACACAATTTAAAATGAAATAGAAGAGAAACACAGCGAAAAATGTATATTTACTAACACATCCTGGGCCAGCAGTGAGTTTTGACATCTTCAAACAATTTTTATACATTTACGAGTATTTATAGCTCCCTTTCAAACCCAAAGATTAGGTCACCTTGTGATAGCTTGCAAATTGTAGTCACAATTATTGATTAGGTGTTGCAGAGGAAACATTTGCAGAAATTAAATTTACACCTGCCATTTTTTAAGTGACTTAAGCAAACGTCTGAACACTCTCCATGCACAATATGTTTTGGGCATGCAGCTGAAAGAATGTAATTTCAGAAAATATAAATAAGGTCTGTCTTGTATTAAAACTCATTAGTTAAAAAATGGTATTTTCTGTTTCTTATAATAAATAATTTCTTGTCGATATTTTTCTATTGTACATAGTTATTACCCAACATAATATAAAACGAGTTTCCACTCATTGTTTGTTGGGGCTGATCTCGAGTAAAGTACGGGCAGACTTCAATAATCTTCCCACCACAAATTTTCAATGAAAATATTAGGATATTTGTGGTATGTAAGTAAATAAGGGGTCAAGCACCAAAAAATGAAAACTAGAGTTATAGGTGAAATTCCACTGTAACCGCCAATGCCAGTAATATATATTCTGAGGCCACTTTCACAGTATATGGTTTAGACCATGCGGGAAAAATCCGTACGAGTTTTAGCCGTGACTGTGTTGCTTTCACATTACACGGTTTTTTGACGTGACCAGTTGTTGGTGTCTAGTTTCATCGCCGCAAAAGAAAACATCGCCTTTTGTGGGTACACCCCATACCAGAGAAGAGAGTAAGTGGGTTCATTTTATACACTCTTTGAAGATTTGAGGAATGACGGACCAGAGAAGAGAGTAAGTGAGTTCATTTTATACACTCTTTGAAGATTTGAGGAATGACAGAAATAAATTCCTTAACTATTTCCGAATGTCTATTACCTCTTTTGATGAATTACATAGAAAACTTAAGTATGTGTTACAACAACAAAACACACAATTCCACAATTGCATCCAACCTGTTGAAATGCTGGCTATCACATTAAGGTAAGTTAATACATAAAAAACTAGTTCTGTTTATTTACTTATTTATTTGTGTTTTACATTTTGATTACGCTCAGATTATGAAGCAGAAAAGTCAATATCATAATCAGCAGTTGAAACCAAAGAGTTTGTAGCAGGACTGACTGTACTGTCACTTTGTGGCAATGGGCTCTCTGCAAAAAGGTTGTAGAACTGTGTTGTTGATGGTGAGCCTCCATGGCTACTAGTGGAACGCGAAGGGTATGGTGATGGCACTTTATTTCTTTGTTGATAAGAACTGTGACCTTGAGAAGTCTGTAATGGTTGATCCAGAAAAGACGTTGGGTTTGGTGCAGCTGGAGGAGGACGAATCCGATGCGCATGGTAAGAGGATATTGGAGCAGCATAGGTGAAAAAGAATAAGCTTGAAATGGATTACTGTTGGGCATGGAAGGTGTGTGATGGGTAAATGGAGGAGGTTGAGCTGTCAATATCTTTCTCCTTTCATATATATTTTCTATAACTTTGAGTACTCCCATCTGAAACTGAAGATAATCCTGTTCATCAAATTTTTCCAGGTGAGGCTTCAGACTAAGTAAAAATGACATTTTGCTGCAAGGTTTGTCTTCTTCCAGAGCTCTTAATATTTTCATTTCGATTGCGTCAGGTTTCCTTTGTTTTCTGTTTGTATGGTGCTCGCTTTTGGATGTTTGTTGTGTGGGTAGTGTATCAAATAGCCCAGAAACATTCTCAGTATTTTCGACGGAGCCCTGCGTTTCTGTATCTCCTCCAGTCTGGAAGTGCGTTCTGACTGAAAACTGTCCTCTGTCTCTCGAGCATCATACACTTTTTTAGAAACTGCAGCTGATTAGAATATACATCCTTTTTCACTTTCTTTGCTGCTGAGCCATTTTTTTTTTTCATAGCTTGTATTTTTATGTTTGACTTCACAAAGGAGTCTCGTAGATTGGTCCACCTCCTTATTACTTCTTTATCTACATCAAAAGAAAACAAAACTGTATGAAAACATTTTAATTTTGTATAGAAAAGAGCAAAACTGTAACAAAGAATGTCCACTGCAAAATAAATGTAACCTTTTTTTTTTTTTTTTTATCCAGGTATCTGGTAAGCGGTTGTTCCTCCACTGACTTAAATTTCCAGTACAGAATTGGGATTTCTACAGCAACTAAAGTGGTTAATGATGTATGCACAGCACTTTGGGCATCACTGCGGGAAGAATGTATACAAAGACCAACCAAAGAGGTATGGGAATCAATAGCGGCTGGTTTGAACATACTGCTAATTTCCCCCACTGATTAGGAGTGGTGGATGGAAAACATATCCATCTTACTGCCCCATTTAATAGCGGATCAATGTACTTCAATTATAAAGAATACTTTTCTGTGGTTCTGATGGCTGCAGCAGATTCCAACTACAGGTTCATTTATGTCAACATAGGAAGTTATGGCAAAGACTGTGACTCTTCAGCGTTCAGATGATCCAGTTTATGGAAGTCAGTAGAAAGCAATTCCCTGGAATTTCCAGAAATCAAATGTCTGCCTGGTACGGAAGGTCCAAAAGTACCCTACTTTTTCGTGGGAGACGCAGCATTTGGCCTACACACACATTTGCTCCGGCCTTTTGGGGGAACAAACTTGACAGTTGAGAAACGTGTATTTAATTACCGTCTATGCCGAGCAAGGAGATATGTGGAATGTGCTTTTGGCATCCTCACCAATAAGTGGCGGGTGTTTCACCAATCTTTAAATGTTTGTCCAGATTTTGCAGTAAAAATGGTTAAAGCTTGCATTGTTTTACACAATTTTGTACGTCAGAGAGATGGATTTATAATTGAAGACACCTCATCCATCACTGGTTTGGAAGACTTGCCCCAAGATGCTAACATAAGAGGAGGACTGACAGCCAATGCCATAAGGAACACTCTTTGTAAATATTTTATGACAAATCCTGGAAGCGTGCTATGGCAGATGTCAAAGATATAAATTAACAAGCCTTTTAATTTTTATAGATGGTTTGTGAAAGCCTGCAACTGTATAATCAATAGTTTTGTTCATAAATAAATTACTGCTACCACTCACGTTTTTATTTGTTTTGTTTATAGTTTGCATGATGTGTTTGGGAAATAATTCCCATCTTCAAGCGCATTTTTTCTCTAAGTTGTCATTATGTGTGGTGTTTTTTTGATGTGTGAGGTCTTGCGCGTGTTTCTCTTATATATTACAGTAAAGAAAACAGAATGCAAGACCTGACTTGTTTTTGCTTCAAGTTCCTAAAATGGTAGCTGACGAGACCATATCTGAACTCAGACTTTCCACAGGAGGTAGGACCACCAATTACCAGAATTCTGAAATGTGAATCTTGTAAACTAGAGTTGATCTACCAAAACAGGTAAGATGTGACATGTGTCTCAGATCAAAGATGAGAAAACAAAAGGTTACTGTATTAGTTACAGCACACAAATATGCAGTGACTAAGAAATGTGTGTAGTGACTGTGTTTAAAGCTGTGTACATTTGTTTGATTCCTGGTTTAAGTAATTTACGTTATGTCATTGCTGTAGTTCGTACTGTTATCCATTATCAGAATGTCAACAACTACTTTGTTACTTTAAAATCTTCAACATGTTTGCTGTGGCCAACACTTATAAATGTCAACACGAGCCACTAACCCTTGTGCTTTTAAGTGTCAGCCACAGTGAATGTGCAACCCAAGAAAATTTTTGCAATTTATTTGAAAGTCATAATTCAGCTTCCTTTTTTTCAGGAAAACTGATGAGAGTTTTATTTCTAAGCCCATAATTTTGAAATCTGGATGATAACATCCCAGCACTGCAACAAAAAGTGTACCATACACGACAGGTTCAATGCAATCTCTCCTCTCCACAAATCTGCACCTCAGACGTGTTGGGATCACAGGAAACTGCACCAAATATGTCAATATAACACTGCAGTTCATTTTCCATACATCTGAGCAAAACCAGTTCATGCCTGCCCAAGTTTATCTCATCTAATATGTGCTGCACCTTTCACGTAACTTTAGTGTGCTTTACAATAAAATTTATATGGAAGGTTTTCTGAGTAAATTACCTATTCTATACCTATAGCTAATGCTCGTGTAACCATGTGCCATTCAGATGGATTTACTTGTGCGTCAGTACAATTGTTAGCTTTGGTTCTAGAGTGTCTCTTCAAATATACTCCCATATTAATTTTTAAGTATCTGTTCTCAGTTGCAAAACATATTATGCACTGTCAGTCCATTTCAATGCAAACATTTTAAATCATGCTGGGGAATATACCAATAACATAGTCCCAGCATACCTCAGAAATTTAATTTTAATTGCTTCAACCAAAGAGAACTAGTGACCAAGTCTTGCACTGCCATGTTTTGTGTATTAACCCGTTGGCTGGCATGAAGGTGCTGGTGGTTACAGCACATAGCTGTGCTGTGGCCAGCAGTGGTCTCATAGTAACAACAAGATATCAGCATTTTCACACTTTAATCTTACTGAGCAAAAATATTTACAAATTTATATCTGATATTTCTTCCCATTTCCAGGCAATTTTTGGGTCTGCAGTATCTTTATTTCATTGTCTTAACAAAACCAAATGATTAAATGACTAGGAAGTTGTTCACGAATTCAGTTTTAGATACATATTTAACAAAATACATTAAACTATATAAAGGATAATTGCTCAAACAGTAATTAGCATTCTAGCTGTATTATAGATGTATTATAGATGCATTATAGATGCATATACTTCATGCTCAAGGTTCCTAAGTGCCTGCTTAACACCCTGACTATCATGCTGCTGCCACCAGCGACAGCAGAGTAGCACGCTTAATGCTGTATGCCTGACTTGGCCGTGAAACTTCCATCACTAACCATGTCGGTAAATTTGTTAAATATAGTCTAAACTAAAGCCAAGAAAGATAGCAAGGTAAACTCTCAGGGCATACTATAATCTAAAAATGTAAAATTATAACTAAAAAGACAATTTTGATTTATGTCTACCAAGGAAATTATGCTTTGAGTCACTGATTTCTCTTGCCACAACTGACTAGTAAACATGCATACCGAAGGACTGGTGGATATTCATACTTTACTTGTGAAAAGCAGCAAAGTCATTAGAAACAGCATTAGAGACAGCTCAGTGTTTCAATTACATTTTGTCAACTATAGGCAAAATGATAAAGGAATCAAAAGAAACAAACACTGAATTAATTTCTTTATTAACAATGCTCAGATTTCCACATCACCTTAGAGGTACCAAGCTTGATGCGTTACTCATTTTTTTACATGGCGAGTTTCCCCAGTAGGCCTATAAGCCATGAAACACACAAGAAGCTACTTCTTGCTGTCTTCTCTTTTTTCGACTACCACTTCAGAAATTCTGAAACATCCATTACAAAAACAGATTACACCATTCACAAATCTGGATTCTGCCACTGCAATTCATAGCTATTTTACTGTAAAAAATACTGACTATGATCACTGATGTAATTTTGAGCATTCAAAAGTTTTCAAGTGCACAGGAACATGTTACTTAAACCAAATATTTGATCACTACTGAATTTTGAATACAGTTACTACACAATTTCTGACCAACAAAAAGTTACGATGATTGCAACTTAAAATACTGAAGCCATTTCTTATGAGAATATGCTGTTACCACAAATAATCCACACAGATGCCCTGAAAGAAACTTTACAGTGTAGCATAGTGCATCAGCATACTGTAGGCATGTGGATTCTGGCTTGTTGGATACCTTTATCAAGGAGAATGGTGTGCCTCAGGGTTCTGTCCTGAGCGTCATCCTCTTTGCTATCGCCATTAACTCTATAATGGCCTGTCTCCCACCGAGCGTCTCTGGCTCTCTTTATGTTGATGATTTTGCCAACTATTGCAGTTCTCCATGGACCTGTCTCACTGAGCGGCATCTTCAGCACTGTCTTGATCGTCTTCACTCCTGCTGGAGCATTGGCAATGGCTTTTGCTTTTCCCCTGACAAAACCAGCTGTATGAATTTCTGGCGGCACAAATGGTTTTCCCCTCTATCTCTACATCTTGGGCCTGTTGCCTTTTGTTCGTTGAAACTACAAAATTGCTGGGGCTCATGCCCTATAGGAAACACTCTTGGTCCTCCCATGTATCTTATCTGGCAGCCTGCTGTACGCAGTCCCTCAATCTCCTACGTGTCCTCAATGGTAGTTTCTGGAGTGCCAATTGAACCACCTTCCTCCATTCCTACTGGTCCCTTGTCTGTTCGAAACTGAACTATGGGTGTTTTGTTTATGAATCTGCATGCCCATCCCTCTTATGCCGTCTCAACACTACTGCTGAACTACCACTGTCCTACCACCGTGACTTTCTCCTCAGCAGTTATACATGCCATTTGTCTGTCATGCATGGCCACCCCTCCTATGCCTCCTTCTTTGATGATTCCTATGATCGTAAGTATGGGGCTTGTCCCTCTTCTCTGTTACCTCCTGGAGTTCACTTTCGCCACTTGCTACGGTGGCTTAACTTCACACTACATGCAACTTTCCTGGTGCGTGTGAACCCTTCACCATCTTGGCTTCGTGAAGCAGCCCATGTTAACCTTCGCCTTCATTCACTTCCTAAGGACACTACTCCAGCCTCGGCCTATCGCCTCCAGTTTCACGACTGTCACATGGAACTTCGCAATAGTACCTTTGTCTAACTGATGGCTCTCGGACTGACTGTGGGGTCGGGTGTGCCTTCGTCATTGGCACCCGTGTCTTTCGATATCGGCTTCTGGTACACTCCTGAGTATTTACATCTGAGCCCGTTGCCTTGTATCAGGCCACTGAGTACATCCGGCGACACAGCCTTTCCAATTGTGTCCTCTGCTCACACTCACTCAGTGCCCTCCAACATCTATGTGCGCTGCACACTCCTCATCCCTTAGTGCAGCAGGTCAAGGAAAGCTGTCACTTGCTCACTCTTTGTGGAGCCAGTGTCATGTTTCTGTGGGTCCCTGGTCGTCGGTCTGCCAGGAAATGAGGCTGCTGCCAAGGCCTCCGTTCTCATACCTCAGTCCGCGAGTACCTATATTCCCTCTGATGATCTCTGTGTTGCCATCTGTCAGGAGGTGATGTCCCTTTGGTGGAATAAGCTTCAGCTTATTAAGCCTCTCCCAGCACCTTGGATGATCTCTTCTCAGCTCTCCTGCCGAGAGGAGATTATTTTGACTCGGTTGCATATTGGGCATTGCCTTTTTAGCCATAGTCATTTGCTAAGTTGCGCTACCCCACCACTTTGTACAAATTGTGCCCAAATTTTAACTGTCCACCACTTCATGCTGGAATGCCCTTTTTTTAACAATTTATGTTCCAACTTGGGTTTGTCTTTTGATTTATCACCCGTTTTAGCAAATGACACGTGGGCTGTTGACCATGTTTTACTTTTTATCTACCAAAGCAATATGGTGAAGGCCATTTAATTTTTAGTTTTGGACCTCCATTTCTGTATGGCGTTTTTTTAGCCCTTTTTCCACCTGCCAGTTTTTAGCTGTCTCCTATTATCTCCATTAGGATTGACGTATAGTCATTTAACTCCTCTCTGTTTCATGTTCTATAGTTTTGACTTGGGCGTGTATGACCCCAGTTGTTTCATGTGCCCGAAAGCTAAACAAAACAAAACCAGTCTTTCTAAAAAGATATATATGTCATTTTAATATGTATATGAATCTTCCTGACAAGATTTAAATTAAGAAAAGAATTGTTAAAACTTTCTTGTGTTTTCTGTATTTATACTATTAGCTACTGCTAGTACACCATTTAGATTTCTTTTCATTTATCCATTACATGAAAATTACAGTCTTATTTTATTTAAAATAAGTATGTGTATGCATATGTGTCTGTGTGAGTTTAAATATACTCTCAACACTTTCTTATGTTGTTGTTATCTGAGGAGTTGCCTGCTGGGTATATGCGTACTACACAATCACTAGAGCCAAACCTCAGTAAACGTTCTTGTCACTTGCATCAAACATCTCTGCTCCAAACTATCCTTCACCTTGGCTATCTGATAAGTTTATTCAACGCCATCCTTCATCTCAGCTGTAAAACAAGTCTCTTCATTTTTATAGCTAATTGGGAGAAAACTTACTCACTATACAACTTCGTATTACTGTAGTAACTGTACGTACATTCTTTCTAAGGATAGACATTGTGTCAAAGCTCTATACCATTATAGATGGAGTATCCCTCTTTTTACCTTCATGCACAAAAAATATGGTACATATCATTCTCCCAATGGATTCACGTGACCAAGGTATAGACCATCCCCTCCATGGGTTCACCTATCCTTACACCTCTCCTACTGACTAAAGCAGTACAGGTCATTCCTTCCATGAATTCACCTAATCAAACCGCAAGCCATTTGTCCTAAGGATCCGCCTATCCTTTTCTTCTACTACACTTATTTTGCAATTTTTTTTGGGTACACCCAATTTTAACGTCATCAGTAAACACAGCTACTAGCCGTTTTCTACAATCTTTACTCACTTTAAATGAGAAGTTTCTCCATACTAATTTTACACGACTTTACCTGATTACTCTCTAACTCTTCTTTTTTACTTGATACTCTTGTTTATAACGCATATAACAACATCACATATATATATTTCTGACCCATAAGTATTCTGCTTCTGCTTATTGATACATACTTTCTTTTCTTTCACTCTCTTACATATACTAGATTTAGACAACACTTGATTATTTGAGTATATTCAATGTACTACTTTTTAATATACTAGGAGAACATAAGCATCTCATCTCCTGTTCTAAATAAATCCTTCATCAGGAACATAATTGATATTCTAACTAATATCCTGCATAACATATGTCTTGTTGAAAATAAGTTAGTACACCTCGTTAACTTGTTGACCCTTTAGTGCACTATCTTTTGTTCTGATATGCATGTTAGCATGCCATCAATTTCCCTAGTCTTCTTCATCCTCCATGAGCTCTCCTCTCCTACAACATGTGGTATGACTAACACGTGTCATGTAATCGACACTCTGTAAAATTCTGTTAGTCTATTGTCATCATCATACATGAAATACCCTCCAATACAATCATGCTGTTTTAGGTTGTAACTTCAATTATGTTTATTGTAAAGAGCAATAGGAACTTTGCATGTGGACAGAGGGAGGATAGATTTGGTACTCCTGAGAGAGAAGTAGGGAAAGGAAACAAAGAGACAGGTACGTTAGAATCGAAGAAGAAAAGAAGACAGCTCCCTGTAGATAGATTCCCTCACCACCTCACACCCCAAGGACCCTATCTGCGAAGTTACGTGGGGCCAGAGAAAGAAGGTGTTTGGCATTTCCTAGAGGATGGCTTTGCATGGTTTCACCATTGCAGAAAACCCTGAGATTGACCCTAACAAACTACTATGAAATGCAATATAAAGGGAGGTATTTTCACATCAGTCATCACCAAACTGTCACTATAATGGCCTGTTCATATGTCAGTACTCTATAGATGTGATAACTCATTATCCCTATAAAACCAATAACATTTCACTCGTAATTCTTTACTATATTCACAGTTTATTGAAAGCATGTTGTCATTGGTATTCCACTTTTCTATACATTTTATAGTACTATATATTCCTCCAACTCTTAACACTATCATATGTGAATAAAATTAAAATCATTCTCATTCTTAGTTTTTTGTGTACCACATGTGTTTGGCAACACACAATTAAATAAATGACATGGAAATATTAACGGTCACACATTCATGATAAATTTACTCTATGGTACTCTGAACCTTACAGACTAATTGACCATCTATTATCTTAACATAGCAGTTCAATAGCCACAAAACAAGCACTAGGCACTATGCGTCCAGCTGTTGTACACGTAGGGACTTACCTGACTGTTGTCAAGTCGAGCTCAGTCCCCTTTTGTTTCCTTGTAGTTATTTTTATGGAAGAAATGATAGTAGACATTATTACTTCATTAAAAGATCACAGGAGAGTCTCAGGCAAAACTAAAAACAGAAATATGGAAACAATTTAACAGACAGCCAATGGTCATCGGTCCACCAAATTCCCAAAGGATGTGAAGTCTCCTGGGGACTTTAAGCTTTTAAGTGTATCTATATTGTACAATCCTTTATTTTATCCTGTGTCAGGGTCTACCAAGTATACTGCTTTCAGATTTGGTATGTCTTACACTTTGAATGGTCCCCTGTAATGGGGGAAAATTTATTTGCATCCTTCTGTAAGTTTGAGCTATGACGAAAATCATGCACTAATACCAGATCGTCCATTTTAAAATGCAGATTCTCCTGCAGCCTCTCTTGCAATTTTTCTAGGGAATCTCTGGCAATAATGGCCACAACAAGGGTTCTCCTACAAATGTTTTATTCATAGCCTGTACCAGAGCTTATCCCGTTGACAAATGTGGTAGTTCATTTAGGATTACCTGAAATTCTGGAACTAGTTGCGCCCAGGTAGTATGTTTAATAGAACAGTAAGTCCTACACAACTGTCCTAATTCCTTTTGTTGTTCTGCAACATCTTCCTTAGAATGAGACCTAGTATTAGTTAATTCTACTTTCTCCTGTACTGAATTATTTAAAAATTCCTGTATTCGCTTCTGCAAATTAGATAAAGCCTTGGGTGTTGTAATTATTTTCATGAATTCTTTGCATTTTCCTAATGCTGTAATATGTTCCTTTGTGTCTGAGATTTGATCCTCAACCTGTTTGAATTCTTTTACAGCTTTTTGACCTACATTGTTAATCTTGCCTTTTAATTCTTGAAACACTTTTTGACTTCCCCTCACACTAATTCGCATTGTTAATCTATTTCACCTTTCAATTCCTTAGGTAACTTTATCAAAGTGTTTTCTGAATCTGTTAGCTTAGTTTCTACTGTATTAGTCAATTCTTCCTTAAGTGCCTCTAACTTAGTGCTTACATACTTCATTTGTTGCATCAAGACTTGTAGCCAGTCATGAGCCTCTCTAAGTTTGTGGCCATGCTCTGTGTGAGTATTGGCATAAAACATAAATGTACCCTTTTATTTTCCTCACCTTCTCTCAGTTAAGAAAATAGTCACTTTTTACTAACACAATAACATAAAAACAATGTCACAATATTTCCACAAAAGTTTTACAGATTTGAATTTTTACAGCTCACTCGTATTGAATTGCACCCTCTGGTTGCACAGCCAATGCAACAGCAAATACAATGTGATACACTGCAATGTGTTGTACCGCCTGGCACAGCCAGTGTCTTGAAAGAAGCAGATTCAAAGACTGCATTCTGGTGTACCATGAAATGCCCACAGCATTGTTCAGATACTACTGTGTCACTGCTATTGTTAGGGTTCAAAACTTTTTTCTTCGAACACACAAATCTTTGAACTTTGTGAAAATTGTTCACATTGTAGTTGGAAGAAAATGCTTTTATACGCATGTCAACATTATTTTTGGAATACAGGAATTTTATTTCAGTTGTCATATTTGTTAGTCAACAACTGTAGAACTGTGGATTGTTTTCAAATTTCTTTACTTGCCCAGAATATATCAGTTAACTTTCTTCACACTACTTCGTAAAGAGCTTTTTGACAATGCAGTTATATTCTTCTTAGTTTCTTTATTTTCTGTTTCTCTTGGTCGCACTGTAATCTATCACTTATTAATCTTCAAAATCTTGAAAATTTACGCTTCATACCTTCTTCATCTTCTTCCTTCTCACTAATGCTGTGTGTTCTGATCACTGGGAGCCAAAATGAATTGTTTCTGGAACTCTTCTTATTTGTCTGAAGCTGAATCAGAACACTCACATTTGACCTGTCATCCAAAGTATCATGTATTGATTTACCTATCGTGTAATTCAGTTGCCACTAATTATCTTCTTTATGCGAATGTCCTGAAAAGCAGTATGTCTGTAGAGCTGTGTGTAGCCGTGGAAAGACTTCAACTCTTTCCCTTTGCAACTGGTCAAAGGAAAAAGGATATCTACTCTAATTATGAAATGACGTCAACATTTCTTCATTGCTTGTCTTGTATTTGATTCAGTGGGTATACAGATCACAATTACTTTGTAACTTGAAGCAGATACAATATAAATTAAATTCAACATCTGCCTTGAAGCCTCAACAAGAAGTAAGTGACATTTCCTGTTCGTTGCTGTTTACATTCTTGGAGAGCGTGTCTGCTCCCTGTTCAGTCAAGAAACCGCCAAGCCATGACATAAAAACAGAAAAGGCCCTGCCCACAACAGGTTAAGATGTCTACTTGCCATCGCGCCTTGTCAATTACTTGAACCACACAACTCTCTATTCAACCCTGCATAACCATGAAACAAAACAACCATGCACAGTTAGTATTTCAAGACTTATTCCTTACCCTCTTTCCTTGTCATCAATAGGCAGTGGAAAATGGCATTTGCCTAAATGGCATGTAACACTGCACTATTCACGAAGAATTCTCCAAATTGACAGAGCATAAGGAGACTTACCAGGACAGTGCTGACTTATGACAGAGGCATTTTCATACATGCTTGACCTAATAGATGTCTGAGATTCAATAATAGGTTATGATTACCTTGCATCATGTAGCTCGATGAGCATGACAGAACCAAGTATCAGTAAAATGAATATAAATAATCTATTATGACTACATCATTTAAAGGAAAGAGGCTACACGTATGTAGTGAATGTAAAGTAGAAAAGTAAAGTGAACTTGTTAATTTCTCTTCATATCTATATTCAATGGCATGACAACAATAGTAAAGTGTCTTTAAATTGATAAAAGGGGAAGATACTCATTAACTTTTTAAGAATAGGATGAAATCAAAGTAAGTTAAATGGAGGCCCTCCAAGAATCTTATGTTAACATTATGCATTAAATGTGCTATAAAATGAAATAAACTCAAATAAATGAGATTTTAAAACTAATGTAGATTACACAGATAAGATACCTATGCAACTAGGAACAAGATAATGAAAGATACGTGTTATTAAAGGCATTACACCATTTTTTTCTATTTAAGAGTAGTGTATTGACAGTACAGCTTATTCTAGTTAAAGGAAGTTATTATATTTGTGAAGAAATAAAGAATTCATAGATTTAATTGAAAGGAAGAGACTGTGGAGTACATTTAAAACAAAGGTTTAAATGAAAAAGAAGGCTCCTAGAAACAAAGTGATAAAAGAATGTTCTAATATTGTCAATAAGCAGGAGAGCCATGCTCTTGTCCAAGTTTGTGGATGCAAATGAAAGCTATATGCACAGCATTAGAGAGAATTACATAGATAAGCATTAGTGTTACATTGATTTGTATTCAATAAATTGCATGTTGTTAAAGTAAGTTAACCAGGAAAACTTTTACAACATTTTTCATCTCATTGGGGGGATATAAGAAGTGAGATTTCAGTTTTGACAAAAAGATATATCACATCTCTCGAGCCTTCATAATGATGAAAGGTGCTTGGAAGATTTGAAGAAAGTTCATTTTATTAGCAGTTAAGTTTTGAATGTCACACTGTGGGGAGAATGGTTTGCAATATGTACAGGTGTGATGAAAGACACAGGCACATCACATCTACAAGGTGGAACGGCAAGTTAGCTCTCCACCTGCTGTGGGCCTGCTTGTTCCCTGACATTGTGGCTTGGAGTTGTGTTGCACCCACAGAGAAAAGGATTTCATTGACAACAATGTAAACAGTGTGACAAGCAAAAATCCACTGCACTGTCAGTTCATTCCTATATGAACTAAGATGATGTAAAGATCAGTCAGTCATACTAACATAGACTGAAAGTTATTGTGAATGGAAGTAATGAGTTATTGTATTAAGAACATTAAATACAAGACTTAACATGGTATTCTTCTGAGTTATTTAAATATTTTGGAGGAAAATCCATGCTCACTTACAGCACCCAAACATTGCAAAGGGAGATGAAGTCCATAAATTGCTAATGGAATATGGTTACTTGGTCATGCCTTGCATGAAACTGCAAGAAATTTTATCAGTACATGTCAACATCAAGGCCAAGAGGGTGACAGATAACAATTTCCACAAATCACACTTCCTTGACCATGTTTTACTGCATTAAATGACTGGACATTTTCAATTTCTTGATTAAATATTGGTAGCTCAACAGGCGGAAGACATACTTTGTTGGTGCTGCACTGTTTTCTTCGGCATGCCAGTGTAGAAATGAGCACGGAAACATTTAAATGAAAAATCTGTACAATTCGCACATTTATTTGTATATAAGTCAGAATTACTACTCCGAGTGTCTGCCTTTGAGGAGGAGAGCATACGACAGGTATTCATGGAAGATGATGTCCTTGACAACAAACCCTCACAATACTTACGTCACTTAAGATGCAAAGTGGACACTCACACCATGCCAGATGCACTACTATGCAGAATATGGAGCAGTAGGACACCAGCACAAGTGAAAGCGGCAATAGCCTCTCAAACCAAGATATACTTAGAAGAAGTGGCCACGCTGAGTGATTAAAAGCATCCAGACACCTGACTGAAAATGACTCACAAGTTCGTGGCACCCTCCATCAGTAATGCTGGAATTCAATATGGTGTTGGCCCACCCACAGCCTTGATGCAGCTTCCACTCTCGCAGACATACATTCAACCAGGTGTTGGAAGGTTTCTTGGGGAATGGCAGCCCATTCTTCACGGAGTGCTGCACTGGGGAGATGTATCAATGTCAGTCAGTGAGGCCTGGCATGAAATCAGCATTCCAAAACATCTCAAAGGTGTTCTATAGGATTCAGGTCAGGACTCTGTACAGCCCAGTCCACTGTGCAACCACTCTGCCACAGGCCATGCATTATGAACAGGTGCTTGATAATGTTGAAAGATGCAGTTGCCATCCCTGAATGGCTCTTAAATAGTGGGAAGCTAGAAGGTGCTTAAAACATTAATGTAGACCTGTGCTGTGTGCTGTGACTGTGCCATGACAAACAACAAGGGGTGGAAGCCCCCTCCATGAAAAACACGACCACACCATGACACGACCGCCTCTGAATTTTACTGTTGGCACTACATATGCCTGGAGATGACGTTTACCGGACATTCACCATACCCACATCCTACCATAGGATCGCCACATTGTGTACCGTGATATGTAACTCCACACAATGTTTTTCCACTGTTCAGTCATCTAATGTTTACGCTCCTTACACCAAGCGAGGTGTCGTTTGGCATTTACCGGCGTGATTTGTGACCTATGAGCAGCCGCTCAACCATAAAATCCAAGTTTTTCCACCTCCTGCCTAACTGTCATAGTACTTGCAGTGGATCCTGATGCAGTTTGGAATTCCTGTGTGATGGTCTGGATAGATTATTACACTTTACGACCCTCTTCAACTGTCGGCAGTCTCTATCAGTCAACAGACGAGGTCGGCCTGTACTCTTTTGTGCTGTATACATCCCTTCATGTTTCCACTTCACTAGCACATCAGAAACAGTGGACCTAGGGATGTTTAGGAGTATCGAAATCTCGCATACAGACGTATGACACAAGTGATACCCAATCACCTGAC
This sequence comes from Schistocerca nitens, assembly GCF_023898315.1. Lineage (NCBI taxonomy): Eukaryota > Metazoa > Arthropoda > Insecta > Orthoptera > Acrididae > Schistocerca > Schistocerca nitens. The sequence goes on along the minus strand of NC_064618.1, from coordinate 557,876,236 downwards.
CATGTTTGAAGTCCGCGTGTTCTGCCGAGCGCCCCATTCTGCTCTCTCATAATGTCTAATGACTACTGAAGTTGCCGATATGGAGTACCTGGCAGCAGGTGGCAGCACAGTGCACCTAATATGAAAAATGTATGTTTTTTGGGAGTGACTGGATACTTTTTGAGTACATAGTGTACAAGATGCTATTGTGCCTGCTTCTGGATTTGATGCTACTGTTATGTGCAACAGCACCGCAACAGAAACAAAACCTAATTGCAACAAGCTTTCAAAAACAGTGATGGCACTGGAGCAACAATTACACAATGGCTTGATGAGCAAATTTGATGTTCTGTCTAATCAACATAGTAAACTCCTTGCTGATCGCGGTGCTAAAAGTAATTACCAACGGTGGTCACGGAGCTGCTCCAGCCACGACACATCCCATCGTGATGACACCTAAGTCATGGATATAGGCTCATATCATCAGCAATTTTGGAATCAAGCCCATAAGTGCAATGTGAATAAGGAAATGTTAAGCACCAAGCATAAGTCAATGCACCTGTCTGTCCCTATACCTGCCTGTGTCCCACTGACCGTAAGTCGGGATGAAAATTTTTAATGTATATCAGTTCCGATTTAACTATTCTGCTGTGGGACAAGGCACATAAGTATCACATGGTCACCATCAAGCTGACAGTGGTTGACAGTTTTGATATTCAAACATATGGCACACAGCATATGGCATTAGACCTGAGGCTGTGTCGTGCAATAACATAGAAAATTGTCATCGCCGATGTAGTGGAAAAAATCATAGATTTCACCCATTACCACCTGCTGCCCCATGTCGCTGATGCCTGCCTACGGGACACAGTCACTGGTCTGTCAGTGACCAGATATCAACATCGTGCGGCCAACTGCGATGTCAGTCTCATCCAGGCAGCAGCAGGCAAGTTCACCAAGCTACTCAATCAGTCCTGGTACTTACCAGGCCTCCCGGGGGCCCCGCAGCAGGCATGCCAAAATACTATTCATTATATTAATACCACTGCACGTCCCCCATTTTGTGTGGGCCCAGGTGGTTGGCCCCAGAAAGATCTGCCATAGCCAAGGCTAAGTTTGAAGCTATGCTGACGGAAGGGATAACATGCCTGTCCATTGGTGCATGATCAAGTCCTTTGCACCTGATCCTCAAAAAGAATGGTGCATGGCAGCCGTGTGGGGATTACCACACTTTTATAGGACTACACCAGACCATTACCCAGACCTACACAAAAAAAAGATTACAACCGTGCATTGAGTGGGAAATGAATGTTCAGGGCCACTGACTGCACCAAAGAATGTACACCAATTCCTGTGGCCAAGAAAGACACTCCCAAGACAGCAATAATTACAACTTTTGGTTTATTTGAGAGCATGTTTTGACCTGTGGCCCTAGAAACGTAGCACAGACCTGGCAGAGATTCATCAATTCAGTACTATGAGGACTGCCACATTGTTTTGCTTACCTTGATGAAGTCCTCATCTTTTCAGAAATGCCAGAATTATACCAGCAGCGTGCCTTACTCAGGTTTTCGAATGTCTCACTATGTATGGCATCATTCTAAATGTTGAAGCGTGTGTTTGGACAACCAGAGGTGACTTTATTGGGACAACACATTTCATCAGAAGACTCGTGCCACTACCAGAAACATCCACGACTGGCTACAGCACAAGAGTTGCGTAGATTCCTTGGCTTTGTAATTTTTACCAGTGCCACATCTGCCACAGGATGTTGAAGTGCAGGAACCACTCATGGCTGCACTGTCAGATCTCAAGGCAAAGTGCAAAGCATCACTGCAATGGACCCCAACAACGATCGACACACTCGAGGCAGCCAAGAAGACTTTTGTTAACACTGTGCTCCTCGCACACCTTACCAGAAATGCACTCCTGGCGTTAGTTGTAGACACCAGTCAAACAGTAATCAGAGTGGTACTTCAGCAATGTGTTGGCAACACATGGCAACTTCTTACCTTCTTTTTTGTGTAAACTGACATCCAGCACAGCAAAGATGGAGTATGTACAATTGTGACTTGTTAGCCATGTATGAAGCAGTAAAGTACTTCCGCACCCAACTGGAAGCAAGAACCTTTACAATATATACTGATCAGAAGCTGCTCACGTATGCCTTCTGGCAAAACAATGACAAGTGTTCACCAAGGCAATTTAGCCAGCTGAAATACATAGTGCAATTCTCAACCAACAAACAACACATCTCAGGCCTCAATAATGTAATGGTTGACTTTTTGTCTCAGGTTAACGCAGTCACGGAGACTGTCAATCTTTCACATCTATGCGACGTGCAACAGACCAATCAGGAGCTCCATTACCTTCCGCATGATACCCAGATTAGCCTGCAGCTCAAACTTGGCAATGTATCTGCAACTCTATTGTAATACTTCCATGGGAAAAAACCACCTACACACAAGTGGATTTTCCGTGGCCTGCACGATCTTTGCCACCCAGGCATCAGAGTCGATGAAACTTGTTGCCTCCCATTACATTTGGCCAGGTATCCAAAAGGATTGTTGGCAGTTGACCCACTTTTGCATAGCATGCCCACGAAGCAAGATTACACGGCACACGCACCTGGCCATTGGCAACTATCCGGAGGTCACTGAGAGATTCACCCACATTCACCTGGACATCTTGAGACCCCTACCCCTGTCAGAAGGACAGCAATGTCTATTAATAATTATCGATAGATTCACACACTGGCCTGAAGCAATCCGTAGACAATACCTCTGCTGAGATACTGGCAGCAGCATTTATGACGTAATGGGTTGCGTGATTTGATTGTGCACTACATATAACAACTGACAGAGGGTGCCAGTTTTAATCTGAACTTTTCACACAGATATGCAAATTATATGGCGCAGCACACCATCTGACCACAAACTACCACCCAGCCGGAAATGGGATGGTGGAGCGCTGGCACTGCTCCTTGAAAGCAGTGCTAATATACTATGATACGAATTGGACCACGACCTTACCCCCTTGTACTTCTCAGACTACGAACAGTATACAAGCCATACCTTGATGTGTCACGGGTGGAGCTCGTTTATGGAGAGACACTTCATCTACTAGGGGAATCTGTTAAGAGCATCATCGGGAGATCTTTTACATCAATCAGAATTAATAACTCAACTCAAATGATAAATAGCTCAAATGCAACCTCACCTGGCATTACGACACAGTTCAAGTCCTTCATTTGTCCATAAAGAATTAACAAAAAGCACTCATATCACGTTTCGACAAGACAGAGTTAAAGCACCTCTCACACCACCATATAGGGGATCTCAATCTGTCCTCATTCATATGGATACAACAATGGACATCCTGCTAAAGGGCAAACACAGCACCATCTCCACCAATTGTGTCAAGCTCACGTTTGTGTCTGATGACTTTTTGACAAAACCCTTCCTTCTATGATCAAACTAATGCCTGATGAACCACAGGTACCTCAGCTGCTGCACCAAATGCAGTCGGGCCGGCACGTTCATTTTTCATCAAGATTTCTCAATGGCATCACGGCTCATGGAAGCAGATGATGCTCTGCTTCTCCACAGGTGACTGATGTGGTGATCAGCTGATCACCAAGTTCCATCAAAGAAGTTTGCACGCTTGCCCCCTGGGGTGCTGAGCACGCCCTTATTCCATGCCTAAGAGGAGATGCTATTAAACTCTATGCTTTCAGTTTTTAATATTAACACTCCATTGTTACCTGTCATAGTGACAAGTGTGCTTATCCTATTGTTTTCCCATAACTGTTCCTGTTCTCAGCATACACAAGTTTCCTTTACATAGCTGAGAGTTTTTTTTATATGGAAGAAAAATAATGCTCTTATTTGCCACATGCTATACACCCACATATTACATGTAATTTAGTGGCTGTCTTATAGCCCTAGAAGTTAAGCTTCATAGTTATTTTTTCACATGTTTTTGTGTTGCCTTAATAGAAATCTCATTTTGGTATTTGCTTCAATTCTTATAGGGAATTAGCAACTCTTATTTCAACAGATTAAAAGATAATCAGTGGGCTTAATTTAAAGTTATTTGTTCACTGCCTTGTAACACACCACAGCAGCCAAAATACAGCCTCACTTTGACTGCTGTTCTTGAACACGGGGCGAGTTGGTTGATGATCACAAGAAGCTGGAAATCACCCGACTACTGTAAAATGATTGGCAGCTGCTGCGAATCGGTGATTTGGAAGAGCTCCCGAGAGTTTTGCACCTATGATACTGCTACCAGAGGTACCTTTAGCACTATTATAGCCTGTGAATCCTGTCTCCTTTTCAGAAAGTACGGGATCTGTCATTAATCGCCCATGTGACTGCTAGAGGCATGTCAGTGGTAGATCTAGTGGTGTCCTCTACAAGGTGGACGAGTACCAGGGAGGCATCAGGATGTTGTACCAGTCCTCCTAACCAACAGGTATGAGGTGCTGTCTTTCACTAAAACTGGGTCAGTGGGTCTCACTTCATCTGATTTTGTGGAAATTGTTATGTCCAGTGTGAAGAGGAGGCACTAAAGGGTAGGGATCTATTAGTCATAGGCAGTTCAAATGAACAGCAAATGATGGCACCCATTGGGAAATGGCTGCAAGGGACAGGAAAGGACACCAGGTGCACTCAGTGTGTATGCCTGAGGGGGGGGGGGGGGGGTGCACTCAACATGCTGAAGAGGCTTCTCCGACAGCTACTGAGGGAATAGGGTCCAACCAACTGCAAATTGTGGCACACATTGGACAAATGATGCCTTTTGTCTGAGCTCCAAGGTCATATTTGGGTCAGTCCAGTGACTGGTATTGGCGGTTGAGAAGACCAGCCTTGTCCAAGGAATTACAATAAATTTCACATTTTGCAACATTATCCTCAGAATTGGCAGTGGTCCTTTGGTTATGACTCGAGTGGATGGACTGAACCAGAGACTTTGAAAGTTCTGTGACAATCCAAGCTGTGATTTCTTGGACTTGAGTCATATGGTTGAGAACTGCAGGGTCCCCCTAAATGGGTCAGGTGTGCACTACACTGCAGAGACTGCTACTCAGGTTGTTGATTGTGTGTGGGGTGAACACAAGTGATTTTTAGATTAGGTGACTCTCCATCCAATCCAGATAACAACAGCTGTAGGAAACCCAGAAGATTGAAAGAAATGCCTCCCACAGGTGACAGTGCTAAAATCCTCATGCTTAACTACTGAAGCATTCCCAACAAACTGCCAGGTTTTGAAGCGCTCATGAAAAGTGAAGCCCACATAATATTAGGTACAGAAAGTTGGTTGAAAACTGAAATTGATAGCAGTGAGATTTTCGGGAAAAATTTAAGCCTATATCGAAAGGATAGGCATATGGGAAATGTATGTGGTTTATTTGTTGCAGCAGAAAAGAAACTCACAGCCACCGAGACAGAAATTGAAGCTGCATGTGAGACTGACTGAGCATGGCTCAGTATCAGGGGTTGGCATAAAATGATAATTGTATCCTTCCATCGCCCCCAGCCTCATCTCCTGATGTAACTTGAAATTTTACAGAAAACTTCAGTTCTCTTGCTCGTTCCCAGTCACACTGTAATCATTGATGGAAACTTTAATAATTCAATGATTAATTGAGAAAATTACAGTTTTGTTAGTGGTGGATGTGATAAGACATCCTATGAAACATTACTAAATGCCTTCTCTGGAAACTACCTAGAACAGATAGTTAGAACCCCACTCATGATAGGAATACAATGATTAATTGAGAAAATTACAGTTTTGTTAGTGGTGGATGTGATAAGACATCCTATGAAACATTACTAAATGCCTTCTCTGGAAACTACCTAGAACAGATAGTTAGAACCCCACTCATGATAGGAATATATTGGATCTAATGGCAACAAATAAACCTGACCTCTTTGAGGATGTCCACATCAGTGAACACGATGCGGTATTGGCAACAATGATTACCAAAGTACAAAGAACAACTAATATGAGGAGAAAGATACATATGTTTAGTAAACTAGATAAAAATCAGTAGTGTCATATCTCAATGAGGAACATGAAACTTTCAGCAGAGGACAGGAGTATGTAGAGGAACTCTGGCTCAAGTTTAAAGGAACAGTTGACCACACAGCAAGAAGATGTATGCCCAGTTCATAATGGAAGGGAACCTCCGTGGGGGGGGGGGGGGGGGGGCGCTAAGGGATATAGATAGTGAGATGCCAAATGAAATGCGTTTGGCTGTCAAGAGAGGAATTCTTGATCCTTCAGTGACTACCGAAGCAGAATATTGTCACATGACATTTTACAAAACACACAGAAATCTATTTGTATGTAAAGGCTGTTAGTGGCATCAAAATCAGTGTAATCAGTGTACTCTCAAGCAAATGATACAGGAACTGAAATCAAGCAAAAGCTGAAATGCCTAACTCTGTTTTAAAATGTTCCTTTACAAAGGGAAAGCCGGGAGAATTTAATCCTGGTACAAAATGAAAAGTGAATGATATAATTATTAGTGTCTGTGGCATTGAGAAAAAAGCTAAAATTGTTAAAATTGAACAAATCTCCAAGGCCCAGTAAAATCCATGTGAGACCCTATACTGAATCTGCAGCCAGGTTATCCACTCTTTTAACTATAATCTATTGTAGACCCTGCAAACCAAAAACTGTGCCAAGTTCTCGGAAAAAGGTACAAGTCACACCTGTCTACAAGAAGGGCAGAAGAAGTGATCCACAAAACTACCACCAAAAATCCTTGATATCAATTTGTTGTAGAATCTTAGACCATATTCTGAGCTCAAATATAATGAGGTATCTCGAACAGAATGACCTTCTCAATGCCAACCAGTATGAATTCCAAGAACATCAATCACATGAAACACGACTCGCGCTTTTCTCACGACGTACTGAAAGCTTTGGATCAAGGCAGTCAGGTGGATGAAGTATTTCTTGATTCCCAAAAACCATTTGACTCATAGCATACCTATGCTTACTGTCAAAAGTACGGTCCTATGGGATATCAAGTGAAATTTGTGACTGGACTGAGGACCTTTTGGTAGGGAGGTCACAGCATGTTATCTTGGATAGAGTGCCATAGATGTAGAAGTAACTTCAGGTGTGCCCCAGGGAAGTGTGTTGGGACTCTTGCTGTTCATTTTGAAGATTAATGACCTTGTAGACAATATTAATAGTAACCTCAGACTTTTAACAGATGATGCAGTTATCTATAATGAAGTATTACCTGAAAGCAGCTGCTTAAATATTCAGTCAGATCTTGATAAGATTTTAAAGTGGTGCAAAGACTGGCAACTTGCTTCAAATGTTCAGAAATGTAAAACTGTGCACTTCCCATAATGAAAAAAATGTAGTATCCTATGACTATAATATCAATTAGTCACTGCTGGAAATGGCCTTCTCAATACATAATACCTGGGTGTAACATTGTTACATTCCATCTTGGATTTTTCATGATTTAAATATCTGGTAGTAACACTTTGTAGGGATATGAAATGGAATGATCACAAAGACTCAGTCGTGGGTAAAGCAGGTGATAGACTTTAGTTTATTGGTAGAATACTGAGGAAGTGCAATCTGTCTACAATGGTGAGTGCTTACAAATCACTCGTGTGACCAGTTCTAGAATATTGCTCAAGTGTGTGGAATCCGTACCAAATAGGACTAACAGAGGACATTGAACATGTACAGAGAAGGGCAGCAGAAATGGTCACAGGTTTGTTTAGTCTATGCAAGAGTGTCACAGAGATACTGAGGAAACAGAACCAGAAGACTCTTAACACTTTTCCATCCACACATTTCATACAAATTTATTTGCTTGGCGCCGGCAGCGCTAATTCGGATTACTTGGCTTGTCACTGGCCGCTTGTCACCTTTCTGTTGATGACAGGCTTCAAACACATTGACTTTTGTGCATTTTAATTTTTCTGGACATCCTCTAATTTGCCGTGTTGTTCCTCAAACTCAAATTTTCTTTTCAAGTAACTTCTCTGCAAGTTCTACACTGTTATAATAATTACCCATGTAGAGGTGATGCCACTTTCCATAAGAAGGTGTCAATAGTTCCATCACAGTTTTTGCTAAAGGTTGTCCAGCGGCACAATATATCTTGAATGAGGAAATGTATCCCATACTCGAATCACACTGCATCCAAATTAGTATGCCGTATTTCGTAATTTTCGACGTATTGTAAACTTTAAAATTTAACTGTCCACGCCACGGTATCATTCCTTCATCAATTGAGATGTTTTGACTTAGATTAAAAGTTTCTTTAAACTTTTTGGAAAAATAATCACTTACGAGTTGCACTTTGAAAAGCTGGTCAGCATTATCCGGTTTATTGTTGTTGTTGGAAAAATGTAAAAATGATAATATTTGTCTGAATTGTTTGCGGGACATCGTTTCACGAAATATCCGTGTGTCTATCAATGGACTCATTGACCAGTAATCATTGATCCTTGCTTTTTTTTACAATTCCCATAAGGATAGTAAGCCCAAACCATTTTCTAAGTTTGGGTCCCGTATTGTTGACAAATTTGGAATTTTTTGTCCAGTTTCCTTCTAACACGATTTTGACTGTAATACTTGTTGGTTTTGTTGCTAATATATTCAAATAGATTGTTCCCAATATATAATTATACGATATCCACTACGCTCTGTGTATTGTTGGGAAATATGTGTCGACCCGGAGATGCTTCAAATTTATAATTGGTCCTCAGTAAATCATAATCTGTCTTCTTTGTCTGATTCATCCAAAACAGGTGTCAAATGCATCTTGGATGTATTTCACTATCTTCCAACGATTCTGCTTCACTTTCATTTTTTGGATATCCAATGTCTTCTTCTCAATCAGCTAAATTGTCCGGAACGTCAGACAAGATGTCAGAATATTCATTGTAAATAATCATATCGTCTCTTTCATCTGCCATGATGAAAGTGCACAAGTACTTATAAAAACAAAAAACTTGTTGATGCATGTAACTTATTTTTACCTAAATAAAACACCAACAGAATGAAAAAGCTACTAAAGTGCTGTCACCAGCCCCTGCACGATACTATGCTCACGACACCACTGTGGTGTCGCCTGCCAGTGAGCGATACTACGCACACGACACCACTGTGGTGTCAGTGGCCGTTGACCGCTATTTCGCGCACGACACCACTGTGGTGTCGCCAGACGGCAAAGTGTTAAGACAGATGTAAACTATCCCGAGGAAGTATATTAACAAAATTTCAAGAACCAGCTTTAAATGATGACTCTTAGTAATATACTACAATCCCCTATGTGTCATTCTCATAGGGATTGTGAGGATAAGACTAGAATGATTACTGCATACACAGAGGCAGTCAAACAATCATTCTTCATGCACTCCATATGTGAAAGGAACGAGAGGAAACCATAATAACTAGTACATTGGGACATACACTCTGCCATGCACTTCATGGTGGTTTGCAGGGTATAGATGTAGATGTAGATGTAGAAGTAAATGTGTATGTAAAATGTCACTTTTTGACAAAATTTTATGTCTTTGCATTTCATGGAATTATTCCAAAGGCTGCATGGAGATAATATAATTAACACAAAACCTCCAGCCACAAACAAAAGAATGTGTATCGGAGCAGTGGGGCACAGAAATAAAGGTCAGATACCTTTGCTTATTCTGGTCTATTTTTGTGCCACTACATTGCTCTACAAGGCTGGTTCAAAGTCCACAAGGAAGAGCTATTTTCAGATTAGTGAGAATAAAAATTACGAGCTCAGAGAATCCATCATGTACGAGATGGCTGACTCTTTTCGCAGCACTTACAAGATGGACAATTATCATGAAATTGTGCTTTTTTTAAATTTTATTGTTAACTGTATGAACTTTACTTTACAGTAATTCACTTAAAGTTTTCTGTAACTGTAGCTGTGTATAGGAAGTAAAGAATTTTTTTAAAATTTTGAGTGTTTCATAGTATGGTTAAGATCATGAAACAAATGACTGTGGAACCTGATGAACATAGTGATGTTGGCTCGCATGCCGATAATGATGAAGTTGTCAATCCGGTGGTTGGAAATAGTGAGCAGCCAGCAAGCATAGTATAATTATGTGTTTCTGGCAATGAAAATTTGCTGTGAACAAATCAGTATATAGACCCGTTAGCAGAACTAGTTAGGAAATTTAAGTGACGGTTCTTACAAAGTGTAGAATCTTGAGCTGCATATGCAAGACTTCGTACACACAGACAGAAATGTCACCAAAACACAAAATAATTGCCAGTAAAATTGTCACAGAATTAGGCGATAAGCAGGAAGCTACTGCTAAGGAATGTGGAGATAAGCAGGATACCCTGAAATCTCAGATTACCGAATTAAAGTCTGCACAAGAGGGCCTACCTGAAACATTACTGAGATTGGCTGACAAGACAGGATCCACACATTCAGCATAATCTGTGCTGAGTGAAAACGTCTGGCAGCTATCCACTAGGGTAGATGAATTGACCACTGAAGACGAAACTAAAATAATGCAATTATTTGAACTACAGAGTCAGAAATTTGTTTGTGAATATGTATCTTGGATATCTAAAAAGTATAGTCAAATTCACAAAAAAATAGATTCTGAGCTTCAAACGGCTCTGCAACAAATAAGTACTGATGCATCACCGAAGTGTAACAGTTTGGGTGAACTGATTAAAACCTGAATTCAGTCACATTACATCGACTTTGGGCCAAGATTTGGCTGATTTGTGTAATGCAATCACAGCTCATGTGAATGATCTGAGGAAAGAATTGTCCGACGTTAAGATGTAATTCGAGATACCCCATCGGTCAGACTTGAACCAGATAACATACTTCAATTTAGTACTCAACAACAACCTAATCAGGAGTTAAAGAACCAGTCAGTTATCAGACAATGCGGGGGCTCTTTCTTCAGTCTTGCTGGAAGAGGGTTTATTCAAGCAAAGGCAGTTTCAAGTCTTTTCGCCTGGAAAAAAAGAACTTAATTCCACTGTATTTGTATGGTCTTTTAGAGATGTCACCTAAAACATGATCTGATCTGCACAAGATACAGTTCCTTACAGGGTTTTTCAGGGCAGTGCCACCTTATGGGCAACAGAAACTCCCAAAATTTGTCAAACACATGAGCAGTTTGTAAGAGGCTTTCACTTGAAGTACTGGTCTGCTTGAGTACAAGAAAGGCTCAGGAAGGAAGTTTTTAACCCCAGACACTTCCATACATGCCAATGTAGTTTACATAAGTACTTTGAGGAATACTTTAACAAGACATGGTATTGGGATGAGTCCATATCACACAATGATGTATTTCAAATTCTTAGAGCAAAGTTGCAGGTAGAAACCAAGAAGAAACTGATTCACTAGCTTCTACAGTTCACATAAAAGAAGACTTGAGAGTGAAAACAGTTCACAAGGTGAGCTGGTCTGTCAGTAGACAACAAGAGTACAGTCACAACCAAACAAATGAGTATTGTATTATCTATGTTGCTCCACATGCAGGACAGTCAGGTGAAACACAGGTGTCTGAAAATTCCAGTGCCACCATCAAGAATCTTAAAAGAAAACAAGATTGTAGCTTTAATCTTGGGTATCAATCTAGCATGTCTAGCATGGTAATCAGTGGACAAACAACCACAGTAACCAATGGCATCCTGTACAGTGAAACAACTGGTCACTGAATGTTTATAATTATTGGAAACATCCTGCACCAATGCAAAATAGCCAACCTGGTCAAAACTGGCATAACCACAATCCACCTATCAGTGTGGTTGAGAACCACTACCTGACTACATAGAAAGTGATAAACTAAAAGTGGTCTCATTTTGCCCTCAGATGTTGGTCACTGAATGGAGTGGGGGGGGGGGGGGGGGGGGGGGAGAAATGATATTCAAGTACATGTCCTGAGGCACAATGTTGTGGAAGAAATCAGGAACAAGTTGTGTTCCAATTTCAATAAATGCAATGAACAGCTTAAGACTGTATCACAGGCTGCAGTGAATGCTATTGTTAGCGAAATACCAACTATAACAACAACTATTACAGGAGCTACAGTGAATAAGGTTTCCACTAACTTGTTCAGCAGAATTATTGAAGTAAATAAGGTACCAACAGCAAAACTGTCAGATTATTGGAGCCATATGCACCAGATCATGCAGTGTACAAATACAAACCCACCTTCCTACTGTGCTAGGGAATGAAGCTGTACATTGTACATCTCTAGTCATAAAAGGCTTCATAATGCATTGTATTTTGGACGTTGACATCGCCACAGATAAATGCAGCTTAAATACTAATGGGAAGCATATTTCTATGGACTTGTTACAAACCGAGATTAGCCATGGCAGATGCTGCCAAGGATTAAAAATTAAAGTGGTTAGGAGAAACATTTTACACTTCAGCAATCATTATCCTACCTATTTAGGGGCTCCTTATACTGAGGAATACATTAGTAACAAGATGACTGAATGAAAATATCTCACAGCAAGCTGAATTTTTCAGCCTATTATTGCGATGTGCGAGTATGAGTACCACATGGAAGTCATTTGCCATAAAATATATTGCATTGCCTTTTACTCCTCTCTGTGGTTCAAATGGTCAGACACGTCTAAGGAAATTCATAGAATACTGTTGTGGGAAATTATTGAGCCATCATTTTCACCATATTGTAGCCCACTCCTGGCTGAAACTAAGCCAAAGGGCAACATCCAGCTTGTACTGGACACTTGAAAAATAATTACAGTTCCGGTACGAATCAGACCCAAGAACTTACAAGGATAGGTCCCCACTGGTGAGATCAACTTTTTGAAACCATCTATATGGTGATGTAGGTTGATGGTGCATCCTCATTTGCGAGAAATTGACGCAAAAAATTTTGGAATTTTGCATGATGCTTAAAATCATTAAAAAAGCAATGCCAGATGGACTGATTGCTTAGTGTAATGGATAATGTATGCAGAATTAGATTTTCACTCTGCAGTGGAGTGTGCGCTGATATGAAACTTCCTGGCACATTAAAACTGTGTGCCGGACCAAGACTCGAAAGGCACAGGTCCCGAGTTCGAGTCTCAGTCCGGCACACAGTTTTAATCTGCCAGGAAGTTTCATATCAGCGCACACTCCGCTGCAGAGTGAAAATCTTATTCTGGAAACATCCCCCCAGGCTGTGCCTAAGCCATATCTCCGCAATATCCTTTCTTTCAGGAGTGCTAGTTCTGCAGGGTTCACAGGAGAGCTTCTGTAAAGTTTGGAAGGTAGGAGACGAGATACTGACAGAAGTAAAGCTGTGAGGACGGGGCATGAGTCATGCTTGGGTAGCTCAGTTGGTACAGCACCTGCTCGCGAAAGGCATAGGTCCCGAGTTCGAGTCTCGGTCCGGCACACAGTTTTAATCTGCCAGGAAGTTTGGTAATGTATGGCCTAAATGTGCAGAAGGTCATGGATTCGAATCTCAAGATACTTAATTTTTTGTTTGTTTTAAACTTTTATTGAAATGACTTTGATCTTTGTTTTATCCAATTAACTGGTTTAAATGTAATTTTTTATTTCTATTCCTTTGTCATATCATTTAATCATCATATCTAACTTCAATTATTACCATTTTTATCCCTTCACTCTTTTTCCATTCCATTTGATATATTTGTTTCTGTGAGTTTAATTAATTTTATGTATTAATTTTGATCTAATTTCTTTCATTTTATCATCCTGTTTTTTGCCCATGTTATTGCATTCATTATTTCTGTTCCTCACTTTACTTGAATTTTGTTTTACTTATAACCCCTTCATTCATTTAAATCTTCATCTCCCTTACTTTGTCCACAGTGCAATAGGAATTTAAGCTATGTTTTAAATATTTGTATGGTGATAACCATAAAAAATGCACATCTTGAGATGAAAAATACATTTTTGACACCATTGCACAATCAGAATAGATTATTTCATCTTTTGTTTTTTACCTGATAGATCAGCATTTTCAAGTATTTAAATATTATGATAGATAAATAGATAGATAACTTGACTATAAATCCAGCCCCATCCCTGTTCCCATTCCAGCATTACAAAGCCCTCATTCCACCATCACACCCAGTCTTTTTACTTCTCTCTCTTTCTGCTACTCCTCCCCCCTCCCCACCTCTCCTGCCACCCCCACTATACTACCCCTCCCCCTCCTCGCCCCAGCCTCCTCCTTACCCCCACCCAGTTGCCACTCCCATTTGCACTGGTGCTGCTGATCGCAGTGTGGTTTCAGTTGCCTGAGACTGAATTCGGCGTGTGAGTTGTGTTTGCCTCTGTGTGTGTGTGTGTGTGTCGTCTATTGTCAACGAAAGCCTTAATGGCCAAAAGCTTTATTTGTGACAGTCTTCTTATTATGCCTATCTGCGACTCAGCATCTCCGCTGTATGGTGTGTAGCAACTTTCCTTTTAATAATATTGTTACCTTTCATCCTGGATTTTCCATTATTTTATACAATTAAATTCACATTCACAAATATTCTGAGTGGAAAAAAAGAAAAAATGAGAACAAATAAAAAAATTCATAATGATTAAAATCATGTCACAAAGGAATAGAAATAAAAAAAAATTACATTTAAATATCAGTTAACTGGATACAAATAATGATCAAAGTCCTTTCCGTAAAGATTTAAAAATAAAAGAAAATTAAAGTACCTGACAATATATGAACCTACAACCCTATCCATTACACTGTACAATCATATTGTAAAAAAATACTTTTTTAACAATATTCAGCATCATGTAAAATTATGAAATTTAATATTTGTCAATTAGTTGCAAACAAGGGCCCTCCAGAATGAATGGCTGTGGGGTGTGACATCACCGTACATATGGTATCAAAAAGTCGATCCCACGGCTGGGGACCTCTCCTTGTTAGATGGACAAATCCAGAAGTTTCATGGGGTCACATTTTTGATTAACGTTGATTAAGAACCTCCTACTGACAGATTCAGATAGCAGAAGAATCACTGAAATACACTGCACTTATTCAGGATGTTTAGAAACAGTCCAAAAAGCTTGAAGGGGTGTTGCAGGGGAGGTTGTGCTGAGAAATAATTATTAAGAAAAAAATTCGATATGTTGGACCATTTCTGAGTTATTTAGCATTGGAGTTTGCTAACCAGGTCATCACACATGCAAATTCGAGTACCTGAACATGCTAAAACGTGGTAGTGCACAGACATCTGCGAGTTACCACTTATCTGTGAGTTACCACTTGCTGAACTGCTCATTACCAGTTAAAATGTGCCTTTTTCGGAATTGGTAAATTTAAGCTAGATGAGGAAAAACTAAGTACATTTGGTTTGAGGAAACCAAACAAAGAATTCATTTGGTGACACCACATCTGGCAGGCTGCTTGCATACGTGGGCGTGACAACCTGATTGGCTAACTTTAATGCTAAATAAATTGGAAATGGTGCAATGTATCAAACTTTAACTTAATAATTATTTCTCAGTACAACCTCCCCTGCAACACCCCTTACCAGCTTTTCAGACTGTTTCTCACTACCCTCCACATGCTGGAAGATGGTACCAATTTAGAGATTTTCCTTCTCAGATGTGGGAAGGGTACATTGACCTCATAATACTGGTAAAGATATTTTTAAAAGCTAGAATTATTGCCAAGCTCTGGAAGTCAAAGTCGGGCATGGAGTGAATCAAATTCCTTGGGCGTATTACAACACCCTGAGGTATCTTGTTGGAAAGCAGAACTATCAGTACATAAGGAAACTCACCACCCTCCAGAACAAGGAAGCAGCTTAGAGCCTTCCTTGGTTTGACTTTCTTTTTGGTGAACGGTGAGCTGGATGAAACTACTAATGAAGCAAAAACAATGGTTCTGGTTCAGGAAATGCCAGTTGCACTTGACACAATCAAACAAGCACTGGTGAACTCTAAAATCTTATACCATCTGGACATGTCCATGGATTTCAGTTTGTCAATTGATGTGTCACATGGTCTTGGCAAGCATTTCAAGTTAAGTTAAAAGAAAAAAGAGGGAAGCCCACAATTCAGTAAAGGGCTTGCCTCCAGCACTCGACCAGACTGTGAAAGAGCTTATTCTACTACTGGACTGGAAACACTAGCAGTTGTATGTGCTTTTATAAAATGTAATCATTATCTCTATGGTACCATCTCAAAGGTTTTCTGTTCTAGGGCTTAATTAATAATTTTAGGAATAATAATTACGATGGAAATTTACTGGCACTGCACATGAGGCGCAACAATAGTGAATTTGCTCAAGAGCTTGTATGTCAGCTAATTTACGCACAGCGACGTACACTTCCAGCCAGTAAGGCTTATGATTTTTTGTATACACGGAAAATCTGGAATGTATAACATTGGATTATTAGACGACAGTTTATCGAGCCATCAAATTATTTACCTCCTCCTCTTCTTTGACAAGTCCAGCTTGCTCTGCTTAAATGTCTTGTTTCTCTGAAGTATTACAGGTACTGGTAATGCAGGCAGGCAGGCAGATACATGAAATAAGTAACTCGTAAGTGAAGTTGACTTCATACTATAACAATTATTATATTGCACATTATTAGTGAACTAAACAGAAACCCACATCCTCTATCTATCATGTACGGGAAAAGACAGACGGTACAAGATCAATGAAACATCCGACAGGAGTTTTTACAAACATAAGAAAATTAATGTTTTTCATCTTTTCTTGCTAGCTCCACAGGCTTGATTGCTGCGGGCGTACTGCGTATTAATCTTTGCCGTAAACTACTCAGGCGAATGAATGGGGGGGGGGGGGGGGGGGGGACGACCATATACCCATATAGGTAGACCAGCATAAGTTCTAATACAATTGCCCCCCCCCCCCCACCCCACTGTATACTGTCATGGTCCACGATTTCTGAACGACAGTATACAGTAGGGGGTACCCTTTCTATATGCAATCATAATATGTTAAAATTAATTTTCAGTTATGACTTATATTGTATCTTTGGCCTGACTGGCGTTTAAAATACTTTATTGAAGGGCAGCTTTATTTTAACGTATATCCTAGACATGCCAGCTCTCCCATTATTGCAGAGTAACTGCTAAATGCTTCTAGCAGGGCTACATTCATACACGTTAAGCAATGTTTGTTCACACACACCTCATAAGTCCGTTGGTACAACATGGCTGGGCGATACAGTTTGTTTTCACAGTTTCTAGATAATTATGAATTTCATGTAATCAAAATGTCCACAGAGCTGCTCCATAGGATAGTGTGTATAGGCGAGTGTGTGGTTGCGAGTTTTCAATGCTGCAACACAAAGGCCCGTCATTTCTGAGCTGTTACTCTTGAACCACATCACACGTCACGCATTTCAGTGTCCAAGGACAGCCCATATATTCAGCACCATGTCGAAACTCACCAAATTTCAGTTACGTCCTTAAACATTTTCACTTTACGCTGTCCCCTGTAGCAGAGCCAGAGGTCCATTGCTGCTAAAAACAAACCAAAAATGGTTCAAATGGCTCTGAGCACTATGGGACTTAACATCTATGGTCATCAGTCCCCTAGAACTTAGAACTACTTAAACCTAACTAACCTAAGGACAGCACACAACACCCAGCCATCACGAGGCAGAGAAAATCCCTGACCCCGCCGGGAATCGAACCCGGGAACCCGGGCGTGGGAAGCGAGAACACTACCGCACGACCACGAGATGCGGGCAAACCAAAAATGTTTGGCTCATTGTAAGCACCTGCACCTTCACTCACTATAACACACATAAATGCAACCTTTGTACTGAACACACCAAGTGTTTAGTAATTGAGTAGTTCCTCTTGACGTCTGTTTTCAATACATACATAATTTCACACATAAGCCTATATATATGTGTTGCTGACACATTGGATACATATATGGTACAAATTCATACATATTCACATCTAGATTCATTATAACATTTACAACTTGTGCAGAAAACAACATTTCAATACTAATGTATGTCCTTTAGGATTTTATTTTCGCATTTAGGACACATGTAACAACATCTTATGATATTTTAAATACACAGTACTTGACATTTTCTCAGACCGTTCAAAGCTGTTTGTCTCTTGCAGATTTGTCATGAACAGACAAATCTCTTAATCTTTGAGCTCATGCAACTGTATTACCTTACATAGGATAACAATTAAAATGTTTTTTTTTTTTTTTTCAATTTCAAGGTAAAGGACAATATACATATATACATTTTGATGATATGCATAAACCACTGTCCTCACATTTTGTCTGAATGATGCATCTGTAAATCCAGACTGCTAACAAAAGAGTAGAAATCTCCACTATGCATTAACCAACACAAGCAAACATAGCTATGCTTAGCCCTGCCTCTCTCAAGTCTACTTGAAATGTGTCAACTGAGCTACAAGGTACGGTAACAGGGAATGGAAAGACACTTTTTTTTCCTCCCCCCACCCCTTCTGCTACTGAAATACGTCGTCTACACACCACAGAATACTGTAACTGAGTAAACTCTTTGTGCACACTTCTTTGTTTGTTTGTGAAACTACGTACTTAGTGTTTGCTGAACTAATTGCAGAATTGTGACAGTGCACTGTCATGTAAGTTATGAATATTACCTGATTGAAAGTACTTGTAGTGAGGGTAATTCAGTGTACTTAACTTATATCTATGTCTGCAGGATGCCACTCTCGTATATGTAATATACTCAAATATGTCACTACGAAGGTTGTGCCATGAAAATATTGTAGAAGATCATTCAGGTAAGTCATGAGCCCATGTAAGTGCACCATGAATACTCCTATTTGGCCCTCATATCCGTAGCTTCTCTTCCTGCTATGTGATCTGACACCTTTTTGCCTAGGTAGTTCTAGACCTAAACTTCACTTAACATTAACAACATTCTATGTATTGTAATTTATTCATATACACACATTCATACACATATTTATATATAGATAATTACTCATATTGCAGTGTGGCTCATTTTCTATTTTAGCAGCTACGCAAATTCTCCTTCCTGCTTTTACCAGGGCATGTCCTTGCACCATTACCTAGAAAAAAACTTTATAACAACTTATAAACTAAGAATGTAGTTGCTTCAAGGCTAACTATTGTATTTTTCTCCTCATGCACATACTTTTTACCTTAAGTACATGGATGTGTAAATTCATCAATTCCTTTTTAATTCTCAAAACCAATCTTTCTTCTTATAAGAGCACATAAGTGTTGTTGTCGACAGGCACATCATCATAATCTTTTGTATTTTGCCCAGAATGTGACATACCCCTACAATTATGCTTTCTTTCATTCTACATAGATACTTTCCTTGGTGTTTTATTCATTATGTATATAACTACTGTGTAAATTTTTATACACTGGAAATAGTGAAGTAGTGTGCAGATAGGTTTCTGTAAATTAGTCATGTTTTCTTCCTCTGCAAATCTTATTTTAAAGCTGCTTACAGATTTTGTTTTATCCTTATGGTATAGATTCCTTCACTTTAATAGTAATTAAACTTATATTAAAACCTCTGGAATATAGCTTATTTGGTGGCTAGATGCCAAGTTTGCATTGCAGACAGTGTGCTAAACAGCAAGTTGGACTGAACTATTTCTGCGCATATGCAGGTTGCTGACCTGTGTATGAGCTCCTACTGCGCCTGTGTGTCATCTCCCTCTCGTAATGCTCGAGGCAGAGAAAATCCCTTAAATTACTATAACTTATCTTGCTTCCCATTAAAAACTCACAAATAAAAAAAGAATGAACATTTTCTCTTAAAACTAAGCAAACAATTGTTACATACATATTATATTGAAATATTTCATTCGTTCATGTACATTACTTCGAGTGAGATTTGACC
This sequence comes from Schistocerca nitens, assembly GCF_023898315.1. Lineage (NCBI taxonomy): Eukaryota > Metazoa > Arthropoda > Insecta > Orthoptera > Acrididae > Schistocerca > Schistocerca nitens. Next base: position 557,856,379 of record NC_064618.1, on the reverse strand, counting down.
TTTGTCCAATTCTTGTAGTGTACAAATTCTCATAGATCCTTGTACAGATTAAGTCCCTTGTCCTTTCCACTATTAGGGTAGGATAACCCATATGCACCTGTATGTGGGATTTTAGTAACCACAAATGGCCCACTGTACAAAAGCTGCCATTTATGATTGAGCTTCCCTTATGTGGATTTAGCGTACATTCATAGTAATACCTCTTGTCCTACTTGACTTTAATCTTTTGTCATACGACTTTTTCTTCAACTGACATCCATCCCTTGGGTATACCGGGCAATAGACTTTCCCACTTATCGACTCCTCGCCTTTCAAACATCAATTCAATAGGGTTAAAACCACTTTGAGTGTGTGGTAACTTGTTCATGATTTGTTGAAATGGTGAGACAAACTCAACCCATTTCGTGTGCTTCTGGGGTGTATAGCTGCATATAAACCAATTAAATTATTTGAATATCCTTTCCGTTGGGCTTGCCTTACTTGTGTTAGTAAATTCCTTCCATCTGCTGCCTATGAAGTATGATGCAGTTTCCGTTCACAATATCTGTGGCCGCCTCACTCTCAGGAGATAATCTTATGTAACCCCTAACAACAGAAACTGCAGTCACAGACCGCACTGCATACAACTTGACATATTTTGTGAAAACATCATACAAACATCAACAAAGTTTTATGGGCGCTGTAGGATGTAAGTTCAATCAGCTTGGACTTGTCTGAGTGCTTCATATTTTGGCAAGTAATGCACTTCCAAATTACTTGGGGAACCCTTCTCCGGAAGTTGAGAAAATAGTAGTATGTATTTATCTTTTTGGTGCATTTGGAAACCCCGTAGTGACCCCATACATCTTGAGTTTAAAAAATGAAATCATCTACATAACTCTCCAGTAAACACACACACCACTGTTCTTGATTTGGCATACATCGATGAAACAGGACTCCCTTATATATAGTATATTTATATTGTACATACTAGATATTTATAAAGTATACATGACTCAGTATATCCGCTGTATAGTGAGTAGCAACTATCCTCTTCATAACATTGTTATATATAGTATGGAATTTCCTCGAATTCTCATCGTCGTTTTGAGACTATTTTGACCTCACCTTCCTCCATCGCAGGTCTCCCTTTTGCAACTGCTCCAGGCTCTTACACACCTTTACATAATATGGTGGTTGTGTCTTGTCCTGCATAAGCAGAACCCTAATTTCAGAGTTCTGTTCTGTGAATTCAATGAACCCTTGACAAGGCATCTGCAATTATGTTTTGTTCACCCTAGACGTAAACGATTTCAAAACTGGATGCCTGTAAGTGCATGCACTGTTCATTGTAATAATTTGCGCATCAACAGAAAAGAAAGTGCTTGATGGTCACAGTAGACTTTGGTGTGCTTGTCCATAAGAAGTACTCAAATTTCTTAAATGCCCATGTAATCCTGAGAGCCTCGAGCTCTGTCACGGAATATGACCACTCGGCTTCAGAAAGTGTTTAAATAGCAAAACTGATTATCTTAGGTGACAGTATCCCATCATCTTCACATAAGCAAGCTCCTAGTCCCAGTGAAGACGCATCTGTACTCAACCAAAAATCCTGTGACATGTCAGGGTGGAGTAGTACGTTTGCACATAGTAACGCTTCTTTTATTTTCTCGAAGTCTGCTTGATTTTCCTTAAAAGATTCAGCAATGTGTCACTATTCAGTAACTGATCTGGAATGAATTTCCTAAAAAAGAAACCAAACCCATATGTGTCTTGAGTTGTTTTTTATTGTGCCAGTGGGAAATGTTTGTTCCCGTAAGTTTTACAGGATCAGGTACTATACGCTGTGGCAAGATAATACGACTCAGGAATTTAACCTTTTTGTTTCGAGACTCTGACATCATTAAATTAGCTGTGAGCACTTTTAAATCAGTCATAGTGAGGAATTTACCACTGTGAAGCTTCAGCAATTATTCTCCAAAGTCATTAGGGCATGTCCTGATGGGAACAATGATTTTGTTTCTACTTCGGGCGTCAAGCACAAGCCTGACACTGCCATTGGGCTTGGTGACAGCTAAAATATGGCTACAATATGAGGAATTGGAGGGTTGTATGATCTTCCAATTTATCATCACTTCAATTTCTTTCCTCACATCTTCTCTTCTTGTTTAAGGAAATGGATATGAAGAAAAGCAGAATATCTCATGAGGGTAAATATCCATTTTATGCTTGTAACCATTTATTAGCCCCAGGGCCTTCTAAATACTTGCGAATACTGAAATATACTTCTTTTAACTCCTCCTCCTGATCCTCTGACCAACAAGCAGATTAACTTACCTTAATATGGACCATCTCCAATTCATGTCTTCTTCAGACAGCTGATAACCCTTTTTTATGCCAACAACCAGTATGTTTTGGGTATGACAATTACACTCTGATATCAGTACTCAGTTTTGAGTGTATTTTCAGCTGTGCTGGTTTTCATTAAATTTACTGATAACCTCTGTTCAGTGATTGTAAAGAAACATTTTCCTTGCCCTATGTCAATCCATGCTTGTATTGTGTAAAGGTATCCATTCCAATAAAACAGTTTACTGCAAGTCTTTCCACTACCAGAAAAATACACTTAAGAGAAAAATTGCTGAGCAATGGGTATTAATGCCTGAAGTCTAACTCCTTTTGACATGCTCCCCACTGCAGTCAGAATATGACAATTCTGCACCGGAAACATTGGTATATAACATCATCTTTGCAGCTCTTTAAAGAAAACTTGTTATATTACATTTGTCAATGCACCCCTGTCAAGCAACATCTATATCACATATCTGGGCATTAACTATGGCTTGCACTGACTCATTATCCTTGTCTAAGTTATTTAGATCTTATCAACACAGTTCTTCTTTCATATCTACCCCTTGGTCATATCTGAACAAGATGATTTGGAATAAACTGCATGTCCCGCCCGTTTTATCGTTATGCGACTTATCGTGACCTGTTCGAGTTTTCTGATTGGGGGATTAGCCTCTTCATTGTGAATAACTTCAACTACCTGCACGTTATGGGTTTGATATCACCAGTCTGTGTCCTGCATTGCCCTAGAATAAAATTCACTTAGTGCCTTGACACCTACTGGATATATAATTGTTATTCCGTTGATGATAATTACCATGTGGATGACTGCCAGATGGTCTATTTGCAGTCACTTCCTGCCAATTACTGTATTGCCACCTGGGGGGGGATCTTGTTGGCCACAGCCCTGCTGTTCGGTATAAGCCCGTCTATTGTAATTCAGTTTGCAATTTCCTTTGCAACCTCATTTGTACTTTTGGTTTTCCATGTTACCATAATTATTCCTTGTATTACTGTTGTTACACAAGGCATATGGGTGCCAACCATGCTGTTTGCTGCTGCCATTGCCATTGACTATTTTGCGGAGGCACACACTGCGTATTAATGTTCTGTAGTTGCGGCGGCCCCTCTTTATATATCAGGTCAATCCCGTTGAATAAGGATAAGAAATATTCTGTATCATTTTCAGGTGCTGTAGTCAGCTTTTTCCCAAAGTGGATGGGCAGATGACTTTTCAATATTTTCACTATTTCCACATGGGAAACTGGGTTTGTCCAATACGTTGTTTCGTTTAAGTATTTTTTGAAATACTTCCTCAGTCCCCCATGTTTACAGAATGGCGATGGGTTGAAAACCTCTAGATGTAGCTTATCTTGGACTGCTGTGGATCAATATTTGTCCAAGAAGGTCTGTTCAAATTGCTCGTAGGATGGCCCACAACAAAATATTGCCTGTTGTGTACCCCGCAGTGAACCGGATCTTCTGTGCTTCTGTCTAGTTGCAATGTAACATTACGAAAAGCTCTGATAAACAGTACGGGGTTAGTTCTCTTACCCTCTGTTTAAACAGTCGGAAACTGTCTATGATGTAGTCCCTCATCCGCTAATAGGCACAAATTCAGTGTTGTCTGTTGCTGCCATGGCATTGTTCGAATGTACGGTACATGATTATACTTTGGATATGTTTGCGCAACTGGTTCTGACATTGGCAGTATGTGTTGCATTTTGTAATTAATTCCTTTCTTCTCTGTCTGAGAGGCTGGTAGCAAATGGCTGACATTACTGCTATCTATTCCACCTGACTGCACCCGATTGGTTGCTACTGGCGTGTCTCTTGTGACATCTGCAACATTAATTAGATTGCTCTTCCACAGCCTATAAGCATAGCTGAATTGTAACAATCCCTTTCCTTTACTACCTCTTCAACTGCTTTGACATAGGTCTTATGCTCTTGTACGACCTTCTGTGTGAGGGTTGTACCTTTAACTAGCATTTCCGCTTCAGCTTTGTCCTTTTAAGTTTTTTACCTCCTTTTCGATTTTTCTTGTGCATTTATTATGAACTTAGTGCCTAAATATAAATTACTCAATTTTACTGACCGCTCCTGTACTACTACTGGCAGATATTTGCATAAAGACTGCAACTCATTAATAGTATCCATCTTAGTTTCTACATTTTTGCAAATTTCGAACTGAGCCTCTTGCATCTGAGTTTACCTATTTCCTGTTGTGCCTCATCTATAAATGACTTATGTAGGTTGTTATCTCATGAAACAAATCAGTGAATAATTCCACTTCTTCCCCAAGTTTGCATGTTAAATCATTGGAAAGGTCAGTGCGTAGATTTTGACTTACATTATCGAACCTCTTATAAGTCATTCTTGATGATGATGATGATGATGATGATGATGATTATGTCCCATACTCCGAGGATCATAGGGGATGAGGCGGGAGACCCGCACCGCTGAACTAGGCAAGGTCCTAGTGGAGGTGGTTAGCAACTGACTTCCTCCAACCGTAATGGGGACGGGTGATGATGATGATGATGACGACGACGACGACACCCAGTCATCACGAAGCAGGAAAAATCCCTGACCCCACCGGGATTCGAACCTGGGACACCGTGCGCGGGAAGCGAGAATGCTACCACAAGACCACGAGCTGGTTAAGTCATTCTTAATACCGTCAAATTGTTCACTTTTGTTCATTTTTAAAAACACGAAATTTTGAATCAATACTACACTTTGTTGTGTACAAAAATTATTAAATAAGATTTCAAGACAAAGTTTCATAGTGGATACTATTGTAAGCACCTCGCATTGAAGTCTGCACCAATTTTCGAGCTTCTGTAAAAGATCACCAATGTTGGAGATGTAGCGCCCGTTTACAATCGGCATGATTTTTTCGTTGTTTCTGCGACACTGTTCTGACCCGTTTTGTGTACCAAGGAAGATCAGCCCTCCGTCATTTGTTAATTTATTTGGTATGAATCTCTCAATTGCTGCGGATACTATTTTTTTGAACTGTGCCACATCTGATCTACACTTACATCGTTAATTTGGAAGGAGTGGAGATTGTCTCTCAGGAAGGTGTCAGGGTGAATTTTTATCTGCTTTTTTGAATAGGTATATTTTTTGTTTATTTTTGGAGGATTTGGAGGTTACAATATTCAATCTCACTACGACAACCCTCTGTTCACTAATCCCTGTATCTGTTTTGATACTTGTTATTAGCTCAGGATTATTGGCTGCTAAGAGGTCAAGTGTGTTTTCACAACCATTTACTATTTGTGTGGCTCATGAACTAACTGCTCGAAATAATTTTCATAGAATACCTTTAGCACAATTTCGGATGATGTTTTATGCGTACCTCCGGATTTAAGCATGTATTTTCACCAAAATATCGAGGGTAAATTAAAGTCGCCACCAACTGTAATTTATGAGTCGCATACACGACTGAAATTAAACTCAAGTTTCCTTTGAACCCATCAGCAATTGTATCATCTGAACTGGGAGGTCGGTAAAATAATCCAATTATGTTATTCCGGTTGCCAAGAATGACCTCTGCCCATATTAACTCACAGGAACTATCAACTTCAATTTCGCAACAAGGTAAACTACTAACAGCAACAAACATGCCACAGCCAACTGTGTTTAACCTATCCTTTCGGAACACAGTTAGGTTCTTCACAAAATTTTTGGCTGAACTTATCCCTGGATTTAGCCAGCTTTCAGTGCCTATAACGATTTGAGCATCGGTGCTTTCTATTAGTGCATGGAACACTGGTACTTCCCCAACACAGCTACGACAATTTACAACTATTATACCAATGGTTCCTGTATCTACATCCTTCCTGTGTTTGGTCTGCACTGAAGCCCTTTTTGTGTTTTCCCAAGACCTTCTAACCTAAAAAAACTGTCCAATTCATTCTGCAAAGCTCCTGCTATCCATGTAGCCACCTCCTGTGTGTAGTGGACTCCTGACCTATTTAGCAGAACCCGAAATCCAACCACCCCATGGCACAAGTAGAGGAATCTACAGCCTACACCATCGCAGAACTGCCTGAGCTCTTATTCTGACGCTCCACTCGGCACTGTTCCAGAGATCTGCAATCGGTCCTGTCGACTATGCTGCAAATGGTGAGCTGTGACTTCATCTCGCAAGCAAGACTGACAGCCTCTCTTCCAATCCAAAGCAACACACATCATTGGTATCAACGTGAGCCACCACCTGCAGTTGGCTGCACCTTGTGCTCCTCATGGCATCCGGAAGGATCCATTCCACATCTGGAATAACTCCACTTGGTATGCACGCAGAATAAACATTGGACTTCTTGGCAGCCATGTCCCTAAGGGGCCACACAATCCACCTAACAATAGTGATGCCCCATCCACTGCAGCTTCAAGCTGTGTAACCGGAGCCATCACAGCCTGGATCTGAGAGCACAATATCACCAACTCGACTCTGATCCACACACAACGGTCACAGTCCCTACCCATACTAGAGACCAAGGAAAACTACTAAGACAAATAGACTATCGACATGTGCTGCAGAACTCTACAGCAGACCCTGATGAAGATGCAAGAACTGTGTCTAATATACCAGAGATTCATAAACTTAACTACCAAAGCACTAAGATGAGAATTAATTTAAATGCAGAAACTCGAGAAACTAAACTAGCTAAGCACACAGATGAAATTATACAATTTGCTCACAGTTAGGAATTCGTAAAAGTCACAAAATCAGTTACTTCCCTGTTGCTGCTTCTGTTTCGGCTGGCTGCTGCTGTCCGACTGGCTGATTAATGCTAACAAGTGGTCACTAGCTTTTAAAACAAACGACTAATGGCTTTGCACTACAGAACTCTACTGTAGTCCCTAACAAAAACATGTACGTAATAAAAGCTTACGCAATATTTTATTTTCACTGTGTGTCAATGAACGATGACTACAACCTTCTCCAAGTAAGGAGAATCAATCCTGTACATGAGATGTACATAAATTAATGTAGGATGTATATTTCCTGCATTTTTCTTCACTTTGTATATCAAACACTATGCAATTAAAACTGCCGTGAGTGCCACTATCATTAAGAGGCTGATCTATTATTACTTGCCCAGGGTTGGCATGCCAGTGTCCATGTCAGATAATGCATCAAATATCACTAGTAAATGCTGAAAAACATTCCTTTATAATAAGCACATCCAGCACACTGATATCAAAATTTCATCATGAGGCGAACCCTGTTGGATGTACTTTTAGGGAGCTAAACAGCTTCATTTGCACTTACTGTGCTAATAAGCAGACACTCTGGGTTGAGAACTGGGCGCCTTTTGAAGAAGCAGTAAACAATCTGCCACATTCATCTACAAAATATACACCTGCTGAACTAGGGTTAAGGAAAGGAATGAGTGAAGAGACCCCTCTTCCTTGTTTTCCCAAGGAAATTACCTTGTGGGAAGAGAAAGTGAGGCAAGCTCATAAACCTTACAGAAGGGGCCCATCAAAGGAAAAGTAGTCAGAAGATCTTTCACATGGATGAAAAAGTTCTCATAAGAAACCATATCAAGTCCTCACTTATAAACAAAATGAACAAGAAATGGCAACTCAAGTTTATAGGACCATTTGAAATCGTCTGTATCCCACATCTAGGGATTTATTTGCTGACACATCCAAGAGCGCATGAAATAAAATGGTCATACCCACATCAAGATTTATTAAAATATGTTCAATAAGATGACTACACATTTACACTCCTGGAAATGGAAAAAAGAACACATTGACACCGGTGTGTCAGACCCACCATACTTGCTCCGGACACTGCGAGAGGGCTGTACAAGCAATGATCACACGCACGGCACAGCGGACACACCAGGAACCGCGGTGTTGGCCGTCGAATGCCGCTAGCTGCGCAGCATTTGTGCACCGCCGCCGTCAGTGTCAGCCAGTTTGCCGTGGCATACGGAGCTCCATCGCAGTCTTTAACACTGGTAGCGTGCCGCGACAGCGTGGACGTGAAGCATATGTGCAGTTGACGGACTTTGAGCGAGGGCGTATAGTGGGCATGCGGGAGGCTGGGTGGACGTACCGCCGAATTGCTCAACACGTGGGGCGTGAGGTCTCCACAGTACATCGATGTTGTCGCCAGTGGTCGGCGGAAGGTGCACGTGCCCGTCGACCTGGGACCGGACCGCAGCGACGCACGGATGCACGCCAAGACCGTAGGATCCTACGCAGTGCCGTAGGGGACCGCACCGCCACTTCCCAGCAAATTAGGGACACTGTTGCTCCTGGGGTATCGGCGAGGACCATTCGCAACCGTCTCCATGAAGCTGGGCTACGGTCCCGCACACCGTTAGGCCGTCTTCCGCTCACGCCCCAACATCGTGCAGCCCGCCTCCAGTGGTGTCGCGACAGGCGTGAATGGAGGGACGAATGGAGACGTGTCGTCTTCAGCGATGAGAGTTGCTTCTGCCTTGGTGCCAATGATGGTCGTATGCGTGTTTGGCGCCGTGCAGGTGAGCGCCACAATCAGGACTGCATACGACCGAGGCACACAGGGCCAACACCCGGCATCATGGTGTGGGGAGCGATCTCCTACACTGGCCGTACACCACTGGTGATCGTCGAGAGGACACTGAATAGTGCACGGTACATCCAAACCGTCATCGAACCCATCGTTCTACCATTCCTAGACCAGCAAGGGAACTTGCTGTTCCAACAGGACAATGCACGTCCGCATGTATCCCGTGCCACCCAACGTGCTCTAGAAGGTGTAAGTCAACTACCCTGGCAAGCAAGACCTCCGGATCTGTCCCCCATTGAGCATGTTTGGGACTGGATGAAGCGTCGTCTCACGCGGTCTGCACGTCCAGCACGAACGCTGGTCCAACTGAGGCGCCAGGTGGAAATGGCATGGCAAGCCGTTCCACAGGACTACATCCAGCATCTCTACGATCGTCTCCATGGGAGAATAGCAGCCTGCATTGCTGCGAAAGGTGGATATACACTGTACTAGTGCCGACATTGTGCATGCTCTGTTGCCTGTGTCTATGTGCCTGTGGTTCTGTCAGTGTGATCATGTGATGTATCTGACCCCAGGAATGTGTCAATAAAGTTTCCCCTTCCTGGGACAATGAATTCACGGTGTTCTTATTTCAATTTCCAGGAGTGTATTTAGGATATTCTCTATACAAGATAATTAAGAAATTTTGCTGCAGTGTATACATGTAAATATTGTCCACCTGATTTAAATATAGTATAGGATTTAAGTATGCATGCGGACTGCTAAATATGCAAACACTTAAGGCTGTACATAATATATGCTTATGCACTATTTTATTTTCATGTCTTGCATTTTTTCTTCCTTGGTAAATGTCTTGTATATATGTGTATAGTTGTATATTAATAAGTGGCATAAGAGCAGTTTCTAATCAGAAACTATACGTTTAACAGGCCTGACGAGGTAAAATATGCAAATTGTTTTCTTTTTTACACAATCAAAGTAGTGTGCTTTTTAAGGAGCTTATGCACAGAGTTATTAATGCATGCGCTGCATTAAATTTAACTGTAGCCTAGCCATAGTAACAGTTAAAAAAGGAACATAGGTACAGCTCAATTGCTGTGATCACTATCTTAAATAACAAAGTAAATGTCATTCCTATGAATGTTGACTGAGTTCACTTCGGAGTGAATATGGTAAATATGTTTACATATTCAGGGTCCAAGGTATAAGGAAACTATGCCTGAGTAGTCTGAACAGTCTAGGAGAGCATGGCTACCATTAGGAAATATTCCAATCTTGTTACTTTTCTGAGCTTTGTTAGTTTGATTCTCTCAGCTCTCCTGATCATTAAAACGAGCAGAGATGGCCACTATCAGGAGTGTGAGAATAGACATCTGTCAAAATTATGATAACACCTATGGTAAACAAGTCAGCGTGACACTGAGTAATCCAATGAGAAAAAATTCTCCACTGTAGATAAAATATAATCGTCATGTGGCTCACATCATGCTGGATAACGATTGTCTGAGATACATTTAAGTGTGATGACATGAACAGAACTGTCCACACCAAATATACTGTATATACAAAGCCTGAAACTATAGTTCAATTCTTTTATCTTGGCGGCTCGCGCATGCCCGCCCAGACGCGGGAGATTGTTGCGTTGCCAGTTGCACACGACGGACGCGCCAATAGAAGTAGCGCCATAGTATAGCATAGTTCGCAAGCTTACGTTTAGGGGGGCGCGAAGCTCATGACATGAAGTAAAGCCACCACGGCCGCATTAACCCTTTCGCTGCTACAAGACGTGCTCCCTGCATTCCACGCTGTGCGCGATTTTGTCACTGCACTGCTCGCCTGTGCAGACACATCGTGTTCCGACTGCTTTGACACTCGTATCATTTGATTCCACAAAAACTGTTTTGCCCAAAAATTAGATTTTTACATGTTTTCTTGACTGATACCTTCCCCCCGTAAATGACTTAATTTTGTTTCGACGTTCAACGCAGTTATTATGCCGCATTAAATATAGTAAACCATTGCATGAAATTTTGAAGAGTTTGCAGAGGTAAAAGTCCATAGAGTATACTTTCCATATGGTCGATTTTAGTTGCCACATTGTTGAGAATGAAATGTGGACAAGATACCTAAATTTCATATAAAACTACTACATGTAATGCTGCATAATAACTGCGTTGAACATTGAAACAAAATTAAGTCATTTATGGGGGGAAGGTATCAGTCAAAAATCAAATTTTTGGGCCAAATAGTTTTTGTGAAATCGAATGATAAGTGTGTCAAAGCAGTGGGAATGCCATGTGTCTGCACAGGCGAGCAGTGCAGTGATGACAAAATAGCGCACAGCGCGGAATGAGGGGAGCACGTGTCTGCAGCAGCAAAAGGGTTAATGAAGAGACAAAGCACTAGAAATAAAAAAAAAAAATTGCATTCAAACGAATATAATTCATGAAGTAAGGCACTTCGATATTTTTTTAAATAATGAAAATATAAGCAGTGCACAAGGTTTGAACTCCACCTTTCGCGTAGAAGCCCAACACCTTAACCGTTACACTAACGCAGCTCGTCTGACTCCACAACGCCATGAGGACTGTAACACGTTAAGCAAAATACTGACAAACACTGTTGGTATGACTATGAATTACTCACGCTTCGTCGAAGTACAATAGGAAATAAACAATTACCACTGTTCTTTATTGCGAAAAAGCGGTTCACGAGATTGATACAAACACCTTTCCTTGCTATCGCCTGAATTAGGAGTCTTATTGCTTGTTTGGTTTAATTAATTAATTAATAGAATATGAAGCAACTGGTATAAAGAATGCCTTTTCCAAACTTTCTATAAAAGTAAGTCTGCTATCAAGACATTGCCTTTGTTCTATTACTTTATTTATGACTGAATGTTTCTAAAACTGAAGACACTCGTCCACGCTATGCACTGCAGTCGAGATCTGGCAACGTCTTTCTCTGTTCATTGGCTGACTGTGTTTTGTGACGTCAGATGCGCAGAACGAACCTAAACTCGGCCGCCAACATAAATGATGCGCACTTTAGTCACGCAGGGAGAAAATAGCGGTCTCAGTTTAAAGAATAAAAAATGTCGTCTTCAAGAATAACAATAATAACAAATAGTTCCTAACAGAAGTACACTTAGTGCATTAAAGTGTGTATTCTTAGATGCAATACATACAAGAACACTAACAATCTTGCTTTAGGACACTAAATATTTAGTAAGAGAGGGTAGACCAAAAGCAAAACTTTGTGGAATCAAAATGTGTTGTGTTAATATAACTGTGCAACAACAGTTGTTTGCATGCAGTACACACGAGATGATCTGAATTCGAAATGATGGTGAACTAATTGTCAATGGCCACAAATAAGATTGTTTCACAAATGTTTAGAACTGATTTCTGTCGCTTACTCTTATCTGTAACCAATGAGTTGTGAAATGGAATCCATGTGTGGGTGTAGTACTCATTTATTCACAGACACCCATCTCAATGGTTCATGTAAACTAACATTCAAAGGAGGCACACATACTACTGTTGGATCAGGGTATGGCACACACGACAGACTGATACACAGCTGTTAACATGCAATTCGACAGCCAAGGAACTTTACCTATAAAAGCAAATGTGCTTCAAGTGATTGTGACAGTGTTTTGCTTTAACAAATTGTTCGCCGTACATTCAGTGATGGATGTTTCACCACCAGGCCACACAAGGCACACAGCGTTAGGCATGAGGCCACGCTAGTGTGCGGTTCTGCTGTTGCTACTGCCAGCCACATGAAAGTCAATGTATTAAATTACGAATCTCTTGTCACCTGACTAACAGTAAAATAAGGTTTTTCTTCCCCAATGGATCCATTTAACGCATGTTATATATGAAATTTATTTCTCAAGTATTTTTGAAATTGTGACCTCTGTTCCCACATACTAATAATGGTTATGGTCCAGATAGTCTTAGTTATGTATTACACATAGAAATGTCTCTCTCATATCTGATGAGACGATCAGCAGTCACTCAAGCCACTGTTAAGATGTCCAGAATATTTTAATGGAGACAATATCTGGCATTCTTGACTATCAACTCATCTCTCCCACTGTTTCTGACTGCACTTCGATGACCACTGTATAAAAAGAAAGAATTGTGTGTGTGTGTGTGTGTGTGTGTGTGTGTGTGTGTGTGTGTGTGTTTGTGTGTTTTACATAGGTGGTTCAGTCAATGGCAGCTGTTATTAATGTTGTCGTTGTGGTCTTCAGTCCTGAGACTGGTTTGATGCAGGTCTCCATGCTATTCTATCATGTGCAAGCTCCTTCATTTCCCAGTACCTACTGCAACCTACATCCTTCTGAATCTGCTTAGTGTATTCATCCCTTGGTCTCCCTCTACGATTTTTACCCTCCACGCTGCCCTCCAATGCTAAATTTGTGATCCCTTGATGCCTCAGAACATGTCCTACCAACCAATCCCTTCTTCTAGCCAAGTTGTGCCACAAACTTCTCTTCTCCCCAATCCTATTCAATACCTCCTCATTAGTTACGTGATCTACCCACCTAATCTTCAACATTCTTCTGTAGCACCACATTTCGAAAGCTTCTATTCTCTTCTTGTCCGAACTATTTATTGTCCATGTTTCACTTCCATACATGGCTACACTCCATACAAATACTTTCAGAAATGACTTCCTGACACTTAAATCTATACTCGATGTTACCAAATTTCTCTTCTTCAGAAACGCTTTCCTTGCCATTGCCAGTCTACATTTTATATCCTCTCTACTTCGACCATCATCAGTTATTTTGCTCCCCAAAAAGCAAAACTCCTTTACTACTTTAAGTGTCTCATTTCCTAATATAATTCCCTCAGCATCACCCGACTTAATTTGACTACATTCCATTATCCTCATTTTGCTTTTGTTGATGTTCATCTTATATCCTCCCTTCAAGACACCATTCATTCCGTTCAACTGCTCTTCCAAGTCCTTTGCTGTCTCTGACAGAATTACAATGTCATCGGCGAACCTGAAAGTTTTTATTTCTTCTCCCTGGATTTTAATTCCTACTCCAAATTTTTCTTTTGTTTCCTTTAGTGCTTGCTCAATATACAGATTGAACAACATCAGGGAGAGGCTACAACCCTGTCTCACTCCCTTCCCAACCACTGCTTCCCTTTCATGCCCCTCGACTCTTATAACTGCCATCTGCTTTCTGTACAAATTGTAAGTAGCCTTTCGCTCCCTGTATTTTACCCCTGCCACCTTTAGTATTTGAAAGAGAGTATTCCAGTCAACATTGTCAAAAGCTTTCTCTAAGTCTACAAATACTTAGAGAAAGCTTATTAATAACAGCTGTAACAATAAATCACCTATGCACCAACAACCAACCATTTTTTTGTTCCTTTACAACAAAGCAAGTTATGAAACTCCCTGGCAGATTAAAACTGTGGGCCAGACCGAGACTCGAACTCAGGACCTTTGCCTTTTGCTGGCAAGTGTTCTACTCGCGGAATTAAAGCTGCGACGATGGGTTGAGAGTCGTGCTTGGGTAGCTCAGATAGTAGAGCACCTGCCCGCGAAAGACAAAGGTCCTGAGTTTGAGTCTAGGTCTGGCACACAGTTTTAATTTGCCAGGAAGTTTCATATCAGTGCACACACTGCTGCAGAGTGAAAAATTTCATTCTGGAAAGCGAGGTATGGTACTGTTCGTGTAACTGGAACATCAAAAAAATTTGAATGATACCTTGATCACCGATCTCTTGTACTTTGGGGAAATCTGAAGATTTTGATGTAATTTTACATGTACTAATTGTGTAGTAAACGGAACTGTTCTGTTGAGACAAGTACTACAAGAGGTTGAAGAGCCTATGTGTCACTCTCCTTTGTCTTCCATACACCACTGCCCAATGGTGGTGGTGGTGGTGGTGGTGGTGGTAGTAGTAGTAGTAGTAGTAGTAGTAGTAGTAGTAGTAATACAGTAAAATTGTGATCCAAAGTTGAGCAAAATCAATTCAACCTCTGGCAACAAACCATGAGTATAGTCAAGTGTGTAAAACCAACAAAGTGTGTAACTGTTGGACCCACATTAAGTTATCTACCGACTGAACATTAATGTAGTAACGTGAACACTAGCTTCTTAAAACAAAACTCAACAGAAGTACAGTGTGGAATGTACAAAGAAAACAGTGAATATAAGCTTTTGATCTGTACTAATTCTGGTGTGTGAAATGTAAACGAAGAAGAATTCTTTGTGTGTGTCTTGGGAAAAAGCGATAATTTGCCACCGAACAATGACGTTGCTAACTCCAATGTATCTCATCCGATATCAAGCTTCATTGTATTTCACTCATTGTAATCAGATAATTTTAAATAATCGTGATGCCAACTTTAGTGTCTTTCCTCATGGAGAAATCATGTAAGTTTGCTTTGTGCATGCTCGAGTCTTACAGTGGTTTTCATTGTACCATCATTCGTAACTTCAGTGTTCATATATTTGCCTTCATTATCTGTAATTGTTGGTTCATTTCACAATCTGCTTTGATTTAAAAAATGATTTGCAGTTTACTGATGTGTTAATAACTCATCTGTTGATTTATGAGATGATGCAGTGATTGAGTGATAGTCACACTATTGCAAATCAAATCCATTTAGTATTAAAATCGGACCGGCACCTTTTGTAATGTCCGACTTTCATATTAATGCAAATAGTACATTTGGCTTGGAAAGTTAATTTTCATATTTTTAATCATTGGAAAGGTCATCTAAACAAGACTGATCAGGAATAATGATTTCACTTTCTGCATTGCAATGGCCGTAGCTTTAGAAATATAACGTATTATTTTAACAAAGATTTAAATGCTAATGCCAGACTGGCATAAGTTCAGAGTTCTGTGTTAAAAATCAATCTCCCCCCCCCCCCCCCCCCCCCAAAGTTGAATTACACTGCAATATAAAATATAAATTCAGTGATAGTACAGTTTCCTACATCATTTTTTACTGTAGGGTATGACCATCCCAAGGATCTTTCACCATAATGGGAAATAAAGATTAAAAACTAATGTAAACAGTAAACACATTTATATGTAAACAGTAAACACACATTTATATGTAAACAGCCATCTGACAAAAAATCTGTCTGTTCAAAACCAGTAAGAGTACAATTTGCATAAATAAACAGTAATATCAATAGTGGCTAGTTGCCTTTTTTCCCTTCTTCGCAAGAATTGATCCATATGCTGTACACAGTCATGGTCTCAAAATGTCAGTTTTTGACAAAATAGTGTGCTAACCTCTGTAATTACTTTATCAAAAAGTTGAAGTTATTTCCAATAAATGATATTTCCGCATGTATTAAATGCTTAAGGAAAGTATACATTACATAAATATTATTGTTTAGGTCTTCAGTCTGATGATTAGATATACGCAGCTCTCTTTGTTCACATCTGCATATTTACTGTGACCTACATAAACAAACTTTCTTTAAATAAGTAGCAATAAATAAACTGTAACACAGTCTGCTGGCAGAAAAGCACCAATTCAGACAGATGGGCATTTAAACTGTTGTTCTAAACACATTTTATCAGTTAGAATCAAAATGTTTTGGCAATATTACATTCTCCTGTCCAGTTAATGTTATGAGCATCACAGTTTCACTGACCATTTTTTGCTATTGTTCCTAACCCGTAAGTCGTCAGTCAATATGATGAACTAAAATTAAGGTTTATGCTGCGTCATCTGATACACCATGGATATGTTCATTCATAGGTTACAGTGAAACAACTGTCTCACTGATACACATACGTGCAAAACTTTGTCTATCCACAAAAGTAGCAGCAGCATCAAGGTCTGGAAAGTTGACAATATGGCCAGGAGAGTGGTATGCTGACCATCCGCGTAATGTCGAATGGCTGAGGATGACATGGCGGCTGTTTGGTATTCCTTGGACCTTCACTAGCTGGACAAGGAGTTTGTCAGTGGCTATTTGTAATTCCTATGGTGATGTTCACTGGAAATCCAAGTGGACTGAACAGAATGACATTTGTCTAGTTTTGAGGTAAATTGGTTTAAATCATGTTCCTTCAACCACAAAAACATTCTGACACTGGGCATTGTCAGCTGTCCAGCTGGTAAAATAAACAATTTCCCACTACAGGCTTAGGTAACATGATTTACACTAGGTGGCTGTCTATTACAAGAAACAAAGAAAAAGTAATGCAAACTTTCTTGGTTATGTACAGATGATCGACATCTTTTTGCTACTACTGTTTTTAGCATTAGTCTTCTCTAGACAGGTTCAAGTAACAGCAATAAGTGAAGATCAGTTGAGCCTTGTCCATTCCTTTATTTTTTGTCAACTGCTTGGTCATTGAAACATACTGTTTGCCAAGGTCACTAACATATTCTCTTCTTACTCATTCTCTTCGCATCATTAACTATGTTTTTCTCTTTCAGGTTGTTTCATATGATGCAATTAAGTTCGATTCTCGTGTTGGGTGGTTTCAATGTGTGTGTCAATGAATTAATGTTTCTACTGCACAAGGATGTTTAGTGGGAAAGAACAAATTATTAAGTCCTTACTAACCAGGCCCCAAGACAATACATTAAGCAACTGCAAGAGACACACAAGAAATTAAAATCAAACTATTTACCAGTTGAGAGAAATCCTTTATTTTTAAAAAATTCTTCAAAATTAATAACATTAAGTAATTTTTGAGGAGGAAAAGCTTTCCTAAGAAAGGGCACGATCTCCACCAACTTCGTTTACTTCCATTTCTGCTGAAGCTTCACTTGGAATATGGCGAAATACCTGCTTATCCCATCCACAGGTGTAAAATGATGTGTCCCTTTGATGCCATGCAATACCACGAACAAAGTCCTTGTGACGGTCATCAGAATAGCTGAAATACAAATTAAGTCTTAATATATATTAAACAAAATTTGTGGACCAAATGAGAAGTGTGATTATCAACTGAACCTAGATATGACAGAATGAATAAAAATAAATAAAATAAAATAAAATAAAAAGGACGCTGGCAACAAGCAGGATATGAAACAGGAAGTAAGAAAGAAAGCACATCACTCAGACGCCAGGCCAAGAGGATGAGGGGAGAAAGTTGAAAGGGGAGCAGTGATATGTAACTGATCTGCATGTCCAACCACAGCTATCCGAGTGAGCTGGAAAAAGAACCTCAAACTTCAGTTTTTTGCCTAACTATAAATGGCAGCCAAACAGTGTCACTATAATGCAAAGAAATTCTCCACCAACACATCTATTACACCAGAATTTACAGATTCTCTCCTCCTAAAGGTAATTACCAGACATTCATTGTGTCTCCTTGTAATTTTAATTTAAGGTTCTACAGGTGTGGAGTAGCCATGTGAACTTACACCAAATACAAGAGTAATGTAATTTACAGTGATTAAAATTGTGAACTGTGTCATTAAAACTTAGTTGTGGTCATTAAAATTACAACACACGTGTTTAAAATGGACACACAGCTTCATCTGGGAAAAGTAAAGCCTTTCTTCACTACTCACTCCAGTAGTCTCTGAAGCATCCACTTTAATTGCAGAGCTGAAGCTAGGGAGTTTGAGACCGATCAGTAAATCATACAGTCATTCAAAATGATCTTCAATGTTATCCTCACTGTGTCAATTAGACTTAATATTGACTATGGAGAAAGGAACATTTAAACCATTCTCTTCCAAGCCCTTACTGTCATGGACCTAAGGGCTGGAGTGTTCCCATCTGGTGATACAGACTAACTTCCAATTTGTCAATTATCCCTGATTGCACAGTAACAAGTCACTCCACTGGGAATGAGGTAGCCTCTTACAGATTTCCGTTGTCTTTTGATACAGTGTATTAGTGACATGAATAACACCCCCCCCCCCCCCCCCCCAAATGAACTATGAACCTTACCGTTGGTGGGGAGGCTTGCGTGCCTCAGCGATACGGATAGCCATACTGTAGGTGCAACCACAACGGAGGGGTATCTATTAAGAGGCCAGACAAATGTGTGTTTCCTGAAGAGGGGCAGCAGTCTTTTTCAGTAGTCACAGGGGCAACAGCCTGAATGATTGACTGACCTGGCCTTTTAACACTAACCAAAATGGTCTTGCTGCGAATGGCTGAAAGCAAGGGGAAACTACAGCCATAATTTTTCCCGTGGGCATGCAGCTTTACAGTATGGTTAAATGATGGCGTCCTCTTGGGTAAAATATTCCGGAGGTAAAATAGTCCCCGATTTGGATCTCCGGGTGGGGACTGCTCAGGAGGACGTCGTTATCAGGAGAAAGAAAGAAAACTGACATTCTACAGATTGGAGTGTGGAATGTCAAATCCCTTAATCGGGCAGGACGGTTAGAAAATTTAAAAAGGGAAATGGATAGGTTAAAGTTAGATATAGTGGCAATTAGTGAAGTTCGGTGGCAGGAAGAACAAGACTTATGGTCAGGTGAATTCAGGGTTATAAATACAAAATCAAATAGGGGTAATGGAGGAGTAGGTTTAATAATGAATAAAAAAAAGTAGGAATGCGGGTAAGCTACTACAAACAGCATTGTGAACACATTATTCTGGCCAAGATAAATACGAAGCCCATGCCTACCACAGTAGTACAAGTTTATATGCCAACTATCATAGCTAACACTTGGTTCAAGAACCATGCAAGAAGCTTGTATTTATGGAAGAAGCCTGGAGATACTGGAAGGTCTCAGACAGATTATATAATGGCAAGACAGAGATTCAGGAAACAGGTTTTAAGTTTTAAGACATTTCCAGGGACAGATGTGGACTCTGACCACAATCTATTGGTTATGACCTGTACATTAAAACTGAAGAAACTGCAAAAAGGTGGGAATTTAAGGAGATGGGATCTGGATAAACTGAAAGAACCAGAGGTTGTACAGAGTTTCAGGGAGAGCATAAGGGAACGATTAACAAGAATGGGGGAAAGAAACACAGTAGAAGAAGAATGGGTAGCTTTTAGAGATGAAATACTGAAGGCAGCAGAGGATCAAGTAGGTAGAGAGACATATTTAATTTAATTGATGAAAGGAGAAAAAATAAAAATGAAGCAGGAAGAAATGAATACTAATGTCTCCGGAGAGGCAGTGTGTGCGCAGAGCTGAAATTAGAAACCAGTAGAAAGTCAGTTTGTTCTGTGTCTGAATGTCAAGGGTGTATATGTGGACGAGGAAAAAAAATTCCACATTTTTCCCAGATTTCCCAGTTAAAAATGCACTTTCCCCTCAGAACTGTAAAACATATAAATCCTTCAAATGTTTAAGGTTTTATACACTAGTGTATAACTTTCCGGTGCTCAAAAGAATGTTTTGGAAAGATCTTTGATGTACAGCAACAGGTACACTGGATATTTTCATATTATGAAAATATAAATTCGAATTACTACTGACAGCCTTGGGAGAGCCAGTCCTGACAAAACTATACCATCTGGTGAGCAAGATGTATGAGACAGGCAAAATTCCCTCAGACTTCAAGAAGAATATAATAATACCAATTCCAAAGAAATCAGGTGTTGACAGATGTGAAAATTATCGAACTATCAGTTTAATAAGTCACAGCTGCAAAATACTAATGCGAATTCTTTACAGACGAATGGAAAAACTGGTAGAAGCCGACCTCGGGCAAGATCAGTTTGGATTCGGTAGAAATATTGGAACACGTGAGGCAATACTGACCCTACGACTTATCTTAGAAAATAGATTAAGGAAAGGCAAACCTACATTTCTAGCATTTGTAGACTTAGCTAAAGCTTTTGACAATGTTGACTGGAATACTCTCTTTCAAATACTGAAGGTGGCAGGGGTAAAATACAGGGAGCAAAAGGCTATTTACAATTTGTACAGAAACCAGATGGCAGTTGTAAGAGCCGAGGGACATGAAAGGGAAGCAGTGGTTGGGAAGGGAGTGAGACAGGGTTGTAGCCTCTCCCCGATGCTATTCAATCTGTATATTGAGCAAGCAGTAAAGGCAACAAAAGAAAAATTTGGAGTAGGTATTACAATCCATGGAGAAGAAATAAAAACGTTGAGGTTCGCCAATGACATTGTAATTCTGTCAGAGACAGCAAAGGACTTGGAAGAGCAGTTAAACAGAATGGACAGTGTCTTGAGAGGAGGGTATAAGATGAATATGAACAAAATCAAAACGAGGTTAATGGAATGCAGTCTAATTAAGTTGGGTGATGCTGTGATCTCACCAACCGATGATAGCACATATTCAGAGCATAGGACATGATGTAGTCAGCCAATAGCAACATCATTGTTAAGTCGTGCAAACACAGAGATAGGAAAAGTTAATGGTTTAAATTAATACACATAGTGTAGCTACAAGAAAAGCTAAGCTTTCGTATATAATATTGGTCTTTTTGAAGGTTTTACACTTTATGATACATCACACAAATGTGCCAGTAAAATTTTAAATAACAACATAAATGTATGATCTGATCTGGTTTCTAAATTATTCCAAGTGGCTGGTCCTCAAAGTGTTAAGTTTTAAATGAGAGTCAAAACTGTGCAATTTAGGAAATTCATTGTACATTCTCACATGTAACAGAATTTATCTTGCGTAAAACGAAATTTATTTTGAACGTAATGCGCTTCGAACCACATTCGCAATATTTTCCTGTGACCTGTTAGAAATATGTTTGTTTCAGCAGTTGCCAGAGTGTGCCAGAAAACGGGCACTGCAGCACATGTGTAGCTACAATGATGTAGGAAGCCCTTGTGTTTGTATGTATGTATGTTGCATGAAGAGTTCTTACATTATGGTGTAACAGAAATGGAACACCAGAGCATACTCCAAGATCATTGGAATTTTATAAACCATATTAAAATTCGAATTTCACTTTAAGCTGAATTACTCATGTCCAGATTCACAATGAAGTAGGCCCCAACCTGATATTAAGCTTTTCAGTGTGGCTTTTTGGATGCAAATATTCTTGAAGTACCACTACTATATTATCTCAGGTTTAGTTCTTTACTATGGCATAATGCCATGCGTGCCAGAAGATGAAAACATGCACTTGAAATTCAGCAGACAATTGAAACCAGCCAATAGTGTGGAATGAAATACTTTGTTCCAAATAGATTAACTGTCTCTGCAGAAGAGACTAATAAAAGCTAAATTTCTTTAGCAAACTGAAAAAATAACTTCATTGTTCTGCAAAGAGATTAATGCTCGACTGCCAAAAACAGAGAAACAAAATTAAATCGAAAAACAAACTAAAGACATGTTTTAACCTTCTGTAATTAGGTGACTATATTCACTTAATAGCTCACAGCCACAGAAATCTCTTGTTTTCATTTGTCATGAAAGCTGTAAACGAAGAGGTAACAGCAAAAACACTAAATGTAAACACAGGCCACGTGGAGACTACTCCCCTTCTCATTACAACTCAGATTGTTCTGCACCTGCACAAATCTGGCAACATGGGCTCGCCAGAAAAATTTCTCAGGTACCATCTGACTGCTTGCTGCTATTGCTGGTACAACTAACAGCCACACTTCAAGCAGCCGTAAGTACGAGAAGGTACTGCTCATACATGACTCAACAGCGCCTGCACCCACTGGCAACTGCTCAAACGAACATAATGTAAACAGTTGCAACATCAGCTCATCGGAAGTTTACTGATATGAAGTATTGTACAGTCTTCGTCCTGAAGCCTTTGACATTTTCCTGTTAGCAGACACCTGTGTGTACACTGTGTTTTGTTGTCTTAAATGACATTTCCTTTGCAACTTAAGTCCCCCCCCTCATTTATGTTTTACTGCTGCAGTCAAATTCTGCAGTAGCAGAGTACAGTGAAATTCTTTGTTAGGGTATCAGTTCTTACCAATCAATCATCACCACCACCACCACCACCACCACCATCATGGACAGTTTCCAGCCACTGGCTGGGTCTGTCGGGAACACAAGCCTCTCCATCGTGTTCTGTCTTTCCACCATTCCCCCTCTTCCACCTTCGTCCAGTTCTCTCCTCTTCTCGTCACACATTCCTTCACTCCCTTCACCCATCTATCTCTTGGTCTTCCTCTGGGCCTCTTCCCCTCCAGTTGCAGATCAAACATCCTCTTTGGAATTCTTCCCTCATCCATTCTCTTCGTGTGTCCATACCACTGCAGTCTTGATTTTTCTATCCTGTCCTGTACTGGTTCCTCCTTTAGTCTTTCCCTCACATACACATTTCGCAATCTGTCTCGTCTTGTTACACTCAACCTGCTCCTCTGGAACTTCATTTCACTAGCCTGTATTCTACTTTTGTCACTTTTGTGCATTACCCATGTCTCACTTCCGTATGCCAATATGGGGACAAAGTAGGTTCGGTATATAATTCCCTTGGATTTCTGTGGCACCTCCTTGCTCCAAATAAGCCCCCTAATGCATTTGTAGAACTGCCCTGCTTTTCTGCACCTTTCATTTATTTCCATTGCGTTTCCCCCCTTACTTTCAATCATGCTTCCCAGGTACTTGAAGTTCTCTACCACTTGTAGTTTTTCCCCTCCACAAGTTATATCCACATTTGGCCTATTCTTCTTCCTTGCTGTGACAATTATTTCACTTTTCTTTGCAGAGAAATGCATTCCATATTGAGCTGCCGTTGCCTCCCATGCATCTAACTGCTCCTGCACCTCCTCCTCGCAATTTTCCCACAACATCAGGTCATCGGCAAAAATCACTGCTTTCATTTTATGATCTCCAATTGCATCTGATACTTGCTGTAGGATTTCATCCATAACAATAATAAACAATAAAGGCGAAAGTGCACTTCCCTGTCGCAGCCCATTTTCCAGCTTGAACCATGCAGTACGTTCCCTCCCCACTGTCACACAACTCTCACTTCCCTCATACATTTTTCTGACTTTTCGTGTTATCTCTTCATCTATCCCTTTTGCGTTCAGCACATCCCAGAGCTTGTCCCTACAGATACTGTCATACACCTTCTCAATATCTAAAAAGGCCATGATTAAGTCCTTCCCGTACTCATAGTGCCTTTCCTGCAGTTGCCTTACCACAAATATGAGGTCCGTTGTTGATCTTCCCGGTCTGAAACCATACTGCTCCTCTTGCAGTCTACTTTCAATACTGCTTCTTATTCTCTTCTCCAGGATCTTTTCCTAGATTTTTCCGCAGTGGCATAGCAGGGTGATTCCTCTGTAGTTCTCACATCTCCTTTTATCCCGTTTCTTGAAGATCAGGACTATAATTCCTTTCTTCCAATCCTCAGGAATTCTGTTCTCCTTCCACACCACCCTCAGCACTCTGTATAGCCACTGGGTTCCTACTTCTCCTGCTGCTCGTATCATATCCACTGTTACTTCGTCCCAACCTGGTGCCTTGCCCCCTTTCATCCTCTTTATGGCTTCTTCCACTTCATTCCAAGTTAGATCATCAATTTCCCCACTATTATAATCGTCTGCTGCCTTAGACTCTCCATCGCTGTTAGTTACCCGCTTGGCGGCATTCAACAGATCTTCAAAGTACTCCTTCCAAATCTTTTTGAGCTCATGCATTTCCTCCACAACTCTTCCATTATTATCCATGATCCTCAGGCACTCGCTTCTGTCGTTCCTCTTATTTCTTACCATGGTGTAAAGTACTTTTTTGTTCCCTTCACTGTCCTCTTCTAACATTCTTGTCCATTTTTCCATCCACTTCTTCTCCGCCCTTACTATGGTCTGTGCCACTTTCTTGCTTTCCTTATATTTTACCCTAGCTTCCTCTGTTCGGGTCTGGAACCATTCTCTATGGGGTTTCCTTACTTCTCCTCTTTGTGCTAGTTCTTCCGCACACAGTCTCAGCTGCCTCAACTAGAGCCCTCTTAAAATCTCCCCATTCTTCTTCCACTGTTCTCTGATCTTCCTTTGGCAGCTTCTTCCTGATCAGTGTCTGGTACTGGGTCCTCCGTTCATCCTCTTTCAGCATCCATGTCTTCAACCTTTTCTCCTGTATATCTGCTGCCCTCCTATCTTTTTTCTCTCTCAGGGTGGCTACCAACAGCCGATGGTCACTGTATAAGGCCTCAGATGGAATGACCTTAACATCTGTGAGGCTGCTCATCATCTGCCTATCCACTAGTACATAGTCTACTACTGAAGTTTGGGACCAGTCTCCACTGTACCAAGTTATTTTGTGGCTACTTCTCTTCTTGTACCAGGAATTTGCGATCGCCAGCCCATTCCTCTTGCAGAATTCCAGCAACAATTTTCCTTCTCTATTTCGGTTCCCCCAGCCCTCTGGTCCCATTATCTCCTCGAATCCTTTCCTGTGTGCCAACATGTGCATTGAGGTCCCCTATTATAATCTGATTACCTCCATTTAGCTGCTTTTGCATGTCATCTTCAAATTCCTCCTCCTTTTTTGTACACCCCACCTGTGGGGCATATGCTTGGATGATTTCAATGCTTTTTCCTTTCACTTGTACTCTGGCTTTTATCATTCGATCATTGATACCTTCCACCTCCTCCTGCAGACCCTCTCTGACCACTATTGCCACCCCATTTCTTCCCCTCTCATTCCCTATCCAGTACAGTTTACATCCTTTACTTAGTGGTTTTTCACCAACTCCTCTCCACCTAGTCTCAGCAAGTCCCAAGATGTCCAATTTCCTCCTTTCCATCATTTCTACAATTTCTTCTAACTTCCCAGTTTGAGTCCTTACGTTTAAGGTGCCCAGTCGTAAGCCATCTCGTAATCCTTTTCCATTGCTTGGTCAGTTTCCTTTAAATCCGTTCCGTGATCCGAGGCATGTTCCTTTTTAAAAGCAGTTGATTTATCCACTACTGGCTTGCTAGGCCTATCGCAGCTTCACCAGAGCCCCGTTAGCCGTCACGTTTCAGGGTTCCCATAGGGCCTTCCCAGCTACCGTAGCGGTCCTGGGGCACACAAAGTCCCCGCTGTACATCGCCCCTATAGGCAGTCCCCTACTTTGTGCCATTGCCCATCTCCCACGACTTGGACGAGGGTTTGGACTTATGGAAAAATTAACTGAAAACTTAAAAAAAAAGAAAAATCCCTGAAATTCTAGAAACTTTCCAGGTTTATTTTCTCCCAGATGAAACAATTCCTGGATTTCCCAGTTGTCCAGGGACAAACACCCTGCTATGTGGAAACATGAGATTTCCTGTGGGTCAAAGGCCAGGTTGTGTCCCACAGCTTAGTGAGTTGGAGCCTCAGTATGTTGTGAAGTGGGTTTGTATTTTATGATTTAATTGTAAGAGCTGTGGAAAAGCACTCGGCACAGATCGTTGACTGTCAATTCTGGAACAATGGCGTGCTATCCAAATAACCAACCAGTGGTGTGTGGTCTGTAATTAATATAAACTTAGCCCCGAATAGGTCAACATGGAACTTCCTAATGGTAAAGACAACCACTAATGCTTCCTTTTCTATCTGCAAGGAGATCTTTCTAGTGGGGTGTCAGCGCCTTTGATGCATAGGCAACTGGTTGCTCAGTAATGCTACACTGCACCAATGCCATATGGGGAGGCATCTGCAGTCAAAACGAGTGGGTGCTAGTGTTATGGTGGAAAGGGCATAAGGCATGGTGCTAGGTGCAGCACCCATTTCAACTATAGCCATCCACCTGCACTGAACGCCTTTTTCCACAACTGGTTTAGCAGATGCACGATTTAGTCCACTTCTCAAGGTAAAAATGTGACCAAATAAGAAGATGTCTATTAGTTGCCTCTTAAGACAGGCAAGAAAGGGCCATGGGTCTATTCTAGCCACCACCCACCCTCACCCCTGACATTGCACGGGGGATAGTGACTGGTATGTCTCCCATTTTAACATATTTCTGGATTAAATTAGTGAGGTTCAAGCTCAAGTGGAAGATTACAAACAATCTTTCTTCCTTTAGACTGTATGTGACGAACAGGAAAGGGGGCAGGGCAAAGGGGGTTGGGTGTACGCGTGTAGTGATACACACAATACTCTCCTCCACACAGGATAAGGTAGTTAGCAAAGTACAGATGTTATCTAGTATTTTCTAATGTAACTACTTCTCAAAAACTGACCTCCATTTGTTCCGTAAAGAGTAATAGTTTTGTTACTGTAAGGCTATCGCCATCTCTTCTACGTCATAGTAGACATTGAGAAAACAGTTTAGGTCAAATTCCTCACACTTTTACCTTATTATTCCATTTAGTGGTCAGAGATGACAACGTCAAAGGGCTATAAATCTCTGAATCAGAATTACTAGGTATGTTTGCTGAGGTCAGGTCAGTACAGCCATTTGTTTGTATAACTTTATCTGTTCCATTAGTGATCATCTCCTCTGGTGTCACTATGATCAAAAGATTTCTGCATGTGTGCATGCACACGTGCCCACATGAACGAGATGTGGTGGACTGAAAGTATCCTTCCAGATGACATACTGCTGTAAAATTTAGATAAATAATGGGTCAAACTCTAGAGTGGAAAAAAAAGAAGATGCAATGACAAAATTTAACCAAAATGACATCCTGATACTAGTTGTATTGTCAATATGGGAGCCAACCTAAGGTGAGCCTCTGTATCATTCTCTCTTATATCAAGCAGGTGGTAACACGAGCTTGTTCTAACACTAGTCTCTTGGGGGAAGCGTGTGCAGGATAGTAAGAGATTAAATTTGCAGTATGGAAATAGCAGTTTAACTATTAAGTGTTCTGGGTTTCACGTTTATCACATTTATGCTCAAAACATGATTTCTGAACGAACTGGGTGGGGGTGAGGGCGGAGGGAGGGATAGACAGGGGGAAAGAAAGGGTGGAGATGGGATTGCGGCATGTGAAAAGAAGAAATGCCAACATGTCTTAGAAAAACAGTCTCACAAATGAGTTTTGAGCACCCTGGGAGAGGGGGAATCAGTTCAATTATCCATACGAAAACACACAAATGTCACAGAACAGTCCACAGGGTACTCGCAAGTTCTTACTGAACACAGGGCACAATACTTAAGCTTTCCCAATGGGTACCAAGAATCAGCATTATAATAATTGACTTATCTGTCAACAAATACAATGGGGTAGGTAAGATATTACATAGCATACCATACTTATTTCCAGTTCTTATGTGTGGTTTTCATGGTAGTCTAAATAAACTGCACGGCTCCTCACAGAACCATTATACGTGTATATTGCACCTCCAAGGGACAATGGTTCTGAATATTTTAAAAGCATCTTAATTTTTATAATTTCTTCCTTTCACAGCCAAAAATCATTTTTAAATAACTCGTCAAAATTAGATACGGATAATTATTTCCATCATTTGTAGACGAAATACAGATTTCACAATTCTTATCCCTGAACTATAATCACATGTTCATACTTCCCAATACAAACAGAACTAAATGGTAAGAAATGCTGCATATAAAGCTATGTTCACCGAAAAAAAGCTACAAATAACTATGCCAAAGAGATACAATTACTTTGTGGAAGAATTCTTGTAAGAAACTAATCAGTTAGATAATCTATCATTAACTTCATTTAAAGCTAAAATACTCCTCCCTAATTTGTAGTTTGCACTGAATTAAGAAATCTCAACTGATCAAAGTTGTCATAAATTTAATAAAACGGAACACCAAAATTCTGTAAAGATACTTACATTTCTGTTGCTGTGTTGCTCTTAAAGTCGAATACTTTTACTTCTGTACTTTCAGCACAGGCTGCCAACAGATCATGGCTGTTATGAAAAAAAGAAACAATCTGAATTTCTGATCAGAGGCAACTTATGATTACATAAAAAGGAATCTTCACTAATGTGGCATCATGAAGTAGAACTGAAAAGATTGGCAAATTCTGCTATGTTTTTACTTCTATGTATTCACTATTTTGAATATTATAAGATACAACAAACACTGATTACACTATATAAGCTACTGCATTGCTGTCTTTGTATAACACAAACACACAAACACACACACACACACACACACACACACACACACACACACACACACCAGGTAACTCACATTCAGCTTCTTATTCTGATTACTAAATTAAACAAATAAATGCAGCAAACACCGTTTCCCCCAGCTCTTCAACAAATCCATTACCACATACCTGGTTTGTTTCACTAAATCTAGTCTTAAGTTTTAGATTTTAGTTAATCTCAAACCGGGTAGCTCATGTAGTAAGGTCTTTGTGTGTTTCATTTCTTTGGTGCATTCTGTTGCTGAAATGTATTTTTCTTCAGTTGATGAATTAACCATTTTACACTGCTTCTTGAAACACCAACTAACGGGAATACCGATATAGACAATGCATACATTTCGACTCTTTCCGTCTCTTCAGTCTTGGGCATTATCAGAAACAACAGTAGATATATAGATGAATAGTGTCATCTTCACCTTCTTTCTTATTGTAGAAAAGGGCATAATTCATGGAATCTTTTAGATATCTCAGAGTTCTTTTGAGAATTTGGCATTTTTTGGGGTAGCGGTAGGGGATGGTCTTCCGTGAAAGAACTCCCACAGATTGCTGCCCACTCTACCAAATCATTTATGTATATTAAAAACAAAGATTCCATGACTTACCAAACGGAAAAGCGCTGGTAGATAGACACAATAAAAAACACACAAACACACACACAAAATTTCAAGCTTTCGCAACCAACGGTTGCTTCGTCAGGAAAGAGGGAAGGAGAGGGAAAGATGAAAGGATGTGGGTTTTAAGGGAGAGGGTAAGGAGTCATTCCAACCCCGGGAGCGGAAAGACTTACCTTAGGGGGAAAAAAGGACGGGTATACACTCGCGCACGCGCGCACACGCACATATCCATCCACACATATACAGACACAAGCTGATATGTCCGCTAGTGTCTGTATATGTGTGTGTGTGTGTGTGTGTGTGTGTGTGTGTGTGTGTGTGTGTGTGTGTGTGTGTGTGTGTGTGTGGGCGCGTGCGAGCGAGCGAGTGTATACCTGTCCTTTTTTCCCCCCCTAAGGTAAGTCTTTCCACTCCCGGGATTGGAATGACTCCTTACCCTCTCCCTTAAAACCCATATCCTTTCGTCTTTCCCTCTCCTTCCCTCTTACCTGACGAAGCAACCGTTGGTTGCGAAAGCTTGAAATTTTGTGTGTTTTTTATTGTGTCTATCTACCAGCGCTTTCCCATTTGGTAAGTCACGGAATCTTTGTTTTTGATGTATTTTTCCCATGTGGAATGTTTCTTTCTGTTTTATTTAAATCATTTATGTATACAGAGACAACAGCGGTCCTATCACATTTCCCCCCCAGGCACTCCAACAATCCCGTTGTGTTCATCAGAGACAAGGGTATAATCAGGAGTGCCCCAGGGAAGTGTGATAAGACTGCTGCTGTTCTCTACATACATAAATGATTTGGCAGGCAGGGTGGGCAGCAATCTGCAGATGATGCTGTGGTGTACTGTATGTTGAAGTTTAGTGACTGTAGGAAGATACAAGACAACAGACAAAATTTTTAGTTGGTGTGGTGAATGGTAGCTAGCTCTAAATGTGGAAAACTTAAGTTAATGTGGATGAGTAGGGATACAGTATTACTGGTGTCCTGCTTGACACAGTCAAGTCATTTACATATCTGGGCATAATGTTACAAAGTGATATGAAATGGAACAAGCACGTGAGAACTGGGTACGGAAGGTTATTGATTGACTTCAATCTACTGGAAGGATTTTAGAAAACAGTGGTTCACCTGTAAGGGAGACAGTGTGAGAGTGTGAGACACTGGTGTAACCTATTAAGTACTGCTCAAGTGTTTGGGATCCATACCAGGTGGTACTGAAGAAGAGATTGAAGCAATTCAATTCAGAGGCTGGCTGCTAGATTTCTTTGCGGTGGGTTCAAAAAATATGTAAGTGTTATGGAGATGCTCCAGGAACTCAAATGGTAATCCCTGGAGGGAAAGCAATGTCCATTTTGAGAATCACTATTGAGAAAATTTAGAGAATCGGCATTTGAAGTTGACTGCCAAATGATTCTACTGCCGCCTACATACACTGTGCATAAGGACCACAAAGATAAGAGAAATTAGGGCCTGTGCAGAGGCACACAGACATTGTTTTTCATACCGCTCTATTTGCGAGTGGAACAGGAAAGGAAATTACTAACAGAGGTACAGGGTGGCCTCTGTCACGCACTGTATGGTGGCTTGGAGTCTATGTAGATGTCTGGTTTTACTTTCCAAATACAACAGGTAAGGAAATTAAATATTTTCATCCTCTTTATTTTCTTTGCTTTTATTACGCTTTGGAACTAAAGGAGTCTTGTGACCTTGCAGTCAGTTATACCAATTTCCTCCTCCACACACTGTTCTTGATGCAGAAATACTCCATCCTCTGTCTTCACTATTTGTATCTCTATGTATGCATCTAGATTTTCTACCACAGACACTTAAATTTTTCTTCAGTATGTTTTCAGTTTTCTTCAATTATTTTGCTATTATGATTCTCAACATGCTTAGCTACACAAATTTCTTTTGTTAAATATTTAAATATGTGCTGATCCGATTGATTGAATCTGTCCTGCACGTAGGAAATCTTCCAGTTTTATTCCATCTAAATGGAGTTCATTTCTAAATGGAGTTCATTGTCTTCTTCAGGTATCTTCATGAAAAACACTACATCAAACACTCATATGGAAATTTTTCTCCACTGCAAAAAAAAAAAAAAAAGGGGGGGGGGGGTCTTCATCAACAGATATCTATTACTGGCCTGAATAATTCCTTGAAATCCACATCTCTTCTTATTGACAACTTGACAACCAGCCTGGCCTTACATCAACCACCATCTCTGATTTTAAAGGCAATTTGCTTGTCATTCTCTCTTTCCTATTGTCTCCTTTGGATTTGCCAGCCTCCACACTTTTATCCCGTTTTCTTTATATGGACCATTACCACATTCTCATATTGAAGTAATGATGTTCCATAATCATATTTTAAAGGTTTCTTCAAATTTGATCTATCCCTAAAATTGTATTTTCTTTCTTTATTGCATCCTCTGTCTTATTAACTTACTTCTCCTGTTTCTTTATTTACATTTACTTGATTGTAGTATCGTTTGATACTTCACCAATAACAAGATTTTTCTGTACAGTTTCTTTTGTCACACTCTTCAAATTCAACATCTCCACCTGCTTTCTTCTTTCTGCATCACACAGTCTGCAACCATTTAGAACATAATCAACAAAAATGTACGATTCACTTCTTTCATCTACATGGAAGATGATAAAGAAACTAGTACACCGGCCTAATATCGTGTAAGATCTCCACAAGCATGCAGAAGTGCTGCAATACGACATGGCACGGATTCTACTGCCTGAAGTAGTGCTGAGGGACTTTACACCATGAATCCTGCAGGGTTGTCCATAAATCCGTAAGAGTATGAGAGGGTGGGCATCTCTTCTAAACAGCCCATTGCAAGGCATCCCAGATATGTTCAATAATGTTCATGTCCGAGGAGTTTGATTGCCAGTGGAAAGGTTTAAACTTAGTGTTCCTGAAGCCACTCTGTAGCAATTCTGGACATGTGGGGTGTCACATTCTCCTGATGGAATTGTCCAAGCTGGTCAGAATCCAAAATGGACATGAATGGATGCAATTGATCAGACAGGATGTTTGCATACGTGTCACCCATCAGAGTCTTATCTAGACTTACCAGGTGTTCCATATCTCTTCAACTGCACACACCCCTCACCATTAGGGAATATAAGCTCAGCTGAAATTTTTGCGAAGAACCTAATGGAGTTCTGAAAGGATAGGCTAAAACACAATTGGCGGCGGCGTGTTTGTTGCTGTCAGAAGTAGTTTAACTTGTCGCGAAATTGAAGTAGATACTTCCTGTGAGTTAGTATGGGCAGAGGTCATTGTTGGTAACCGGAATAAAATAATAATTGGATCCTTTTACCAACCTCCCAATAAAGATGATACAGTTGCTGAAAGGTTCAAAGAAAACTTGAGTGATTTCAAACACGTACCCGACTCTTACAATAATAGTTGGTGGTGACTAATTTACCATTGATATGTCGGCGAAAATACATGTTTAATTCCAGAGTTAATGGATAAAATATCATCCGAAATTGTGCTAAACACATTCTCTGAAAATTATTTCAGAGCAGTTAGTTCATGAGCCCACGCGAATAGTAAAGGGTTGTGAAAACACACTTCACCTCTCAGCAACAAATAATCCTGAGTTAATAACGAGCATCAAAACTGATTCAGGGATTAGTGAACGCAGGGTTGTCGTAGCGAGAATGAATATTGTAATCCCCAAATTATTGAAAAATAAGCGAAAAATATACTATTCAAAAAAGCAGATAAAAATTCACTTGACACCTTCCTCAGTGACAATCTCCACTCATTCCAAATTAATAATACAAGTGGCTTAAATTGAGAGATTTATACCAAATAAATTAACAAATGATGGAGCTGATCCTCCTTTGTACACAAAACAAGTTGGAACACTGTTGCAGAAACAACGAAACAAACACGCGAAATTTAAACAGACGTAAAATCCCCAAGATTGGCGATCTTTTACAGAAGCTCGAAATTTAGGGCAGACTTCAATGTGAGATGCTTATAACAGTTTCCACAATGAAACTGTCTCGAAACCTGGCAGAAAATCCAAAGAGATTCTGGTTGTATGTGTAGTATGTTAGTAGCAAGAAACAATCAATGCCTTCTCTGCGCGATAGCCATGGAGATACTATCAAAGACAGTGCTGCCAAAGCAGAGTTAGTAAACACCGCCTTCCGAAATGCCTTCACAAAAGTCCAGAATCCAAATCGGAAACAGCTGCCAACATGAGTGACGTAGAAGTAACTATCCTCGGAGTAGTGAAGCAACTTAAGTCACTTAATAAAAGAAAGTCTTCTGGTCCAGACTAAAAACCAATTAGGTTCCTTTCGGGGTATGCTGATGCATTAGCTCCACACTTATCACATGCAACCATTCGCTCGACGAAAGATCCGTACCCAAAGACTGGAAAGTTGCACAGGTCACACCAATATCCAGGAAAGGTAGTAGGAGTAATCCACTAAATTACAGACCCATATCGTTAACATCAATATGCAACAGGATTTTAAACATATATTGTGTTCAAACATTATGAATTACCTCTAAGAAAACGGTCTACTGACACACAGTCAACATGGGTTTAGAAAACATCATTCCTGTGAAACACAATTAGCTTTTTATTCACATGAAGTGTTGATTGCCATTGAAAAGGCATTTCAGATTGAGTCCGTATTTTTGGATTTCTGGAACGCTTTTGACACTGTACCACACAAGCGGCTCATAGTGAAACTGTGTGCTTATGGAATATCATCTCATCTCAGTTATGTGACTGGGTTTCTAATTTCCTGTCAGAGAGGTCACAGTTCATAGTAACTGACAGAAAGTCATTGAGTAAAACAGAAGTGATTTCTGGTGTTCCCCAAGGTAGTGTTATAGGCCCTTTGCTGTTCCTTATATTTGGGAGACAATCTGAGCAGCCGTCTTCGGTTGTTTGCAGATTACGCTGTCATTTATCGACTAATAAAGTCATCAGAAGATCAATACAAACTGAAAAACTATTTAGAAAAGATATCTGAATGGTGTAAAAAGGAACTTGTTAAACTTCAGTTACATGATAAATCAGTCTAATCTAAAACACATAAATTCAACTAAATACCTAGGTATTACAATTACAGACAATTTAAATTGGAAGGAACACAAAGAAAATGTTGTGGGGAAGGCTAACCAAAGACTGCGTCTTATTGGGACACTTAGAAAGACGTTTTTTGTTGCGACGGAATCTTCTCACGAATTTCCAATCAACAACTTTCTCCTCTGAATGTGAGAATATTTTCTTGACACTGACCTACACAGGGAGGAATGATCACCACAATAAAATAAGGAAAATCAGAGCTCATACGAGAAGATATAGGTATTCATTCTTTCCGCACACTATACGAGATTGGAATACTAGAGAATTGTTAAGGTGGTTCGATGAAACCTCTGCCAGGCACTTAAATGTGATTTGCAGAGTATCCATGTAGATGTAGATTAAAGAGCCTCCACCAGATTGAATAGTCCCCTGCTGACATGCAGGTCCACTGATTCATTAGGTTGTCTCCGTACCCATACCCGCCAATCCGCTTGATATAATTTAAAATGAAACTCGTCCAACCAGGAAACGTGTTTCCAGTCAACAACAGTTCAATGTTGGTGTTGACGAGCCCACACGAGGCATCAAACATTGTGTCTTGCAGTCATCGAAGGTACATCGGTGGGCCTTCGGCTCCGGTGGGCCTTCGGCTCCGAACCCCCCCCCCCCCCCCCCATCGATGATGTTTCGTTGAATGGTTCACACACTGACATTTGTTAATGGCCCAGAATTGAAATCTGCAGCAATTTGTGAAAGAGTTGCACTTCTGTCATGTTGAACTATTCTTCAGTTGTGATTTGCCCCATTCCTGTATGATCTTTTTCTGGCCACATCCATGTCCGAGATGTGACTTTTTACAGGATTCGTGATAAGTCACGGTACACTCGTAAATGGTCAAATGGGAAAATCCCCATGTATCACTACCCCGGAGATGCTATGTCCCAACACTCATGCACCGACTATAACACCACGTTCAAACTCGCTCAAATCTTGATAACCTGCCATTGTAGCAGTAGAACCGATCTAACAACTGCACCAGGAACTTTTCTTACATAAGCGTTGCCGGCCGCAGTGCTGTATCCTGCCTGTTCACAAATCTCTGTATTTGAATATGAATGCCTATTCCAGTTCCTTTGGCGCTTGTGTAGTTTCTGGAAGTGTTCTTTCATCTAGTTTCTAGAAATGGTCAAAATTTTTGGCAAAAACTCAAGATACAACAGTTTTAATTCTTGACAGACCTGGCCTCCCACTGTTCTGTAGGTTTGATAGCTGAGCTATCGAATAAATGTGTAGCTGTGTGCACTACTTCTCCCCGTAGCTCTCTGGTCAGTTTGCTGACCACAATCATAGCTCTGGCCTTGTTCATTGTCAGATTTAGTCTCTACTTTCTTTTTTAGTGTAAGAACTATAGTACATTCCTTTTCCTTCACAACAATTCTTAAACTCATGACTTGTGTATTCACCACCTATATCATCATGTCTTCTTTTTGACACAGAGAGTGATTTTTCACTTTCTAACACACTTTCTTATGAACACTATACCCACTGACATATATCTTACAAGATTTACTACACAAAAATGAATGAAATCATTTAATACTGTCGTGTAGAATCTGCATCCACTAAATGTTAGGCGGATCTCCCCACAGATATCAACATCTATTATTCTCTCTCAGCAGGAAATGGCTCTCTTGATAGCTTAGTTCTCACACAAGTTTCACACAGTGTTTCTGTCGAACTTAACTATTTGGATCCCCATCACACATTCTCTTGGTGGAGCACATCATGTGCCATTCTCATCCTTCACTTGTCAGTAGTGATTGCATTCCTGGTTTAATTTTCACATTTGGTCCTTTTAAAATGTCTTATATTTATAGACGTGAAAGGAATATTTACTAAAAACAATTATGCAATATTTTTCAATAATGTCTGTGTAAGACATCAGATTTTTACTGAGTTAAGCAACAAACATTACACCCTTGAGAACACAGTTTTCACTTGCGAAATTTCCTGTTGCCACTATTTTCACTGATTTTCCTTGTTCGGCAACTTTCATGACACTATCATAGTCCTTCATATTTATTAACTTGCCCACTTCTTTTCTGAATTCTATTTCATTCATATCCAATAAATGTAGTGACTCGCCTCTTGTCCTATTCAGTGACAGGATTTTGTTTGACACTTTCTAATGCTTCATTAAGAGTGCTAATTTTGGGTTGTCTCTGTCATTAGAATAACAAATTTATTCATGGTTTGTCCTTTTGAAGAGAGGACAGGATTTGAAAGGCCTTTGTTTTGATACCTGAATTTTATTTTTAAAGTACCACATCTTTTGTGGTCATTTTTATTGTACACATAGCAAATTCTTCCTTCTCATGCTTCTTGCAAAATTTCGACATCCATTCACAATTAGGTCCTTTCTTTTATTTTTATTAGAATGGACATCAAAGGCAATACTCTCTTCCTGATTATTACTTTTTAATTCTTCCTCTTCTCCAATGAGCCCTGCAATTAAATTCTGAATAGTCTTCTCACTACTGGGTGACTAATTCTATGCAGGAGAAAAATATTTGAATTCATCTGTTAAAACAGACCATGTGTTTCCGGCTCAACTTGGCTGGCCTGCTTTTGCCTTTATATGTTCTGTTAACATAAACAGGTATTGTTCAGGGGGCTGAGGGGGGGGGGGGGGCGCAAGTATATTGGACACGAATTATTTACTGCCTTGAAACTCATGACAACAGATTTGATCATCACAGCAATTCTGAACCAAAACTTGAAAAGTCTGACAGAAAATAAGCATGTGGGTAAGTGTGAATGTCTCATAAGGAATCAAGTGTCTGCGATAAAACATGGAGTGTCTATAATAAAACAAAAACCAAAGAACAGCACAGCTGCACCAAGACAACACAGCACTCTTAGCAGTCTAACATCACACTAACTTCCGTGCTGCACTTGCTCTGTGTACAACTCAGAACATAAGCTACATATATATATGGCCCAATTTTTGGTCACGAGGCAGTCAGTCCAAGGCAGAGTCTCAGACAAGTAACCTGTGCTGGTTAGAACAACAACAATGCTTCAATTGAACTGTGAAATAAGTGTTAATTAGGCCATGTGTAAAAACCAATGACAGTGACTACTCCATATGTACATAATTATTCTTCAAGAATTGAACTTTGTGGTTAGGTGTTACTGGTCGTAGATGTTCAACAAGAAACTATTGTAGCAGTATGTGGAGTTTCACCTGCTAACTATTAATGATGCTTATCAAAAGTTAAACAATAGTGCACTGGCCATATAACTGTATTATTAGGGGGTTGTGAACAGTGAAATTAAAGTACTGTAAAGCTTAACTGTGCATATGTCGGCTACATCATTTAAAGTAGTCAGTGTCTGAATCCACACAACCCATTTTTTAGTCAGTACATTGATGCTGAGGACAATAAATGAAGAAATAAAAGCAGGTGGCACTGCCACACACCCTACTGAGACCATAGACTGTCCATTCTACAAAATACCTGTAAGGTGTCTGTAATGGTGCCTTCACTCCTGCCATGCATAGCATGACGTGTGCACATTTCCAAGTCATGGAGTATGCAAAAATAAGGTGTCCCATGTTGAGAAGCTTGCAATGGATGAGCTCATGCTATATGTTCATGAAGCTGGCACAAGAGTTCCATTTGGTCCTGTTGGATACAGAGAGTGTTTGTATCAACAAATTTACTCTGTCTGTTTTGTACATTGTCCTTGTGCCCAAGAGAATGAATGACAAGGCAGTTGTCCAAGACGTGTCAATACATAATTGCTGCTTCAAGAAACAGTGCCAAGGCTCCAGCATCCCATTACTGGCCAGGTGGCAGCTCATAGCCTTGTGATGCTTATACCCGCAAAACTTGGCAAGATAACTGGACAGTTCTGATTCAAATTGTCATCTCCAATCAATAGTGATATACTGAGGACAACTGAACCTAGCTAACAAGGTAGAGGCAGAAGCAGAGGCTAGTTATCTAGGGGAACTGCTTCTGGCCAGTATGTATACCAACCAATCATTGTGAATAGATATCTGTTGCCGTTTAAGGGCAGCAGTGGCCCCACAACATCAGAGACGAGAGACTGAAGGTCGGTCATACTCCTGGATGACATAAATCTTGATTGTGATCAAACGCTTGCTTGGGGAATGCTAGTAAAGGGAACGGATGAGGTCTTCCTTTGGAGACGCTGTAGTATAGTTTCACCTCTGTCCCAGGAATGTCAAACAACTGCAGCTGGAGTGATGAACTGGCATCTTCTACGAGTGCATGAAGTTCATCACCAGCTTGCTGTGCCTGCATCAGTACTGTAAAATCTATATGGCTTGTCACACAGCTGACACGCGATAGGCAGTCTGCTACAATATTGTCTAAGGCAGATATGTGGTTAATATCTGTGCAAAACTGGGTGACAAACTCCAGCCAGTTGAACAAGAGTGGGGGGTCAAGTTGTGCTGTTCCATCTGAATGCATGGATCAAGGGCTTACATGAGTACATATAGTAAACACGCAAGCCTTAATCTGTGGGCGGAAGTGTTTAACAGCTTCATATACTGCCAACAACTCTCGTGGATGAAGTGCTCCATTTCATTGGCGATAGTGATAGCTTCCTATAAAAGAAAGCTAACACCTGCCAGGCACTTCGTGTACTGTTGACACACTGTGGCAGTAAGTTTGACTCGCATCAACAACCAAAGCTAAGAGCTATGCAGATTCAGATGTGCAAGCAGTGTTTCATTAGCAATATTCTGTTTGATGTTGTCAAAGATGGTGTTAATCTCCTCTGTCCACTGTATCAGACAACTGTCTTTCCTCTTTGCTTCTGCGAGCGCTGGTGTCAGCAGTTCCTGCAATTCGGCAGTGAGCAGCAAGTGACAGCCATAGATATTTAACATACCTAAGAATCTGCATAATTCTTTCATGGAAGAGGACTGACATGCGCATTATGGCACCTACTATTGCTATTCGAGGCAGGGAACCGGCTGACGTGATCTAGTGCCCCAAAAAAGGTGATTTCCAGCAGTCTGAAAACTGCCCTTGGCAGTGTTAAAGACAACACTGTAATTTTCCAGATGAATAATACCCTCTTGCCGGTGTTCGTAGTGTTGCTCCTTGTCAGCTCAGAACACTAGCACATCATATAGATACGTGAAGCCTAATGGAAGGTCTTGGAGGATCACATCTACAAAACTGTCAAGTCTGTGCCACAGTACTCAGCCAAAATGTCACTAACATGCCCTTAAAAAGTCCAAAAGGCCTGAAGGAAGTGTGATCAGTAACACAATGTCAACGATACAAAGTCAGTTCGCAATAAAAATATTTCTGTTACTGATAAATCAGATGTATGTACAGTATTTAACAAGCATTTTCTGAGCATTGCTGGTGAATCAAATAAAAATTTAGTTTCTATAGGGAATGATATAACTTTCTTGGCAAATGCCTTTCCGAGATGTCTGAAATACTCCTCTGTGATACATAAAAGAGGGAGATTGAGTCAATAATTAAATCACTAAGACTAAGGACTCTCATGGTTATAATGGAGTGTCTAGCAGAATATTAAAGTACCGTGCTGAACACATTAGCCCTGTATTTAGCAATATTTGTAATTTTTTCCTTTAGGAATGGTCAGTTTCCTGAACAATTAAAGTACTCAGTAGTAAATCCACTTTATAAAAAGGGAGAAAGGGATAATGTGGATAATTTTAGACCTATTTCTATGCCATCAGTGTTTGCAAAAGTTATTCAAAAGGCTGTGTATGTAAGGATAATTGATCATTTTATATCACATGATTTGCTATCAAATGTAAAGTTCGGCTTTAGAAGTTGTTAAACAACTGAAAATGCTATATTTTCTTCTTTGTTGGTACTGGATGGGTTAAACAAAAAGTTTCGATCACTTGGTATATTTTTTGATTTAACTAAGGCATTTGGTTTTGTTAATCACAAAATATTGCTCCAGAAGTTGGACCATCACAGAATACAGGGAGTAGCTCACAATTGGTTCACCTCTTACTTTAGCAACAGCCAGCAGAAGGTCATTATTCACAATGTTGAGAACAGCTGTGATGTTGGGTCTGAGTTGGGTACTGCCAAGTGGGGACTGCCTCCAGGGATCAGTGTTGGGGCCACTCCTATTCCTTATTCATATAAATGATATGCCCTCTAATATTATGGCTCAGTTTCAAATAGTGCAGTTCATGACTTAAGTTAATGGCTAGCAGAAAATTAATGCTAAATCACAGTAAGACTCAGTTTTTACAGTTTCTAATACAATTCAACAGAACCTGACATTTTAATTTCACAGAACGGGCAATTGATTAGTGAAACAAGACTTCAAATTTCTAGGTGTTCAGATAGACAGTAAGCTGTCATGGAAAGCCCATGTTCAGGATCTTGTTTAAAGACTTAATACTACCATTTTTACTACTCTGTATCTGAAGTGAGTGAGTGTTCGACACAAAAATTAGTCTACTTTGCTTATTTTCATTCGCTTATGTCGTACGGTATTTTATTTTGGGGTAACTCTTCCCATTCTAAAAGGATACTTTTGGCTCAAACAGGCTGTTCAGGCAATAAGTGGTGTAAGTTCGCGAACCTCGGGTCGATCTCTGTTCATGAGTCTGGGTATTTTGACATTGGCCTCTCAATATATATATATTCCTTATTGTCATTTCTTGTTAACAATATTGGCTTATTCCAAAGAATAAGCAGCTTTCACTCAGGTAACACTCTGCAGAAAAACCTGCATCTGGATCGACTTCCTTAACTCTTGTGCAGAAAACGCATGCAGTATATTGCTGCATCCATTTTCAATGAGCTACCACTTTAATTCAAATATCTTAGCAGTAATCCATGCGCTTTCAAATCTAAACTAAGAGTTTCCTCATGGGTCACTCCTATTCTGTGAAGGAGTTCCTTGAAAAATTAAGCCGATTCTTATTTTATTGTTGACTGCGTTTACTTAATCTTATGGACTGACTTTTTTCGGGTTCATAAACATTAATTTTTATCTGTTATTACTTTTTTTGTCGTAATTTTATGTACTGACATGTTCCACGACCTTTGAGGTTTGCTCCTCAATTTGATCCTATGGAACTTGACGTGTAAAAAGAAAACTACAGAGGGTTGTGCCATGCAAAGTGTGGTTGTAATCTTGCAGCAGTGGCACGAGATATCTGATCAGGTACCATTCTTGCATTTAGTGCATGGTACTCTCCGCAAGGGCACCAAACCCCATTCTTTTCAGGCACAAGGTGCAAAGCTGAGGACCATGAACTGCTGGATGGTCTGATAAGGCCTTCATGCACCAAGGTGCTAAATTCTACTTCTGCTATGGCCAAGCCTATCGGGCACCAGAAGTCTCATCCTGCACGAGACAGGCAGTCCACGTGTTGTATGTGCAATATCTGTTTCGGAAGTGCTTGGCGGCCTGGTTATGTTTGGGTAAAGAGTAAGCAGGATGATGTACTCACCCTTGTGCACAGACTACCTTCACACCGTGTCAGGTGGTACTGCGGTGGAATCTGGCAGCAGCAAGTCTGGTGATACTGTCAACCAGCCGAGCATTTACCACATCAGGCAGAAGGTTATAGTGAGCCAAAAGATAAGAGCCGATGGAGTTCCATGCGCTCGTAGTCCTAGATGCATTTCCAAACTCCATCCCATTCATAGCTATGGCTGGGCTGTTTGCTGCCATTAAGAGTGCAGTGGATGGTCCGCAGCAATGTCTCTGAAATCGTGGGAGAATGCTCAAGTCAGATTCAGTATCAATGAGAAACTTCAAACCAGAGCTGCAATCAGTAATAAACAGGCACTTTGATGATGACGGGCCACCAGCTACCTCTAGGACTGCCTTCTGTGAGCATTTAACATAGCTGCATGGTGTGGTACATTTCCATGCTTGCTCTCTGAACCACTAATGGTACCAACACACCAGCTGTTCTCAACAAGATGATTCGGTACTGCTGGTACACCGACTCCTAGAAGTCTGCTACAGTGCCTGCAGCAGTCGTCTTCTGAACTGTTTGGTAACAACAACTTGCTGAGCTGGGCACACAGTAGCTTGACTTTGGTCACAAGGGAATCATAATCGGCATGTGCTACAGGCATCTGTGGTGCCGTGGTACTATAGCACTGCACTAACCTGTGCTGGAACAATTGCTTCTTGCATGCTATCAGCCAGTTCCTATACTACATCCAATGGGATATCATTCCGAGTTGCTATTATTGCCGTAACTTGCAGCAGTAACCTGCAGCTTCACAGAGTGCACAGCAAATTATCTGAAACCATGATTAGTATCCACCTTACTGTAAAGGTGCTGTAAATACTGTGAGGGTTTTAGATGATCTAGGTCCTCTTTTTATGAGCACCTGAAATGTCTGGTGCTCTTGTCAAGCTGCAACTTGCCATATCAGCTCCAATTTTAGCTTAGCATGTGATTTTTCCTGTGGTAGCACACTTCAGCTGCATAGTGATTATCTAATTGGCTCACCGCGAGTGTAAATTTTGTCGTGCCTGCAGTAACTCCTGCACAAACCATAGGACTAGGTTACAAGGCCAGAATGGAGGATGGCCGACAGCCAGACAGGAAACATTCAGTTCTTCAGGCATTTCACTGTATGTTAAATAAATAAACTGATCTTTTACTCTTTTCATAGTTTTCCACTCGAGAATGCACCTGGGTCATCACTTGTCAATTTTAGGCTCCACCTGGATGGCTGACATTTGCCTTTACGTGCTCTATTACCATAAAACAGGTAATGTTCTGGAGGGAACAGTTTCGTTGGATGCAGAAATTATTCGCTGCCTTGAAAATCACAATACAACCAATTCGATTACCACAGCAATTCCGAACAAAAACTCGAAAAATTTGACAAAGTAAGTGTGTGGGTAAGTGCAAATTTCTCATAAGGAACCTATATAATACAAATACAAAAAACAGCACATTTGCACCGACAAGGGAATGGTCAAATAAGACCTGCCGAAACCTACCCTG
Source organism: Schistocerca nitens (assembly GCF_023898315.1). Taxonomy (NCBI): domain Eukaryota; kingdom Metazoa; phylum Arthropoda; class Insecta; order Orthoptera; family Acrididae; genus Schistocerca; species Schistocerca nitens. Next base: position 557,812,878 of record NC_064618.1, on the reverse strand, counting down.
AATTTTTTTACACAGGAAGAAGACAATAAAAGAAATGCACTGCCAAAATTTTAGCTGCTAAGAGGCACAGCAAGTATTTTGTAAAAAATGTTGAAGTTACACATTTTTACCATGCGAAGAACAGCAGTTTGTACAGCCCTGCCCACTTACAGTGCAAATCGGCAAATCATTCACGCAGCACCGGAGTTCACGGACACCATTTTCAATAACCTAAAGCCGGTTTACAATGGAGCGAATGGAAGTGAACACGTGCATGAGCATTTGCAGAAAATTCACTACCATGCGTTTATATATAGGTAGAATCGTTTATACTAGCAGGAACGGAAGAACACGAGGTAGCGAACATTGCCTATGAACGCTGTGTTGTGGAATTCTCTTGCTTACGCTCGTTTGCGCCTGTGAAAATCTGGCTTCAACCACACAAACATTTAATAACTTCATATCGACAGCACAATTCTTGTGCATGTAATTCTGATGAAGGTGGCTAGCAGAGAAAATAAAATCATGGCTATGTTTGATGTCACAGATGACTTCCATCCATGAGGACTTAATTTGTTGAAATGAAATTCGTCTTGCAGTACTACATTTTATAACAATTCCTATATGACATTCCTTATAATGATGTTTGAATGTTGTACATTTGACTATCCTGAAGTCATCACAAAAATGGGAAGTGTCTATTAAATGACAAAAACAAACAGTTTTCTTCCACCAGGCATGCAGTCAGACACTTCGCAGTAACCACTAGTTTTACTTATACAGAAGTGGGATGAGTCAGAAATGATCCCAACCATTGTTCTGCATATTGCGCTGCATACCAGGCATACTTGATCAAATAAATTCGTTAGGTGCGGTGAAGAAAACTGGTAATGTGCAAATGACTGGAGATTAAGAATACTGTTCCACTGAAACCTGAAATGAGAGAGACATGTTGGAAAATATGTTGCCTGAATTTCCTGAAAAATGCTTTCCACTGCCAAAAAAGTGCGTTATCGCGCTAGTAGTTCCAGGCAAAATCCACATTACACCTACAAATTTTTCATTGTCCTCCACAAAAACATACGTGTCAAGTCCAGACCACGATTCCAACAAAAGAAATGAATTAGATTATGCAGCAGTTAGGAATACGTTCCAACTGAAATGTTGGAAATTATTCCTTCCCACTTTTCCAGATTTTGATAAGTTGATTACAATATATTTGCAACTGAACAGTCCATTTTTTTTAATTGTTGGTCCTAATTTGCCCTGCAGTTCTTGCAGACAGACAGCTGCGGAAACAGAAAACCACTCATACTTATCACTGGCATTATCCTACATGAATGTATCATTGCATTCATCGATTGGACAACAGACTGTCTTTTCGCCCTGAAATGATAGAAGTACGGTGTGCACGCAGTTCTTTCATGAAAGTTTACTGATCAGCATTGTAAACAGCAGTTGGGGGGGAGGGGGATAACAGTAAGTTTCGTCTTAATATCAGCTATGAATTTATCTATAGCATTGTCTGTAACTGACAGCTGTTCTACATGGTTACATGACAAACTTGGTAATTTTGTTACTTCCTATTCTGTACAATTTCTTGAACCTGCAAAGCCAGGTCAATGAAGCCCGGAAATTAGCAATGTTCATGCCGCAAGCAATTCGGAGGGCCCAGTCTTTTATATCTCCATTGGCAACAGTCCATAGCCTCTCACGAACAGTTCTGAATCTTTCAGTTTTTCATTCAGATTGTTTCGGGTTTCTGTTTGGCACATATTTCTTACTTAATGTAATTCATTCTTCCATTTTTACAGTTCATACGCCTATTTTACAAAACAAAAACGCCTTTGCACACTGCGTAACATCAAGCGTTTTTTCCCTCCTTCGTTTAACCAATATTTCACTGCCTTTTCTTTGTCGCTGAAAGCTGTTACTGTATTTTTTTAAGGCTTGGAAGGTATTTTTCTTCAGAACTGTTACTGGCACAGCTGACATCTAAGCCACAATTATTGGAATCTTCACAGTTATTTGCCATTTCTTCTACCGTATAGACAATTTCAAACAAAATGTCGAAATCATTCGAATGAATGTAAAGGAAATCAACTAACAAATGACACATATCATATGTACGTCCTCAAAAGAAGTAGGCGATTTCAGTTGGAAACCACTTTTTCATATTTCACCACTCCTAAATTGAGAACATTAATTTGATTCCACACTATGGTGAAACTGGAAGGGAAAATAAAGAGGTACTATTAGCAGGCATGCCTTATGAAAGCACAATAAACTTTAATTAAACTATCTGTATGGTCAATACTTACCAATGCTGCAAAAAGCAACTGATTTATTTATTTATTTATTTATTGTTCCGTGGGACCAAATTAAGGAGAAATCTCCATGGTCATGGAACGAGTCAATACATGAAATTATAACACGATATTAGAAACAGATAAAATGAAATATAGAAAAAAAACATATTCAGGTGACAAGTCACAAGTTTAAATGAAGACAATCAACAATGTAACACTGGAATTTGCTTAATTTTTTAGCTCTTCCAGGAGCTCCTCGACAGAATAGAAGGAGTGAGCCATGAGGAAACTCTTCAGTTTAGACTTAAAAGAGTTTGGGCTACTGCTAAGATTTTTGAGTTCTTGTGGTAGCTTATTGAAAATGGATGCAGCAGAATACTGCACTCCTTTCTGCACAAGAGTCAAGGAACTGCATTCTACATGCAGATTTGATTTCTGCCTAGTATTAACTGAGTGAAAGCTGCTAACTCTTGGGAATAGGCTAATATTGCTAACAACAAACGACATTAAAGAAAATATATACTGTGAGGGCAATGTCAGAATTCCCAGATTTTTGAATAGGGGTCGACAAGAGGTTCTCGAACTTACACCACATATAGCTCGAACAGCCCGTTTTTGAGCCAAAAATACCCTTTTTGAATCAGAAGAATTACCCCAAAAAATAATACCATACGACATAAGCGTATGAAAATATGCGAAGTAGACTACTTATACAAATGTACTGCCGACCGAGAGAGAGAGAGAGAGAGAGAGAGAGAGAGAGAGAGAGAGAGAGAGAGAGAGAGAGAGAGAGAGAGCGCTGCAGCACCAGCAGGGGTGTACATTTCTACCACCGCCTGGCGCACTACAAATTTGGAAATTTTCAGATTTTTTTTTTTAGTACTTGCAGTGCCTCTTAGCAACTAAAATTTTGTAAAAGATTTCAGGGTAGGTTTCAACATGTGTTATTGGACCATTCCCTTGTGAGACCCAACACTGTGTTCTTAGCACTTGAGCACCATACCAATTTCCGCACTGCACTTGCTATGCACAACACATAACGTAACACTGCCAACACATACCGGGGAACTGCTGGCCGAGGTTATAGCAGACACTGCCGAATTTGTCACAACAGTACTCTGAGTAGGATTATAGTGTCCAACATCTTTTCTGCCTTTCAGACAATTCAGTTCAAATGTCCTATTCTGCAATGCCATTATATTATTAGTCTAGTTTTATCATGTTTACAACTATAAAATTGTTTAAGTAACAGCCAAGACCTTTGAGAAAAATCGCTTTTGTGTATTGCTTAAAGTTTATTGGACATAACCTTGGAAGTTTCACAAGACATGTGGCCTGATGTTTTTGTCAATTTTCCTCAGCATATAATGCTATGCCTTTGTCTTTTTATGCTGTTTCGCATTTTTCAAGCAAATCAGTTCCATCCACAATATCAGAGAGATCTCAAATTTTCTAATTTCAACACCCACATGACTAAGTACAGTTTTTGAGCACATTTAAATCACGAAATTCATTTTCTGGACCTACTGAATTTTTCTACTTTTTGCTTGTTCTTATGACCTTTCATTTTTTCTTTGTTACTCATGTCCTCCATTTTAAACTTATTTTTAGAGGTCTCAGGCCATAACCTGTTGTATTTCCACATTTCTGCACACTGGCAACTTCTTCAGGGATCACTGTCACTGCCTGGTTGCAGTGGGATACCAGCAGTCATGGCTGCTATGCCTCCCCTACTCTTTCTTTTGGTAACTGGTAAGTTTCTTCTGTTTTCGCTGTCACCAGCTGAGGTTAGCCCTCTTCAAAATTTTGGCTTCTATACTGATTGAGGCAGTCAGCTGTCGTGGGCACTTGAGAGGCCCAGGCTTAAACACTTCAGGCACGGACAATGCTGTGAGCAGCTTAGGCTGTGTTTGCATTGCTGTCAGCGTGGCCACGGTTGGCAGCAGGGCCTCAAATACTCTCTGCAGTGTCTTAGCCAGATGTGTCACCTTTTTGAGCACTGCAGAGTGTGAGACGACAACTGCAGCTAGGTCGCTGTTGTTCGCACTGGGTGCTGCATGGCAGCTGAGTGCAGCTGAGGTGTGGTCATAGTGTTGCCACTCCTCCTGCTTTTGTCTGCTTCTGCTCTGCATGCCTTCCTTCTTGGTGGGTCGGCTCGCTGATCTCGTGTGCCCTCCCAGACACACTTCATGACACAGATGCGCCTTCTCCGACTGCCATTTGCTTATGGGCCACGGGCGTTGTTCTCGCTGGTCAGTGTCATCTTTACATGGGCCTGCCTTGTCATTGCCTGCATGCCTGGACACAAACCTTTTGCACATGCCCCTGGAAAGGAGCAGTGGCGAGTCTCGTGCCCCACCTATTGGCAGCAGAAACACTTCACCATCCCCTTCTGCTTCAATGATCCACTGACCTTTGTGTTGGCCACCCACTTGAGCTTTAAGAGTTGTCTGTTCTCAAGTGTGTCGGCTGTGATGACCAACAGCAATAACATCCCCTCGTATGAGACACAGGATTTGATGCATGTCACTTTACACACATCAAATTTCATGTCAGTCAGCTTCTTCTTCAGGAATTCAGGGCCTGTTGAATTGGGGAAGCCCTTGCATATGACCTTCAAAAGTTTTTCTGGAAGTGAGGCACACGAGTACCAGTGGATCACTCACACTGATGCCTCTGCCGTCACATCCGGTAGTCTGCTGAATTTACAACCTGAAGTCGCTCCAGGTTTTCTCCCGCAGCCCTTACTATGTCGACAGCTCAGTCCACTTATTCAGGAGCTGCAGGAATCCTCAGTAGTCCTCCTCCACTTGTAGTAGAATGAGAAGCGACCACCTCTCTGTCCGGCTGACTGTTGTTGCTGGGTGGGAGTTGGCAAAATCTTCTTGTGTAGAGTGGCCGCCTTGGGCAGCGGTATCACTCCCCTGCTGCTCTGCCATATCTTCTTCCATCAACATGTTGAAACGGTTGGCAGTTTATGTAGACCACAGGGAGGGGGAGTAGCTGGCCTTGCTGCTCACTTTGACTAGAAAAGGCAAGCCCCGCCATGCTGATGTCAGCTATGGTGCCCTTTTTGCTGCCTGTAGTCGAGACAGTGGGCTATCTCTTCTTCTTGGGTGCCTTCTTTTGAATACCTGTCTGCACCACATCTGACCTCTTGCACCACTCGCCATCGAGGCGGAACAGCACGGTGGCAGTTTTGCGATGCTTGCACTCTGCAGTTGGAAGCGTGCTTAGTGCTGGGTTGTGCACCAGTAGGTCTTCATCACTGGACAAGTCTTCCATCTGTTAAGTCCAATGCAGGCAGTGTCGGTGTAGCAGGCGAGAGAGAAGGATCCTCCTGACAATGGTCTGCCACATCCAACTCTTCTGTCATCATATGTGAATGGCCAGATGAAGCCTGTTTGGAAGCAGGCTCAACCAAGCAGTGACCCACCACCCCATCCTTCGGAAGATGTGTGCCAGCTCGCATCCATGAGTCATCACAGTGGAGCAACAGCATTAGTACATCTGTTCTCTACTGCACCGAGCGTGCGACTCATGATACTTATTTTGCATTCATTTCACTTTATATATAAGACACCGACTAAACTAAGTAAGTTGTTATATTGCCGTCTTCATAAAACACAGACCAAGAATATTATATACACACACACACACACACACACACACACACACACACACACACACACACACACACACACACCTACCTTCTTATTCTGGCTTCCAAATTAAAGAAATGTGTTTTACCAACTCTTCAACATTTTCTGCAGATTACCATGAAAGCATGAAAGTTTAAGCATCAACTCTTAGTGAGAACAACATGAAAAGAATAGATTGCTACTCACAACATAGAGGCATTGAGTCACAGACAGGCACAATGACTTTTCATTGTGCCTGTCTGCGCCTGCTAAACTTTAAGCTTTTGGAAAGCTTACATGTTTAGCAGTCTCTTCATTGTGCTTGTCTGCAACTTGATGGTTCCTCTATGTGGTAAGTAGCCATCTATCCTTTTCACATTGTTATTCCATCCTGGACTTTCAACTTTTGATGAGATTTCTGTGTTCAAACTTTCAAGCAACGCAACTTCAGTGTCAGCTAGTTTAAGATATCAGAAGCACATTTCACAGAAATTCTGAAACGTCACACATTGTAAACAAATTTTAGAACGGGAGCAGGGAGCGGGGGGTGTCAACACGCAGAGGGCTTAGCTAAGATTGAGATGACATAGCTGAGACTTCACACAGTCAAAAAAGCCTTGCAGATTTACCACATTCCCTATATCCTATACAGATACCTCATGAAAAAAGAAATACAATGATTCATTTCACAATGCTATTATATTAGCTGTTATGTATAGCAATATGCCGTAACTTCAGAAAACAGTACAGTGTAGAATACATTACTGTTCACACGTAGATTTGAACATCGTAAAATATATTTATTGTGAAAGAGAAATATATAAAACTAGCAAATAAAGATTCTAGAGATCTTTTAAATATTAAATCTATTACATAAAAATGTGAATGTTCATTTGCTCAAAACTGTAGCTCCGAAAGTTCTTCATCAATTCCTTTGAAATTTTAACAAGTTGCATTCTAATATTCACGAGGTCTCTGACACCTACTGGAGCACCATATTATATCTAAATAAAATACAAGAATAAAATTGTTATACATACAGAGTGATTCACGAAGATATGCAAATTTTTAATACATTATTCTGCAAATAAAACTAAAGAAAAAAGTTCATATAAACATAGGTCCACAAATTTTTAGTTACAGAGTTATGGCTAACAAAAGATTTTGCCTGAAAATTATCAACTTCATTAATATGAAGCCATCACAAAAGTGTAGGAGGTTAAAGAAAAACAATTTCAATTTATTTTGTTGTTATTGGTCTGGCGAATCTAATAAAACATGCCCCAGATGTGTATCTGCAGTAGTTTTCCAGAATATCCAGAAAAGCAAAGATATAATTTCATAAAATTTTTAATTTACTAACTACTTGGCCCAATTTGTTTTGTTTATTTTTATTTTTTTTTAATTCCAGGCAATTACACAATGTTTTCAACGGAAGTTTTAGAGAATTTTGGAAAAAATGATGGTAATAACATTGACTGAAACTGTATGATAGATAATCTGCTTTTATTAATTTATGTTAAACTACAACAGATACTATGTGGTTTCACTTAAATACACTGTTGTGTTATGTTCCTTCCCTGAACAAACAGAAAACTACCTCGTTTCAAGGTTAGGAAATGACTAACAACTCACTAACGGTTGCCAACAATGACTAATGTTTCCACATTCTTAGTGGAAAATAAACTAATTTACTTGTACAATCTTTTCTTCTCTGGATGGTCTGGAAAACTACTGCAGATACACATCTGGGACATGTTTCATTTGATTCACCAGACCAATAACAACAAAATAAATGGAAATCTTGCTTTACTTTAACCTCTTACAGTTTTGCGAGGGCTTCATATTAGCGAAGTTGCTAAATTTCAGGCAAAATCTTTTATTAGCCGTAACTAAACATTTGTGGACCTATGTTTGTATGAACGTTTTTCTTTAGTTTTCCTTGTAGAATAACATATTAAAACATTTGCGTATCTTCATGAATCACCCTGCAATGGCGCTCCTGTAGGTATATAAAAAACACTTGCATATTCAAATGCAACATTATGTCAAAATTTCACAGGAAGCTGAAGAACTTTTGGAGATTGAAGACTGAGTAAATAAAAATATTTACATCTACATAAATAAAAATGCTACTGTTCACCTGTTTAAAATCTTAACTCTCCAAAAGTCTGTGTGTGTGTGTGTGTGTGTGTGTGTGTGTGTGGGGGGGGGGTGCGAGTATATACCTGGCCTTCCCCCCCCCCCCCCCCCCCCTAAGGTAAGTATTTCCACTCCCAGGATTGGAATGACTCCTTACCCTCTCCCTTGAAACCCACATCCTCTTGTCTTTCCCTCTCCTTCTCTCTTCCTGATGAAGCAACCTTGGGTTGCGAAAGCTTGAAATTTGTGCGCCCCTTTTTTTAATTGTGTATCTACCAGCGCTTTCTCGTTTGGTAAGTTACAGCATATATATATATATATATATATATATATATATATATATATATATATATATATATAGAGAGAGAGAGAGAGAGAGAGAGAGAGAGAGAGAATGTATCTAAATATGTAATTCAAAAAGTTGAAACAGTGTTAGAAAAACCTCAAAAGTACTCTCGATTTATTTCAAATTTCTACAAGTTACTGTAATAAATGTACGGACATGTGTATAACATTGCTTGCTAAAAGGGAAATTGCATGTATGGCTTTATAGGTTTATGATGAGAATATTACTACAGAATCTGAATTTGCAAAACAATAAAGAACGTTCAAGTCAGAGAGAAGGGCAATATGTGATGGACAGAGGGGGTGGGACAAAATAGGCATAGAAAGCGGTAAGGAGGAAATGGACAAAGAGGGGCAGGAGGAGATTAGGACATGTATCAAATTCCCATACATCAAACAATGAAAATCCAGGATGGAATAATGACAATATTATGAGAAGGATAGACTGCTACTCATCATATAGTGGAGCATGCTGAGTCACATACAAGCACAACAGAAAGAGTACACACACACACACACACACACACACACACACACACCTCAATGCAAACAACTGTGTCCAATGGGAGGAGAAATCTAGGGGCGATGGGGGTGGGGAGGGGCGATGTGGGTGGACAGGTGCTGTCAGGAGGTTAGATGGAGGGCAGGCTGGGGTAGGTGAGAGTGGGAAAGGAGAGAAGTTAAAAGGCTGTGGGTGTGAGATGTTGTCTAAACTCAGCGGCAACTGAATCAACTGCCTCTCATTATGCCCGAAGATGAAAATGTTCTACCCTCTATCCTTCCCACCCTTCCCCCCAGAGTGGTATTCTGCCACCTACCAAACCTACACAATATACTCACACATCCCTACAGAACCCCTGCCCCCAAACCCTTGCCTCATGGCTCATGTCCCTGTAATAGACTTGGAAGCAAGACCTGTCCCATACATCCTTCTTCCACCACCACCACCACCACCACCACCACCACCACCACCACCACCACCACACCTGACCCGTAATAGGCAGAGCTGACTGAAGCCATTCATGCAATCTTAAGGCCAAGCTGCATTCTACGTGGGCATGACAACCAACAAGCTGTCTGCATGAATGGCCACTGAAACTGTGGCCTCAACCTTTGTTGGTCATTGTCCTCCACCAATCCCCGTTGTGTTCCCATTAAACACCCTTCTTTTCCACCAATGGCACCCACATCCACAGTCTACTTCTTTCCTTTTTCAATCACCCCCCTCCCCACTCCGGCCCACCGTCTAACCTTCCAACAGAACCTGGCTGCGAATCTCTCCACCTTATCCCTGTATGTTCCCACAAACAGAACTTTACTGTCCTCACCCCTACCCTCCTATGTGGTGGGTGTGTGGGGTCCAATTCAGAAGGCCTTTTTGGCAGAAAGCTTACTTATTTAGGAGTCTCTTCGTTGTGCCAATCTGTGACTCAACATTCTCCACTATACTGTTAGTAGCAATCTATCCTTTCCATAATACACTTCCTATACATATTATGCTTTCTCCTTTGCATATATGCTTTCTCTTTTCCGTTTAACCAGATGGAGCCACAGCAACACATGGGTGGGGACAGCTGGCATACAGCAAATACGACCTGTCAAATACTGTGAGCAAAGTTCTGCACATGAAGAAGAGTGCATGGTAAGTGCTTACTACAAGTAAAAAATACTCAAGCAATATAATTTTGGAACATTATTTAGGGTAAAGGTCAAATAACAACAATGTGAAAATTAGTCACTGGGAGAAAATAGTGAATTTTTTAGAGCTCAATTTGGAAAAGGGTGAAACAGTAAGAAGTCCTCATAATGCCACTGCAAAATTTTCAAGGGTACTTGAAATGGAAATGTGTAAGACCACATCAAACAACTGCATTTACAACAGTCCAATGCATCTGTTCATCCATTTGGCTGTTGCAATGGGTAAAGTGCAAGTGATCAGATTCTTTGCCAATTCCCTCCCTACCTCCCCTCTTTTTCCAGGTGTGACCACAAGTCAGCTTTTCTTCATGCTAATCTTAAAGTAACAGTGAAATTTTTGTCACCTGAAAATTATTTTTGCTGTAAATAATTTTTATGCAAAGCTGTAATTAATTTCTTATTTGAACAAATAAGAATTAGAAACACTGAGCTCAAATTTTTATTTTGAAATTATTTGCTATATGGCTTACTATCTTATCAATTCACCCTTGCAAATAAAAGATGCAGCCTTAAATGAAAATATACTATATCTTCATTACAGTAACATGACGACAGGAGAAGAAATATCAAGCATTACTGTAATGAAATTAGTTATGACAACAGCCACCACATGACAAACAAAGTACTCAGGTAAATACATTTGATATGAATAAATGCACTATCCTCACATAATCCTATCTTACTTTGTATACCTTTTATATATATTTAATCTGTAATGTTTCCAACATGTTCACTCCTTTTACCACCCTGTAGGCAGCAGTCAGCCAGACAGAACAGACACGAGGCCTAATCTTCGAGTGGTGTTTACATATCTGACACTGTTGTGCTGAATGGTGTGAGGATGTGAAACAAGACAACATCTCTCTTAGCACATCACCGTCTACAACTCTGAAAACATTTCATGCTAAATATTTTCTTACGTCTTATGTTACTTCAACCATGTCTGTCTTCAGAAGGCTATTCCCACTAACACGCATAATCTACTTCCCTCTATATAACGAGTTCTGACTTGACAAAAATTTTCAGCAGCCATTCTGCAAACTACAGACTACTATACACTTCTATAACCCAGGTTAAAGCTCAAAGTGAAAGTGCTGCCTCTGTTAAATGTGAGATAGACCTACGAGTCCTACCTGTGTTGCTTCACTGTCAAAAATGCTTATTCACTTTTTAATTTTGCAGTAGAAGTTCTGTTAGTATATTTTTAACTGGGCTAGAGTGACAGTGTTCCCATCCCTTTCACAAAATCTTGGTTGTAGTGACACTGTTCAGTAGCATGGCCTGTAACTCAGCATGGTGTGCAAACCAGTGATTGTGAAGTTGAAGCAGACACATCGAACACCAAGTCATTGTGTGTCCACATATCACAATCCCATGAGCACATCACAGCTGACAGCTAATGTATAAAAGGGCAGAGTAGTATCAAACTGGCAGTCTTATCACTTGACAATAGCCGCAGAGCACCTGTCAAAAGCTCGTAGAATTTTAATGACTATGTGGCGGGAAGGCTGAGAATATTTTATTCCATGTTACCAAACCAAGACACTTGCATTCTTACATGACTGCCAAAGTTTTAGTTGGACATCGGGCAAAATATGGTTCATTTGTTACTGGTTTGAAGTCCTATGACAAAAGGCAGGCAGAATAATTTAACAGTCTAAAGGTACATCCCTATACCACTCCAAATCCCAACCTGCTGCCACATTTATCACATCCCTGTGGAAGACCCAGGTGCAGCTCAATCCACCCACCCTGCACTTCATATTCCAGTCCTATCACAAGTTTATCCTCTCCCATCAGGGGCCTGAACACCTGCAATAGTGGCCCTGTCATTCACCAGCCTCACTACAATCACCGCACAGCTTTTTTTATTCATATGATTACCAACCAGCTGTCTTCCAGGATGAACAGCCACTGCGTAACCATGGCCAAGAGCGAAGTAGACCACCCTGTGGCACAGCAAGCAGCTGAACATCATACACTTAATTTCAACTGCTATTTCACTACCCGAGCCATCTGGATCCTTCCCTCCACCACCGGCTTCTCTGAACTTTGCAATTGGATTTATCCTTAAAATACATTCTCCACTCCTGTAATTATCCCGGCCTTGACCTACAGTAACAAACTGTTACCACACCCTCCAACAATTTCCACCACATTTGTTCTACTGTCTCCTCCCCACTCACCTCCGACTATATTTGCAGCCATCTGCCAACACATCTGCCCATCTTTCCCCGTTCCTCTGCTCCTTTTCCCATCTCCATGCCCCACAACCTCCTGATGCTGCACATGTTGGCAGTCTAGTCCCTGCACACTCCACCAGACAGCGTTCATCTCTCTCCGCACCCATACACTACTATCCTTCCCCGCCCCTCCAGATTGCGCTTGAATCCCACGTTGCATTCTGGCCCGAGATGGAGTTGGCGGTCATGTGTGCCTTACATGAGCCTTCTTGTGTGTGAACTGTGTCTCTTTACTAATGACGGCTGGGGCCGAAAGCTTTATGGAAGTGTCTTAATTGTGCTTGTCCAACTTTGTGTGTCTTTTACAGTAAGTAGCGATCTTTTTTTCCGTATATGATTGATACTTCTACCTGGAGTTTCCATTGCCGGATACCTACAAATATGATTGACAAAACTGTTGGTTACACAAAACAGTGTGTGTTTCAGAACGGAGATGTACAATTCAATATACAAGGGGGAGAGATTCTTTGTTTATTTCCTCTTCAGAAATGAAAGCTTTTTTTTTGGGGGGGGGGGGGGGGGGACACGATAAATTAGCAGCCATTATGGAGGTGTACAGGGACTTTTAAGGAAGTAACTGCAAAATCAATTACTCGCTATCAGAATTTGTGACGACTGATGAAATTCTGCTTCCCTTTCAAGGTCAGTGTACTGTCAGCCAAATAGCCTGAAATTGTATGCCATGTGTGATAGAAGATTTTATGCGCACAGCTTTGAGATACACTGTAACAAACAAAGGGAATGTTCTTGCTTTACATCAAACAAACCATTCGACATAGTTAAGCAACTGGTTCAGCGTATCTTTTGAGTCTCTCAGAAATGTAACTACCGTCAACTACTATACTAGCTATCCATTAGCACAGTTTCTTCTGGGCAATGGTGTAACATTTCTCAGTACAATGAATATCCCAAAGAAGAAAAAAAATGTGTCCGCCTGTTATCTACAATGCACGATAGTGAGGAAACAGACACAGAAACAGGAAAAACCTACCCCAATAACTGATTATAACCATACCGAGGGAGGGCGTGGATAAAGTTGACACAAAGCGTTCATTTTACTAGACTTCAAGAAAAAATGCAATATTCTTCAGATATTTGAACATGGTAGCAATAAATGCACACATTGTGGATGTGTAGTAATGTACATCAAACATGTAGCAAACAGGACTTCCTGGAAAATATGGCTTTCACTCTTTGAACACTACATATATGTGCGTGCGTGCGCATGCTGCCACCTCACACACTACCGAGAACCAACTAATACCAAATCGACAAAACAGTTAAAAAAATGGGGCCCCACACAAGAATAAAGACTACTGTACATTGTTCAACATGAAAACATTTTGTATGCAAGAATCAACATGCGAAGTAGTTTTCGACTGTCATCAAAGAAGATATGGGGAAATTGAAGTGCACAGCGATTGATATTTAGCGTTTTCATATTTATGTATGTTGTACCTTGTAATTAATTTCAGTTAATATTAGAAATACATGTATACATTTTATACTGTAATTATTCAGTATTATACATTACAATTAAGCAATACTTTTGCTTTCAATAAAGTGCGTAGCTACATATTAATTTATCTTTATCCTTTAAATTGGCACCAAAGTCAAAATAAATACTATTTTTCTGTGATTTTTAATGTCCTTAGATTGTACTGACATACAGGTATTTATACTTACAAAAATGTACAAATGGTACCATTTTAGGGGTCGACAGAAGCGTCCGATCCCACGCGTCGGCTTTGACCCGTGACGTAAGGGTGTTGTCGTGTGTGACGTCATGATGGCGCAGAGTTTGGTTTGAGTGTGGCTGTCTCCAGTTCTGTTTTATCTTATTTTATTTACTTTTCTGATCTGTTCGTTCTATCTCTTGAGATTTTTTTTCTAAATTTAAAAACACTTATTACTTATTTTAATTATCTGTTTCCTCCAATTTCTGTTTTAGTTTATTATATTTATCTTTCTGATTTGTTCCTCCTATCCCGTGAGATTTTTTTTTTTAAAAAAAGAAACACTTATCAGCTACTGAAGCATCTTTATCTTCTATGGGTTGCAGGGGTTACGACCCCTGGGGAGGTGGGTGGGTATTCATGCATGGCTGTCTTCACTTACACGTTGTAGCTACGCAAGGCGTCTAAATTTGTTTATATTTAGTTTGCCCCCCACCCAAAACACCCCATTTCCCGCACTTGTCCCGTTAGTGTCATTAGGCTTCTTGTGGAAAGTGTGTGTGTTTGTTTTTGTTTCCGCCATATTTGTGACATCATGGGTCAAAGCAGACGGGCGGGATCGGACGCTTCCGTATTTGCCATTTTAGATACGCAGCACCAAGTCCATGTACAGTACCTTATGAGAATGTGATACACACAGCATTTAGAGGATTAAACTCATCCAAAAATATTGTCAAGGTACAAGATACAACAGTATTAAACACAGAGAGAGCAATCTCTAGCACTGTGTGTACTCAGATTCTCAGTTTACAGGAGATACTGATATTCGGCCAAGTTAGGTCACCACATTAAACAGAGGACCTATAACCCAGATATAATGCAGGCAAAAGAAAATTGTGTTGTCATATCTACAACAGAAGAGTATGTTGCTGTATCTAATGCAGCTGCTGAAATAATGTGGCTTTGCACATTCTGGCAGGAGCTCTGTATCAGTGTGGAACAGCCAACTCAATTCTTTGTTGAATACCAAGGCACAATGCCATTGTTAAAAAATAATGATCGTCACAAAAGAACTAACCACAGAGAAAGTGGTGAAAAGATCAATGATTGTTTTATTCTTGTATCCTGTACCAAGTCTGATCATTTGGCAGACTTATTTAAAAAAGCACTTACCAAAGTCAAGTTACAAACTAACTAGATCATTATCAACTGTCTGTCTAAAATCAGCAAACAAGATAGGGAGTGTTGTGCTGATTATCTTGTTATGTCTGTGTGTCAGTGGATAGTATCTTATTTGGGCATCTGATATTTCTATATCTTCACTACTTCTGATTGCTTTGTGTACCTGTTAATAGAACTTTTTCATCCCGAACTGTAATAATTTGATCAACACAGCGCAACTAAACTGTTACCCATTGCACACTACAAGATGAGTACACTGCACTTTAATTATTGCTACTTAAGTCACTGACGAACTATGTAGAATATGCCAAAAATAAAAATTGTAACTGAAGTATTTACTTACCAATTGGAAAACCTAAGTTTATAGACAGGTCTGCTAAATACAGTCAATGTATCCAGAGGTTGCTTCGGGTGCCGAACATCGACAGTAAAAATATCACCAGTTATGGAACCAACAACAACAAACTCAGATTTTTGTGGCCGCCAGTCTACTGAAGTGAACCCTATATCCCTCAATAAAACTGCAACATTAAACATACATTAGTCTAAACTGAAGCAAGAATAATTTACATCTCATTTAACAGTATATTTCTACCTGAAGATGGTTGGGATTTCCTTGTGTCCCACAATAGTGCTGTACCATCAAGAGAAGTTGATGCCAGAAGGCATCTGTCCATAGGACTAGTTGTCACTAACGTCACATGATGTGCGTGAGCAGGTCTGTACGTATGTTCTGGAGCTAGTGCCTCTATATCCCATACCTTTATACTAAATATGATAAACATTTTAAAATTAAAATTTACCCACAGTAATAATGCATTCTTATAATTAACTGTGGCAAAACATGTGAGATATATTACCTGCAATCAAAACTTCCTGAAACAACCTTCTTCTTATCGTTAAATGTTGAAAGGGAGCTAACACTATCATCATGCTCGCAAGCAGACCCGAGGCATGTAAAATGAAATGAATCTTTATCCTCAGATTCAATCAAGGCGAGTACTTGAATAACACCAGAGTCTTCGCCAACAACAATCTAAGACAAGAAATTTTAAATCAACATTTGTTGAAATGTAGAAGCATATATACTTACTGAGTACATGCAAAAACCACTGACAATATTGTTTAGTATTACAAATCAGGCCACATCATATATCAATAAACCTAACAAAAGATCCTCCAAAGCTCAGAACTGTGCAAACTTCGGCCTAACATGGGTGAATGTCACTCGTTTCCCGAAAAATTAAATACTTCTGCTGAATACTTACTTTATACTTATCTTGCAGGAACTTCCCATCGCATACACCCGTCTCACGATCAACGCCTGCTAGACATTTATACACATCTGGCGTAAGTTCTGCATCCTCAAAATACCACAGCGAGCCACACCAAAACCGCCCCGTTAATTCTGAACATCCAAGTAACGTAGATCCATCTGCAGCACAAACAAATCAGTAACACACACACACACACACACACACACACACACACACACACCACTGAAATAAACATACCTTCAGCAATTTCGATGATATCTAAATATTTTGCAATGCCTGTAACAGGTTCTTGCTGCAAGTTGCGATAAGCTTCAGCATTCCGATTAGGCTCTACTTCGTACAGTCCTACGTCTGTCTCCATTTCCAAGACGTTCTCTACCTAGTACCTAGTACCTACCTAAACTTAACAATCCCTCTTTTCTGCTACAAAATTCGAAAAATTGTCTTTCCGCTTGTAACAAATGCCCTCGCCCAGTATTGCCAACAGACCCATTCACGTCTTCGTGCATACCTTCGACCAATATCTGCGGTCGAAGGTGTATACCACAGTCTAACATAACAGTCGCGACACTTCGCCTCGATTTTGTTGCCTACAGCGCGAGCAGCGCCCCAAGCGGCTGGTAGGTTGAACTGTGAGTTCGGCGCGATCGTGAAAGCAAATAGTGATTGTTTATTTTGATTTATACAATGATTCTTACCATCGAGAGCGTTTGTAGCGCAATAAATTGCAGCAGCATCAGGAAGAAGACACCACAGCTGTCTCTTTTTATGTTTCCTAAGGATCCTGAGAGGTATATACCATCATGTTACTAAATTGTATCGTCAGGATTCACTTGCAAACTATATGTGTATAAATGATAAATGTTTCGTTTTAGGAGCAGAAAATGGCTAGTTAATAGCAGACGAGAAGACTTTATGAAGAAAGACCCAGTTTACCTGTATAATAATATTAGGTTTTGTCCGCTACATTTCGAAGAAAACCAGTTCATGAGCGCAGACAATAACAAACTCGTGTGGAATGCAGTACCCACACTGTTTGACATCCCAAATGAGCCACTTCTACTGACGATGAAGAGGAAACTGCCACAAAGATTCGACAGTCAATCTAAAGCTGTAGAACAATCGTATGACAGAAGCGGCCAGTTCAGCTCTCCAACGTGCTTTGACGAGAAAGTGGTTAGATTAAGTGCAGCTGTTCGTGTCTTACAAAAGCGTGTGAAGTGTCAGGTTGTGCAGATCAAGCGAAACTATTACGGGACAAGGAAAGTGCCTACAGACACATTGTTTGAAAATTATTCAAATATTTGGTTTTTCGTGAAATGTAATGTAATCAGTTCATTATAATGTTTTCAGCATATTTCAGCCACTATTTGGCAGTTGCTTGACCCACTTAGAATAATATAAAGATTAAGGTCGTACTTGAGGCAACAGGCGACAATGACACACACAGTAGGCCTACAGAACGATAAACGAGCTGTCGATCGCTTTTGCATGTAGAGGTACATGTCTCTGCATCTTACATGTGAATCTGTGTGTTTATATTCTTTTGATATCAACGTGGTAAGCTACAATTCTGTCCAATGTCACAAGTGTTTCTTCACGAATGTGTTGTAGCTTGCCACTCTATTCATGGTTTTTGTCCATACTTGCGCTTATTTTAGAATCATTAATAGAAACATATATGCCTTCTGATGCTAAACAAACTCTTGGAGGCAAGAAAATAACTCGAATAATTCGGAAATTACGAAGGAAATGGATGCAAACAAACATTATGCTTACGACGCGTCTGACGTTCACCTTACCTGCCGCTTGGAGCGCTAGTGTCGCGACTGTTATGTTAGACTGTGGTGTATACCCATTCATATTTAGTTACCAACCACTGACCACACACATGATGTAGGTGTCGTCAGTATACATTAAAAAGTAAATAGAATTAAATGCATAATAAAGTCACAGCTATTCATAAAATGATAACAACATTAATATCGGACAGAGAAAGCAACAGAATAAAATACGACAGTACGGCACAATATACTATGATACGTACTACTTATACTGTTAGATAATAAGTAAATACATTTAGATATATACATACACGACAAGTATATATAACGTAATAAACTATTTTAATAACTGGGAAGAGAAATCAAGGGGAGAAAAATATATGGCACAATATGCTCCTTATACTAATAATACGGCTTACAACAACAACAACAAAAATGAACACTTAAATCTTTATTTCACTTCATTTATTTTGCCCATTGGTTCATTACATAATTAAATAGTATACTGAATGTAGGACAAGTCAAATTAAGAAGCAGACAGAGAGACAGAACAAAAAATTCAGCCTACAAATAACAATCATAAATTACAAGAAACAAAAACAACACCATTTGAATTTAGCCATAATTACATGTTCATTTTAAAGGAGGCTTTTCATAATAACAATTTTTTCTGAGTGATAATACTATTCCATCAAATATTACTTAGGGCTTTAACTAACTAGGTAGGCTGCTGAACAATTAATGACTCAACAATTAGAAATTTCAGAGATAATCATTAGAAATTACACTGGGATGAGGTGTACAAGGAACCTGATGCTAATTTAAAATATAACTTTTTTCATGATACACTTGTAAGAGAATTTGAAAACTGTTTCCCCAAGAAAGCAGTTAAATCTAATTATAAGAAACCATGTAGAAAATCTTGGCTTACTAAAGGAATAAGATATCTTGTAACCACTAAAGTGAACTGTATCTAACAACAAGAAAGTGTAATGACCCAGAAACAGCCAAATATTATAAAAACTTCTGTGCTACATTAAGAAAGGTTATTAAAAAGTCCAGAAGCATGTGCATAATGTCTGAGATTAAAACCTCTGATAACAAAATCAAAACAATTTGGAATATTATTACAAGGGAGACAGGGAAACCAAGAGTAGAGGATGATGGCATTACCATCAAAGCGAATGGAAACTTGACAAACAACAAGCCATTCTATATTCAAAAAGATGCAAAGCTGGTACTTTTTGCCGATGATACAAGTATAGCTATCACATCCAACAGATAAGAATAAGCTGATGAAAATGTAAACGATGTTTTTCAGAAAATCATTAAGTGGTTCTCTGCAAATGGGCTCTCATTAAACTTTGACAAAAGACAACATATACAGTTCCACACAGTAAATGGAATGACACCATTGAAAAGTATAGACTTCGATCAGAAATCGGTGGACCTAGCTAAGGAGAATATTCAAAATTTCTAGGTGTCTGCATTGATGAGGGGTTGAACTGGAAAAAATACACTGAAGATCTTCTGAAACGTTTGAGTTCAGCTATTTAAGCTATTAGGGTCATTGCAAATTTTGGCGATATACATCTCAGTAAATTAGCTTACCACGCCTATTTTCATTCTCTGCTTTCGTATGGCATCATATTCTGTGGTAACTCATCATTGAATAAAAGAGTGTTCATTGCACAAAAGCGTGTAATCAGAATAATTGCTGGAGCTCATCCAAGATCATCCTGCAGACAATTATTTAAAGAGCTTGGGATCTCCACTGTAGCCTCACAATATATATATATATATATATATATATATATATATATATATATATATATATATATGTTCAATTATGAAATTTGTTATTAATAATCCGAACGAATTCAAAAGTAGTAGTTGTGTACATGGCTACAACACTAGGAGAAAGGATTGTCTTCACTACTCACGGATGAATCTAATTTGGCTCAGAAGGGGGTAAATTATGCTGCCACAAAAGTCTTCGGTCACTTACCTAATAGCATCAAAAGTCTGACAGATGGCCATACAGAATTTAAAAGGAAATTAAAAGAATTTCTTAATGGCAACTCCTTCTACTCATTAGATGAATTTTTGGATATAGTAAGTGGGTAATTTCCGCAACCCCCCCCCAAAAGTTAAGTGTCATGTAATATTTTGTGTAATGTAATTCTTGTATTGACACCTTTCATTAACCTGACACGTTCCACATCATTACGAAGTGACGTATTCGTGATCTATGGAACAATTGCTAGTCTAATCTAATCTAATCTATTTAACTCTTATCAGTGAAACACTTCAGTGATACAATACTATTCTTTACTGAAACATGTGGATATTGCTTATGTTTCTTGTGCTGTGACTGTGGATTATGCGTATTTTGTCGTAGATGTTCAGTTCTCGTTAAAAGATACTCATTCGCAAACAGAGTACGTTCATATACATAAGGGCTTGGCAGGCTCATTGTTTCCTACTTTCTGAAATGTGGTCTTCATGTTTCCAGTTTCTTTAGGTTTCAGACAGCTGGTGGCTGAATTCCCCAAAAAAAATTAGCCCATACTGAATTAATAAATGAAAGTATCCATATTATGCAAGATTCACTGTTGACTTGCTTGCATTGTGGCGTAACATGCAGAGACCATAACAAGCCTTCGAAAGCTTTTTTTCATGTACTTTCCCTTGACAATTTCGATTTAAAATTATCTATCCCTGGAATTTTTGGTTCAGCAACTGATTTCAGTGATTTGTTGTCAAAATACAGTATTCTATCAAATTCTTGTACCAGTGGAGCCGTGTGGAAACTCATAAAGACAGTTTTTTCCTTTTGTGTTATTGTGATTTTTCTTTTTTTAAAAAAATCACCTAGTAACTATGGACACCGAAGTATCTATTGCTACTTTCATAGAAATTTTCTCAGCAGCTGTTATTAAAATTTGATGTTGTGAACAAATAAGATTTGTTTCTTCACTTTAATAAAGTCATTAAAATCATCAATTACAAGAGGAATAGTAGAGGTCCTAGGATAAATGTGGTGTTGTTGTAAGGACATTTCCTTTAATTTTACCATGCTTCAGAAGCACTAGATATTTGTTGGCTATCTTCTAGGTAATATCTTATGCAATGATTCTAGATCCTTCTGACAACTTTTTGAACTAATCTGTGTATACGAAATTCATGGTCAGTTATGTCAAATGCTATTGAGAGATCTAGAAAAATACCAGTAGCACGTTATCTGTCATACAGTGCTTTACAAAGAACTTCTAAATACTCATATATATCCATTAATGTAGGCTTGAATTTGCTGAATCTGTGCTGATTTGGTGACTGTAATGATTCTTTTGTAATGTATCTTTGAAGCCTGTTGTGGTAAATTGTTTCAAATATTTTGCAGGAAACACACAGCTGGGATCTTGCATGACAGTTATTTACATTTTCAGCGTACCTTTTCTGAAGAGCAGCTGTTTTTAAGCTGCTGGGAAAAGTTCCATTGATAACGATGTGTTTTATAAATATGTCAGTGGTTTTATTAAATAATCAGAAGACTTTTTAAATACATAATCTGACACAATCTAGAACACATGAATATTTGTTTTTGAGCAACCTTATTATTTGTTTCATCTCTGTCTCGTGAGTGCTTGAAGGAACATGTATCTAAGACTAGCATTCAATTAATTTGGTAAGCACATCTACATAATGATTTTGGATTAACTGATTTGCTGTATTAGTAAAATACACATTAAACTTATCAGCTACCTCTTTGGGATCTGAAAGGCTGTATTTTTCCAATTTCCGGAGAGATATTCTTAGATAAAAACGATTCTGTGACTGTTTATTCTCTAATAACACCCCAGATAGCTTTCAATTTATTTTTTTCGCTTGAAATGTAAATATTGCTTTTACTTCTAAAATACCAGACCTCATAACATCTAAAAACTTGTATCCTTTTCCTGTAACTTCATTTACTTCATAAATAGTCCAATTTCCAATAGAACTTCTTTCATCCTCATTGAGCTCATTTATTTATTTCCTCTTCTACACAATTGACACACAAAGGAAATGACAGTTTGTCACTTTTATTAACATTTACTTGTATTGATAAAACTGGATGATACTATTATACCAATGTCTCTTCTTTTCTTGTTTCTTGACCCCAGCTTCTTGAAATCTCCTGTGGAGAGTCACAATACAAGTTTAGTAGTGGTGTGAAAAAGTCTATTGTGGGTGAATTCATTTCCGACTAATAATCTGCCCAGTTAATGTGAAATAATAATGTATGATTGAAGTGTTCAGATATACCTTATTACACTTCCACAAGATTTTAATAATTCCACGTGGTACAGTTTATCCTAGAATTGGAAGCTGATTGCTCTGTTTTAATGCAGTAATGCCCATTCAGTTATATTGGCATTTATTACTGGTTGTGATGTGAACTGCTGCATGGCAGTGTTGGTGAGTATTCAAAACCTACTTGCAATTAATGTTCATTTATCAATAAGAACAGAGTTCGTCAGTGAAAAGCAATGTCAATGAAGTTACACAACAGTTGGTAATTTAACTTTTGAAACCGCTGGTTTATTGGCATTCTGGAAAAGAACACTCTTATAGTCTCATTCGATCAGCAAATTACGTGTAACAATTTGTATGTCTAATGGGACATTACATTGCAAATCGTTCTATTGAATGAATCGATTTGCATTACAGTCCAAGCACATTTGCAATTATTATCACGATTCAATGGAAAGATAAATCATGTGCCAGTGTGCAACGTGTTTTAAATCAAGCGCGCAGGTTTAAATTTTCCCTGATGGGCTAAACTACTTTTTGTAATAACGTGATGTGTCTATCTCACGTAAAGTCTAAATGAAACAGGATTCGTCTCTATTTGGCTCAAAATCACAAAATGAAATTCACCGCACAGGTCAGAAAACGGTACACGCGCACTTTTAGCAGTCTAAGTGATAACTCGTCTAAGTATAAAAGCCGCACATTAATTCACAATTTTTACATCCATACAAATATCAAAGCACCTTTATATTAAACAGATAAATTACGGCATAAAATTACTAATTAAACATTTCCTATTCTAAATAAACATCAAGAACGTGTATTTCATAATCAATAAAATTTTATCCTGTGAAAGAAACTATTAGTCGGCTAAAACGGATTCAGATTACTGTCAACTCATGTCTGGACAATGACGTCACGAATTGATACTTGCTTGTACTGAAAAATACTATCAGCTGAGTAATTTACGGACTTTTATGACAAATTTGGTACCCCTCGTATGGCTACACTGCCCTCAATCTGTAACGTTGCGATAAGATCGAAGACGTTTCAGGATTCACTGGAGCCTGCTAGGGCTGTGTACTGAGCTGTTATACCTTAGTCCAGCCATCCCAAGATTCAGACCGCAAGTTGTAACATACACTTTACATCAAATTTTACATGAGTAATTGTAAATGGGAGCCTAACAGAATTTGCCCATTTAAATTAATCTCCAAAAGTCAACGAAATTGTTCGAATCTCTTTTTGTCTGGATGCACTTCATACTCACTACACAACACACACACAACACTTCACTATTTGGTGCAAAGCCCTTTCAACTGGCTGCACAAAGCAGGGATTGCAGCCAGTTCCGATAGAAAATGGATATAACTACGACCTCCACCCAACTGTATATGCAGCCACAATCAGCTTGGTCATCTTCTTCTTTCGTGCTTTTCAAGTGAGCAGCGTACAGAGTCAGAGTGGATGACATATCAGCTGGTAATATCATCTCTGCTTCTCTACCATGTGTCTTGCGATTATCCCTGGAGTAGATGTTGTGTCTCCGCCTGATATTGTTTTGTCAACAGAAAAACGAAGTGAATTCGTAAATCTGGACCACTCAATTCGTCTAGTTATTTTCGAATGTCTTTCATAATTTGTTTAATAAAGATCATTTCCTTGAAATTTGTATTACAGCATTTTTTGTCTGTTTTGCAGCTTGAAGTTGCTTACTAGAGCTTGGCAATACCCTTGTCGATGCGTGTATCGTGATATACCGATATATAAGGTTTCATTCGTCACATGTCAGGTTCTGGTTTATTGTTATAGAAACCGTGCTACAGATCTGCTTATGCATTTTTCCCTTATTGTGCAGATTTGCGTCTTCATCATAAATACTGTCAGTATTGATCACCTGTGCTTGTTTTGGTGCATTTTTTTCGTTGTATACATAGGTTTGCAATATTGAAGTTTGTTCCATCACATAACTGCCCTCAGTTTATATCAGACAATAGTTTTTTCATCTTCATGCGATTTGTATTCAATTCCATTACTATAATGGTTATCGGTTTATCATGAAACTCAAGTAACTATTTTCGTATGTTTTGTATCATGCTTCCATTGTCTTTAACACATGGTTTTCTTCTTATTGTGTTTTCCTAATTATAATGTCGATTAGACAATTACATCAGCTTCCTTTTCATTCCTTTCTCACATTTCCTTTAGCTCTGATCGTGCCCATTACATGTACATTAAATATACTTTCTACTATTAATACATATAAAATTTCTTCAGCAATTCATAAACATAAAAAACTTATGCATCTAGGGTACCATTCTTTTAAACTTAACTAAGCAACCTGGAGTCAGTTAATCTTGCTTTCTCTTGTTGTTCAATCTAGTAACTGCTTCTTTCTCTTTCCAGAAATTATCTTTTCTGTGAACTTGTTCATTTTAATCTTCTCTTTGATTATTTTTCTTTATCTCTATGTGATGGAATAAACCTTTTCTCTCATCAGAATCACAGTCAGCAAATACATAACTTCCTTCATGGGGAATTTGTGTTCTTTTCCATAGTCCAGTATATAAATACTGTAACTTTGTATTTAACGTATTTTTATCGAGGCCTGTAGATCGTTTCTCAATAATATTTCTTCTCCAGCTGTACATTTTTATCGCATTTTGCCTTTCGTAATTGAGCTTGATGTAGTAGATTTAAGTAAACTTTCTTCGAGATGTCCTCTTTATTGAGATTGTCTTCTTTAATTTGTGGCCATCCCTTTAGCCAGTCTTGAGACTCATCCTTGGCATACATCACTTGGTTGGGTGAATATATATATATATATATATATATATATATATATATATATATATAAACAAGAAGTAGCCTTTTGCGGCAATCGAGAAGACGAATTCTCTAGCAACTACGGTAACTATCTGGAATTGTTGGATTTACTAGCTCAAGGAGAGCAGTTAATCCGAGACCATCTGTCATCATCTTCAACCTTTTTGTTATGAATTACTATTGCATCTTTTTTAAGCAGGAATACAGGGGAGACTAAGTCTCAAAGTCTCCCCTCACACTACGCCACTGATATATATATATATATATATATATATATATATATATATAAAGAGCTCTAAATGTGCGAAGACATCAGTTTTGTAGCCCGCGCCGCGGCCTGAGTATTGGTGAATCTGCCTGCTTGAGACTTGACTGCTCCCAGTCTCTGCCTCCCTTCCCTTACCTGGCTGTGTGCGTCTGCGCGCTTTAGTGCCATTCTCGGCTCCCTTCACTTTCCCTCTTCCACGAGGGCTGGGCCGCTGCACTTGCTAGATGGTATCGAGACTAGTCTCTGCCGCTTCTATGCTGGCTTTTAACAGGGACTGAACAGCCACGCGGTTTGTGTTCATAGTCATTCTTGTGTGATTTTAGCGCATATTTTCGTTGTGTCGCCAACACGAGTCAGCCAGCAACTGAACACCTTACAGAATTTTTATTAAAAACGCCTTTTTCAACATTAACGAACGAAAAAAGTGCGAATTGAAGGACAAGCGACCTATTCCTACACTCAGTGAAGTTTTAAGTGAAGCCAAACAAAAACTCACTTTTCAGACAGCCTGGCACAAAAAGTATTATACTTGGTTGACTGTGAACGCAGTTAATAAAAGATTATATTGTTATACATGTCTTTTGTTAGGCGGTGAAAAGGAATGGTGCAAGGAGGGCATGTCTACAATAAAGAACTTTGACAGGAAAGCACAAAAGCATCATATATCAAAACGTCACCTGCAGAACAAACAATCATTTCAGTTATTGGGCAAAAGTAGAATTGAGCACGCCCTTTCTGAAGCCGCTCGTCTGACGACAATGAAATAAAGTCAACAAGTTGCATCCAACAGGAGAGTATTGGCTCGTCTTATTCAGGCAATTGTATTTGTTTGTAAACAAGAACTAACCTTTTGCGGCCATCGAGAAGACGAATCCTCTAGCAACTACGGTAACTATCTGGAATTGTTGGATTTACTAGCTCAAGGAGAGCAGTTAATCCGAGACCATCTGTCATCATCTTCAACCTTTAAAGGAACTTCTCCAGATGTACAAGAATGATGTAATAGAAATGATAACTTTGGCAGTTAATGAGAGAATAAAATTTGAAATTCAGAACTGTAATTTCATTTCGATTCAGGCTGTTTGTAACATTAGACATGTCACGCAAGAGTCAGATGATTATAACATTCAGGTACTATATTGCAGACAAAATTGAGGAAAGATTCGTTGGATTTTACGATGTTTCTGGAGATAAAACTGCCGAAGGTTTGTCAAACATTATTCATGCAGTGTTGAAAGAATGGAATGTGGAAGGAAAAGTGGTTAGTCAAGCAAATGACGGCGCTTCAGTAATGGCGGGCAGAGAAAGAGGAGTACAACAATTGGTGAAGCATTTCTGTCTCCATGCGCTGTTTATTCATTGTTACGCACACCACTTGAATTTGGTACTGTTACATTCCTACAAAATCATATGACAAGTACGCATGTTTGTAAGTGATAGTACTACATTCCATTCGTTTTTCAGCAAATCATCAAAACGAACTGTATTGCTAACTGAGAAAGGATTTAAACTGCCATACGCGAGCAACACTCCCTGAAACTTTGGTTCCAGGGCACTTTCAACAACATCGTCATTTCTCAGAGTTATATGGTGCTTTTAATTATATAATTGATGATACAGACTCTCAATGGGACCCAGAATCTTTGAGCTGTTCTGTGGGAATGAAATGACGAATGGATGATCCTACGTTTGTCTACTTGCTTTGCTTCTACCGAGGGTGCTTTGTTTATGTCGATCATCTCTTTAACGTTCTTCAGTCAAAGTCAGTCAGTATAATTGCTTGCCACGACGAAATAAGAACTGTTTTGAGAAACTTTTGACAATTAAGAACGGAAACATTCGTTGATGAATGTATTAAATGCAACTTGCGTTTGAATGGCAACTTATCGTCCAGTGACAGTCAAAAGACACCTCTCAGGGCATTAACTTACGAGATAATGGATTTGCAAATTGTTCAGATGGGAAGAAGATTTAAAGACTTGATCCCAAATTCAGTTTGTTGAACTTCTGAACGAAAAGTGTTTCCCAAACTTTCAAAAAGAATTCCCAAAGTTCAAACTGCTTCAGTTATTAGAACAGTATCCTTTTTACGAACAGGAACAACTTGAGCATGAACTGTGTATCATAAACGCTGATGAGAAAAACACTTATCTCCAAGAATCCTCTCCAAGAAGTACATTGTCAACAATGATTTAAACTCTGTTTATGAAGAAACAACGAAGTTCCTGGTTTTGGTTTTGACCCTACCCGCAATTATAGCAAGCATAGAATGAAGCATGAGTACTCTTAAACGAGTGAAGAATTATTGAAGGAATTCAAGGTCCAACACCCGGATGTCGTGTTTGAGCATGTTAGCAATAGAAAAGACACTACTTGGAGAGCTATCCAGTGATCAGATCTTTGTAGACCGAGTTATAGACTTATTCGTGTAAACAAAAGACAGGTGCATTGCACTTGTGTACAGGAAAATATAAGTGCTTCTTCTCTTGATGCTGGAGTTCTAGAAATTTGTCATCCTTTCTTGAACAACTTAGTTATCATTATTATTAATATTATTATTATTATTGGCAGTGGTAGTGGTAGTGGTAGTAGTAGTAGTAGTTGTTGTTTTATTTGATGCATTTTGTTTAAATTATTGTTTATTGCACTATTTTGTCTCCCCATAATAACTGTAGAGTCTCTCCCACCTTTACAACCACACTATGCACATATATATATATATATATATATATATATATATATATATATATATAATATTGTATTCCTTCTTAGTCTCTCTCCAGATTCTGCTGGTGTAGTAGGCAGCATTGTCTGTCAGTATTATCTTCGGTTTTCCAAACTCTGTTATGAAATCATTGACAAATTTCCTTAACATAGGCTGCACATGTAGATTCCTCAAAGGATACAATTTCACATACTTCGAAAAAAAATCGTAGAATACCAGAATATACTTAAATCTTCCACAAGTAGTGGGATGTGGTCCACACACATCACAAGATCTTAATGTCAAAGGTTGGTGTGGTATGATTGGATGCAATTCAATTTTTTGGCAATAGTTGATGGGTTTAGCTATCTGGCAAATCTAATTTTCTTTAGAATGTTACTAGCCAAGCGTTATAAATTCGGATGGTAGCAATATTGGGCTAACGTGGCTTTTCATTTTATAGATCCAAAGTGTCCCCAATACAGATGTGTATAAAACAGTAAAGATTCCAGATGGTCCTTTGGAATGCATAGTTTCCACGGTTTGGCATGGATTTTTCTTCGAAATAATATATTAGATTGTAAAGTATATAGACTACCCGAATGATTTGTAGCTCCTTGGCTGATTAAATTTCGAATAGGTTTCCAATACGGATCTTGTTCTTGCAATTGCGACATATTGTGACACAACTTTGAAATTGCCTCTCACAAAATGCAATAGACAGATCGTTACTTTGAAATCTAAACTCTGTTCCTAAAATTCTACATTATCCTGCCTTCTAGGCAAAGGAGTTATAGCATCAGATAAAACGTTGTATTTCGTTTTATATATTGCACTGAAATGTAATATTCTTGAAGTAACAAGGCCCGACTGGTTAACCTTCCCACTAAAACATAAGACAAAGCTTCATGGTCACAAAATATTGTTATTCTTTTTCCATAGACAAAAAAAAACTTTTTAAGCGCCCATACCACAGCTAGTACCTCTAACTCTGTGGTACAGAATACCCTTTCATTTTAGAGAGCATTCTGCTTGTGCATCCTATAATCTTAACGGTATTCATATCTTGTGGACCATCCATTTGGAAAAGTGTAGAGCCTAGGCCTTTTTCGGAAGCATCAGTGGCAATGTAAAAATCCTGTTCAAGTTTTGAATGATGTAACAACTGAGTGTTAACTAAAGTGTCTCGGATTTTGTCAAACGTATGACTACACTTAGGGGTCAATTTCAACATGATGTTCTTTCGTAATTACTGTAATAAACATCCTTGGATTATTAATTGATTAGGCAGAAATCGGCGGGAAAATTAGACCAATCCCATGAAAAATTTTAATTCTTTTTTACATTTAGGATAGAAACAATCTTTGATAGCACTCATTTTCTTAGGATTCGGTATAGTACCGTATGGCGTAATTATGTGTCCTATGAATTTCAGCTGACTTCTGGCGAATCTCGATTTCATTAAATTTACTGTTACTCCATATTCTAAGAATTTCGTAATTACTTTTTCAAGCAGATCGAGATGCTCCTCCCATGTTCGGTAGCGATCAATATGTCTTCCACATACAAGGTAACTCTATCGAGCAAATCTCGTCCAAGTACAGTGTCTAGCACCGATATTAATATACCTCCACTAATATTTAGTCCAAATGGCATAACAGTGAATTGGTAACTTATGCCCAGAAACATAAAAGCAGTATATTTTCAATATTCAATCGAGATTTTCGTTTGCTAGTATGAACTTCTCATATCAAGGGATGTCAGGAAGTGGGGACCACAGAATTTCTGAATTAACTCATCCAAATTCTCAGGTCTTGTCTGTACTGGTATGATTATCTTGTTTATCTCTCTGGCATCTATAACTAACCTGATGTCGCCATTTGCTTTGAGGACCGCCGAAAGAGGACTAAAATATTCAGAATAAGAGGGCTCTATAATTGCCCATTCTAACATTTTCTTAATTTCTTTCTTAACTGCCTCTCTCTTTGACTAAGGAACAGAGTAGGAAGTTAGTGGTAATGACTTTCTCTTCGATTTTCTTATTTTCAAAGCTATCCACTCAGAAAGATAATCATTTAATTTGTTAGTTTTGTCCTTTAAAAGTTTATTTATGCCCTTGCAAATCTCTGTTTCGAGTTCTTACGTCTTTTTAGACAGATCCTCAATCTGCCCATTAGTCTTCAAGTAACTACGAGGATATTTCGGAAAGTAAATCTACACCGTACGCCAGAGGAACAGAAGAGTTTTGGCGAGCAAGTTGGCAACACTGGTGTTAACCTTGAACCGTTAGCTTTCTCCTTGCGGTCGTTCGGCAGTTGAACGTTGCTTCTGGTTGGAGTAGGTCGTGTTTAAAATGGCTGCGCCGATTCAGTATCCCGCCAAATGCGAAGTGCGCTCCGTTATACGTTTACTTCATGCAAAAGGTCAGCGACCAGCGGATATTCA
This sequence comes from Schistocerca nitens, assembly GCF_023898315.1. Lineage (NCBI taxonomy): Eukaryota > Metazoa > Arthropoda > Insecta > Orthoptera > Acrididae > Schistocerca > Schistocerca nitens. The sequence continues at coordinate 557,782,063 of NC_064618.1, read as the reverse complement.
CAAAGAAATTGTTTCTGTTTATGAGAACATTATGAATCGACAAAATGTAACGAAATGGTGTCGTCATTTCTCTGAAGGTAGGACCGATGTTCATGACCAACAAAGAACAGGTCGGCCATCTGTGATCTCTGATGCCCTTCTTCAGAGAATGGAGGAAGCAATTCGTGCGGATAGACGACTCATATTGAAAGAATTGCTTCAGATCATACCAGACGTGTCAATGACAACTCTTCATAACGTTGTGACTGTCAAGTTAGGGTACAGGAAATTACGTGCGTGCTGGGTTCCAAAACTGTTAACAGAAGAACGACAAAAGAAAAGCAGGGGCTTCGCAATCGACTTCCTGACACGCTATGCTGAAGCAGGTGATGAGTTCCTTGATCACACTGTGACAGGTGATGAGACGTGGGTTAATCACCATACATCTGAATCCAAGCAACAATCAATGCAATGGCGCCATTCGAATTCACCGAAAGTCAAGAAATGCAAAACGTCGATTTCAGCAAAGAAAATCATGGCTTCCGTTGTTTGGGACAGACAAGGCATTCTTCTTTTGGAATTAATGCCTCCTGGAACAACAATTAATGCTGCTGCATATTGCCAGACTTTGAAACGTCTTTGAAGGGCAATTCAAAACAAACGCAGCGGAATGCTGACATGTGGAGTCTGCTTGCTTCTTGACAATGCTCGGCCTCACACAGGTCTCATAACCAAAACACTTCTCAAACAATTCAAATGGGACGTATTGGACCATCCGCCATACAGCCCGGCCCTTGCGCCCACCGACTTTCATGTCTTCCGTTACCTGACGTCACATCTTGGTGGAAAATCATTCTACGACGATGAAGAGATCAAAGATGAAGTTGAAATGTGGTTCCGACAGCAGGCGGAAACCTTCTATGACTGTGGCATACAAAAGCTTGTGCACCAACTTAACAAATGTTTGGATAATGGGGGTGATTATGTCGATAAATAACAAATAATCCAGTTAATAAGATGTAACTGACATTTTCTAAATAAATATTCTATTTAAGGACTGCGAGCCATTGTATCTTTACTTTTCGAAATGCCCTCGTACTTTCACAGTTACAGATTTTATCTGAAAAATCACTATGCCCCTTTGAAATAGTTTCACATTTATTCTCCATCTCATTAATTTTACTCATAAATTCGGTGTGTAGCTTAGTCATATACATGGAAAATTTTATTTCTATTTGACTAATTTTAGTATATAATCGTTCTTCCTGCTCTGCTTTTAAGTTATCGAATTTCTCGTTTAATTGGCTCTTACCATCTTTAAGTGAAACGATTTGGTTTTCAAGTGACTCGAACTTGTTGTCAAATTTTTCATTTAATGAACCCATATTTTCTTGGAGTAAACCCAATTGAGTGTTGAATTTTTCAGTTTGGGAATTAAATTTAGTATCAAAATTATCATCTAAACGTCACATATTCTCAGATAGCTGATGTTGCATACTCGACACGAATTTAATAATAATATCATCTTTACGCTCAGTACCATTTGATGTAAGAGTCACACTTCCCTGTGTAACTATGGTATTTATAGACTCTTGCATATTCCTATATCTAATTGTACTCAGGTTTGTTTCTACTGTCACCTGCATATCAATGATATTACTATCACTTAAATAATGTGATTGCTGTCCTACATTTATTACATTTGGCGCTCCTTCACCAAGATTTTCCTCACTCAAACTATCTCACAGTAGCCGTGAGTACTTATACTTTCCAATGGGGCGAAGTTCTTGCCTTGAGCCTGAAGTTGTTAGTATATCCTTTTCGAACCCCACATTGTGCCGAATATACTGAGTCTCTTCTTTTCTTGTTTCTTGATCCCAGGTTCTTGAAATCTCCTGTGGAGAGTCACAATAAAAGTTTAGTAGTGGCGTGGGACAATCTGTTGTGAGTGAATTCGTTTCTGACCAATAATCTGTCCAGTTAATGTGAAATACTAATGTGTGGTAAAAGTGTTCAGATAAACCTTAATACACGTCCTGGCACACAGTTTTAATCTCCCAGGAAGTTTCATATCAGCGCACACTCCTCTGCAGAGTTAAAATATCATGCTTGAAACCTTAATACACTTCCACAAGATTTTAATAATTCCACGTGGTACAGTTTATCCTAGAATTGGAAGCTGATTGCTCTGTTTTAATGAAGTAATGCCTATTCAGATATAGTGGCATTTATTACTGGTTGTGATGTGAACTGCTGCTTGGCAGTGTTGGTGAGTATTCAATATCTACTTGCAATTATTGATCATTTAGCAACAGGAATAGTGTTTGTCAGTGAAATGCAATATCAATGAAGTTACACAACAGTTGGTAATTTAACTTTTGAAACCGCTGGTTTATTGGAATTTCTGGAGAAGAACACTCTTATACTCTCACTCAATCAGAAAATTCCATGTAACAGTTTTTTATATGTAATGGAACTTTACAGTGTTGCTAAGCAACATAATCAACAAGGTGACGTGTGTCCCAATTAAAACAGAACCTCGATATTTTGAATTAATTTTCGGTTCGTTTTTACCAAAAATCAATACTTCTCTCGAAAAGTAATTTCAAACTACAGGCATTAAGTCCAAGCATGTTTGCAATTATTATACATGATCCAATGGAAAGTTCAATCATGAGCAGTGTCCAACGTGTTTCAAATTGAACGCGCAGGTTTCAATTTTCCCTGATGGGCTAAACTACTTTTTCTAATAATGTGATGTGTCTATCTCACGTTAATTCTAAATGAAACAGGATTTGTCTCTATTTGGCTCAAAATCACAAAATGAAATTCACCGCACATGTCAGCAAACGGTATATGCACACTTTTAGCAGTCTATGTGATAACTCGTCTAAGAGTAAAAGCCACACATAAATACACAATTTTTACATACATACAAAAATCAAAACATCTTTATATTAAACAGATAAATTACGGCATGCAATTACTAATCAAACATTTCCTATTCTAAATAAGCTTCAAGAACTTGTATTTCATAATCAATAAAATTTTATCCTGTGAAAGAAACTATAAGTCTGCTAAAATGGATTCAGATTACTGTCAACTCATGTCTGAACGATGACTTCACGAATTGATACTTGCCTGGAATGAACGAAATACCTGTACTGATAAATACGATCAATTGAGGTATTTATGGACTTTTATGACAAATTTGGTAACCCTTGCATCGCTACCAATCCTCTATGTGCCAGTACTTTACATTTTATAAACCCACAAAATTTTAGTATAATATCTTGTCCACATTTTTCTCTTTGATATCGTTCAGGATAATAATCACAATATTGTACAGTTGGGTAAAGACAACAAACGAATATTTTTTTATTTTTATGTTAACACCATCTGCTTTAACTGTTAATTTTGTTGTACAAGTTCTAGCATGAGAAAAAGCGTCTTTTGGTTCCAAAAGCTTAACAATTTCAGAAAACTGTTTGAATTTCTTAAGTTCTTTATATTCTGTTGAGTTAATCGAATCTCATTCCCACATCTCTACAAAATTGTATCCAGCATTTTGTATTTTTGAACTTCTTGTTAATGTCTTTTGATACATGTTGTCCATTGATTCTCTTTTTTTGTTTTTCAGCATAAAAACATTTTAAAAACATTCCAAAAACAGTGATGGTAAGCAGTATCGGTTTCTTTATCAAAACCATCTACTTTTGCTCCAGCTATACCTACTTCACCACCATTAAGAACGTGTTGAATATTTTTCTTATTGTTTAAATTGTTCTGCCAAACGATAGACACTTTGCTAAAATTTTATTTATATTCTGTATCAAATACAGCAGTTTTTCTATCAGGCCAATAATGTCTGTCTTTAGGTATCATAGTTTCAACACAATAACAGTGCACTTCAGGAATTGGTCCTATGTAGTTTTCATTTTCTTGTGTTCTTAACAAATGTGGGACATATCCTTCCTTTCTTCAGTTCTTTCAAATAAAATGTTTTTGGGAAGTTAGTAGGGGAACCTTGTATATGATTGCTGCTAGTTTTGATTTTTAGTCTAAATGCTTCATCCCAACATCCAACTGTAGTTCCTGTATAGATAGCATATGGTTTTGTTATATTTCCAAAACAATACTTCTGAATGAGTTGTGAATCATAAACTGTTCCATAACGAGGCATAAATGTATAATTCAGATAATATTCATTTACAGAATCAATCATTTATCTGAAATCTATAACAGTATTGGTATTAAAATTTTGAACTATTATTAGATCTGTAATATGTATTCTGGTTCCTTTGGTTACTTATTAACTTCATAATGAAACCAGAATATCTTTCAATGTGCACACACACATATATATATATATATATATATATATATATATATATATAATAGTAATTGAGTAATAGTATTTGCCATATCATATATTAATAATGCATTTGTTGTTGCTGTCTTCAGTTCGAATTTATTCAATATAATTTAATAATTATAAAATTATAATTACTACATATAATTTTAAAGACAACAATAACATTAAATCAGTAATTGTATTAGTTATATAATAAATTATTAGTGTTATAGTCGTTTTAGTTTTCTGTCCAAAGAAGGTTCTTATGCAGCTATTCATGCTGCTCTATCCTGTGCAAGCCTCTTTATCTCTGAATAATTACTGCAACTTACATCCTTCTGAATCCGCTTAACCCACTGATATCGTGGTCTCTCTCTATTATTTTTACCCCTCACTCCACAGACTTCTCTCCAATACGAAATTGCTAATCCCATGACATCTTACAATGTATACTATCAACCAGTCCTTTGTTTTAGTCATGTTGCGCTACAAATTCTCTTCTCCCCAATTCTGTTTGATACCTCAGCATTAGTTATGTGATCTACTCATCTAATCTTCAGCATTCTTCTGTGGCTCCACTTTTCAAAAGCTTCTATTCTCTTCTTGTCTAAATTGTTTATCATCCATATTTCAGTTCCATACAAGGTTACACTCCATACAAATACTTTCAGAAAAGACTTCCTAGCACTTAAATCTAGATTCGATGTTAACAAATTGCTCTTCTTCACAAACGCTTTTCTTGTTATTGCCAGTCTATCTTTTATGTTCTCTCTGCTTCAGCCATCCTCAGTTATTTTAGTGCCCAAGTAGCAACACTTATCAACAGTTTTAAATGTTTTTTTCCTTACTGAATTCCCTCAGCACTATCTCATTTAATTAGACTACATTCTATTATCCTTGTTTTGCTTTTGTTGGTCTTCATCTTACGTTCACATTCCAAGACACTAGCCATTCCGTTCATATGCTCTACCAAGTCCTTTGGCTGTCCCTGACAGAATTACAGTGTCATCAGAAAGCCTCAAAGTTTTTGTTTCCTCTCCCTGAACTTTAATTCCTATTCCAAATTTTTCTTTGGTTTCTTTTACTGTTTGTTCAATGTATATACTGAATGACGTCAGAGATAGATTACAATACTGCCCCACCCCTCTGCCCTCCAGTGTAAGGAATGACACACCCTTTGAACTACACCCAGTTGTTGTTGGTTTACCTGTTGGCATACAATGAAGATGCGACATTGTAGTGTCCCAAACATCATTGATTGGCGTCGCTTGGATAGTTCTTTCAAGTGTCCTCTTAACCAAATGTCTAGAGGTCCTGAAATGTCTGCAATAGATGTTCATGCACAGTGTGATGAATGTGTGCTGATGCACCATCATGAATGAACCACATTAGTAGTCGTTGCTGTAATGGCAGAGCCTCCAGCAAGGTAGGCAATATCTTAATAACAATGTCCAGACAATGCGCACCAACTAAGCTTTCTGATATCACATATGCCCCTATTAATCTATTCCCAGTATGCATGTCCATAGGTTGATTGAGAATCCGTGCTGATGTCATCTTTCCTGAAATGCTCAGGGACTTACATCTGGCCACATACGCTAAATATGGAAATTCACAAAACCATCTCTTGTGAACCCTGCCTCATTGGTACATGAAATTTTAGTTGTGAATAGTGAATCTGCTGCACACTTCTGCAACAGCCATTGACAGAACAGCTGTCTGCCACAATGATCCAGTGGACTTGGGACCGGAATGTGTTCTAGATTATATGGGTACAGCAAATCTTCATGAACTAAACTCCCCTCCACCCCCCACCCCCCAGCCAGATAAGAGAGTGAGATGCCTTCTGCTGCTGTTAATCGTCAGACACTAGTCTGAGGCGTTTCATCTACTGAATGTAGCATCCACACCACAATGTCAGGTGTGCAGACTCAGTGGGACCTTCCACTGTCAGTCTTCTGAGGTGCAAGGGATCCTCTGTCCTTCAGATGCTGGAAAAGACAGCTGAACAGCTTATCAGAGGGCACTCTAAGCTGTGGGCACTTTTCAGTGTATAGGGCACAGGCTACATCCATTTCGTAAACCTCAGCAGAATATCATATCTGCCATTTCATTTGTGGAGTAGTAGGCTTCCAGTGGCAAGAAGCTGTGGAAGAGAGAAAATGTAAATGTGGTACACCATTTGTACGTACAAAGAGCGCAATAACACTAAACATATAAGTGAATCCGTGTTTGGAAGAAGATAAAACATGATGAGCTGTACCTAGAGTTGCAACACAGCATGTTTATTGGAGTTATTCTCAATGAATTCAACACTTTTTTTGAACATTCTATATATGGGCAACACTATTAACAAATATCTCAAAATGTTCTTGACTGACTTACTTCAAATTTTACAGGATACTCTAATAAACATTCAGACTGGCCTAGGCTAAATATTTTTTTTAAACAACAATGTACAGGTTTTCTGCAAAAAAGAAAATACTCCGCTATCTGTGCTGTACAAATGTACAGTCTCATTTTCTATCTTGCAGTCAATTTTAACTATGGCAGTGGGGAATCTAAAGCGTTAGACAAATTGGTTTTCACATATATATTCCTTCTCCTTGTATGTAACTTCGAATAAAAATTGTTTGTGAAAACATGTGCACTTTTGTTTTCATGCTCACAGGCAGTTTTAACAAGAAACAGGAAATTTGTATTTATGGCTGTGGGCTTAAGATTAGAAAGTTACTATGACATCAGAATCGTTCCAAACTTTATAATCCTACCCACTTGCAGATTAAAACTATGTGCAATACTATCATTGAAGCTACTACCGTCACAGATGGAGCAGCTAGAGAGATTTTTCATTCCCTATGTACCAATGATCACAACCGATTTAACCATTTATTTGACGCAATTTCAATTCCTTATCAAGGTTTTGTTGGCTTTGACAATAAACAAGGCACAAGGTCAGCGAGAGTTAGAAGAGGAAATGGTCAGAGAGCGGTGGGTGGTGATGGTAAATCGACTTAGACAATAGGAAAATGGAGATGGTCAGAGAGAGGAGGGAAGAGCATGTGGAGACAGATAATGGAAGAGTGATATAGACAGAGAATGAGGAGGAGGTTGTGATATTATTGGATTTCAGACATTTTGCATATGAGAAAAGGACAGCCACCGAGCTGTAGTTTGTAATGATACTAAGCATGACAACGCAAGAGTAAAGAAACGAAATCTGTTTATAACGTGCGCCTATACCAAGACGCGCGGCCAGCGTTTAAAAGGTACTTTTAAACACTATGACTCGCTGGGCGCAGATATTTAAAATCATTGCCGCAGCACTTGATAGCAAGAAGCTGCGAAACAGAAGAAAAAACAATTTATCATTTGTTAGGAAAATTCTAGAGTCTTTATAGTTAGTTGTACTTCTGGTCGCTGATATGTTAACATGTACTTCATTACCTTTGATGTTTGGTCGCCGACTTGTTAAGACGTGTTGTGTAGCACCGCTACAAGTTATATTTCATTTAGTGTGAAAAACCACGTTATCACCAAGAAAACAAAAACGCCTTTTGTAAACCTTGTGACGATAAAAAATACTTATGCGCACGACAGGACATTTAATTTTTACAAAATATCACACATACAAAAGCAGCGATTGTTGGACTGTTCCACGTATGAGAAAAACATAAAAGTGTAAGTTTTGTATTCATTGTAAATTTGTTAATGTTTATAGTTTAACGCCTTTGTTCTTTAAGAATATATTGATGCTTCACTGTACAGAAAATCTATGCTTATTCTTTTCTTTAAATTAACCACAAATAATGTTTATGTTTGAATGAACTTTGTTACAGGTTCGCTCTTTATTGCGGTGTCTCGATTGTATTTGGGAGACCATTAATTTGTTCAATTTCCGATCTGACAACTTTTCTTTTACAAAATTTCACTGTTTTGCATTTTTTTATTATTCAAATAGGTCCCTTAGGTAATTTCATTGAAGAGTCTGATTGCGTGAAAGCAATCCGGGTTAAGAGGTCATTTGAGAAACTATTTTCACGCAATCAATCCGTACGTCTCCTAAACACAATCGAGAACCGACGCATCGTCGATCACTCATTAATTTTTCTCTCTTTCCAAGTCGTACCAAAAAACGGCCAAGGGGAACTGCCGTGAGTACGCAATCTAGTGTTAAAAGGTTGTATTCTTTATCTTGTCGGCAAACATTGCCATGAATTATCATCACCAATGTTATATTTGGTTAAATGTGAAAAGCCAAAAAACCTTCTAACGCTAGATGTGGCGCCCGAACAGGGTCTTGACTAAAAAACTAATTTGTTCTTTTTATTTTCATGCTACCATCTGGAGAAAATTGGAAGCCAAAACCAGTGATTAAAAAAAAAAGGACGCATATGCAGAGAATCGCAGTAAGAATCCACAACAGCAATAAATAGCAGCGCGCAAGACAACTAATGTGAGTACGATTTTTCATTACGTTTGAAGCTTTGCGTACCGAGCATTCAGTCGGCTCATGACATTCACTCTCTACGCTTTTTTTCCTTTTCCTCAAGCAATTTAATTTCCAAATTTCTGTTTCCTTTTGCTATTAGATCCGCCTCTATCACATCATTTCACTTACAATAGTTAGAAATAGTTAGGAAGAATTTCCATTGTTGTGCATTTAAGTGAATCACAATGGCCGCTATCTGTGCCAGTTTCAGTGCTGTATAAGTGTTTTTCATTTATTTTATCACTCCCGTTGCCACATTGGCATTTTCGTGTGTCAGAGTTTCAATTGTTTATAACGCGCAAGCAATATCTGTGAAATCAGGATGCGAAATCCTTGGCGCACCTGACAAGTGAAAACCATTATAAAAAAAAATTTTCTTTTCTAGCTTGTGCAGTGTAACTACTTTAAGTTTACAATGGCTGATGAGCAACCAAGGCAACTTAGACCGCGCGCGGGTGTAAACAAACCTGAATCTTGTAGTGAGGGAACAACAGACGACGAAGCGACACGTGAGCTGTCGGCGCCACAGACCGCGTCGCAGTCACGTGAATGCTCGCTGTCAGATATACTAAAATTGTTTGCTGATATGAAAACCAGTTTTGAAGCAAACATGGCACAGCTTACAAACCAAAGTGACAATATTGAAACGCAAATCAGTCAGTTAACAAACCAAAGTGACAATATTGAAACGCAAATCAGTCAGTTAACAAACCAAAGTGACAATATTGAAACGCAAATCAGTCAGTTAACAAACCAAAGTGACAATATTGAAACGCAAATCAGTCAGTTAACAAACCAAAGTGACAATATTGAAACGCAAATCAGTCAGTTAACAAACCAAAGTGACAATATTGAAACGCAAATCAGTCAGTTAGCAAATCAAAGTGACAGCAGGTTCAACAGTTTAGAATCAAGGATAGAGGACACTCAAGTGCGAATGAACAATATAAATTCTGTTATTACCGACATCCAAGCACAAATCAAAAATTCGAATGACACCATGGAGGAAAAAATTAAAGCCATTACCACTGCTTACGCAAGCGAGCTAAACGCAAGCGTACACGCAAAAATTGATAGTGTTCTTTCGATGGTGGAATCCGCCGAGACCAATATTGGTAGCAAGTTCATAGATATGCAGGCCCAAATAGATGTGTGTAAATCAACTGCGAGTGACTCTTTGAAACATTACAGTGAGGTTTCAAAGAGAGTAAGCCAATTGACAGAAAGTGTCAACCACGTTGGCGAGCGAGTCGAAGACCTTGCTCAGCAAATATCTGATGTCAATATTGACAAAAAGATCGCAGATGTCAACACCGGTTTAAGCAATACACTTAATAGGGAATTTTTTAGAGTGGATGCAATCCAAAGAACAGTACATTGCCAGCAAGGTACACGCTGAACTAAAGGGTACGGTTAAATCTGCTGCAGCAGAAATCTTAACCGCTCCCGGTACTTCTGGTGACACTTTAACCAGTGAATTAGGTGAAATCAGACGAGCATTTAGCCACGATCTTCCGGAATGGAAACGTCAGCTAAGCAATGATATAGATCAACTGAAACGACAAGTTACGGAATTGCAAGGTGACAATCAAAGTGAGTATTCACTACCGCCAGAACACGATAATAGTCAATATCCCGAGTTCAGGTACAATTCTCACCAACAGTAAACAATACGCGTGGCGAAACTTCCACGTCACGTAGTCATGCCGATCAACTAACACTCGTTGAACTAATGCGAGACGAGAGTGTGCTAAAACACAGAGTCTTTCAGCCTTTTCTACCTGAAAAACGAAATATACATCCCATGGTATTTCTAAAATCATTCACAGGTGCTTTTCCAGAATCATGGAACGACAGGCAGCAGATACAGTTCATTTTAGGCTATGTACACGGTGAAGGATCAATTTGGGGTACAGAAATAATAGACAAATGTCACACCTATGCAGATTTTGAAAAGCATTTTTTGAATAAATTCTGGAGTTCAGGTATACAACAAAGACTCCGAAAGGAGGTTTACAACGCCGAACCTTTCAACACCAAAGGAGGAGGTTTGAGACGTTATTTTGAAAAATATCTACGTAAAATTCAGTATTGGGACACGCCCATTTCAACCAAAGATGTAATCATGATCTTAAAGTCAAAACTTCCTGTGTCAATAAGAGAAAAACTAGTTAATGTGAGTGAAGAAGACCTAGAAGCATTTCTTTCTGTTCTTGACAATTTGGATATGATCTATGAGGATGTGCGTGCGAGCGCGCGGAATAATTATAATAATGGACCGCCCGCTCCGCAGCAGCACACAACGAATTGCGTCAAGGGAATGTCGTACCAACATAACACGGGACAACCAAACGCTCAGCCTTACGGAAATCATAACAGTTTCAACCTCCGTAATGGAAAACAATATAACAAATATCCACACCAGAATAGATACAATCCGATTTATCAAAACACACAGCAACAATACGGTAATTCACCGATAAATCACAACGGTAATTACCAGTACCAGAACAACAAGACAAATAATGGAAATCGTCACAAGGGAAAGAAATGGAACAATTATAACAGACCACAACAGTACAGTCAGCCGAGTCACTTCACTCCTTCTCACCAAATGAATTTTTCACAGCCGAAAAATGCGACATTTTCTCACCAACCCAACCAACAGTTCAGGAACAATAGTCAGGACAATTCGTCGCATGCTTTTCCTGACACTGCCGGTCATAGTAGCCAAGGAAATCCGACTATTTTTTACACACAGGCGAGCCAAGCACCAAACGCGATGTCAAATAACACGCATTCAAGAGATGCACAAGTCGTATGGGATACGAACGCAAATTTTCGACCTGGTATGTCGCAAAATACTAGTCAAGTAAAAATAACTGACATTTCAGCTCCACCCCAGTCGGAAAACCATTAGTAGCTTCTTTATGCCTCCACGGAGAAGCTGCGGACCGAAATTACAACAGCCTGAAATAACATTAGACGACAAGTTAAGACAAGCTCTCATATCTTTAACCACTCATGCCAACCTTAGAAAAAAGGCGCATGACAAATACATTAGCAAAGTCTTATCGTATCGTATAAATGAACGAGTGCTATTAAAGACCCACTTCAAACCATCTTTGATTCATCATAAGAATCGCAAGTGGCAACACTTGTATGAAGGACCATATATTATATTAAGAAAGCCGCACATTGGTTGCTATCTATTAGCTGACCCTGTATCTGGACGAATAAAAGGATTGTTTCATCACGCAGACTTGAAGAAATACGGAGTCAACCATTGAAAATAACTGTTAAGTTAAGCTGCTAAAATAAAATATACACACACTGGAAGTTGTTATACTATGTGTGAAGTACCAACGTATGTAAGAGTAATGCACAGGACTAACACCCTGTTGACCTGCCACAGCAAGATAAGTAATTTATATGAGCACCTTAAGTAAAACACATTTATTGTAGGAGAGCAAGATTTGCCTTAGATGTAAGTTAGTTTTAAGTTAATTGAGCCATGAACGGCCACAGCTGAAAGAGCTGACAAATAAATATTATAGTAGGGACGTGCTAAGTGCCACCTGCTACCACTAGTTTTAAGTATAGCAAAGCTCTCTCCTCTTGAATGAAATAAATTAAAATGATCATTCAGACCAGAATGATTGCTCGTAGAAGAAAAAAAATTGATTAAGGTCGCTTACTCTAATGAGGTAAATGTTATGTTATGCATAAGGAGTGTGTGACAACAAATTTTATGAGACCACCTATGAAACGCAGCAGGCAAACAGCAGCAGCTTAGCATATAAGAATCAAGTAAGTCAATAATGATCCAGGTAGCAGGAAAGAAGTGCGCAACTCAAATATTTTATTATAATACGGAGAAAACCGTATACGCACATAAGAATTTTACGGCACAGTGCAGCTGAAATACTTACAAAGATCATTTATAAATAAACTAATTTAGTACTAGAAATATCTATTTCAGGTCCTCGAGGTATGACGATTTTTTTTTAGAAAACCAATTTTACGATACATGGAACGGAAGATAGTTAACAGACACAGTTCACTGCTAATGCATGGTTTAAGTAATTTTAGATATGCATAGAAAATTGTTTAGAGAGCTGGATCAGACGACACTGAAACTACTGTATCGATTTAATTATACTATTTGTCATGAAAAACTAAGGTGATAATAATCTATGTTAAGCTCATCATATCATACGTCATTAACACTGTGTCTTCAAATCTCTTCACTCCATAAGTCTTTTGTGTTTTCCTCTAACCAGTATCCTTACCATCCTACCTTATCCAGTAGAGAAGTGAATTTTACGGGCTGGTTGCATGATTGATACATACAGGCTATACGAATGGATAGTCGTGACACATTGGTTGTCGACGGGCTATGCTTATTCTCCGCAAATTGCGAGTTCAGTTAAGATTTGTTATGTGCAATTGCACGACAGGGAACACCAAGCTTCCTAATTTCCCTAATGTTAGTTTGAACACGAACTGTTCATCACGTAAACGAAGCCACATTGACTATGTCTTCAAACTAACGACGTAATAGAGAGAAAATAAAAGAGCTGAACTTCAGAAAAGAGTAACTAATGTGAAAAGAAAAGAATAACAAGATTTCGAACAAAGTGTAAACCTAAAGTGCCTTGGAAGCACAAACTACGAACAAGAGACACGCTTTTCGTCAGGCCTTGTAGTGACAGAGACTAAATATTTCTTTGTAAATAATTTTTAGATATGATATATATACTAAATGTTAACTGTACTTTGTAGTAATAATGCAGTCAGTAATAAATGGACATGTATATGCTGCTGCGTGTGAACCGACTATAGACAAGTAATTAATGGACACGTATAAAAGTGGTGCGTGTGAACCTTAACATGACGACCAAATAAATGTGAACACGAATTAATAACGTGTGAACTGGAAAGGTGATAACTCCAAGGACACGTGTGAAGTAATGTTATAAGTACTTGTACCACGATGTAGAAAGCCGAAGGGTGAAAGTAAGTGTTGTACTTACCACAAACGGTACTGTACGCCTTTACACGGACACATTCTTCGAAACAGCTGCGGGAGTCGCCGCGTCTGGCTGCTTCCGTAATCCAGAGTCGATGAAAAACTGTGTAAAAACTCACACCACAGCTAGTAGACACCAAACGCTCTGCTTCTCGCAGAATACTGCTGCTAACGTTGTGGAACTGTCAAGTTATTATCACGTGATTGTGACCAACGGACGTTAACACTGTGTACGCTGAGCGCTCAACAATCAATTTTTCTTTGCACAACGAGCGCGGATGCCAAATGTGTTTGAAATTCATTCAGAATAAAATATGATAAAGCAATGAATTAAGCACTCAAGACACTAATCGATAGAGTCTTAAGCTTAATTTTGGCAATTGCTGCCGAATTTACTGACCAGGCCGAGTAATGACGAAAACGTGTCGAACCAAATAAAACCAGAAAAATAGATAAATATGAGAACTAAGCGCTCCTAAGAGAATGAGACCCTATGTACATAAACAACTGTTATCCTTACCTAATCCAATTTTCTTATAGACTAAGTTATTAGTAAGTAAGCACATTCTAATACATATTTTTTTTCTGTATTTTTCATGTACGAAAACATAAATGAAAGCACGGACATGTGTCATGTGAAATAGAGACCGCCACCATACGGCTCAACATGTTGCAGAACCAGTCTTCCAGTTCCTGACCCACGACTTATTTCCAACGCAACATCACACCCCGACAACTACTCCAACTTCCACAGTGAAAGTGATGCCCTACTTTTCCTCCACTGTAAAAGTGTAATCAATTTCCGCACTCAAGTGCAGTCCTATCATTTATACCCGAAGTTCTACCACTCCCAGTGAAACTCATACCTACCCAAGTGTAGTGAAACATTTTTTTTGCAGGTCATGAAAGCCACAAATAAGTAAAGTGCTACGTATTTACTGCAAGAAATCTTCGACGAAACAACGACAAAAATATTCCTGTAATATGTCATTGTAAAACAAGAATGTCAATTTTTTGTAACATATTTTTTTTTCACGAGTGCACACAGCACCTAGACTTCCTGCGAAGTCAAGTAATTTATTCCTTTGTTATTTTTTAATATTTGTTATGCCATGTATAATGTATCTACGTATGTGTATCTTTATCTTAATTTCTTTTACCGAGAAATGAACATTTGTTATCCCTGTACAATACATTAGAAAGAGCACAGTTCGATTGTCATGTAGTTACCCTATGGACAAATTACTATCAATTTCAGTCGTACGAATATACTTACCTGATACTCTGTATGTTAACCACTTTGCCTGATGTAGTGTGTAAAATCTATTGTAAAGAAGTTTTGCAAGTAATACTAACTTTTTTCACGAAAGCAATAATATCACGACTACGCGTGAGTCGCGATGATCCTGACGGAGTCATCGCTCCTCACGCGGGAAGCAATGTGATATTATTGGATTTCAGACATTTTGCATACGAGAAAAGGACAGCCACCGAGCTGTAGTTTGTAATGATACTAAGCATGACAACACAAGAGTAAAGAAACGAAATCTGTTTATAACGTGCGCCTATACCAAGACGCGCGGCCAGCGTTTAAAAGGTACTTTTAAACACTATGACTCGCTGGGCGCAGATATTTAAAATCATTGCCGCAGCGCTTGATAGCAAGAAGCTGCGAAACAGAAGAAAAAACAATTTATCATTTGTTAGGAAAATTCTAGAGTCTTTATAGTTAGTTGTACTTCTGGTCGCTGATATGTTAACATGTACTTCATTACCTTTGATGTTTGGTCGCCGACTTGTTAAGACGTGTTGTGTAGCACCGCTACAAGTTATATTTCATTTAGTGTGAAAAACCACGTTATCACCAAGAAAACAAAAACGCCTTTTGTAAACCTTGTGACGATAAAAAATACTTACGCGCACGACAGGACATTTAATTTTTACAAAATATCACACATACAAAAGCAGCGATTGTTGGACTGTTCCACGTATGAGAAAAACATAAAAGTGTAAGTTTTGTATTCATTGTAAATTTGTTAATGTTTATAGTTTAACGCCTTTGTTCTTTAAGAATATATTGATGCTTCACTGTACAGAAAATCTATGCTTATTCTTTTCTTTAAATTAACCACAAATAATGTTTATGTTTGAATGAACTTTGTTACAGGTTCGCTCTTTATCGCGGTGTCTCGATTGTATTTGGGAGACCATTAATTTGTTCAATTTCCGATCTGACAACTTTTCTTTTACAAAATTTCACTGTTTTGCATTTTTTTATTATTCAAATAGGTCCCTTAGGTAATTTCATTGAAGAGTCTGATTGCGTGAAAGCAATCCGGGTTAAGAGGTCATTTGAGAAACTATTTCCACGCAATCAATCCGTACGTCTCCTAAACACAATAGAGAACCGACGCATCGTCGATCATTCATTAATTTTTCTCTCTTTCCAAGTCGTACCAAAAAACGGCCAAGGGGAACTGCTGTGAGTACGCAATCTAGTGTTAAAAGGTTGTATTCTTTATCTTGTCAGCAAACATTGCCATGAATTATCATCACCAATGTTATATTTGGTTAAATGTGAAAAGCCAAAAAACCTTCTAACACTAGAAGGTAAATGACAGATAGAGAAGAGGAGGAGGAGATAAAGAGAGGGGAGAGGAGGATATGAACATAGAGGGGGAGGCGAAGAAAATCAGCATGTGTACCCAGTTTCCATACATATTTAACAATTGTGAAGAACTGTCGACATCGCTGGTTGAATATAAGACCAACTTTCTGGTAAGAGAGAAAAATTCTCATAAGTATACTTACAGTTTACCAAGTATAATTCAGCCATGTTACTGAAAGAATGATTATTCTCAACACACCAACAGGCCATTGCTACTTTCCACTTCATATTTGGAGCATGAGCTGGTATTATGGGTATCTCAGTAAGACTACACATCCAATTCTTTAGGATGACCCAGATCTCTAACTGGAGACAACCAGTAATAATGTTATCATTACATCCCAAACAGATGTAATAATTTTTTCTATAGTAATACCCATTATATTCGGTGGATTTGGCAATTGATTTGTACCATTAATAATTAGAGCACAAGATATAGAATTCCCCTGGAAAATTTTTATAAGTTTATGACTTCTATTTCAATTTCTTCATACATTCTCTACAGTAGATAATGGTGCTGCATAGAATGAACAGTTTATCACCACTAGCAGCAGCTACTCCTCATGGTGGACTCGCTCTAGATGTAGCTATTTTCTCATTACAGATAGCAGGAGTCTCTTCTATTCTAGGAGCAACGCACTTCAGTACACCAGCAACTGATGTATAGATGTAGCTATTTTCTCATTACAGACAGCAGGAGTCTCTTCTATTCTAGGAGCAACACACTTCAATACACCAGCAACTGATGTATGCTTAGAAAGAAAACCATAGATCAAACATCATAATTTGTATCATCATCTGCCATTACATTTCTTCTTCTTGTTTTTTGACTTCCAGTTTTAGCAGGCGCTATTACTATACTACTGACTGACCAAAACCTAAGTACTCCATTCTTTGACCATGCAGAAGGAGGCAATCCCATTCTACACCAATAATTATTCTGATTCAATGGTCAGTCAAAAGTCTGCATTTAAATTCTAATTGGATTTGGTATTATTTCACAAATTGTATATAACGAAAGTACAAGTGTCGTATAATTCAGAGCATTAGGTATAATCTATAGTATACTATCAATTGCAGTAATAGGATTAATTGTATGTACATGTCATATATTCATATTACTTCTAGATATAGATACACATGCATACTTCACACCAGCAACAATAATTATTCCTGTACCAAAAGGAGTGAAGGTATTTAAATGATTACCAACATCATAGGGAATGAAATTCAAGTTAAATTCTACATTATTTTGAGCTCTTGGTTTTATTGTTTATTCACAGTATGAGGGCAACAGAATTAGTATTAGCAAATTCATCTCTTGCTATTTTCCTCTGTAATACTCTTATGATGTTGGACATTTGAATTATTTTGTATCTACACAAGCAGAATTTTGCAATTATAGGAGGAGTTGTCCAACGATACCCTTTACTTACAGGATCAAATGTAAATAACATATGATTGAAAACTCAGTTCATTATTACGATGTTTGGAGAAAATTAACTTTCTTTTATTCAACACTTCCTAGGCTTTGCAGACATGCCATGACAATACTCTGATTACCCAGATGCATATAAATAATGAGATGTATCACCAAGTACTGGGCAAGAATGTCGATTTTTAGAGTTGGTATATCCATTGTAATTATGTCACAAAGAGTAATTAAAAACTGAGATAACAGAAGTAGCTCAGCAGAATGGATACAAAAAAGCCCTCTTGCAGAATACAGATATTCAGAACTTCATCAACTTCTAGATCCTAATATGGCAGATTTGTGCAGTAAATTTGAACTTTACAAATAAGTGGTTGATTTTTATTAAAGTCTTTAATGGCAATATGATCAAATTTAGATTACAAGACAGAGTTTCACCCTTAATGGAGCACTAATCATTTTTCCTTGACCATACCATAGTTGTGCTAGTATTGATGCAGTAACTGTAGGCTATTACTTAGCTATAGATGGTCTCTCTCTTAAGAGACGTCAGGAGTGTTTTCTCTGATGTTTTAGCAAGTATTTGCAATTTCGTATTTGCTTTGTGTAGCTCAAGTCAGGCAAAAGAAATAGCGTTCATCATGTCTTTGACGTGATGTCCAGTGTCATTATGAAGAATCAGTTTGTTTCCCATTACAAACAAATTGATTTTTAAAGCGGAAGTTTCATGCCCATCCGATCGGGGGACCCAGGTTGTTTTATAGATATTTGTTAAGAAGATCAGTAGAACACGAAGAACAGACAACAATCCAGCAGCGATTCAATAGCTCTTTATGCTTGGCAGTAGCAATCGATGTGGGCCAGAGGTTGCTGTCATTGTTGGAGTACTGGTTATTCTTCGAGTTTCTACTGTCCCTGTTAGAACATATCGATAAAACGAATATTGCACTAATCTTGGGACCAGTCTATCGGATAGGCACGTAAAATTCCGCTCTAAAAATCATTGTGTTTTTGTTGGGAAACAAGCTGATGCTTTCCATTGACACCGGATGTCACATGAAAATGTGATGACCACTATTTGTTCCAGCTGATTTCAGCTACACAATGCAAAAACGAAACTGCAGATATCTGCTGAAACACCAGCCTGAAGACTCTTGGGAGAGACAATCTATGTATCACTCATTACTTAAACAAATCGAAATATACCTCACAGATAGATAATCGAAAGTATTTGAACAGCTCTACCTGCTGTCACCTTAACCCATGAAAATACGCCATGAGCCTTGGTAAGTACCTAATAGTTAGGTTACTAACGGAAGCTCTCATTCCTACTTGGAATGACAGAACAGTTAAAAGATTACAGACTATCTCTGCTTCTGTTTCTGGAAGTGGTCATTGTCGCCAGCGCCTCTTTTATACTTGAGCTCCAAGACACTGCCAAGACGTGACATTAAAACATAAGCAGGCCTCCATAGGAGATGGAGATGCACTATCATTGCCGTGCCTTGCCAATGATTGGAGTTCAGTCTTCTTTCCACAAATCACCACACACACGACAAAGGTCGCGCATATTCGGCTATCCCACAGTGACTAACTACTTAAAAATTCTTTTTAATACTCACATACATCTTTTATTGGCCTAAGAGATAATAGTGGAACACGTTAATTTGAAGAATACATGTTGCAGATTTCCCCACTCAGACAGAAGGTGTCAAACTTAAATTACATAACTAATTACAATTTTTTCTAATCTATAAGTTTCATCAAATGATTATTTTTACTCAACTTAATGTTTCATGAGAACAAACTTCGCTTTACAGTATATCAGATTGGCAAGCATGTTACTTAATGCAGTCATTTCTACTTGACAACTGTTTTGTTTGTCATAGTTAAGACTCATTGCTCGTCTTACCATCTTTGCACAATTAACTTGGAATATTCGAGGTTAACTGGAGAAAAGTATGAAACCCCTTAAGTCTTTCCTACATTTCTTGGCATAGCCTTTTTCAAATGATAGCAAATATTTATTTCGATATGAATTTTCTTCATGTATTAACATGTAATATATGACTGTTAGTACATTTTTCTCAAGAGCTAATTATTCTGCTCATACCTTCCTGCATTGCTTAAAAACATGGACATATAAAGTAATCAATCTGACTCTATCAGGGTTGTAACATTTCCAGTCAAGGTTTATCACATGTGATTATTTCACGGCCCCATAGCTTTTTCTGTTCGGTTATTTAGGGATGACACAAGTTTTTTGTACATAAAAAAAACACATTGGCTTATTAGAAGTAGACAGAATAAGGCTTCACAACGATAACAAATTTCCATTATGGCAAAGAACACACAACATTCCATGTTTTGTAAGATGGGGATATTTAAATGTTAATGAAGTTATTGAATAAAACTGTTCACACGACAAAGCTTTAACACTCTCCCTTATTTAATAACTTACACACTCTCATATTTTTCACAACTGTCTTAGTCACACAGCAAATAATGGTTTTGCTAATAAAATCTCAAGCTGATTTTCTGTATCGCTCTTGAAATGGTAATTTCACCAACTGTAATTCTCGAACAAAGAAGGGCCTGAGAGAATACGTTTTTATCCATTGGTGTAATTCAGTATTCTGTGCGAGCCGAACAGCAGCTTAATTGTCCACTTGTGAGCAACGTTTCGAATACTGCTTTTGTAAATAGGTTCATAGTCACATGTGCCTCTCAAATAGCGAAAAATTTGTTTTACTCATATTACATCATGCTCTGTTGAATTTTCAGGAAATCTAGATACTACTCCAACAGCATATTTTATGTCTGGTCTTGTCTCACGCATTAGGTACATCAAGAATCAAACAGCTTGTGCATAAGGACATTCAGTGTTGATAGGTTCTCTTCCATGCCAAAGCGATCCATAACCTTCTGGTGTAGTGAGTCTGACTGACTTGAATTGACTCGTCTCCCTTTCTGTCAGTTTCCAAGCCTAAGAAATATGATGCTGGCTTTGATTTTATTTTGAATTCTCTTTCAAGATCTTCAATAAATTCTTTAAGTTCGCTGTCATTATTTGCCACAGTCAATCCTTCATCTACATAAAGTATGAAGAAAACCTTCTAAGAAACATTGTTCCATAAAGAGGCAAGGATGAGCTTCACTTCTCTTAAATCCTAATTCCATCTCATCCCAGCAGTGGGGTGCCTGTATCAGGCCATATAAGCTTTTCATTAATCGACATAAGTTTTTAGAACCATTCTTATAATCTTCAGGTTGTATCATAAGTATCGTTTCCTTCAGGTCACTATAAAAGAAGGCAGTAGTCACATTTGTTTGACCACTGTTCATCCTCTCTTTGGCTGCAATGCTGAGTAATTTTCGAATAGTTGACATCATACCACAGGGCTGAAGGTTTGTTCATAATCAGTCCCTGTCTTTTAATAAATTCGTTTGATAACCAGTCATGCTTTGATCCTGTAACCCAGTCCATTAGCATACGTCTGCGGTATATACATCTACTTACGTGGACTTGCCCTTTTTCCAGGAGGTATATCTGCCAAAGTTCAAGTTCCATTTTCTTGATGTGCCGCCATTTCGTGATCCATTGCTGCTTTCCAGTCATCTAGTTGACTTGAATTTATAGCGTCACAATAAGATTCTGGTTCCTTAACGGTCATTAACTGCGTTATGTAGTCTTGAAGTATTCTTGGACGCGTTTTAGTGTTAAACGTCCATGCAGTTGTTGCCTATATCTTCCATAATCAGATTGTCCTAATCTGTCTTCAGCCCATAAATCATCATAATCATCGAACTCAGTTTGTTCTAATTTCTCTTCTGTTCCATCCCATAAATCATCATAATTATCAAACTCATTTTCTCTTGGAAAACTTTATTTCACTTTGCTCTTAATTTCGTCTGATGTCCCTTGAGAGTTCTGATGAGGGCGATCGAGATCCACAGGAACTACAGGACTTTTCTTTTGCATAATTTTCCCTCCAAAAATATACTGTAATCTCATCAACTGATGCGAATCGGATAACCATCGTCTTGCTTATAGCCAATCAGAATCTCTTATGCTGCTTTTTGATCAATTTTCACCAGTAATTGTTTTGGAATGTGAACATAATATTTAGACCTTATTACATGTAGATGCGTCACGCAAGGCTTCTTTCAATATCATATTTCATCTACAGAAGTCCCTAAAATGCTGGAAGATCCCATTCGATTCAGGACATATGCTGCAGAATTTATCATTTCAGCCCAAAACAACTCAGGAATGTTTCTATGAGAATGTGTCACAGCCCTCGCTGTTTCAGTAAGAGTATGATTTCCTATTTCACTGAAGTCGTTTTGCTGTGGAGTGAATGGTATTGTAAAACGTTGGAATATGCCCTCCTTTTGTAAAATCCCCCTTGTCTATCTGTTGTTGAACTCTTCTCCATTATTGCAGTCTTTGCCTCATTTATAAACTGTCTCAGTTTATTAGGAACTTATGATTGTTCCTTGACAAAGTAAACAGCTCGTAATTTACTGTAATCATCTTTGAACACATAGTGATACCCAGAACTGGTCTTTTCAGAAGGACAATAGATATTTTTGTGAATCAGCTCTCACAGTCCAGATGCTCTCTCATAGATGCTAAATGGAAGGAGATATGCTAAATACAATCTTCATAGAGATCAGAGTCCAATCACACGTTTATGTCTAAGATCTTGGAGATTAACATGTCGCTTATTTTGATGTCCGTATCTTTTGTGGTACAGTCATAGTAATTTTTTTCGACTAATTTTTATTTACTTCAGCAGGAATGCTTCTCATCACTAATTTAAACAGTCCTCCATAGCGATCACGATTGCCAACTAGTTTTGTGACCTCACCGATTTTAAAACAACACCTTCCTGTTGTGGCTAAAAATGTACTTTTTGGATTTTTGTCTTGTGCTGCTAAGACTGAAAACAGATTCCCTTCTAAGTTTTGGTAAGTACCATACATTGCACTAAGTGATTTTGTGCCGCTTTCCATTCACTGCCGCTTTCATTTCTATTGTAACAGACTCAACTGTATGACCATCTGTTAATGTAATTGTATGTGTCGTAGAAAATGGTTCAAATGTCATGAACAAATTGTCAATATTGGTGATAAGACTTATTGTACCATTATCTACAAACCAGCTACCATTATCACACTCAGATGACATAACAACCGACGTTTCAGTGAAGAGAACCATGTTCGTATTTGAAGTTTCAGCAGCTTCCGACACAGCACTTTTCTGAGACTTTTGTAGTCGACCACCCACAATCCACTGTCGGTATTTCTTGAACACATGATTTGGCTTCTTACAGTGTGGTTTTTTAGAAGAATGTGTCTTTGAGTTGCTTATAAGAGCCCCTTAAGATGTGGAATCCCTTAACTTACTCCTCAAAGCTTTCTCATATGCATAACTCTGAGTTGTCAGGTGTTCAGCAGTCCTATCACTTTTTGACATAAGCACCCAACTTGATTTAAATGAAAAATAATTATTTGGTAACGTGCTTCAAATTTTACAGATTGAAAATAAATTGGGTAATTTTGGAGTATTTTCTACATCTTTGGCCTATTCCTGCTTCAGATCATTCCACACATTTTTCAGCTTGATATATCAGTTGGTACATTATCAGTAGAATTTTTCACATAATCAAAAAATCGTTAGCAAAGATCATAGACTTTATCTTCGGAAACACCTTCAAATGTTGTTGTTGTTGAGGTCTTCAGTCCTGAGACTGGTTTGATACAGCTCTCCATGTACTCTATCCTGTGCAAGCTTCTTCATCTCTCAGTACCTACTGCAACATACATCCTTCTGAATCTGCTTAGTGTATTCATCTCTTGGTCTCCCTCTACGATTTTTACCCTCCACGCTGCCCTCCAATGCTAAATTTGTGATCCCTTGATGCCTCAGGACATGTCCTACCAACCAATCCCTTCTTCTAGCCAAGTTGTGCCACAAACTTCTCTTCTCCCCAATCCTATTCAATACCTCCTCATTAGTTACGTGATCTACCCACCTAATCTTCAACATTCTTCTGTAGCACCACATTTCGAAAGCTTCTATTCTCTTCTTGTCCAAACTATTTATTGTCCATGTTTCACTTCCATACATGGCTACACTCCATACAAATACTTTCAGAAAGCTTAACAAATAATTTATGCAATTCTGCCCATACTTATCAAGATGCGTTAAGATGGATTATTTCCTGTAATGTTTCCTCTGTCATGTTGGTAGTCGATACAATTAAAGCATTGCTGTCAGTCTTAAGATAATTATTTAGTGCATTCTTATATGTCTTGTTTACTTGAGCACTAGCATCTTCCACATGTTCTACCGGTTTAACTAACCTACCTTCTGAAATGTCAAGTGCTCCTGTCCATATACATGGACATTTGATCTGTATTTCCATGTATTCCAATTTGATTGCCCTACCAGTAAACTAATACTTATTATTATTGTCGTATACAAAGTCGAGCTGCACTCCCAAAGTTACACCGATGTACAAAGTTTCAATACCCAATTGTTAAAATTTACACTTGAAGACATGGAGGGCGACAATGAATGTCACTTTTTTAATTAAGGAGAAAAACAATTTTTAATCTCTGAAACCACCTTTTGTGAGCATTTATTTATTAATTCTGATTCAGTTGTGGTTAACATGAAGTATGCATATTAAACACAGTATTGACTCTTTTGTAACAAGTACAATGTAATAATAACAACAACGATAACTTTTTTTAAACTGATGAACATTTAGAAGCGGAAAAAACGATGGATTTTCTTTTTTGTTGACAGAGTTTGTATTCATTGGGCTAATTATTTTATGTTAATGAGGTTTCTATCTTAAGGAAGTATTCGAATACTCAAATTTAAGTTTCTAAGAATGTAAAACAATGAAACATGATCACACTTATAACACTTTTCCTTCAGTGAGTTAGATTCTTAAGATAGTTTTTCGATGTCTCACTTGAGAGAAGTCTTGAAATTTCCTGAAAAAAATACGTATAAATTACTTTTAGAATAGTAGAAATAAGTTTATAGAGATATGGCAGCACATATTTGAGAACAGTTACCTGAAGATCTTTCCATTTCAAGAGTGGAACTGTAATTAAATCCGAGTAGGATGTGCCTGGTAACATGAATTCTTCATCAGCTAGTAAATCTTCTGTCGTTTTTCTTTTCATTGTCATTACTGTAGTTTCCCAAGGCCCATTGTAGATTCCTGGCCTCAGAGAAAGGAAGCATTGCAGCTGAACGTCAGTTTTAAATCTTTCAGTAGTCTAGAAGGTATAGATAATTTTGGCTAATACAAATTTCAAAGAGAAAAGAATTTTGTCCATTCTTTGAAAAGAGTTTGGTCACATTCATTTACTTTGAAAGGTAAGGCTTTACTCTACAGTCTCTAATAATGGCATACCAATCTTGAGGAACTTCAGTAATTTGTTTCTGTGGAATGAGCTCTATATTTTTGTCAGACTCCAAAAAAGGGTGCCCCCTTTCACGGAATGTCATTGTGATTTTATCTAAATGGTGACACGTTGTTACAACATAATGAATGTAGCGGAAAACGGTGTAATTTTTATTCTGTCCACCGTAAGAGTCACAGAAAATGTGAGCTGTTTAGGTGGTAGAATATTGAAGATATAATGGTGAAGCACGTATACTACTTCATCTGATCCTTTCTTTGCAATGGTTTGAACATAATAGTAAAACGCTGAATCACCAGATGTCAGAACGAGGATATTAAACAGAAGTATTCTCAGCTGGCGTTTGTAGTACACAATATTGCATGGTATATTTGGAACAGACAAATTCTTTTGGAAGTCCTTAGGAGTAGCTTCTTCTATGTCACTTTTTGAACACTTTTGTCAGCATTTTTGTTTTCTATCACAGAATGTTTGTGCTCTTCTTAAGTGGAGCTCGTTTCTTATGGCAAGGTTTTCTAGAAGATTTGTTTTTTGGCTGATTAAACTGGGATCATTAGCTTCTGCTAAAAGTGACAACTCTTCATGCAGTTGTTTCTCTTGTGCCTTTATTGAATCACATTCACTACAAATGTCTGACCTAGGATAACCAATTAAATGTTATACTCACTGTTAAAAAAGTATAAGTAACTATCATACGAAATGGTGTTGCTTGGATTAATTTCCAGATACATTTTATGTAGTCTCCTCCTAGTGAGTTCCTCTGGTAAATATATTTTTTTCGATTTTTTTTCCAAGCAGTAATGAGAGCTGTGACCTTTGAGAAACTGAATATGTTTGTTGATCTTTAATCGTGTTCCATTAGTTATAGTGTAATGTCTGTTATCGTGTTTACCTCTTCCATCATGATGTACCATTCCATACACTGTCAGCTGTTGTTGAATAGATCGCAGAAGTCATAGGGTTATACCATGAAAGAGTATGAAGACTTTGTAGCATAAACGTTCTTCATTTAAAAATTCACTTCTTTTTACCCAAACTTTGTACATGTACGAATGATTATGAATATCAGACTCAGCATGATTCTTAAGACTCCATCTTTATTTTATATTATGAATTTATCAGCCCAGATGAATGTAAATTCTGAGCATTCCTATCGGATAACCCATTAAAATGCTTTATAATAGTCTGCCTTTCACTTTCATTAATTTTCTCATTACATTTTAATCTACTACACTCACAGTTTTTCCCAGTTTGATAACTGTGGTTTCTCATCTTCTTAGTAGCATTTGATACTCGTCCTTAGTGCTGCCTTTTCTTTGGATTAACTTTCCACTCTGGGGCAGCATTTTGATTTCGATCCATTGTAGAAATCGACAAACAACACCTTTGCACTGACAAAATAGCACTTCTTGCCACTATGAGTCTTTCAAGAATCTTACACCTAATCTGTGCAACTCTCGAATCTATTGTAATTTTAAACAATCAAAGTAATAAATCATCTAACCAACAATGGAAATACTTTAAACTGATATCCAGCACTACTAGCACTGAAATAAGTACATGAACCAGATTTTAATAATATTCAAACAGATGCAAAATATTCATCATTTCTTTGCAAACACAGTGACAACCATCGTGTTTCCTGTGTCCTATGATTCTAAATTTGTTTATAACTGCTGATACTCATTACTTTTCGAGAAAACAAATATCCCAGCAGACAACATGGACTTAAACGTGTCTAACAGAAGCATAAACAAAATTTTGATAAAAAGTGACCTTCATCTTTCCCCCCTCCACATGTCTTCACTTCATTTACCTACCTTAACTTGACCTCTTAGGAACAAATAATCCTGAGTTAATAACAAGTATCAAAACGGATACAGGGATTAGAGAACACAGGGTTGTCGTAACGAGATTGAATATTGTAGCTCCCAAATCCCCCCAAAATAAACGAAAAGTATATCTATTCAAATAAGCAGATAAAAATTCACTTGATGCCTTCCAGAGAGAAAGTCTCCACTACTTACAAATTAATAATATAAATATAGACCAGATTTGGCTTGAATTCAAAGAAATTGTGTCAGCAGAAATTGAGAGTTTTGTACCAAATAAACTAACAAACGATGGAGCTGGTCCCCCTTGGTACACAAATCGGGTCAGAATGCTGTTGCACAAACAACATGCCAAATTTAAAGAGGTGCAAAATCCCTAAGATTCGAGTTCTTTTACAGAAAATAGAAAATTTAGCACTGACTTCAATGCGAGATGCTTATAACAGTTTTCACAATGAAACTTTGTGTCGAAACCTGGCAGAAAATCCGAAGAGATTCTGGTCGCATATGAAGTATGTTAGTGGAAAGAAACAATCAATGCCTTCTCTGCACGTTAGGGATGGTGTTACTATCGAAGACATTGCTGCCAAATCAGAGTTACTAAACATATCCTACCGAAATGCCTTCACAAATCAAGGTAAAGTAAATATTCCAGAATTCGAATCAGGAACAACTGTCAACCTGAGTAATGTAGAAATAAATATCCTTGGAGTAGTGAAGCAACTTAAATCACATAATAAAAACAAGTCTTTGGGTGCAGACTGTATACCAATTAAGTTCCTTTCAGAGTATGCCAATGCATTAATTTCATACTTAACAATCATATACAACCGTTTGCTCGACGAGAGATCCATGCCCAAAGACTGGAAAGTTGCACAGGTCACACCAATATTCAAGAAAGGTAGTAGGAGTAATCCCCTAAATTACAGGCCCATATCGTTTATGTCGATCTGCAGCATGATTGTGAAACATATATTACGCTCAAACTTTCTGATTATCTCGAAGAAAACGGTCTATTGATACACAGTCAACACAGGTTTAGAAAACGTCGTTCTTGTGAAACTCAACTAGCTCTTCATTCACATTAGGTGTTAAGTGCTATTGAAAAGGTATTTCAGTTCGATTCTGTATTTATGCATTTCCGGAAGGCTTTTGACACTGTACCACTCAAGTAGTTTGTAGTGAAATTGCCTGCTTATGGAATATCTTCTCAGTTAAGTGACTGAATTGGTGATTTCCTGTCAGAGAGGTCAAAGTTCGAAGTAATTGACGGAAAATCATCAAGTAAAACAGAAGTGATTTCTGGCGTTCCCCAAGGTAGTGTTATAGGCCCTTTGCTGTTCCTTATCTATATAAACGATTTGGGAGACAATCTGAGCAGCCATCTTCGGTTGTTTGCAGATTACGCTATCGTTTATTGACTAATAAAGTCATCAGAAGATCAAAACAAATCGTAAAACGATTTAGAAAAGGTATCTGAATGGTGCGAAAATTGGCAGTTGACCCTAAATAACGAAAAGTGTGAGGTCATCTACATGAATGCTAAAAGGAATCCTTTAAACTTCGGTTACACTATAAATCAGTCAAATCTAAAGACCATAAATTCAACTAAATACCCAGGAATTACAATTATGAACAACTTAAATTTGAAGGAACACATAGAGAATGTTGTGGGGAAGGCTAACCAAAGACTGCGTTTTATTAGAAGGATACTAAGAAAATGTAACAGATCTCCTAAGGAGACTGCCTACACTATACTTGTCCATCCTCTTTTAGAATACTGTTGAACGGAGTGGGATCCTTACCATATAGGGCTATTGGAGTACATCGAAAAAGTTCGAAGTAGAGCAGCACGTTTTATGTTAATACGAAATATGGGAGAGAGTGTCACAGAAATGATACAGGATTTGGCAAGACATCATGAAAAGAAAGACGTTTTTCGTTGCGACGGAATCTTCTCACGAAATTCCAATCACCCACTTTTTCCTGTGAATGCACAATTATTTTCTTAACACCGACCTACATAGGGTGAAATGATTACCACGCTGAAATAAGGGAAATCAGAGCTCCTACAGAAAGATGTAGGTGTTTGTTCTTTCCGTACACTGTTCGAGATTGGAATAATAGAGGTGCCTCTTCCAGGCACTTAAATGTGAATTGCAGAGTATCCATGTAGATGTATATACAAAACTTCCTAATTGTGTTTCTTCAATTTCTTTAAATAATTATGCAGAAGTATACCTGGACCCTTAACCTAGTCGCTTATGTAGGAATGACAAACGTTCCTCGTAGATAAAAATACACACTGGTTTGTTAGAAGTCTGCAGAATAGTGCTGAACAACGATAATAAATTTCCATTGCAGCAAAGAACTCAATTCAAAACAGTCCGTGTCTGGTAAAATACAGATATTTAAAAATCAGTGAAATTGTTAAATAAAACTGTTCTCAAAGCAAAACTTTAATATTTTAACTATATTTGGAAGGAAAGAGTTTAACTTCTTTTATTATAAGGAGTTACAAGATGCTGCTTGACTCTATACTACTTTCCACTACTTCAAATCTCAGATTTGTGGTAAGTCAACCTTTTTCCAATGTAAGTTTATTTGCTTTTCATTATTTGAGAGTACTTTATTAACATGACTCATCATCACATTACGGCTTACTATCCTTGTAGTAGCCATGCTCACACCTCATTCTTTGAACAATTACTGACTGTGTATATTGGTATGGTTGGTAGATTGTCACATTCTGCCGAGAACCCTACTATCTTTGCTGTTAATATCTAGTTAACCTTTTTACCAGTTATCATGTACGAAACCTTCATTTAATGGCTCTCAAACTGTTGCACTTTACGATAAAATATATAATACATCTCTCTCCCTTTTCTTACACTTACATAAATATTTTGTACCTGGTGTGCTTGCCAGAGATAATGTAGAATTTGTTTCCTTATTTGTTTAACACTTCTTTCACACTGCCTTCTCTCAAATGCTGCTGCTGCCATCTATTGTATAAGCTACAAAACCATTGCAAGCTATGCGATTCCATTTTGGCAAACTTGTTGGTACATCACTTTTCACCTTCTGTGTTATTGTTGCCACTTTCCTTCTCTCCCTGTTTAGTTGACACTACTAATAGTTTAGATTAACATAACAAATACGCTGTGTTTGTCTATGTACCAAAAAAAGGAATTAATTGTCTGTGCTGTATTACTCTGTCTCATCCTAAGCATTACATGTGAAAAAAAGGTTGTAATTACAATAATATGTCACAGTAGAAAAAAGGTTCAGTGATAAAAATGTATGAGTATGGAAAGAAGGAATGTAGAGCTGATACTCCCAAAAGACAGATCCCTTACCACCCCCCACTCCAAGCTACCCTCTCTGATAAGTTCTCCATTGAGATGCTGGAGTAACAAGTGTGGTTGCGTGACAGACAGAACCGAATTGTCATGGCTTCACTCATATGACACCCAAAAATTGATCCTAACTACACCCCTATGTATAGTCAGAAGAGACCAAGTGGTAACATGTATATCATCAGTAGTATAGTCATCAGTCTCTAAGTAAGTTGTTATTGTCAAAAATGTGTGTATTGTATTTTATGTAGTTAACTACGCTCCTGGAAATGGAAAAAAGAACACATTGACACAGGTGTGTCAGACCCACCATACTTGCTCCGGACACTGCGAGAGGGCTGTACAAGCAATGATCACACGCACAGCACAGCGGACACACCAGGAACCGCGGTGTTGGCCGTCGAATGGCGCTAGCTGCGCAGCATTTGTGCACCGCCGCCGTCAGTGTCAGCCAGTTTGCCGTGGCATACGGAGCTCCATCGCAGTCTTTAACACTGGTAGTATGCCACGACAGCGTGGACGTGAACCGTATGTGCAGTTGACGGACTTTGAGCGAGAGCGTATAGTGGGCATGCGGGAGGCCGGGTGGACGTACCGCCGAATTGCTCAACACGTGGGCCGTGAGGTCTCCACAGTACATCGATGTTGTCGCCAGTGGTCGGCGGAAGGTGCACGTGCCCGTCGACCTGGGACCGGACCGCAGCGACGCACGGATGCACGCCAAGACCGTAGGATCCTCCGCAGTGCCGTAGGGGACCGCACCGCCACTTCCCAGCAAATTAGGGACACTGTTGCTCCTGGGGTATCGACGAGGACCATTCGCAACCGTCTCCATGAAGCTGGGCTACGGTCCCGCACACCGTTAGGCCGTCTTCCGCTCACGCCCCAACATCGTGCAGCCCGCCTCCAGTGGTGTCGCGACAGGCGTGAAAGGAGGGACGAATGGAGACGTGTCGTCTTCAGCGATGAGAGTCGCTTCTGTCTTGGTGCCAATGATGGTCGTATGCGTGTTTGGCGCCGTGCAGGTGAGCGCCACAATCAGGACTGCATACGACCGAGGCACACAGGGCCAACACCCGGCATCATGGTGTGGGGAGCGATCTCCTACACTGGCTGTACACCACTGGTGATCGTCGAGGGGACACTGAATAGTGCACGGTACATCCAAACCGTCATCGAACCCATCGTTCTACCATTCCTAGACCGGCAAGGGAACTTGCTGTTCCAACAGGACAATGCATGTCCACATGTATCCCGTGCCACCCAACGTGCTCTAGAAGGTGTAAGTCAACTACCCTGGCCAGCAAGATCTCCGGATCTGTCCCCCATTGAGCATGTTTGGGACTGGATGAAGCGTCGTCTCACGCGGTCTGCACGTCCAGCACGAATGCTGGTCCAACTGAGGCGCCAGGTGGAAATGGCATGGCAAGCCGTTCCACAGGACTACATCCAGCATCTCTACGATCGTCTCCATGGGAGAATAGCAGCCTGCATTGCTGCGAAAGGTGGATATACACTGTACTAGTGCCAACATTGTGCATGCTCTGTTGCCTGTGTCTATGTGCCTGTGGTTCTGTCAGTGTGATCATGTGATGTACCTGACCCCAGGAATGTGTCAATAAAGTTTCCCCTTCCTGGGACAATGAATTCACGGTGTTCTTATTTCAATTTCCAGGAGTGTATTTTATAGTACAGTATATTTTGTATTTCCTTACCTACCCCATAATAGATAATAAAAACCAATCAATTATTCATAATCAGGAAGGAAACGTATACAATTTTGCAAACAAACATACAAAATTATATTTAATGTACTCAAAGAAAGTACATCATGCAAGATAGAATATTAATAGATTTAAATTTTAGACAATAGGATTTTTGAAAAGGAAGAAATTGCTCCATGGAAAACCACATATGAAGTAATAAAGCAATGACAAGAGAACCTGGTGGTCCTCAACCAGCCTATTCTCCAAAGAGCGTTTCCTGAGAACTTACATTTTTTTATCATGTGAACATTACAGACTCCCTTGTCTTGCCCTGTTTCTGGGTCTATTAGAAAAAGTGCTTTTGGATGTGGAATATCCACTGTTCCAAGTGGTCCACTGTACTTTGGAGAAGTTTTACTTGTTTCTCTTTTTAAATTAGTACTAGGACAGAAATCCTTGACTGATACCAAATCATTAACGTGCATAATTCAATTTTCATCGGATTTTCTTAATCTATTATGGTGCTCGCTTTGCTGAATTTCCTTTTAGCATATTCTATAATTCCTCGGCCTTAATGGTTTTTGATGGCAACCACAAAACAATTTTAACCTTTGTTCATCATATAAGTTTTATACATAGTTTCTGTGATAGACTTGTAGACATCTGAGTTAATTCATTTGATATGCTCTGGAATTCTAGAATTAATTGACTACATGTAGAGCGATAGGTTCTACATAAGCATCCAGTTTCCTTAATCATGGATACACAAGTATTCAAGTATGAGTGATATTTCGAAATAGCTACGTGTTTCGAACATTCTTTAAAGTTATTACTTGTAAACTGTGCTCCATTATCGAAGGGAAAGACCCTCTTAAACATCTTATTATGGTATCTTGTAACATTCTTTGAAAAATTGTAAGATTCTTCAAAAAATTCAAGTGTAATGTTCTTTATAAAAGTGTAACATTCTTCAAAAAAGTGTTAAATTTTTTATAACATTTAAGTGTCTCTTTGCCAATGAATGTGAAATGCATGATGTTAGTGTTATACAACTTTACTGTGTGATGAGTTGTTGCACAAATGCTATGCTTAATCAAAAAAATAAACAATTTAATTTGGAAA
Source organism: Schistocerca nitens (assembly GCF_023898315.1). Lineage (NCBI taxonomy): Eukaryota > Metazoa > Arthropoda > Insecta > Orthoptera > Acrididae > Schistocerca > Schistocerca nitens. Next base: position 557,748,635 of record NC_064618.1, on the reverse strand, counting down.
ACCAATACACAATGCCCATAAAGGAAATAAATCCTTCTGAAATTTACTCAGTATCGTGAGCACCGCATTGTATAGTTCCATACAATAAACTGACAAAATAATCTGTGCAAATAAAATAAAGTGTTAAATGTGTGTCAATTTCTAAGGGATCAAACTGCTGAGATCATCGGTCCCTAGACATACACACTACTTAAACTAATTTAGACTACTTTACGCTAAGAGCAACACAAACACCCATGCCAGAAGGAGGACTCGAACCTCCTGTGGAAGGGGCCTCATAATCCATGACATGCTACCTGAAACCACGTGACCGCTCCATGGAGCACCTGTGTAAATAAACCATGAAATAAATTTTCCTTAGCTCTAGAATCGCACAGTAGCCATAGAAAATATTCTATCTGGTCACAGAGAAGTGCAATGCCAGGCATAAAATACCTTCATACAAATAATATTAGTAGATTGGCTGATTAATGAAAAACCTTGCAAAAGTTCATTGAAAATACTGGATATTGAGTCAATGCTGTGCAATGCTCCCCACATTGAAAGTGTTACAAACATTAATATTTTTCTGATTCTGATTGAAAAATTATTTCTTTTAGAAAATATTCATAGGATTTAAATAAACATGAAATGGAAGAGGATGAGGTACTGATAGGGGGATATGCTAAGACCGAATGCTTCAGTTTGACATTGTGTTCAAAATAAAGTTTCACCTTCACAAAGTCTGATATGTAACATTTTACATTAAATGCAAAATAAGTGACCTTCTCAACTGTTCTACAATTCTCCCTTACTGTCATAATTAAAAAACTTCTATTGTTACATGAGAAAAAGCATGACATAGTTTGACAAAATAGATTCCAAAATTTAACTTCTCTGTATCAGGATTACAAAACACACAAAATATTACAAATCCAATACACCTGGTCAGCTTATACATTAAATCTGATGGAAAATATTTGCTTCCTACATTCAAGGGTCAGTATTGTAAAATTCAGACAAATACACATATTGCATTGCTGCATACTTAACACTAAATATACAAAATTTCGCTATCTTACAAATTTGTTCCAGTTGCTTTCCCTTTGAGCTACAGTATAAATTCATTACTCTTGTGTAATTGCCAGGGATAATGCTCAATATTTGTTACCGATTAGTACAACTTCAGTTCTTGATAATCTTATAGCCTCACAAATTATTAAACCACACTTTACACCTTTGTAGAAATAACTACGACCTAGCATATACTGGCTCTGTATGAGCATAAACAATATCATTCACCACTTCATTTTATAATTACTGTATTACACTACATGCATAGATCAACAACTAAATTCTATAGCTAGAAACTAGCTTTAAGTCTTACATCCTATGACAGACTGCTATGGCAACTGCTCCTGCATTATGCACAGTCCTACTTACAAGTGATTCTGCCACTTAGGCAACATCTTTGGTTCAGTAATGTCAAAGATACAGTCTCTTCTACACATGACAACTGTTTCAAGTCACTTTTCATGAATTATATTACAAAATCTGGCTCCACATACAAGTGCACCCATCACACAACCCTCCAGCGGGGTTTGTTAAATTTTCCATGTGGTTTGGCCATGCATCAGCATTTACAATATGAATAATTGATATTACTTAATCATTACAATATAATCCTAAAGACCATAGAAAGAAATATGTTACCATGTGACCAACATAACAGCACAAATCATTGAGCTCTTGAGCAAACTGATGTTCTGGGGCATAATTAGTAAATTTAAGGTCTGGTCATGTCATACACAAAATGTTCTAATTTCATGTTGCTAGAAGATGCATAACATTAGTGAATGTAGGAGAAAAGCATATCCCAAGTTGTCAAGAAAATAAAGGGAAAATGGTTAAGGAAAGTTTGGTGCATGAATGAAGCTTATAACCATGTAGCAGTGGCTCCATTATAAACTTCTTTGCAGTCTCACATCTAATCATTACCCTTAGTGGGTTGGTCCAGCGCCCAAGAACAGCTAAGCACATCATCATAGTATCATTCCAGTACAAAGGTACAGTTGGTACCTGACATCAGTGTGGTGATGATGATCATCAACACAACATTTTAAACTGAAGATTCTTTCTCGATCTATAATGTGCATAGCCACATTGATTTAAGTATGAATACTGATATCCAGTAGCTCCAATGCCATGAGCAGAGGAAGTAAATTGGATGAGGGGAAGATGGGAAGCAGTAAGACAGACAAGGTGGTGGAACATATCCTAATAAACGTAGCAAAATCTCAATGTAAGTTCTAAATCAACCTATACTAAATGTTGCAACATGACTACTTCTTGTAAATGTGGGACAAGTGAACAGTAAAGATACAATATCCTAACAAGATCACAAACTGGGCTAAGCCATAGTGCTGTACATTATGACATGTAAATTATATACAATACAATGACAAGTATGGCAACCATCTGCCTGTAAGTATAACAATTCTTCAGAAATGTGGCATCAGGCTGTCTGTGAGTGTATCAATACTAGCATACATGCTAAATAAACAAGACATAAAGGTTTAAGCAAACAAGGCAAGACAAAATTATTGGTAAAGATACAATATCCTAACAAGATCACAAACTGGGCTAAGCCATAGTGCTGTACATTATGACATGTAAATTATATACAATACAATGACAAGTATGGCAGACCATCTGCCTGTAAGTATAACAATTCTTCAGAAATGTGGCATCAGGTTGTCTGTGAGTGTATCAATACTAGCATACATGCTAAATAAACAAGACATAAAGGTTTAAGCAAACAAGGCAAGACAAAATTATTGGTAATGCGTAGTCCTACATATGACCTAAAATGGCCTATACAGCTAGCATAATGCATATAGCAGTGGTTAGACATATTAGAAAATTAGTGAGATTGCAACAAGTTCATTTTACACAGTATAAAATATTTAAAAAATAATAGGAAATACTTGTGATATGCCTGCATGTGGCCATTATATAAAGTATGCATATTAATCTAAAGTCATAGGTTGGCTACAAGTGTCCATTATAGAGTATGCATGAGTACATAGATACCTAAAATTGTAGTGTAAATTTAAAGTTCCTTGTTCTCAATGGCCATTTGACATAAATGCTTACGCAGAATCCTCATAAAATGTCATGAAAATCAGAATGATGGCTCGCAGTGAACAATTGACATAGAATGAATTATAGTCTAGGAAACAACATAAATTCCTTTATCTGCATCTTTATGTGTAACAGACAGGTCAACAAATAGCTTCATCTACCAAGTGCAGCATAATAGCTGTTAAAGTAGAGATACAGTATTTGTACACTGAATAGCACCCTCGGGACTGTGTACATTGCTGGTTGACAAATGATCTAATTCTATAAAATGTGCATAACTATAGGAAAGGATATGGAACAGATTTGTAGGGAAAGTGCCCTTGATCTCTGAAAAGAAACGATTGGCAGTAATTCGTCAGTCATAGGACATCACATAATGGTGCAGTTAGAACATATAATGAATTTGAGCACAGTATAGCTATACCAAAAAAAGAAAACAGTGCTAAGCATAGGATTGCTTACTGACTAAAGAAGGCACGATATAATAGCAAATAAACGAGATACTTAGGTGAAAATGAGAGTGTTACAAGATCTGTTACCTGGAAATAATGTTTCTAGGCTGAAGGGAGATGCAGTTATATAACGTCACACATTACAAGGCAATGACATCTGCAGTAATATAAGGAAAAATGGGAAGTGTTAAATGCAAAGTTTCAATCACAAGCACATTAATTCGAAAAGTACAGGTAAGACAAATTAGCCTAGAAAGGACACGACATACACAATATGTACATATATAACATGATAGCAAAGCATAGCAAAATTTGTTCATAATGTCATAATATCTCACCTTATCTCTGTGCAGTTCAGTGCACAAACACAGTTACATTCCCATTTCATTGTACCATAAATTCGAGCAGCGCAATGCCTTACACATTTCACATACATCAGAATAATTCTTAAAACTAAAACGTATAGCAAAGAAAATACTTAATATTAAACTTTACAGGCCATACTCTTAATGCTGAAAAAAAATTGAAAATAAATCGCTGCCAAGAAACAGTGACGTATGTGTATGTGATGTGTTTTCTCTTCATAGTCTGCATACATCATGCTTTTATACACGACTTTTCTGTACGCCTTCGAATGGAGCATCATTCATTCTGTACTGTACTTTTGTGCCAAAATGAAGCTCATTATAGTGGCTATTCATGAGAATATAGAGTAGTTTTGATATGCTGGAAATTTTTTTGTGTATTTAGTTCTGCAAATATGAATTGGATAAGTAGGTGCAATGAATCGATGTACAAGGTACAGTAATCTCTTAAATCTACACTGGTAAGGATTAAATGTGTTCAAATGTGTGTGAATTCCTAAAGGACCACACTGCTGAGGTCATTGGTCTCTGGACTTACACGCTACTTAAACTAACTTATGCTACGAACAACACACAACCATGCCCGAGGGAGGACTCGAACCTCGGAGTGAGAGGCCGCGCAATCCGTGATATGGCTCCTCTAACCGCGTGGCCCCTCCACTCTGAAAGGATAAAGTAGTGACATCATCAAATACAGAACTCCATAACAAAATAGAGCACAAAGCAGAGCATAAATGGAACATAGAAACCTCATAAAATACAAAGAATAGCTAGCCTAGCAAAAGAATTGTGAAAACATCAGATGATAGCATAAGTTCCATCACAAATGTCAGTATTGACACAACCTTTGCTCAGAGTACAGAACAATAAATTGGAGTAGTACAACATCAGAAAATTGGCAAATTACATGACAACAGTAAAGACAAAATAACATCAGATATAATTGAAATTAAGGTATACAACATGACATCAAAGATGGATGAACAAAAGGTATATACAGATCATATACAAAAGGACACAAATTGTTATGATAAAAAAATGGTTTGGATTACACTGTACAGCAGTCAGACCATCCGAAGAGTATGAGTTGGTGTGCACATGCAGAAAATAAAACATCTCCCTCAGTTGGGTTTTCATACAGATTTTTATGAAAACACAAAAACATGCAAGGCCTAAGTGTACGGCACGAGAACTGACCTGCAAGTTTCCTTACTGGGTATGTCGCCACCTGATAAAATGCTGAAAACAAGGTGTGTGAAACCAAGATACCAACAGAATATGTACAAGGATGGTAAATGTGTCAAATAAAATGTCTGGTGTATTTTATAGGTACGTGGACTCACATGTAGAACCAAAATAAGCATAAGCTGAGATTTACTTTGATGTAAATAACGACTTCTGCAAGACAAATGCCAAGTATCATTTTGCCTGAAAAGTACCAAAATATTTTATATATGAGGCTGAAGGGCGGAAAACCAATAGTTGCGGTATGTGTTCATCAAAATTCTATCTAGTGACGGAAATGATCCCAAGCAAAAGTTACTCTATAAAGTGCATGATGTTGCTGATATGATGATTTCCTCACGATTTCTCGTCTGTAAAGTTTCAATATGAATCGCATTGGGATGGGGAAGATCGCGTAACCTGAAAGGTCTGGAATGTAAAAGTTCAAATTCACTGCAACGACGTTTCTCTCTATTGGATAGGTAGTGAGTGCATACCAACACTTAATTGTCCTATGCAAGATTCCTGGAGGTTACTCACCTGTTTTTGTTGACGCTTGCGGCGCTGTGCAGAGCGCTTTATATTTTTAAGTGCGATTCCATAATTTCATGGTGATATAATCTTCTTATAGCAGGAAAAGATACAGTTTCACGAATTTTGTAAGGTGGACCTGTATTTTTCGACACAAGTTATGGGAAAGCACGGGGAAGTGGTTTGGGATGGAATGATGACGTCCTGAAAATCTGAAATGTGCTTGTCCCACTCAATATGTTTTTTGTGACAGGAGATATGACAAAGTTTTCCAGTCTCTTTCATGATGCGCCCTGATGGGTTTGAAGAAGCACAGTATCTAGAGATGAAAATGGATGTAATATTTCTAGTTTGCAAAGTGTGTTTCCATATTACTAATTGAAATTGCGGCCGACTGTCGGAGATTACCTTATGAACATATCAAACATGAGGCAAAAAATGTTTAGTAAAAGGATTAGAAACAGTTCTAGCAGGGCTTTTCCTAACGGAGGGAAAGATACAAATTTTGAAGTTAGTTCTACAGCAACGAATATATAACAGAAACCTGTATTAGGTTTTGGAATGAATGAAAGTAGTTCAACAGTTACCATATGTCTTAATTTCATGTGTACAATGGGGTTCAAAGGGGCAATGTGAGATACTGTAAAAGATTTAGCTTTTTGGGAATTTTTGCATGTCGCCAAGACTCATCGAATACCCTTTTCCATATTTGTGAAATGACAATTCTGTCATAGTATCAAAAAGCATTTTCGAGCACCATAACTGGCGTAACTCAAGTGTGTATACCAGATTAACTTGTTAACAAGTTCTTTCGATATGCAGACGTCCAGTTGTCGCTGTGAAGGCGACTGTGGAGAAACAGAATATTACTGTGCACGGTGTCGTAAGTTCTGATTGTAGTGTGGATCATATCACGCCATAGAAGTTTGATCTGTTTCCAGGCATCTTATTTGCTCAGCTCTCTGTCTATGTCTTTTAATAATGCTGAAATAAAATTTTAAAAAGTTACCTGTTTAATGTAAAGAAGGTTGAAATTGATTTGAGAAATATTAGCGGCTATTTCTTGCTGGTTACCGCACAGAGAGCTTGAAAGTGCATCTGCTACAGTATTCTGCGTTCCTGGGATGTAGACTATCGTAAAATCAAATTCCTGCAAATAAAGTTACCCATGACTAAGTCTGTCATTTATGAATTTAGCTGATAAAACAAATTGAATAGCTCTGTAATCTGTGTAAGTTGTTGTGTATCTGCCGTAGACAAAGTGACGAAAATTAGTGAAAGACCAAGCAACACTTACTGTTTCGAGTTCGGTGATAGATTAATTTTTTTCAGCCAATGTGAGGATGCAACTAGCAAAGGCTATGTTTTTGTTAACAGTTGTACCATTTTCCTCATTTCCAGAAACACATGGACGCCAAGAGCAGTCTTGGAGCTGTCTGTAGCAATCGAAAAATTCTTTGTCGGATCAGGATGTGATAGAAGTGGAGCGTTAAGTAGTGCACCTTTCAGATTGAGAAACACGGACTGCGTTTGGTCATTCCACGACCACATAATATTTTTACCAGTAAGATGACACAATCTAGGGGTATCTAGTGCTGAGTGCTGTATGAAACGGCGAAAACTTGATCAAACTGAGGAAGCTGCGAAGGTGTTTTTTGGTAGACGGAATTGTAATGTCACGGATCCTTGGAGTGTGTCAGGATCGAGCGCAATGCCGCCTGCCGAAATTACGTGACATAGAAATGTAATGGAAGCTTTGCCAAAATGAGATTTACTGAGGTTCACGTGACACCTGTAAGAAAAGCTTGCAGTAGCATGCGAAGAACAGAATTATGTTCCGACGAAGAAGGTTCGGCAATTTGAGTGTCGTCAATGTATGTGGTGATTCTGTCTTTTAATTCATGTGGAAGTAAAGCATTCATGGCACGGATGAATGCAGCAGAGCTAATTGTTAAACCAAAAGGTAATTTACAAAATTGGTAGCAGTTACCGAAACATAGGAATGCATAGTATTTTCTGCAATTGGGGTACAGTTGAATTTGACAGAAGCCAGATTTTAGGTCCAAAGTAGGACAGATTGATGTTCCATGAAATTGTTGCGAGAGCTCTACCAGCGTTTGTGGACGATCTGTTTCAGTATGATGATTTCATTGATCTGACATAAATCCAACACAAGATAAAGTGAGCCACCTTTCTTGTTAACAATGTGAAGAGGGTTAATCTACTGACTAAGGGATGGTTCAGTGATACCTTGGTCTAACATAGCCTGAAGTTGTTGGTTTATTTGATCTCTCTAAATGAACGCAATGGAATAATGTTTTGCCTTGAATGTATCATGTGGTTTTACTTAGACTTTGTAAACAAAACTGGACATGCTTCCTGGTACATCGTTAAATACTTCAGAGTGCTGTAAAAGAATATAGTCAGCAACTGTTGGCGTTCATTGTCGGTTGAAGCTTTACATTCACTTACCTTACTGTTGATCGTTTGCACAATGTCTTAACCAAATTCATCAGGGATATTGTTACTATGGAAATACATGACTGAAAAAAATGTCATCTGCCAACTGGTATTTTTAGATGCTGAAATGACCTTTACTCTGTTAATGTCTTGCTCCTCAGCTGACAATGTATTCTCAAAAGTAACAACTAATTTTTGCGAATCAGATCTCAATATAAACAATGACTTCTTAAAGTTGATAAAAGCGTCATGTTCGACAAGGAAAGCCATGCCAAGGATGACGTCGATTGTTAATAGGGGAACGATCCAGAAATTAGCATGAAATGTGTGGTCAGCAAGTATAAAAGGTAGGCGGGTTTGCAGTTTCACATCTACTCCCTTGGAGACTGCGCCTCAAACCTTCGTTTTACGAAGTGGAAAAGTTGGACACGTATTGTCGGCGCTAAATTTTTGAAATGCTGTTTCATTTATCACCATGACAGGTGAATCAGAGTCGATCACTGCAGAAAAGAAATACAAGTCAATTTTAATTTCAGCTATAAGATGAGAAATATTCTTTTCAGTATGGTGTTTCTATGTCCCTAATGTCATCGAAAGTTATGACATTTCCCTGAACAGTGGAATGAGTAGTAGAGTGTCATTATACGTTGTCCAATTGAACAATGTCGGTAGTTTCTAGTCATGCATTACTAGTGGGCTGATTGGGTTCAGAAGATTGCTGTGGTAGTTCAATTATATGTACTGTACGGTTGTTTTGGACTGCAGAATCCTGCGGTGGATGGAAACAAACACCCAGTTCATTAAGAATGAACTACGAGTGCTGAGGCTGATTCTGATGAAAGTTGCTGTTGCTGGAATTACACATAAATTGTTAGTTATTCCCTTTATATTTCTGGTGAAAATTACTTTGCTGTTGGTCGTTTCGCTGTGACTCTGACCACTGACTTTTGTGGGAGAAATTATTCCCTTGCAGTTGCGTGAAATTATTACACTGCGCTGTACTGGCAAAGCAGGTGGTGGCACACTGAAGTTCGGTTGAGCTTGTAGATCGTATTGTTATTGAATGTTTCCAGGCTGCTGGGGCCGCGGCAACAATTGCTGTTGGAAACTGTGACTGTTGGCGTCGAAATTCTGATATTGTTGCTGCTCCTCAATTTCTTGTTATCAAAATGTTGTCTCTTATTAAAATGTCCATGAAAATCGCTATCGGAATCAAATCTATTATTTCTCTTTTTATGGAACGGACGGGATTGCTCGTTGTAGCCGAATGAGTTTTGCCTTGATTGCTGTTATTAAAGTTCTTATAGACAAATGTGTAGTCCGATTGCTAAATTCCTAATAATTGCAATAAGTCCCTAAATGCTGAAATACTTTCCTTTTGCCGTCCAGTGAGAAGGGAAACTCGTAACGAACAGAGATGTTTTGAGATGCCCAACTGTATGAGTGCAGATTGGCTATACAAAATAAAGTATGAGATTTCTATACTTACGTACTTCTTGCACTAGTTATTTACATTGTTGAGTACCAGTAACAATTACGCTTAGACTCGTTCGAAGAGCTGTCAGGAAGCTACTTGAAAAACCAGCAAACAGTCACTACTACGCATGCGCGTTTACGTTGACGTCAAGAGCCCGTGCTTGGTGTCTGGGTTCTTCGAACGCATTTTACTGATCGACTATCACCGAGTGGCGAACAGCTGAACCTCTACAGGTGATTTTATAAGAATAAATAAAAATAAAACACAAGAACAAATAAACTGCTTACCTAACAATTATGAAAATCAGCAAACAGTGAACTAATGTGATCGGCTATTGAAAGACAATTGAAAAATACGCGGCCAGGTACCCTCACTACAAGCCATTTAACTATGCGCATGCGCGAAACTGGCAGCTTGACAGCATCAGAAAATTTTCCTCGGATAGCATCTGGCTACTTGATGGTCGCTCTTCAAACAGCTGGCATAAATTTAAACACTCATACCAACGTTTTGCTGCTTGCTTGAGTCCATACAAGCTTCGAATCAATCTGCAAGCATGTTCATCATCATAACCATGTGGTTGTTGTATGTAAATTTCTTCCTTCAGTTTACCATTCAAGAATGCTGTTTTAATGTCAGATTGTTTGATGTTCCAATTTCTTTGAACAACAACACACAAGAGGGCTCTCAGAGTTTCAAACCTAACCACAGGACTGAAAGTTTCAGCAAAATCAAGCCCTGGCCTTTGGCTAAACCCTTTTGCAGCTAGCCTTGCTTTGTACTGTGCAATGTCATTGTTATTATCCAATTTAATTGCAAACACCATCGATTTCCAATAGCGTTCCTTCCAGCTGGTAAATCAACTAATTTCCAAGTACCAAGCTTTTGGTGTGAGTCCAGTTCTTCATCCATTGCAGCTTCCCAATTTTCTACATCTGAGGATTTCACTGCTTCATCATAGTTCCTTGGAACTTCTCTCAGAATCATGATGGGTCGCTCAGGTTCATCTAGGTAACGTATTGGCCTTCTAACTGTTTGTCTGCCCCTCAAAACTAGATGAGCATCTGCATTTTCAGTCGTTTCTACATGATCTTGATGATCCAGTCTTGTAATATTTTCTTTTGATATTTCGTCATCATTAGAATCAGATGTTACTGTATAATTCATAGTTGATATGGCAACTACACTACTAGCCATTAAAATTGCTACACCACGAAGATGACGTGCTACAGACGCGAAATTTAACCGACAGGAAGAAGATGCTGTGATATGCAAATGATTAGCTTTTCAGAGCATTCACACAAGGTTGGCGCTGGTGGCGACACCTACAACGTGCTGACATGAGGAAAGTTTCCAACAGATTTCTCATACAAAAACAGCAGTTGACCGGTGTTGCCTGCTGAAACGTTGTTGTGATGCCTCGTATAAAGAGGAGAAATGAGTACCATCACGTTTCCGACTTTGATAAAGGTCGGATTGTAGCCTATCGCGATTGCGTTTTATCGTATCGCGACATTGCTGCTCGCTTTGGTCGAGATCCAATGACTGTTAGCAGATTACGGAATCGGCGGGTTCAAGGGGGTAATACGGAATGCCGTGTTGGATCCCAACGGCCTCGTATCACTAGCAGTCGAGATGACAGCCATCTTATCTGCATGGCTGTAACGGATCGCGCAGCCACGTCTCGATCCCTGAGTCAAGAGATGGGGACGTTTGCAAGACAACAACCATCTGCACGAACAGTTCGACGACGTTTACAGCAGCCTGGACTATCAGCTTGGAGACCATGACTGCGGTTACCCTTGACGCTGCATCACAGACAAGAGCTCCTGCGATGGTGTACTCAACGACAAACCTATGTGCACGAATGGCAAAACGTCATTTTTTTGCATGAATCAAGGTTCTGTTTACTGCATCCGTGTTTGGCGGCATCGTGGTGGACGTACATTGGAAGCGTGTATTCGTCATAGCCATACTGGGGTATCACCCGGTGTGATGGTATGAGGTGCACATTGATTACACGTATCAGTCACCTCTTGTTCTCATTGACGGCACTTTGAACAGTGGACGTTACATTTCAGATGTGTTACGACCCGTGGCTCTACCCTTCATTCGATCCCGGCGAAACCCTACATTTCAGCAGGATAATGCATGACCGCATGTTGCAGGTCCTGTACAGGCCTTTCTGGATACAGAAAATGTTCGACTGCTGCCCTGGCCAGCACGTTCTCCAGATCTCTCACCAATTGAAAACGTCTGGTTAATGGTGGCCGAGCAACTGGCTCGTCACAATATGCCAGTCACTACTCTTGATGAACTGTGGTATTATGTTGAAGCTGCATGGGCAGCTGTACCTGTACACGCCATCCAAGCTCTGTTTGACTCATAGCCCAGGTGTATCAATACTGTTATTATGGTCAGAGGTGGTTGTTCTGGTTACTGATTTCTCAGGATATATGCACCCAAATTGCGTCAAAATGTAATCACATGTCAGTTCTAGTATAATATATTTGTCCAATGAATACCTGTTTATCACCTGCATTTCTTCTTTGTGTAGTAATTTTAATGGCCAGTAGTGTAATTTGGTAACATCACTCTTCAATGATTGCTTCAATATTTCATCGTTGAATTTAACATCTCAGTTAACAATAACTGAATGCCTATCAGGAAGGTATACACGATAGCTGAAGTCATCATAACCAACTACATAACCTTTTAGAGAGTTGGCATCAAACATTCTCCGTTTCTGTGCTGGAATCCAGACAAAACATTCTGTCCCAAATACTTTCAGATGATTAAACTGACTCTTCCTTCTCAAAAATAATTCTATTGGTGTCTTTCCTTTAACCTTAGTTGGCAGAGTTCGGTTCAGAGTATGAGTAGCTGCAAATACAACTTCTCTCCATAAAGCTTTTGGAATATGCTTTGCTGACGGAAGCCATGAACGTACCATTTCACAGAGAATTCTGTTTTCACGCTCGGCAACTCCATTTTGCTGTGGTGTATATGGCATAGTCAAAGAATGTTTCAATCCAATTGACTCAGCCTATGTTCTCACATCATTATTGTCAAACTCCTTGCCACCATCAGTCCACAGTTGAGCTTGTGGTTTCACCAACTCAATAAATATTGGCAACTTCTCCTTTACATCATTCTTTTTCCATAAAAGATATGTCTGAAGCTTGAGAAGTAATCTTTAAAAACAAGAAAATATCGATGGCCACCTAAATCGTTTTCTTTCATTGGACCACAGATATCAGCGAAGATTATTTCACCTGGGCTAGTTAACTTGTCAACTCATGAACCAAAAACTAGCCTATGATGTTTACCTAGTATACAACCCTCACATAATTCATTATCTAACCTTACATTGATATCATGAGCAGTCAAAAATGATTGTACATGTTTTTTCTGGTGCCCAAACATTTCATGCCACAATTGAAGAGTATCAGAAACTTCCTTTACTACACAGGGCATTCCTTGCTTAATCACTTTCACTGTCAAGCGATATAGAGCATTCTTGCCTTTAGACAGAGCAATAGCAATTGGAATATTGTCTCTATAAAATGACCATATTTTACCATCATTTTTGATACTTTGATCAATACCTTTTTCTCCGGCCTCTTTAACAGAAAATAAATTACATGCACCATCTAGACAATACCATAAAAATTCAAAATATCGTCTGGTCCACTCTCCTCCATTAAATTTTTCTACATAAATACGACCACTCCCAAATGCTTCGATATGCACAATATTTTTAGCACTCTACATTTTCTGTGATACATCAAAAGGAGTGTATAAAACATACCAGTCTTGACGATTTGTAACGTGATGTGTCGCGCTACTATCAATATACCATTCGCCATATTCTGATACATCTACATTTGCAGGTAAATTACATACTTACAACAAAGTTTCTTCTGGAATTTCTTATGGCTATGTTTTCACAGCTGATAGCATTGCAGAACCACCACTAGGACAGTTCCTGGAGATATGACCTTTGCTTTTGCATTTAAAACACACTATGGCTCTGAGCACTATGGGACTTAACATCTATGGTCACCAGTCCCCTAGAACTTAGAACTACTTAAACCTAACTAACCTAAGGACAGCACACAACACCCAGTCATCACGAGGCAGAAAACACACTATGCCCATTTTGCAGTCTTTCGAAATGTGTCCAGTCTTACCATATGAAAAACATTTCTTCATATCGTGGTTGCTTGAATTTTGCACCTTTTTCACATCACCCAATGAAATTTTGCTTCGTTGCTGTGTAGATACACTTCCCTTGGTTCTTGAAAACGTTGCAGTAGCTACATTTCTTTCTTCTCTGTCTTGAATTCGCAGCTCATAATTCAAACACCTTTTCTGTAGTTTATGCCCTGTTTTGTCACCTTGTGGCAGATCATGTCAAGTTATGTAAATGTGACCAAATTCTTTTGGCAGTGTCTGAAGCAAATGTGCACACAAATAAGCTCCCTCTATTGGTTTATTTAGCATAGACATCTTTACTTGCACTTCGTCAAATTTTGCTAAATGACCTTGCATACCGCCTGACCATTCCCATTCGATATTGTGAAACTTATGTCGCAACAAGTCGATATTTTCAGCAGACTGAATATCATAAATCTGGTGTAATTTATCCCAAACATCTTTTGCAGTTTCACATGTACAGTAGCTAATCGAAGTAGCGGTTTTTTTCTAGTGAATTCGCCTTCGTCCAAGCACTTAATTTCGTTACATAATCTCCAACATTTGTATCCGGTTTCACAAAAGCTCCGCATACAACATCGTAAAGAGCGTCACATTCCAAGACAGCCTTATGAGAATACGCCAGGTAGCCCAATTTTCTTCGCCATTTAATTTTTCTACCTGTTGTTTTTCTTCAGTCATGATGTTTTGCCCTTCTTTTCTTTTTACGCTTACAAACATGTCGAATAAGTTCTAAACTGTCTGCAAAAAGGGTGATCGTGTCACAAGACATCTGCTTGAATTAGTCGATTCTGACACTACTAAACACGACTCAATTATATATCAAATCAATGCTAATCGGAACCACGCTCCTCTGCAACCATGTTAGGATAAATATATATAGATATATAACCAACGTCTAAATGATTGCGCAAAGATTTATTAAAGTGCCAGAACTTAATGTAACATCAGCAACAGAACAACTATATACTTTTTAAAACTTCCCAGATATCTAATACAATGAACAAATACATCAAAAATCCTAGCACACATGTAACAGAAAACAAATATGAACTTGTAATATTATTTACAATCTTTAACATTTAATAATAACGATGAGACAAGAATTCTCATTCAAACCAGGATACATTTATTATTCTGAGCAACCGTTTCTTTTATGTAGAAGATGGCACTGCAACTCACACATAACGCATTTGTCTTTCTGTTTCAAGAAATAAGATATGAACTAAATGTAAAAGATACCGACCCAGGTGCAAAGTGAGAAACACGTTAAACCTACAACAATGCGTTTCTACATTGACTTGAGACGTGAGTTATCTACAGAATATGGGCTGATACACTGGCAGACCAATAAGTGAATACAACTACTTTCGTGTATGTTCACCACTTCAGATGCTTATGGGATTCCTTGAAGATATGCAAAGAGTCAGAGTATACCTGAAACAGGAACATACTCTAACGAGAACTGTGATGGCTAACAATTCATAATATCAGGGAGAAAGTAATTCTGAAGACAGTAAATTGTGCAGGAGAAGTTGATCTGGAAAATGTAACATGCTACAGCAACACAGGAGAAGTACATGAGCTTTCTGAAGATGCTGAATTCCACTCCTCAGCTGTCATTAACTTTTTGTTCATGGGAACTATACGATTATCCAACTCTTCTGACTACATTCAGACAATCTCAGATGATTAAGATGGTACTTCAAGTTGAGACAACTGTATTCATTTTACTGGCGCTGCAGACGAAGAAGAAAGGAAACTTGAAGGAGGATTCGAGTGTATTTGGCAACTGCAAACTTACCAATGTCAAAGTGTTCTTCAACGCTGAGTTTTATCAATAAAATAAACAGATAAACTGGAGTATTATTGTGTACAGCCTCTTATGTGCCACGTATTTGAGGTTTCGTCCTTCCAATTATAAAGGAGATGATGGATTAGAATGCATACTCAGCACACAGAGATTTAAAGAATTAATGCCTATTGCTGCTGGAGACTGTTTGAGACAGAATGAATTGATCCATGGAGGACTGATTGATGTACATATAGAATCTATTACCTAGAGAAACTGCTGCATATGAATTATTGCTGTGTGATCACCTAATCAAGTAGTACCTACTGACTGGGATCATACAATAAATGTTATAAATTAACAAGTGATGCATCTCGTCTCCAGCATTTCGTGATGACAATTTTGATTGCAATCATATCACAACACTCAAGAGTTCCACAATTAATGAGGATGGTTTGTGCTTAAGGATGTGGCATTTCTAGCTTTTATGATGACTGGATGCATGATAGTGACATTCTCTGCAACTATGCGGCTCCTAAACCCTTTAGAATCATTAAATGTGCTAGGACTGTAAGTCTATATTATGGCTGATACACTATCACCATTCAGCGAAGTGGACTGAGTGTGGAACATCCCTCGAACATATGCTGGTAACGTTTCGGATTTTCGACCGCAACACTAGTGTCATTTATATCAAAGCCAGTGAGAAGGCATGTTGGATGTGAGAAATGTTCAAGAATACGTTTATCTGCAAATCTCAAGTCTTACAGTTGCCCATGAGTCCACCAATGCAATCAGATGTGTGGAAAAGAACAAGAAAAAAGACCTGGCCTTACGTCTACTTCAGATAACGTGAACTTAGTTTTCAGATGGATGACTAATAAGCAAGATTTAAAAAAATTATACATTTGACTTATTCAGATTTTCCTATTACCCCTGTGCAACAATAGAATTAATCTTTCGTTCATGGTATGTATGTTGTTTCAACCACGTATGTTCCCTATGAACTGGTTAGAGGACCGCAGGCAGAATTTTGGACAATTTTCGAATTTGTTTTTTTGAATCAGTGTCGGTCAAGTGCTTATAACTTACATTTTCCGACATGTGTGGCTCGGTAATCATATACCCACAGAATCATTCAATGAACTGTGTTACGTTAATCATCAAACCTGACACACTTCTTGGCATCCATTGCAGTGCATGATACGCTTACACTGGCAGGATGTCCTGCTGCCACAGTGGCAGTGTGTTAATTTAGGTTGGGCTGAGCTGGGCTGTTCTGCTTTATCAGCAGTGTAGAGTGTAAGACTGCTGAGGTGTAGTGAAGTGTTTTATGTGCACTGTCTGCTGCTCCATTTAGCTGTTTGTAAAGACCTGTTCTCGTGTCAGATATGTCATCTGATTTTTGTTAAGCAGATACATCCCATGTGTACTGTTGATGTGATCGCACAGAGATGCTCTGAATAATAACAGCATGTGCATTGTATATAAGTGATCTTATCGCCTCAGAGTGAAATGTAAATGTAATCAATACATTCGTTAAGAATTTATCACCAAGGCCCATATTTGTGCAAATATAAGACATTCAGGCAATGTGTCTGGTATATTTTTTGCTATTATTTCGTCATGCAGGACCTTACTGTGCCTGTGTCAATATCAGCTCATTGGGCAGCAGTAGGTCTGGCAGATGCAGTCCGGTCAAAATTTATCAGCACCCTGCTCTGACTTTACCAGTACTAGCTCTGTTTGGCAGCAGTAGGTGCAGCTGGCAGACAGTGTTTGTGTCTACATCTACTATTATACTCTGCAAATGACAGTGAAGTGCATGGTAGAGAGTGTGTCCCATTGTACCAGTTGTTAGCACTTCCTCATATCCCATTCATGTATGGAGCCGAGCGTTCTAAGGCGCTGCAGTCGTGGTCTGTGCAGCAGGTCCTGGCGGAGGTTCGAGTCTTCCTTTGGGCATGGGTGTGTGTGTTTGTCCTTAGGATAATTTAGGTTAGGTAGTGTGTAAGCTTAGGGACTGATGACCTTAGCAGTTAAGTCCCATAAGATTTCACGCACATTTGAACATGTATGGAGCACAGAAAGAATGGTTATTTAATTGCATCTGTAACTGTGGTAATTTATCTAATCTTATTCTCGTGATCCACTTGTGAGCGGTACATAGGAGTCTGTTGTATTCGAACAGTCTTCAGTTAAAGCTGGTTCTTGAAACTCTTTAAGTAGGCTTTCTTGGAATAGTTTAAGTTTACCTTCAAGAGTCTTCCAGTCCACTCCCTTCAGTATCTTTGGGACACTCTTCCATGGATTAAACAAACCTGTGACCATTTGTGCTGCCGTTCTCTGTATACATTAAATATCCCTCCTTAGTCCTATATGGTATGGGTCCCACACACTTGAGCAGTATTCCAGAACTGGTAGCACTAGAACTCCTTTGTGGGTTGATTGCATTTCCCCAGTAATCTACCAACAAACCAAAGTCTACCACCTGGTTTGCCCTCTACAGAGCCTATGTGATCATTCCTTTTCATATCAAACTGTGATTCACGATATTATAGTCATATGCTACTAGGTTTTTCGTTTTGTGAAATGCACAGTTTTACATTTCTGGACACTTAAAGCGAGTTGCCAATCTTTGCATCACTTTGAAAACTTATAAAGATCTGACTGAATATTCGTCCAGCTTCTTTTGGACTATACCTCTTTACAGATAATGGCATAACCCACAAAAAGTCTGAGATTACCACAGGGCAGAGCAAATAAAAGTGGCCCAGATGAGTGGATACGTTTAGATGTGAGTGTATGCATATAACTGCACCTCGTGGCGCACACACGACAGAAAGAGCGTAGTATGGGCTCTGTCTGTGTGAATGGAATAGTGGAAAGGGGGCGATGGTACTCATTGTGGAGCAACGAGTGTTTGTCGTGGAAAGTTACATGATAGCAAAGTCATGGAAACACTGTGGTCAGTTGTTTTCTGAGAAATGTAATGGTGTAAAAGTGCCAGAAAACAGTGCTATGCAACACTTTCTCTGAAAGGGGGTCAGATAGGACCTGTTTCGAAAAAGTCAAAAAAATTCCGAAACGTGCCCATACACCAGAAAATGTGACTGCAATTCTCCAGAAAATGCTTCAGAGTCCTACCAAATCAATCCAACGCCTGTCACAAGAGACCAGCATGTCATGTTGATCATGCTTATGAATACTCCTCATCCACCTGATGTACCTCCACATGCATCCCTACCAAGTGTCTGTTGTTCATGTATTAAAACCAGCAGATGCTTCTCAGTGCCTCCAGTTTTGTGAATAGCTATTCACTGAGATAGCCATGAATGGCTTGGAAATGTATCTTTTCCTTGTGTGTGATTAAGACTGGTTTCGCTTGACTGGTTATGTCAGCTCACAGAACCACAGGTTCTGCACACCAGAGAATCTGCATAATTCCCGCAAAACACTACTGCATGATCAGAAAGTTAGTGTCTGCCTTGCAGTGCCTGCATGCCCCCTTATTGGCCCCATGTTCTTTCACCAGACGCTGGCGTCGACGTGTTACATTGCCAACATTTTGAAACCATTTGTTACAACGTTAACAGAGGAGGAAAAGATCTACAGTTACTTCAAACAGGGTGAAGCAAGTGCCCATACATCTGGCTGAATCTCGGAGCACATTTATACAATCTTCATGCCTGACAGAGTTGTTAGCAAACGACAGTCTGGTGGCACCCCTAGCTGGCTACCCAGATCACCTAACCTCTCATTGTGCCACTACTTTGTGTGGGGAGCCCTCAAATCTAAGGTGTATCGCAACAACTCTCATAGTCTTCAAGAATTGCAGTAGAATGTTTCGGATGATACTGCAGCAACTCCAGCAGTCCAGCTACAATCCGCCTTCAACAACTTGCTGACCAGGGCCCAGAAGTGTCAAGAGTGGTGGTCACTTTCAACATCTGCTATAGTCAGGTTAGTAGTGTATTTCATTTCCTCTGCTGTCTTCCTCATACCCTGGAACTCTGTTCTCCAGGCTACTTCAATTTTAATTTTGTCCATGAGGTCGTTCATATTCAACATCAACAGAAAGGATCCTAACACACTTCTGTGGCACACACCAAAAGTTACTTTTACATCTGACAAAGACTCACCATCCAAGATAACATCCTGTGTCCTCCCTACCAAAAAACCAGTTACAAATTTTGCTTGCTACACCATATGGTCATATTTTGGACAATAAACGTAGATGTCGTACTAAGTCAAATACTTTTCATAAATCAATACTGCATCTGCCTTACTGCCTTGATGCAAAACGTTCGATATGTCATGTGAGAGAAGTGCGAGTTGGGTTTCGCATGATCGATTCTTTGGAATTGATGCTGATTGACATGAAGGAGGTCATTCTACTCGAGAGACATCATTGTGTTTGAGCTCAAAATGTGTTATAACATTCTACAACAAATAGATGTCAAGGATATTGGACAGTAGTGTTTTTTTGGATCACTTTTACTGCCCTTCTTGAATGTGGGTGTGACCTGTGCTTTCTTGTAAAAGCTGGACACAGTTCTTTTGTTCGCAGAACCTGCGACAGATTATAGTTATAACAGGAACTAACTAAACTGGAAATCCAATATATAATCTGATTTCACTTAGTTGTGAACAGCGCTGACTCTAGCATCTTTTACTCATCTTTTCAGTGGTACAAGGATTAAATTGGAGCCATTTCCCCTTTCTTGTAATGGAAAATTTGGAAACAGAGTGAGGAATTTAAAGTTTGATCTGCTACTGCCAATTTTAGATCCTGTCTCATTCATGAGTGGATGAACAGTAACTTTGGCCCTACTAAAGGCCTTTACATGTAACCATAATTTCCCTGTGTTCCATGAAAGACCATTTGACAATTTTCTGCTTGTTAGCGAAGCACATTTCATTCAGTATCTCTCAATCTACAGTGTGTTCAGCAATACCCATTACAAACTTCTAGAACTGATAGAGCGGAGTGAGTACGTAATATTTTGAGTAGGAAGCCATGTCCATAAATATACCATTACCATGCTACAGCCGTTCGATAACATGTTTGCCTGGCAGATATGAAACAGTGCAGTCATGGTTGTGGAGGGGGGGGGGTTGTGTGGTATTGGCTGATATCATCTGACGTCCATCCTTCCTCTCTGACCTGGTTCATGCCTCGTTCACATATCTGTGAGTGTTACAGCAACATGGTTGAGTACATATTTGCAGAATACACCTGCATCATCCTTCTGAATGGCGGAGCTCACAGTATTGGAAAAACTGCTCGTCGCTTTTATAAAGATCATTCTCCAAAATGTCTGACTAAATTGCATACCCTTTTCGCCACAATGACGCAGTCGCTTCGAGAAAATGTACCTTCACCATTAGCAGGCGTGACTTTGGTGCTCTAAGGAGATACCACACACCTGGATTGGAAGAGGCCATTCTGTATCACGTTTAGGCGAACCAATCAACGAATATTCAAGCAATTTCCTTATATGAGCAATTTCCTTATCTAATAATCAGTGGAACTGTGAAACACCTGATGTACTGGATCACACCTAATCAATTACTTAGAAGAGTGGTCGCTTTACAAGCATGTTTTCAATTGGTTGTAGCATGGGAACGGTACGTTTCTGGATATGGGTTCCAACTCAAAATATTATCTACTCACTACTCTCTACAAGTCCTAGGAGTTAATAAAGGGAATTTCCAAACATCCTGTACAGTCCTATGCTTTCTTTTACACATAGTGATGAGAACATTCGAATGAAAACAATCGATTCAATCGATTGTTGAAAAACAATCGATTTATTCGGTTGTAGTTTTACATATTGGTTGAATTATTTATTATGTTTTTTAGTGAAATCAGTATGTGGCAGCAACCAAATAAAAACAATCGTTCAGCTGGTTGGGCTACTCTTTCATTCTTTTGAATGAAACTAGTATGTGGAGGCAACTGAATGAAAACGAACATATCAGTCAATTGCAGTTTTACCTGTCAATTAGGTTATAATTCATTGATTTATTTATTTATTTTAAGAGTGAAAACAGACAGTGGGAACAACTGAATGACGAGATTCGACAGCGTTGTAACTTTTCACATTGACTGAATTATTCATTCTTTCTTTTCAATTGAAAACAATCAGTAGTTTTACTGTCAGTTGAACTATGTATTCATTATTTAACTGAAACAATTCCTTAGTGTTTTAGCTGACTGAGTTATCCATTCATTTTTCTGAGTGAAAGTAGCCTGCAATACTGTAGTTAGTTGAACTAAAGCAGTGCTATATTATACCCCCAGGGTTAACTGAAGATGTATCGCAGGGGTATGCCAAATTTAAAATAAGCAGCATACATGTTCATTTAAGTGTGCACTGGCTGGAGTAACTTCGCTTTTCAACATTTAAGACTGATTCATGTATTGTTGTGGATTAATTGTTCCAGGTACCATTAACACATAACTGATTAAGCTAGCGTATCGTTGGAGTAGACCTGCCATCACTTAAACTCCTGACCCCAAAGAAAAACTTCGAAAACCCCAGATATCGGATTATTTTTCCAGACACACAAAAGTTGGTCACTGGCCATGATGTATCGAAGGGAGTGGGGACATGAGACGGAGAATGCTTCTTCATTTGAATTCGATGCTAACAATGACAGCAGATGGGCGTGTCTTACTTATTGGCAGATATAAATTTTGCACAAGAGTAACAAGGTTTTGTGAAAGTGCAGTGCAGAGGCATTCATGTTCAAACATAGTACTCATCTACAGTAGGGAATATGAACATAAATTAAATCAGTTTTAATACTGCTCAGCGAGTAGAAGGCAAATGACATTTAAAATATTCATTTTCTTTGTGGGCGAGTTTGCATCATGGTACATGCAGTTGAGCATTGTTGGTGTCATCTTGTTGTTTCAATAAGGAAGTATGGAAAATACAGTGTGCTCATAAGTGATCTTTACAGCTTTGATCACATGGGGATAGATAAAAATGTGCGGTTTGTGGCATAATGTTCATACACACCTAATGTTGGCTAACAGAGCTCACTGTGTTAAGGTGACCATATTTTCTAGACCCAGATTCGGGACTCATTAAAAATTTTGATATTGCAGAAAAAAAGTCTTAATTGGATGTAATAAATGCAATCTATCAGTTTAATATTTCATAAAAGCATATTAATTTATGCTTTATTAGTGTGTTCTAAGATGAAAGAGTGTGAAGAGATGTACGGCATTCATCAGTGCTGTAAATTTTCTTCAGCATATCTGTATTCTTCAACAGCATATGAGAACATTCAACTCAAGTTTCATCATAATTCACTTCAGTCATTAATGTTGATGTCATAGTTTGTACAACAAACTGTGTTTTGTCACTGTTCCATACATTACTCATTTGGGAAAATGCGCTTTCAGTGACAACATAATGATACATGTGAAATGAACGACTATTTCAGGATAAATCGTTTCATAATTGTTAAATATGCGATAAATAGGACTCCCAAATTGCTTTTGAAAATGGATGATCACCTTAAATGTGTGTGCCAGCTGTAGCACAAAGGATATCTAAGAGATGCCCTCATTAATGTGTGTTATTCCTGCTCTGATACAAGCTCACAGTTCATGCTAGCCCCACCAAAGGAAAAATATAATTATGTTTTGCATGACTTGAGTGTCAGTTAGACCTGGTCTGTACCAACAATTTCACACACTGTACTAACCGCTGAGGGGCTAGGGCTGTTAATAACTAACATGGGGAAATTAGAAAAAAATAACTTTAGATGTGTGTGAACATTATACTGCAAACCATACCTTTCTACCCATTCCTAAGTCTGAAATATTCGTGATAAAAGTTGTAAACATCGTTTTGGAACATACTGTACGTGTATAGAGGAGCGTCTAGGGGTGCTTCCTGCTAGGTTTTGAACAGACTAAAACGATGAAACTATCTATAGTTCGGTCATTATTTAATTAATGTTAACTAGTGTTTATTACAATCTACACTCCTGGAAATTGAAATAAGAACACCGTGAATTCATTGTCCCAGGAAGGGGAAACTTTATTGACACATTCCTGGGGTCAGATACATCACATGATCACACTGACAGAACCACAGGCACATAGACACAGGCAACAGAGCATGCACAATGTCGGCACTAGTACAGTGTATATCCACCTTTCGCAGCAATGCAGGCTGCTATTCTCCCATGGAGACGATCGTAGAGATGCTGGATGTAGTCCTGTGGAACGGCTTGCCATGCCATTTCCACCTGGCGCCTCAGTTGGACCAGCGTTCTTGCTGGACGTGCAGACCGCGTGAGACGACGCTTCATCCAGTCCCAAACATGCTCAAGGGGGTCAGATCCGGAGATATTGCTGGCCAGGGTAGTTGACTTACACCTTCTAGAGCACGTTGGGTGGCACGGGATACATGCGGACGTTCATTGTCCTGTTGGAACAGCAAGTTCCCTTGCCGGTCTAGGAATGGTAGAACGATGGGTTCGATGACGGTTTGGATGTACCGTGCACTATTCAGTGTCCCCTCGACGATCACCAGTGGTGTACGGCCAGTGTAGGAGATCGCTCCCCACACCATGATGCAGGGTGTTGGCCCTGTGTGCCTCAGTCGTATGCAGTCCTGATTGTGGCGCTCACCTGCACGGCGCCAAACACGCATACGACCATCATTGGCACCAAGGCAGAAGCGACTCTCATCGCTGAAGACGACACGTCTCCATTCGTCCCTCCATTCACGCCTGTCGCGACACCACTGGAGGCGGGCTGCACGATGTTGGGGCGTGAGCGGAAGACGGCCTAACGGTGTGCGGGACCGTAGCCCAGCTTCATGGAGACGGTTGCGAATGGTCCTCGCCGATACCCCAGGAGCAACAGTGTCCCTAATTTGCTGGGAAGTGGCGGTGCGGTCCCCTACGGCACTGCGTAGGATCCTACGGTCTTGGCGTGCATCCGTGTGTCGCTGCGGTCCGGTCCCAGGTCGACGGGCACGTGCACCTTCCGCCGACCACTGGCGACAACATCGATGTACTGTGGAGACCTCACGCTCCACGTGTTGAGCAATTCGGCGGTAAGTCCACCCGGCCTCCCGCATGCCCACTATACGCCCTCGCTCAAAGTCCGTCAACTGCACATACGGTTCACGTCCACGCTGTCGCGGCATGCTACCAGTGTTAAAGACTGCGATGGAGCTCCGTATGCCACGGCAAACTGGCTGACACTGACGGCGGCGGTGCACAAATGCTGCGCAGCTAGCGCCATTCGACGGCCAACACCGCGGTTCCTGGTGTGTCCGCTGTGCCGTGCGTGTGATCATTGCTTGTACAGCCCTCTCGCAGTGTCCGGAGCAAGTATGGTGGGTCTGACACACTGGTGTCAATGTGTTCTTTCTTCCATTTCCAGGAGTGTATTTATTTCCAATCTATAGAATTTCCTGAGGCACCAAAAAAAGTCCAATTTTACCCCAGACAGACGTACAGACATCCTTACAATACGCCTCTGGACGTCCTCAAGGTAGGAGCAATCCTGTTAAGTTTCGACGTACTGCAGACCTACTTGGGGGTGCAAAGCTCAGTGCAATGGTTCCATCAAGGATAAATGAAGAAGTGAGGAACCACCTTGCCTCGTTTTAGCGACAGTTTGCATTCCGTATTATGGGCAACATGTGATGATGTTCACAAATGCAAAATCATTTTAATATTCTGCCATTTATTTGTGTAGATGGTAAATATTTTGTACAAAAAATTACTCATTGGTTGCCTATGTATGCAAAACGTTTTCAGTTTTACAGGCAGTATCATAGCAAGTAAAAATTCAAAAGCACAAATTTTCTGGATTGTCAGTATGGTGTTAGGAGTCTGCATGGGGATGGGACAGGCTTGATACTTATTAGTCCATTTTAGAACGGTGTTATATTAAAAAGTTTTCTATTTAAATAGGTGTTTTCTGCTTTTTAGTCTTGTGTGTGTGAAGTTTTTCAGTTGATTCAAAACATTTTGATGAGCTTACACCAGAGATATATGGCAAACTTCAGTTTCTCTACAACTGAGTCAACCAATATATCACTTCCTCCTATGCATATCTCACGAAAAGACCGCGAATGCCAAAATTAAAGAGAATAGAGCTCATAACGAAGCTTAGCAACAATCTTTCTTAACTATGAAACATTCGTGACTGGAAAAAGAAAGCAGGGAAATAGCAGTGGTACACCAAGTACCTACTCTTCGCTACACACCACAAAAGAAAGTGAGTTAATATTGGCTTGTCATCTAGTTTTGAATTAAGTTGAGAGTTTCGAGTCTCTAGCTTATAAGGAAGTTATTTAAAATCAACAGTAAAATCTGTACTGAAAACAAAAACAGACAAGAATCCGACCTAATAAAAATCTGTTAAAATGTGACTTCATTTATACTTGTAGATACATAAAATGGCAGTACAGCACCAGCTATAAAACTTCTAAAACCAACCAAAAACTGATATTTAATGCCACAAGGACGAAAATTCGTATTTCAGTAAGTAAATACATATATTTTGAACATACTATATTTTTATAAATATAACTGTCATTCACATCTACTTGAAATTAGATAATCTATTTGTATCTGAAAAAGTTGTCAACTCTATTCATGGTTAATGTATAACAGAAAAATCAGAAAAATTAGGTAAATAAATTCACTCAAATCCGGTGAATGAGTGAAAACATTCATATAATAGCTCAACTGGTGGAGACTTGTTTCAGTTGGTTGTCTCACATTGAATGAAATCACTCAAACCTGGTGAGAGAGTGAAAACACTCATACAATGGGCACAACTGTTCGAGACTTGTTTCAGTCGGTTGTCTTACATTGAGTGAAGCCCCTTAAACCCAATGAGTGAGTAAAAACATTCATATAGCTGCCACGGCTGCAGAGACTAGTTTCATTCGGTTGTTTCACTTGACTGTGAAAATCGACTGAACGAAAAAACAATCGACTGACCAATGAGTTGTAAAAACAGTCTTTGTTCCGTCACTATTTACACCTGTTATATCAATAGACTCTGTTTCTTCAGAAGTTTCTTTACAGTGATAGTATGCCATGGAGGATCTCTCTCATTAACAACTGTTCTACTGGGTACAAAATGGTTCAAATGGCTCTGAGCACTATGAGACTTAACATCTGTGGTCATCAGCCCCCTAGAACTTAGAACTACTTAAACCTAACTAACCTAAAGACATCACACACATCCATGACCGAGGCAGGATTCGAAACTGCGAACGTAGCAGTCGCGCGGTTCCGGACTGAGCGCCTAGAACCGCGAGACCACCGCGGCCGGTCTACTGGGTACATACACTGATCAACCAGAATATTATGATCACTGACCTTCTGTCGATATAAACCCAGCGTCACCTGGCATCACCTAGCTAGGAATGACTGCTAGTCAGACACACACAGGTGAATGTAGTATCAATGAGTGTGCTGTCTGTGTGTAAAACGTGGAAGGCACACAATCTATCTGAGTTTAACCGAGTGCAGATTGTGATGACCCGGAGGCGAAGCACGAGCATTTCGGAACCTGCACTACTTCTTGGGTGTTAGAGGAATGCTATGGTGAATGTCTTCAACATGTGGCGAAACCAAAGTGAAACCACATCCAGACGTTGCGGCACTGGGCGACCACCGCTCATCACAGAAGTTGGATGTTGTAGGCTAGGCACACTGGTAAAACTGTGGCGGAACTAAAATCAGATTTTAATTCCGGGCAATGTATATGTGGGTCTGTACACAGAACACCAAACACTCCTAACGATGGGCCTCCACAGTCAACGACCCATGGATGTGTGAATGTTAACAACACGACAACAACATCTGATCATCAGCACTGGACGTTGGCGCAGTTGTAGAGTAATGCATGGTCTGATGAATCCTGATACCTTCTTCATCACGCTGATGAGAGGGCGCGAATCCGTCATCTTCCAGGGGACCAGTTCCTTGACACCTTACTGCAGGTGCAGGACAGAGACAAGCTGGTGGCGGCTCCATTATACTCTGCGTCACATTCACATGGACATCTATTGGTTCAATCGAGCTTGTGCAATGCACCATGATGGCTAAGGAATATCGTACACTGCTTGCTGACCACGTACATGCCTTCATGACGATCATGTTTCCTGATTGCAGTAGCCGGCCATTGTGGCCGTGCGGTTCTAGGCGCTTCAGTCTGGAACCGCGTGACCGCTACGGTCGTAGGTTCGAATCCTGCCTCGGGCATGGATGTGTGTGATGTCCTTAGGTTAGTTAGGTTTAAGTAGTTCTAAGTTCTAGGGGACTGATGACCACAGATGTTAAATCCCATAGTGCTCAGAGCCAAGCCTGATCGCAGTAGCATTTTTCATCAAAATAATGCTCCATGTCACAAGGGCAAGAGAGCGATGAAGTGTTTCAAGGAACACAGTGATGAGTTCCAAGCTATGTGCTGCTCCCCCAACTCGCTAAATCTGAACATGGTCGAATACATCTGGTATGAGATTGAATGTGGTATCAGAGCTCATCATCCCGCTCCACGGAATTTACGGGAAGTAGGTGACTTGTTTGTACAGATGTGATGCTAAATCCCTCCAAGGACATACCAAGCCCTCACTGTTTCCTTACCATGATGCCATGACGTGTTGCTGCTGTTATCTGTGCTAAAGGTGGACGATTGGATAGATGATCATAATGCTCTGGCTGATCAGTGTATCTGTCCAGTGCATGATCAAATATTCTTTTAAAAATTGAGCCATAGCTCCTCTTAATGCTCCTGCTCTGTGCAACAAGTTTTAAGTTCGTCGTTGAGATATGACACTAATGCTTCTTTTTGTGTAGTTTATTTTTTATATAGTTTACTGAACATATCTTTCAACTTGTTTTAGTTACCCTTATGAAAAATTTGATTGAAGTAGACTGATGTCTCTCATAAATGGACAGCGAGGCTTCTAATGCAGACATAAAAACGCCAATAAAGAGATAAGCCACATGCACTGCTCTAGCTTAGCGCATTGTTATTAGAGATGTTTAGTTGAGAATTTTTAATTGCAACAAAGCTAACTGCTATCGCTCGTTAGATGATTCATCAAATTTTATGAAATCTCAACTGAATGCTGGAAAATGCGAAATTAAATGTGTGTGTATTTATATGGCCACTTTGATCTCAGAAAAGTTATAGTCGAGTCATTTCTTATTTATACTTTTTTCACAGTTGGGAAAGGGGGGGGGGGAGTGGGGAGATATTGATCCCTATCAGGTAGCAGACTGGCAACATTTTAACATATGAACTCTTCTACAATCCTACTTATCTTAAATATCTTTTTTTATTTCTTTTGTGTGTGTCCAAGGACAATTCAGCACCTTTGCTTTCTGATGAGTGGTCTCCTTTAATCCGAAATTATTTATATCTTTAAAGCCAGGTTCACACACACAGCTAATGTGACGCCACAGCTTGTGACTTTCTGTAGTTGCATCGTGAGCTACCATTCACACAGGATGCCATAGATGCTATGTAGTCGCACAGCTTTCAGTATGGCATCAATTGAAATCATATGCAGACTAGACCTGTGACAAGAGTTAAATACAATGGAGACGAAACCCGTACGTCGGATCCGAAAATAGATTTCTCACAGGGGCCCCAAACATGTGTATAAAAGAAATAACACTCGGAGATGAAAACCCTTTCTCCAATGGCTAACTAACCAACAGCTGGCATGTAAATATTATCAGCAAACGTGCCACTCTTCCAAGATTTTAGAATTTTATTGCATTCGTTGATATAGACATTTTGAATAATTAATTTTTAGTTTAACAGCTGCCACATCACTTTCTTGCATATAAATTCACAATTACAATGTTCGATCTCACAAATCACGAAGTTTATACGACTCGCTTTTTTAGGTTTCATATGTTAAGTTTATTTATTCAAAAATCTTTTAAGATTGTAGGATATGTCATTGGTCTGGAAACATTGCCCCCTCCGCCATACACACGCACTGCTGCAGAAAATTAAACATAAGTTGCTGTTCTTGTAGTTCCAGAAGCTGTGAACATGCCGATCACTGCTTTCACTTTTTTCAGTAATAAAATGATAACACACTGATGAAATCGGATGCAATACAACTGCAATTACTTCACGAAATATGTCACCAGGGAATAGTGGTGGAAGAAAAGTGGCGGAATAAAGTACAACCAAGTTGAACTGTTTGTGGTTGCGTCCTTTAAGTTGCGCCACCAAAACTTTTAAGTTCACCCACAACAGAGTTGCAACTGCAGTATGCCAACATCTGTGGCGACACCTTTTGTGTGTGCGAATTCGGCTTAAATCTCTGTGCGCTAGAAGTATAATCTGTGGGAATAGGAAGGCGTATGACAGCTGCTGTGCAAAGTGTTATGATTGGGGGTTAGAGAATAGCGAGAACTGTTCAGCTATTTCAAATGTTGTGTAGAACAGTAATTTGTTGGTGCTTAATATTACTGAGCTGTATAGAATGTGCACAGGTTTGTCGTTCACACTTGTATTTAGAAAGGTAGTGTTTAGTAAGGGCCTGTTTTGATTAATTATACGTCGAATAAGTGACGTATGGATGTTGCCCTATATTTTCATTTACGGTCTTAAATGATTGAAAACATTAAAACTATTTCTTAACATATAGTGTTTGGTATAAGCTGAAGAATTATTTGTAATGTTTTTGTCTCGTTTGCGTTTTGAATGGTGGTAGGGTACAGACTTCGATGGCCTCTTTTTGTAGAACTTAATCATATCACATCACCTTTAGCCTTCGCTATAGGCAAATGCAAATTGCACCACAGAGAGTATTATTTCATTAGACTATCCGATCGTCAGGTTGGAGCCACATGCCGTTCTAGGCAATAAACGGCAAGAAGTGCGTCAGAAGTTTCAAAGGAAACGAATTGTTAATGCCAATATGCATAAAACGTTGAATGTCTCCTTAATCTGTCGGCTGACACTCATTTTAACACTGTCACACCTTCTCATTTCTTAACCGGCTGAGTATGTCAAAGGTTTTAAATAAAATAACTAATGTTGTCCATTCATTCGTATCGTCACCTGCCGTGTTGTAGAGTACTGACATTAATTTGCGACTTGTGCAACCTTTTTAAATCCGTTTTCTGCCTGATTGCAATTAAGGTTCCAAAACGGAAAATATGTTTGAAATCACAATATCAAATCCTGGTCTATTAAAGTTACCCAGTACACACAGAATTTGTCAACAAATGTGACGGCTATAAAAGATATTGTAAGTCGTAATAGTTTTGAGTAACTCTTGCCCATATTTTACATTTGGGGAAAAAGGCTGTATTTAAGTTGCTGACTGGACTGCCAAGCTTCACCACAAAAACATACTTCTCATATTATAGTCCCTCTGCAGCTATATGAAATAAATCAGTTGCAAGGTATGTTCATGGAACCTTCTTTTCTTTGTAATCAGTTCCTTAAGTTACGAAACGTGTATAAAGTTGCTGTATTCAGTTCATGATGGGACTAAAAAAACTAAAGTTTATTCTCTAAATTTTCTTGTCTCCCTTCTCAGCAAGATCACATGAATTACATTATTCCACAACATGCATGCTGCCAGTTACTTGCTGTGGCTTTGCATTTTAAGTAAATTTTATAACAGTGTATTTTGAATGTTACTTCTTTTTATCTGCCAAGGCAAATTTTCTATGTACGTTTTCTTCAGTTAGAGTATTTTACTGCTGCCCCACTTGGTAATACTGACCTAGCGCCAGAAGCAGACATTGATGGTTGTATACAATAAATCAAGTATAGTATGTAGGTTCCAGCTGGGTAACAGTTAAAATGGCTTAATCACATGGATAAACTAATCAAGAAATTCACTTCAGCATGTTATGCCCTTAAAAGTATCTCATTGGGTTGATCTAAAGATAAGTGTGTTGGTTTATTTTGCATATACTCACACTGGCTTATGGAATTGTCCTCTGGGGAGTGCACAAGTAAACAAAGCATTTGTTCAGCAGAAGCAAGCAGTAAGAATTTTGTGGGAAATAGGTAAGTGTACATCTTGCAGAGACCTTTTTAAAGATCTTGGAATCCTTACTCACTTCCAAATACATTTACTCAAAAATTATGTATGTTGCTGATAAAATCGATTTCAGATGACCTTTGATATCCATAATAAAAATAATTATTGGCAAAAAAGTGAGGTAGCATTGTGGTTAGCAAACTGGATTTGCATTAGAGGATGGCACTTTGGTTCTGTGTCCAGGCATCCAGATTTAGCTTTTCCCAGATTTCTGTAAATTGCTCCAGGCAAATGCCAGAATGGTTGCTTTGTAAGGAACAGTTGATTTCCTTTCCCATCGTTGACACAGTTTAAGCTTGTGCACCATCTCTGATGACCTCATTGTCAGTTGGACATTAATCGTATTCTTCCTTCCTCTTTTCCCAGTTGTCTTCCTTTTGTCCAGCAGCGAATAATTTTCAGATAGACTTTGCCTTCTTGTGTTCAAAATGGAATTATGGCCTCTGTGGATAAAGTATTCAACTATCTACCACTTAATGAAAAGCAAGGAATTGGGACTCTTAACAGTTAAAAAAAAAGTACTTAATTAGCCATTCTCCCCACAAATTATTGATTTAAATCCAGGGGATGAGATGGTGACAGCTGCATGACAAGTAGCTGTAGCATGAAGCTGCAGGGCAATGCTGTAATATAAATAGGACTTGGTATTTATGACTGTAAGAAGTGATAGTAACTTGTTAACACAGTATAGGCCTACTGTTTAAGTTTTTATGATGTCTTCATCTTATGTTAATGTATATTTTCATTAGGTCCATATCCCTGAAGATTCTTCTTGGAGGTCTACAGAACACCGTGGATGAATGAATGCACCAACTCGCCATCTCCTCATCCCGCTTCCTCTAAACTTCAATAAAATCTCTTCAGGTTGCCAGCTCTGTCAGTTAGAAGAAAACAATCTGAAGTTTTCCCAGTGTATCCAGTTTGAACAGTTCTCGGGTACCCAACCGGGTCGTGTCGTAATTTCTCCACAATATTTCGGCAGATGTACACTCTGCGATCTTCAGGTGGTTCCTGACAAATCGTCAGGAACCACCTGAAGATGGCAGCATGTACGTTTGCCGAAATATTGTGGAGAAATTACGACACTACCTGATCGGATACCCGAGAACTCTTCAAATTAGAAGAAAGCACTTAGGCTTTCGGTGGCCATCTCCATCATCAGGGGTTAAAATTACTCACTGTTGGGGCTGGCATGGTGTTCTCCTCTTAACTCTTGATGGTGATGACATGACGGTATATAGCTTAGCCTGAGGTCTGGAACAGGTTGCAAAAGTGGTTAAAAGAAAAAAATAAATGAAGGTTATGATAACAGAGCGGTCTATAGCATAGCCCAAGAACCCAATTCATTGTCTGTAACATTTGCTTAAAATTCAATACACTTTCGTGTGTGAATAACTAAAATTGTAATGTAAATTCAGAAACATAATATTGAAAAATATAAAAAAAATCTGTGTTGGTTCATATTGTACACTGTTAAACAGAAAAATACCTGCATGGTATTTACTCTTTATCGTCGTCTTGTAAGGATTTACATAGACATCCTATTACCACCAGGATCCTTACTCATCACTGTTGCCACTGCCT
The DNA here is from genome assembly GCF_023898315.1 of Schistocerca nitens. Taxonomy (NCBI): domain Eukaryota; kingdom Metazoa; phylum Arthropoda; class Insecta; order Orthoptera; family Acrididae; genus Schistocerca; species Schistocerca nitens. The sequence goes on along the minus strand of NC_064618.1, from coordinate 557,715,318 downwards.
CCCCTTGCTCTAAATCCTCCATGCCCGTGACCTTGCCACTTTCGAACACTACCTTTTGTAACATCCTTCATACCCCAAATCCACCACCTCATTCCTTATCATCTGACTAATTAAATTTTACGTATATTTACTCCTCTGAGGGTAAGGTGTACAAACAGATCTAGTGGAAACCTTCCTAACTACACCAAACCCTCTGTCTGGCTCAGGTTAATTGATGATATTTTCGTAATCTAAATGCAGGGTCAACACATTCTATCCTCGTCCTCCAGAGCCTCAATGCCTTCTCTTCAATTCCTTTCAACTGGTCATCTTAAGCCCAAAGTGCCACATTCATGGACATTGATCTACACCTCAGAGGGCTCTATCCATACCAAACCCACTAACCACCAAAATGCCTGCTTTTTGATAGTGATCATACCTTCCACACCAAAAAATCACTCCCACATAGTCTGGCCATGCATGGTTAATGCAGTGATGAGAATTCCATTGTTCAGTATGCAGAAGGTCTCACTAAGGGCTTTGCAGATAGGCACTATCCTGCAAACCCAGCCCACAGACAGATTCTGTGGGCCATATCCTCATGTCCCTAATCCTCCCCCCACCCCCAGGAATCATCTGCAAAGGAACATCTCTCATCATTGCTCAGTGTCATACTGGACTGGAACAACTGAACATACTCTTCACCTGGGCTTTGACTATGTTTTGTCATGCCTGGAAACGAGGAACATTCTTCCCACCCCTTCCAGAGTTGTATTCCTCTGCCCACCCACTCTATGCAATGTCCTGGCCCATCCTAATGACACACATACTCCCAACACCTTGCCACATGGCTCATATGTCTGCAGAAGACCCAGGTGCAATACCTGTTCGGGACATACAGCCAGAACATCCTACTCCAGTCCCATTACTGGCTTATTGTATCCCATCTAGAGGCAGGGCTACCTGTGAAATACTGGGGCTGTCGCAGTTTCTGCACGGCACTTTATTTGAACATGACTGCTAACCAGCTGTTGACCTCCATGCAAGGCCATTGCCCAAATGCGGCCAAGATTGGAGGAATTCTCTGCTGGGAGCAACAATCTGGGTTTCAGTGGCTGCTTCACAGACTGTGCCATCTGCCGCCTCCTCTCCAACAACAGCTGCTGTGGACTGTATGGATGGGACTTATCATTGTGACACATCCTTTGTTCCCATACTCCTCCTTGTCTCAATCTCTGCTAGCACCCAACCTGAGGACCAAGCCTTCATGCATCCTACGCTCAAGCCCTCTTCCCCACTCTCCCCCTCTTCTGTTCTGCTGCCCCCTCCAAATTCACTCCTCTATGTGCTGCGCTAATTCAACATCGCCAGTGCCCATGTTGCTTTCATACTTCTTCCACCTATCACCTCTCCCTCCTGCATTCCTAACCTTTGCACACGCTGGCTCCCTCCCATCTGTCAGTCGCCATACTTCAAACCTTCCTTCCACTCCCTGCCCCATTTCTCCCCTTCCCCACTCTACTCAACACAATCCCTCATTCAAGTAAAGCTGTAGAACTGAAATATTCCAGCATTTTTCTCCTAAATTATTTACATTCTACCAGGAATTTCAATTATCATATTTGAAAGTTTATGAAATGTTTTTGAAAATACTGTTTGGAGCTTTTTTTTATTTCATGATACAGCTCTTCTGACTTCACTTCCAGTTTGTTATGAATGATGGATAATGTATTAAATACAGAATGAAGATGGAGATTTCATGCTGTGCTACAGATCACTTTGTCACCACAAGATTCTGCGGTGTGGCAACATCACTCTTGAACTTTCTACTGGACAGGTCTTGATTATACTGCCATTTATTTTGCTTTTGGTGGTAGTTTCTGATCCAACATCACAGAGCAGCATATCTAGGATACATATTTTAAGCTGCAAGTGTTGCCAGGGGCAGAAGTAAATTCTGACCCTCATTTGTTGATTAAGAAATGCAGATAAAAATGAATAAATTGCAGAAAGTTGGGCAATTAAGATGGTGGGACCTGGATAAGGTGAAAGAATAATTGGTTATAAAGAATTTCAAATGGAACAATGAAGATAATAGGCAACTTCGAGAAATGAAATAGTGAGGACAATAGAGGATCAAATAGATCAAAAGACAAGGTCAGGAAAATTCCTTGGGTAGCACAAGAGAAATAGAATTAAATTGATGAAATGATAAATATAGATGTTACCTGTAGGAAAATAGAGAAGCAGCTCTATGAATGTCAACACCTCAGACTGTAGGCCAGTACTGAGCAAAGAAAATAAGCTATATGTGGAAAGTGAAGGGGAAGTAATAGATGAGGAGTTGGGAGATTTAGATTTTGCAAGAACTTGACAGGGAGACATAAGTCAAAACATTTTGGCACCCACACTAGATGAAATTTCCTCAGAATTATTAAGTTTTTTGAGTGAAACAAACATAAGACTTCCTCTTGGTATGCAGTGTAAGAGACAGGTGAGGTAAACTCAGACTTAAAGGTTGTAATAATCTCAATGCCAAAAGAAGCAGGCACAAACAGGAGTGTGTTTAGCCAAATTGTCACTTTAATAAGTCATGGCAGTAAGTTAACAATGTAGGAAAAAATAATGCTACTTACTGTAAAGAACACTTGTTAAGTTGCAGACAAGCACAATGAAGACACTTATAAAAACCTTTTGGCCACAGCCTTCATCAGCAAAAGAAACGCACACCATTCTTACTTACAAGCAAGCGCCCCCCCCCCCCCCCACACACACACACACAGACTGCCAGCTCCAGCACATTGGGCCAGAATGCCATTCTCTCTTGAGCTGCTGAAGTTAGCAGTCATGTGTGCATGAGGTGTGCTTGCTTGTATATATGAATGTTTTTTTTCTCTTTCTGATGAAGGCTATGGCCAAAAGCTTGTTGCAAGTGTCTTTTAACTGTGCTTTTTTGACATTTAATGAGACTTCTTTACTGTAAATAGCGATCTGTCTTTTCCTACATTGTTGATATTCCTATCTGGAGTTCTCCCCCTGCCGGTTCGGAGGTTAGTATAGGCCCGAGGTATTACTGCCTGTCGTAAGAGGCGACTAAAAGGAGTCTCACTTTTCGGCCCTATGAGTTCAGGTCCCCTTCTATGGCTTGACCTGCCACTATCAAAACTCTACAGAAGTGCAGGCCATGTGGGGAAGGACGCCTTACATGGTGCACGAGTTAACCATAGTACCCTTAGATTCGATCTCCTGAATCTCTTGTCATGGCTTTGCATCTCCACCTGCGATTCAACTATTTTGGCGAGGAAACTTTTGCAGGATATGTCATCTTCTTCAGTTCTCTCTGTCCTCTTTCACCCCATGACAGTATTAGATTTCTCTGCACCCAACATCCAGCATGGTAGCACGGTAACATGAATTAATTACATGCTGATTAAACCACTGATAGAAGCCAGCTTGTGGGAATATCAGTTTGGATTCCAGAGAAGTGCAGATAAGTGCAAGTCCGTACTGACCTTGTGACATATTAGGCTGAAGAAGGCAAAGCCACATTTATAGTATTTATACATTTAGAGTTCTTTTAATAATTTTGAGTAGACTGCACATTTTAAAATTCTGAAATTATCATGGATAAAATACAGTGAGCGAAATAATCTAAAACTCGTACAGAAACTGGGCTGTGGTTATAAGAATCAAAGGATGTGAAAGGGAGGAAGCAATTGAGAATGGGACAGAACATTGAGCTAGCACTAAAGGAAACAAAGAAGAAATTTCAAGGCCGAAGAAATTAAAACTGAGTACTGTTATAAAAAAGTGAAACTGATGGTTACATTAAGATTGGTTATTCTGTAACAACGAGAAATTATCTGAAAGTGGGTGACATTGCCCAAAACTGGTCATGAAATAATAAAAAAGCAGTGATCAATAGACAGGAAATAAGCCTATTTTCTAAAGCCTTTGAGGTTTACTGCCAACAACAAAACTAAACAAGGCTAGTGAAATGTCACCAAATTAAATCAGATGATACAGAGAGAATCAGATTATGAAATGAAAGTTATAGATGAATTTTTGTATTAGAGGAGCAAAATAACTGGCAATGTCTGAATCAGAGATAATGTAAAATGGCTTGCAAGAGCAAGGAAAGATTTTCAGAAAAAAGTGTGTGCACTTTTTTTTTGGGGGGGGGGGGGGGAGAGGTGTAGAAATAAACATTTTAGATAATTGGAGATTAGCTTATGAAATGTGGTACAACGGAAATATGCTGAAGCTGAGGTTGACAAATTGGATAATTGTTAAAGATGTACTGAATCAAATTCAAGAGAAAAGAAATTTATGAAGTAGTTTGATGAAAAGACTGGTTTGGCTGGTAGATAAGCATCAAACCAGTCTTTGGACAGACAATTTCTTCTTCAGAATTCCAAAGAGTATATTGGAGTTCATATAATCTAAAACTTGTTCTAAAGATAAAAATGCTTTTGATGTTGGTTTATTTTCCTTAAACATGCTTTCTAAGATATATCATAGTTGGTATTATCTTGAATGTTCCTATGATCGCTAACTTATATTCCCTGATACTGGCTTCCACCGGTGTCTCCCTTCTCCTGTAAAGAATTTATGGTAGTATTTTGCAATAATAATATATTAAACTGATATTCAGTAACACTCACACCTTTCAGTACTTGCTTTTTTTGGTATTGAGAAAATTATATTCTTCTTATCTTAGATTATTCTACCTGCCTAAAGTATCCTACATATCAGCAGGAACAGAAGAATCTTAATAATTAAAAGTAGTTGTCTGCTCCAGGTGCTTGGTTTGGTTTTTAACACTGTCAAATTTTTCTTGCAGTATTGTATTCTACTTATCATTTCATCTTCTACTTTCCATAAATTGTTTAAAAGTTTCTTTTGTTTACACATTCTTATGTATATTCCTAGATTTCTTGCATATAGCATCTAAATTTTCCTTAGTCATGTATAAATCTGGAGCTTTGTAGTTCTTCTGTAGCCATTCCTACTTTGCCATATTGCACCTTCTTCCAATTGATTTTTAGGCATCTATCTTAGTTTTGCCCCTTTCATTTGCTTAATTTTTATATTTTCTCCTCCAGTCAATCAAATTTAACACTGTACATGTTGTTAAATGATTCTGCTGGTGCTTTGCCCCCTCATCCCTCCCATCTCCCTCCTCTTCCTCCTCCTCTTACTCCCACACCCTTTGCTAGCTTCGTTGATTCATCTCTCAGTGCTATCCTTTAATCTTTTATTGGATTCCATTTCTTTCCTTTCTTTCAATTAGTTGTTGCCTAACCCGCCTTTTGAAATGCGTAAACTTATCCAGGCCCCATCCACTTAATTTTTCACCATTTCTCTTCAGTTGCTTTAGTTTTAGTTTGTATTTTATAACTAATAAAGGCGAGACCAAGAGATGAATACACTAAGCAGATTCAGAAGGATGTAGGTTGCAGTAGGTACTGGGAGATGAAGAAGCTTGCACAGGATAGAGTAGCATGGAGAGCTGCATCAAACCAGTCTCAGGACTGAAGACAACAACAACAACAACAACAACAACAACAACAACTAATAAATTATGGTTAGTCCTCATTGCTCCTCAAAATATTTTATGATCTGAAGTCCTTTCTAAATTTGTTTTGTCATTGGATAACCTATTTGAAACCTTCCAGTGTCTACAGGTCTCTTATATTTATACAGCTGTTTTTCACAGTTTATAAACAGTGTCTACCTTTTTTAAATTGTGCTCTGTCAAGAATTTTTCCTCATTAATTTCAGTCCCCCAAGTCTCTGTTAATTTTTTAAAATTTCATCATCTGTGGCACTATTATTTGATTTTGCAGAGATAACATCACAAGCGACCAGAAAGCATCTTCTTCCTGCCAGTGCATGCTAATTCACACAAATCTAACTTCAACCTTTAAAATTCTCTAACCTTCCAGTAAGATTAAGGGGTCAAACATTCTTTGCTCTGACCTGTAGAATGCCAGTGTGTGTTTTATTATTTTATTTTTTTATGACAGTCATCCTAAGATCTGAATGGGGAACTGTTTTGTCCAGGAGGATGCAACAGGTAGAGCTGTATCTCCACAGGAATTTGTACAGTTGCCCCTTGCTGTCAGCTGTACCATTGTATTACCCAGCAGTACCATGCATGCTTGAGATACCCCCCAGGGGATCCACAACTCTTTTGTGGATACGTGCGTAGCGAGCACGGGACCCCGAGCTGATGTGGCCTTCCTTCCTTTCCGGGCTGCATACCTTCCCTTTCCGCATCCTTCCCCATCCCCCATCTTCGCCCCCCCCCCCCCCCCCCCCTCACCTCTGGCTCTTTCCTTCCTTTTCTCCCCCTCTGGGGGAATGGTTTGTGCCTACGTCCGGAGACGGACGCTTGTAAATGTACCACATTCTTCGCCTTCCTTACTTGTAAGTCTTCGTTCTTCCTTTGTCCTTCTCTTTTCCCTACCTCTTCTCTCTACCCTTTTCTCCGCTGCGGCGTTTGAGACCTCTTTTTTCCTTTCCCTTTCTCTTTCTTCCTCCCTGTGCGTGTCTGAAGGCCGACCCACGCACTTCCATGCGTAGCCGGTGACGGGGTAACGCGTAATTCCCCGCCCCGGGTAGACAGGTAGGACACGTACGTACCCCCTGGTAACGGCCAGGCCCAGGGAGGGGTGATTACCCGAGCTGATACCTTCCGAAAGTGCCGATTGGTCCCTCCGTCCGTTTGTCGGGAGGTGTGACCTGAGGTGTGAACAATCACCTAAGGCGGGAGTGCCCTCAGAGAGGGCCCCCACAAGGGAGGAGCGCGCCATCGGAGACGCCGGTAATCATGGGGGATTCTTCCGCAATGGTTTCCTCACCTTCCACTATGTCTGCACACAAACGTAAGTTCACTGAGTCTCAACCACAGTCAGTTCTTCCATCGTTGCCACAGTTCCTTGTTGTTTCTCGGTCTGACGAAGGTCATGACTTCTCCACAGTCAACCCTTTCATTATTCAGAAAGGTGTCGACGCAATTGCTGGTCCTGTAAAGTCTTGTTCCAGATTACGGAATGGCACCCTGTTGTTAGAAACACACAGTGCCCTCCAGGCACAAAAATTGCTGCGTACCTCACTACTACACACTTTCCCTGTCCGGGTGGAACCGCACCGTACCTTAAATTCCTCGCGTGGAGTAGTTTATACACGCTCCCTCGATGGACTGTCTGACGAAGAAATTCAGCACTACCTGTCAGACCAGGGCGTAACGGCTGTTCATAGGGTTATGAAAAGGGTTGACACGAAGATCATTCCAACCCGCACTGTCTTTTTGACATTTGACAAAGTGCAACTCCCATTGAAAATCAAAGCAGGCTATGAGATAATTTCCATTCGTCCTTACGTCCCAAACCCTACGCGTTGCTATCGGTGCCAGCGATTCAATCGCACCAGCCAGTCCTGTTCTAATCCGGCCAAATGTGTTACGTGTGGCAGGGATGCCCATGAGGGTGCTTGTCCACCTCCATCCCCTCGCTGCATCAACTGTATGGGTGACCACGCTGCTTCCTCTAGAGATTGCCCAGTTTTTAAGGACGAAAAGCTCATCCAGGAAATAAGAGTGAAGGAAAAGGTGTCGACCTTTGCTGCTCGGAAATTATTCGCCAGTCGACAGCCCACCGTGCCTCAGACAGGCAAATACAGCACTGTCCTTGCTTCTCCTCGGCCAACAAAGGAGGCGGCCACGCAGACTTGCGACCTCACCTTTAGTGCCACGGTCGTCCGATCGGCCAGCGCAAAGATCGCCCGTTCAACTTCACCACTTTCGCCTGCCCACTCTTTGGCTCACCCTTCGTCGGGTTCTGCTAAATCTCGAGCCCAAAAGTCAGACACCAAGTCTTCGAAGAAAGAGCATACTCGTGAAGAGTTTTTACGTACGGCAACTTCACCACCATCGGTTCCTCCTTCCTCTAAACCTCATACTTCCAAGAAGGCTACAAAGAAACCCAGTTCCTCTCCTTCTCCGCCAAGGCGTGTCCCATCCACAGCGCCACCTGGCGGAAATCGCCCGCGGCCGTCTTCTGTGTCGCCGAGGCGCACTGCTGGTGGCCGGTCAACCGGCCGATCGCTGGTGGCAGGAGCTGCTCCTGACCAACCTATGGATCAGGATCTTCTGCCTTCGGCTGAATGCCATTCCATGCTGTCGGTCGCAAGCTCTGAGCAGTCGTTGAGTTGACAGCACCCTTGGTCACATTCCTCCATTTTCTGTTCACCCTATGTCCATTATCCACTGGAATATCCGCGGCATTCGAGCCAATCGGGATGAATTGTCGATCCTCTTACGATCCTACTCGCCGGTCATCTTCTGTCTTCAGGAAACAAAGCTGCGTCCTAATGACCGCTTTGTTCTCCCTCATTTTCAGTCCGTCCGATATGACCTCCCCTCTGTGGAAGGCACTCCAGCCCATGGAGGACTCATGATTCTTCTCCATGATACTCTCCATTATCATCCAATCCCCTTAGACAGTTCCTTCCAAGCTGTCGCCGTCCGTCTCTCCCTTTCTGGATACACGTTCTCTCTTTGTACTGTATACATTCCATCATCCACACCGATGGCACGAGCTGATCTCCTTCATCTTCTTGGTCAGCTTCCACCCCCCTATTTGCTGGTTGGGGACTTCAATGCCCACCACCCGCTTTGGGGATCTCCACATCCTTGTCCACGTGGCTCCCTATTGCTAGACGTCTTTCACCAAGCGGATCTAGTTTGCCTCAACACTGGGGTCCCCACGTTTTTGTCTGCCTCCACGACAAATTTATCTCATTTGGACCTTGCGATAGGTACTGTTCCGCTTGCTCGGCGCTTCGAATGGTTCGCCCTTGATGATACACACTCGAGTGACCACTTTCCATGTGTCCTTAGGCTGCAGCCTCACCTGCCATATATGCGCCCGCGACGCTGGAAGTTTGCCCAAGCCGATTGGACACTTTTTTCGTCTCTAGCGACATTCGATGACCGTCGCTTTCCCAGCGTCGACGATGAGGTCACACATTTTACCGACGTTATTCTTACAGCTGCGGAACGTTCAATACCACGCACCTCCGAATTGCCCCGGCGCCCCCCAGTTCCTTGGTGGACCGAGGCATGCCGTGACGCAATCCGTGAGCGGCGACGTGCTCTTCGCATTTTCCGTCACCATCCTACTTTGGCAAACTGTATCCGCTATAAGCAACTCCGTGCGCGATGCCGTCGCGTCATCCGCGATAGCAAGAAGGCAAGCTGGCAATTCTTTATTAGCTCCTTTAACACCTTCACTCCCTCATCGGAAGTTTGGAGTCGGCTTCGACGGTTCTCAGGCGCGCCTAGTTTCTCCCCGGTCTCTGGGCTCACTGTCGCGCATGATACCTTAGTGGACCCCGTCGCAATTTCTAACTCATTGGGTCAGCACTTTGCTGAGATTTCGAGCTCTTCACATTACCCGCCAGCGTTTCTCCCGAAGAAACGTGCAGCGGAAGTGCGACCTCTTGCTTTCTCCTCTCAAAATCGCGAAAGCTACAATACTGTTTTCTCCATGCGGGAACTCCAACATGCCCTCTCTTCTTCTCGCTCCTCCGCCCCTGGATCGGATGGTATCCATGTCCAAATGTTGCTGCATTTATCAACCCATAGTCTGCGTTACCTCCTTCGCCTTTATAATCAAATTTGGACCGACAGTACCTTTCCCAGACGATGGCGGGAAGCTATCGTCGTTCCCATTCCGAAACCTGGAAAGGACAAACATCTCCCCTCTAGCTATCGCCCCATTTCTCTCACGAGTAGTGTCTGTAAGATTTTGGAGCGTATGGTGAATTACCGTTTAGCTTGGTGGCTGGAATCACGCAGTCTTTTAACACCTGCCCAATGCGGATTCCGAAAGCATCGCTCTGCAGTTGACCATCTTGTTGCTCTCTCCACTTATATCATGAACAATTTTCTCCGGAAACGCCAAACGGTAGCAATATTTTTTGATCTGGAGAGAGCATACGATACCTGTTGGAGGACAGGCATCCTCCGCACACTGTTCTCTTGGGGCTTTCGAGGCCGGCTGCCCCTTTTTCTTCGCGAATTTATGGCAGAGCGAACATTTAGGGTGCGGGTGAACACTACTCTCTCCCGTACTTTCTCTCAAGAAAACGGGGTACCCCAGGGCTCCGTGCTGAGTGTTGTACTGTTTGCCATCGCTATAAATCCAATTATGGATTGTCTCCTTCCTGACGTCTCGGGCTCCCTCTTTGTGGACAATTTTGTGATCTACTACAGCTCTCAACGGACCAGCCTTCTTGAACGCCGTCTTCAAGGATGTCTCGATCGCCTCCACTCTTGGAGCCTCGAAACCGGCTTCTGTTTTTCTCCCAGTAAGACCGTTTGTATTAATTTTTGGCGACGTAAGGAGTTTCTTCCGCCCTCCTTACGTCTAGGTCCTGTGAACCTTCCGTTTTCAGACGTCACTAAATTCTTGGGTCTTATGTTTGACAGAAAACTGTGCTGGTCCTCCCACGTTTCCTATCTTTCGGCTCGCTGTCTGCGAACGCTCAACACCCTCCGTGTCCTGAATGGTACCTCCTGGGGAGCGGACCGAGTGGTCCTTCTCCGCCTCTATCGCGCCTTAGTGCGCTCGAAATTGGACTATGGAAGCATAGTCTACTCCTCTGCTCGGCCGTCTATTCTTCGGCGTCTTGACTCTATCCACCACCGTGGATTACGTTTAGCGTCTGGAGCTTTTTACACTAGCCCTGTGGAAAGCCTTTATGCTGAGACTGCTGAACCTCCGCTGTCCAATCGGCGAGCGGTCCTTCTGAGCCGTTATGCTAGCCATCTGTCTTCCATGCCTGCTAATCCAGCCCATGACCCTTTTTTCGACGCCTCCTTTGATGTAGGGTATGCAGGCCGCTCCTCCTCCCTACTACCCCCGGGAGTCCGCTTCCGTCAACTGCTCCATTCTCTTTCCTTCAACTTTCCTAAAACCTTCTTGACAACTTGGGGTACAGCACCGCCTTGGCTCCGTCCCCGGATCTGTCTGCTCCGTGATCTTTGTCAATTTCCCAAGGAAGGTACACCTTCACTTGTTTATCGTCGGGCATTTGCTGCTCTATGTGCACAAATGACGGACGCCACCTTTATTTACACCGACGGCTCGAAAACATCGTTGGGTGTAGGGAGTGCCTATATTGTTGGCGACGCCCCAAATCACTTTCGGCTTCCCGATCAGTGTTCGGTTTATACTGCGGAGCTTTTCGCTGTTCTCCAGGCTGTCCACTACATCCGCTGCCGTCAGTGTATACAGTACGTAATCTGCTCGGATTCTCTCAGCTCTCTCCTCAGTCTCCAAGCTCTTTATCCTGTGCATCCTCTGGTCCACCGGATTCAGGACTGTCTGCGCTCGCTCCACCTGGGGGGCGTCTCGGTGGCGTTCCTCTGGCTCCCAGGACACGCTGGTATCTGTGGGAATGAGGCTGCCGATATAGCGGCCAAGGCTGCAGTCTCTCTTCCCCGGCCAGCTATTCAGTCGCTTCCCTTCACCGATCTAAAGAGCGGTTTATGTCGCAAAGTTGCTCATTTATGGCTTGAACATTGGTCAACACTTCCCCGAAATAAATTGCGGGAAGTGAAAGCCCTTCCTTGCGCTTGGACCTCTTCCTCCCGAACGCGTCGTCGGGAGGAGGTGATTTTAGCTAGACTCCGGATAGGGCACTGTCTTTTTAGCCATCGACATCTTTTAAGCGGCGATCCTCCCCCACTCTGTCCCCACTGCTCTCAGCTGTGGACGGTAAGACACCTTTTAATTGAATGCCCCTATTTTAATCCGTTACGCTCCCGTCTCCAGCTATCGCCTGATCTAGCGTCGATTTTAGCAGATGACACGCGCTCAGCCGACCGCATTCTCCAGTTTATTAGTGACAGTGAAATGACGTCAGTCATTTGAAGTTTTATCGGGGACCATCAACCCCTCTCTGTAGTGGACTTTTAAGCCTTGTTTCTGCTTTTAGTGTCTCCAATTATTTGAGTTTCGTTCCCATTTTTGCTGTTTTCCATTTTCAGTTTTTATTATTTCCTCAGTCACGGACCGGGCGCTAATGACCATAGCAGTTTTGCGCCCTAAAACCACAAACAAAAAAAAAAAAAAAAAAAAATGCTTGAGATAAAATGTTTGTATCAGTCAGTGATAAACACTGTTGCCCCCTTTAACTATTGAAGAGACTGCTGCTCTCCTTTTAGTGACCATGTGTTAATCTGGATTCTCCTGATACCACTCCAACATGGTTTCAGCTACAATTTGACTGTTTTTGTTGAGGCATGCAAGCCTGGTCACTGTGGCAAGGTCAGATTACTAAGATTTATACAGGCTAGCCTTTAGGGGAATGCAGTGACAGTGTTGTAAACAAAATCCCCCGCAGGGTGCATGGTGAGAATGGGCAACCAAACAATTGCTGTACTTCTTTCCCTGTGCTGCAGTTTTATACTCTGACTTTATTTTTTCAGACTCCTTGTCTAGGACAGTTTCCCTGCTGACAACTTTGATTGGATTAGTACTTGTTCCATAGATCATGAATATGACACTTCGTAATGATGTGGAATGTGTCAGGTTAATGAAAGGTGTCAATACAAGATATTACATTACACAAAATATTACATGACACTTTTTTTGTGGGGGTTGGGGAAATTACCCACTTACTATATCCAAAAATTCATCTAATGAGTAGGAGGAGTTGCCATTAAGAAATTCTTTTAATTTCCTTTTAAATGCTATATGGCTATCTGTCAGACATTTGATAGTATTAGGTAAGTGACCAAAGACTTTTGTGGCAGCATAATTTACCCCCTTCTGAGCCAAAGTTAGATTTAATCTTGATTAGTGAAGATCATCCTTTCTCCTCGTGTTGTAGCCATGTACACTGCTATTACTTTTGAATTCGTTTGGATTGTTAATAACGAATTTCATAAGTGAACATAATATAGTGTGAGCCTACAGTGAAGATCTGTAGCTCTTTAAATAAGTGTCAGCAGTATGATCTTGGATGAGCTCCAGCAATTATTCTGATTACACGCTTTTGTGCAATGAACACTCTTTTACTCATTGATGAGTTACCACAGACTACGATACCATACGAAAGCAGAGAATGAAAATAGGCATGGTAAGCTGATTTAGTGAGATTATATCGCTAAAATTTGCAATGACCCTAATAGCATAAGTAACTGAACTCAAACGTTTCAGAAGATCTTCAGTGTATTTTTTCCAGTTCAACCTCTCATCAATGCATACACCTAGAAATTTTGAATATTCTACCTTAGCTAGGCCTACAGATTTCTGATTGAAGTCTATATTTATTAATGGTGTCATTCCATATACTGTGTGGAACTGTAGGTACTGTGTTTTGTCAAAGTTTAATGAGAGCCCATTTGCAGAGAACCACTTAATGATTTTCTGAAAAACATCATGTACAATTTCACCAGTTAATTCTTGTCTGTTGGGTGTGATAGCTATACTAGTATCATCGGCAACTTTGATGTTGATTATGGCTTTTCCCACTTTGTTCACTTTATCTTACACCACTTATTTTGGTTAACTTATGTTTGGTCCCCACATGTTTGTTGAATATCGTTATGACCCGAGGAACTTTCCCTTATTGGCTGCACCTTGGAAGGAAAACAAAACCTAGCAACTTTCAGACACTTAATACCTACATTTCATGGTCTATACCTGAACAGACAGATGGTCTTGTCTCTTTACAAGCCCAGTTTTCTTTGTGGAGTATGTTGAAAGCGAGTTTGGTGAAGTGTCAGCTCTGAGTAAATTATGAAGTGGTTCTGCCTCAATTAAGATGAGAAATCCTACCTAGTCTTGGACATTACTCTCTTGTAAACAACTTGATGCACCTGTTACCATTACACACTATGAGAAACTAAATGTGATACAGCGATGAATTTTTCACCGGGATCCAATACTGCAGACAGATGACCTACACAAACACTTGGAGAGGCAAGGGATCCACTTCGTAAATTGCATACATTGAGGCAGACCAGATAGCAATATTGACACTGCTGCACTCATCCATATTTTTGAGGGGGATTTGCTTTCACAAAAGGTTAAAATCATAGTTTACCATTTAAGTGTGAAACTGTTTCACAACTATAATGCAGTGCTTCAAATGCTAGTGCTTCGGGAATATGTCTTCCTGGTGTATGTAACACCCGATTTGCGGGCACTATGGGTGATTACTTCATGAAAAGACATCATGTGCACTACCATGTGTCAGTTGCGGGAATGATCACCCTCCCTGATCCCCAAAGTGTGCTATCCTAATCAAGGAATGGAACGTCAGTGAATTGAAGGTCGCAGATCATTACTTGTACTTTGAAGCTCAGAAAATATGATAGTTTGTATCCAGACTCATTGATATAGACTTGTGCCACTATCATGGCTAGGTCAATGGTGGTACCTGGCATATTTAGTCCCTCAGCATCTATTTCCGGTAGTCACACAAACTTGAATATGTTGTGATAGTCCTTTTTCTCTTGTGGTTTCTGTAGCACCATCTCTACTCATTGCATCTGCTGAAGAAGCAACATCCTATTCTGGTGTCTACTTGTAACAATCCTCCCTTTCAGGAATTCTCTCCCCAGAAATCCACAGATCTGCAAACTGATGCCAGTCAGTGGCTGAAAGAACCACGAACTGCAGTTTCCAGGGCTGCCTGCTCTTCTTGCAGTGCTACACCAATGCAGACAAGCTCTCATAAGATTCTCAAGTGCCAAAAGTTGTGAAAGAGAAAAAGACTCTCAAGAGAAGGCTACTTCTGTGACCCTACCCCATTGATTCCATATCTCACTCACTCCCCCATAGGTGACAGTGATCCTAGGGTGTTACCTGCCCCCTGGCCCCTTTGTGCCTAACCAGGAACTTCAATACATATAACGGTCATCTGCCACAATAACAAAAACAACTAATTTTCTCCTATTTTTAAATCTATGTTACTCTCCTAGAAACAAATGTAATGGGAAACTATTCTCCAACTCATAGAAGTTGCTGTTGATTCCTTCGGAATCATACTGTCCCCAATAGAGCATCTGGAGGGGTCTGTTTGTTCATATTGATGTCAGTGACTGGATTTCACTCCTTACTAGGTGGAAATCAATAGCAGCGCGAGTGCAAACAGCACCCGGAATCACCACTTGTTAGTTTTATGTACCTCTAGGCATGCCACGCATCTTGAAATGACCTCCTTAATCCAACAGCTCTTCCTCTATTTTCTCATACTTGGGATATTTCTGTGCTCACCAACCCATTTCATCTGGTAGGGGCTTTCTGATTGACCAGCTTCTTTGCTACCTTGATCTGTCTCCCTTCAATGACTGTACTCCTACCACTTTAGTGCTGCCTGTGGCCCCTTTTCAGCTTTCAACTTAAGATCTTTTTCTTCAATCTTGTGGTTTCTTTGCAGTGATCACTACATGATGATGATTGTGACAGTGACCACTTTCTAGTGATCTTGTCACTTCCTTACTACCACCAGACAGACTACTTACCATACTACGATGAGTTCTTCAAAGAGCCAAGTAGCAGTTGTATTCCTCTGCTGTCACCTCCATCTCCTTTCTGTTGGATTACATTGCTGAGGTTGTGAGAGACATTTCCAATTCAATCACCCCTGCTACTGTAAATGCTATCTGCAGTTGTGTAGGATCATTTCACTGCCACAAGACACTGCAATAACTATGGGGATAGTTAAAGGGCTCCGCAACGTACTTCACTACCAGTCCGATAACTTTTAAGCAGTTCTCTGTTAAGGCTCACCATCTAATGAAAAACATTGAGGAATGCTGGGAGCTCTGTGTCTCCTTGGGAATGCATGCCTCTTCATGGTGTGGCCGAGCTCCATAAGCCTACAGGGTCTCCAAAGGTAAAAAACGGGCCTGGGTCTCCTTCTTAATGATGATATTTCTATCAGTGTGTTGGTTCATGCTGAACATTGTGTAAAACACCTTGCAACAGTGAAGACAACTCCCTATCCTTTACCCTCCCCTCCTGTGACTCTAATTGTATGATGAACTTTCCACTACTGGGAACACCTTTCAGACTCTTTACTTGTCAAATGATACAGCCCAAGGCTCTGATATGATTCATAATAAGATTATCTGAATGTTACTTAAAGATTCCACCCACTCAGGATGCTTAACCACATTTGGCTAGAAAGTATTTTCCCTTCACTGTGGTGAGAATATGATCACTCCAGTCTGTAAGCCAGCAAAAACCCAATGTCCGTTGACAACTATAAACCAGTTAGCCTCACCAATGTGCTCTGCAGACTTTGGTGGGCTAGTGCCCTCTGTTGAACTACTGGTCACCGTCATGCTGTAGGTTGACAACTTTTGCATATAGTATAGCTCCCAACCTATAGCCTCAACTGACCACCAACTCCAAGGCACATTGCAACAGACTTCCACTTGGACCCTTTCCATGGCTTCCAGTTCTCTCCCACAAAAATGTGAGTAATGCATTTTTCATTGAAACATGGCCCATTCTGTTCCAAAACTATACTCTGGTGTCCAGTGATTCGATGTTGTCGACGAGTTCGAATTTTTGGGTCTCATCTTTGATAAAAAGCTGATGTGGATGCCTCATATTCGTCATATAGAGTAGCTGGTATTACCAGTTGGAATGTGCCTTGAGACCCTCGGCCAGGACCTTAGCCTAACCTTCATAGAAATCACTCCCCGCAGTTTTTCTTACACACGTCTTTCCCTCAGTTAGTACCTGGCCCACAAATTAGGACTGACCTATCTCAAAGAACTTAAGTTGTCTCTCCCATGATCTTTTAAGTTTCTATTCTTCAGGAGTATTGTGGTGCTCCCATCATTTACACTGATTGTTCTGAAACCATAGATAGGATGGGAATGCTAAATTTCCCTCTGTTCAGGAACATCATTTGTTGCCAGGAACATGTAATGTGTGTGTACAGTGGAGCTGATAGCCGTTAACAGAGCCCTATGTTTTATTAAACAGACCTCATTTTAATTTTTAGTGTCTCTATGATGAGCGTTCAAGCTATTGATGGATGTTACTGTTATCACCCTCTCTGACCTTAGAGGTATTGTCTGCTCAGTTGTCTTTCTCTGGATCCCAAGTTATGTGGATATCCCCAGAAATGAAAAGGTGGACTGGCTAGATAGTGGTTATTTACTTTGACAGTCTCAAGTGCAGGTTTGTGGGTTCAAATAAGACCTCTTAACACTTGGAGATGTAACAACATTTGATGGGCTACTGCCCCCTTCTATTAAAACCTTGTACCATCAAGGAGACTACTACTTGATGGCACTCCTCTTCCCATTCCTCTGAGAAAGAATCCACTGTCCTATGTTGCCTCCACATTAGTCATACCAGATTAAATAGTCTCATTTTATGTAATGAGCCACTGCCAGTTTGTGGTTGTGGAACCTTACATGCTGGTGAAATGTCACTTACTCCTGCTTCTCCGCACTGAGCGTGACTTTCTGGATTCTTTGCCACTAATTTGCCAAATGACTTATTTTCTCCCTGAAAGTGGTTTTTGTTTGCAGATATAACATTAAAATAGTTTTGCAAAGGGGCAGGGGGTTGGGACTGCAGCCACATACTGGCCCTGGGGAACACTCTAGTCTTATCTACTTTGCCAGTTGCCATAGTCATCGCTCTTTTACTCTGTTTTAATTTCTTTTACACGTGATTAGCCCCCCTTTTTTTTCTCACACAGCATTTTCAGTTTTAGGGGTAACACTGATGAATAGTGAGTGCTCTTCCCCTTCCATAAGACTGACTCCAAAGTATCACAATTGGAACAACTGTGAGATGGGCAGCCCATCACCTGCAGAGCTGTGGGGAACACTTGTATAGGCACATCCATCTACTGATCTGATTGTTTCTGTCATCTTGGTCCTGCTGATGATATCAGCAGATATTTTTAATAATTAAGTTTTGAAAATGGTTGAGAAAATCAATGCAGTTAGTTCAGAAGAGAAAACAAAACAACACAGTGAAGAGGCAATACAGAGGACATTTAGTGAATTAATTAGTCTCTCATCTTCATATGAAATAAAGGAAGATCATTATGACTCTAAAAAGTAAAAGTTGATAAAGGGGTGGATAATATATCCCAGACGCTAAAAAGTTTGGCCCTATAATATAAAATGTTCTTGGGCACTTACATAATGCATCATTGGCTTGGGATGTTTTCCCAGAAAGATTGAAATAGACCATCATGAGTCCTCTCTATAATAACGGTGACTCCACAGATGTCAGTTACCCATTGTCTCTCCTCATTTTCTAAAATTTTTTGTGAAAGTAATCTACTTAAAGGTTGTCACCTACTTTTGTGGTAATGAGATATTTAGCCAGTCACAGTTCTTACTGTATTTCAAAAGGGCTATTGTACTTAATCAACTATGCCTACATTTACTAAGCACATAATAAAATCTTTGAATGAGAAAATATCACCAGTTGGTATCTTCTGCAACTTAATGAAGTCATTTGATTGTGTCGATCATAATATTATATTAGAGAAGTTAAGGTTATACGGAATAAGTAGCTCAGCAAATGCTTTACTTAGCCCTTATGTAAGAAACAGAATGCAGAAAGTATCGCGTGGGCTTTGAGTAATACCAAGGAGAAAGTGCAAGTGGAGAAATTACTATGGAAGCCCCACAGGTTTGCTCACTGGCCCACTACTGTCCTTAATTTAAGTTAATGGTTTGCCATTATTGATTTGGGGGAGAATTAACCCTGTTTGCAGATTATGTAAGCATTATTATTTGTGTGAAAGTTACTGAATGGCTGCGTGCAGGTGGGCTGCTGGCTATGAACTTTGAAAAACACAGTTCATTCAGTTTTTTACTGTCAAAAATATCCCACACTTGTTAATCTAGTATACCAACAAGAAAAAATAAACAGAGTAAAAAATTGTAATTTCTTAGATAATGAAAACTTAAATTGGAAAAACCATATGTTGGCCCTGCTAACACATTTAGGTCCAGCTACTTTTGCCATTGGATAGTTGTAACTTTGTTGATACAGATGTCAATTAACATATTTTCATTAATTGATGTCTAATAGGTAATATTCTTGGGTAACCCCTTGCTAAGGCAAAACGTATTAATTGCACAGAAGGAAGTAAGTAGGATTGTGTGTGGAGTTTATTCATCTTTGGAAATTTATCAGCAATCTAAGTTTGAGAGTAACAGATATTCACATCTACAACACTAGAAGCGGAAATGATCTACATTAGCCTTTAATGAATCTAACATTGGCACATAAAGGGGTGGACTTTGCAGCTGCTAATCTCTTAAACAATATACCTGTGGAAATAAATAAATGTCTGAAAGATGGTAGAAGTAATTGCAAATGTAGATTAAAGATGTTTCTCCTTGGCATCTCCGTCTATATCATAGAGGAATTCTTGAGTAGAGGTAATTAGTCACTAAAAAACTGCAAATAGCCAGCATGTAACCATTAAATATTATTTTTTATACATATTTTTAAGTGGTATATGAGAGTTCTTTGTTTGTTCTGTTGCAGTTTCACATCATAATGTTTGTGATGAATTTAATCTGTGGACTAATGAACTAACTAAAAGAATTTCATATATTGTGTTTACTTGCATTTATCAAATTGGAGAGTATATTGCATTTCAGGAACATGCCGTTTTGTTTTGAATTTGAATTTTAACATTAACTTCCAGACTTTTCTTCTGAATACATTTATTGAAATTAATTTTTATTTTCAGAGCCAATCATATGAAGATGTTCGTTGCAAGTGTGTATGCCCAAATCCTTCAGTTGTTAATGTGACACAGTCGAATCGAAAGCTGTACATTCGCAATGTACCTCCTAACCAATGGTGAGTACGGAGTTAAGTGGTAGCAGATAAAGTGATGATGCTGAGAGGCATAGTGACATATTGAGACCATAATCTTTTGCTGTATTATGAAGCTGTATTGCCCAGAAGAGGTTGCCTTTGTAATTGATAGTGTTTGAATTTGTTGATGCTTGTAAGAAAATTTTCGTACATTAGGTGACTTTTTGTCTGGCCCTAATGAAAGCACCAGCAAAATGATTCCAAAATATTTCAAACGAGAAAACTTCAAGAGTATTTATTGTTGAAGAAACTGCACAAAATCAGTAACTTCCGCTACACTCCGGAAAATGACCTTGCCTGTAAATATTCACTACCGACTTATTGAAACAAAAATATCACCATGTTAAGACTTAACCACCATTTTCTACTTGTGAGGTTACCATATGGTACTTCAAACCACCATCAGGCTACACTGATTTGGGTTTACGGTGACCACCTGAAATCTATTATAGCAAATGCCCAAATCAATCCTTTGAAAGGGCTCAGATGACTTCTTTCCCCCTCCCATTCCAGTGTACAATTCTGCTTTGTGTCTAATCTTGTTTTTGACAATACGTTGTACTATAACCTTCCTTCCTTCCTTCAATTAGCAGATAGTGTCATTGACCGTAGTAGTAAATCGCAGAAATGTCTTTCATTAATGCCTGTTTGTCTTCCTGAATATGGTGATTAATTTATCCCAAAATGAACTTACTTGAAATGATAAAACTTGTCTTCCTTGATAGCACTCACTCCATAAAGGGCACAGGTGCTTTGAATTGCCTCCACTGCTTTCCCCTTTTATTAAACACAAACTAAACACAATGTCACAAATGTTAGACCTCATTTGGTTTTAGACTCAGTTTTCTTGTGCATAAATGATACTCCTCAGAAGATAAAAAATGAGAAGCTATACTATTAACTTGAATAAAGTAACACCATAGTAAAATATGATTATTGCAATGTGCTATACTAAATTGCCACAGGGCATGTTGAAACATATTATATGATACACAACATTCCATAATGTTATACTTGATAATTTGAGCACATAAAAGCCTACTGGAAATCATAGGCTCCATGCCCATTGTGTTGCAATCACTTGGGTTGATGCCAGTCTGTATCAAGTGGCTGCTGGCTGACGGCACTGAAATTGGTGTTACCGTTACAGACACCCATGAGCCCTTTCACAGACATGTTTCTGCAAGATTTTTCTATTACTGGATGGTTGGAAAATGAACGAAAATGTCTCTGACCTTCTGTCAGATTGATGCTCTTAGCAGATAGATGTAATACAGCTTAAAAAAGAAAGGAAAAAGGTGGGTTTGATATCACAGCTTTGCATTCACACTGCATGATGTTGACTGCTAGACCAAGAATAGGTTATTCACAAGAGTAGAAGTGAGTCAACACTTCTTGCACCATGTGCTGCATACACTATTATGATAAAAACGTGATAACGCATGTGAAATTTGGTGGTTGGTTGGACTGAGGTTAGTGTGTAATGGCGAAGGTGGGAGATTGATTCTCACTGGGGGTACCAGTTTTAACACACTCTTCACTTCCAGTAATGCCAAGTAAATAAATGTAGGACTGTTCCATGGTCAACATTAAACATGTCCAGTCACTACTGACTGGAACAGGGTTGCATTAGTTTCGGCAGAAATTGCTGCTTGCAGAAACTCTCTAGTAAGCTTTCTTACATTAGTAATGTTGTTTTAGTTCACGAACCAGTCATGAAATAAGGTCATAGGACCTTTCTTTCTTATTGTAAGTGACCTTGAGATTTCGAAAATATTGGCATTGGACTGGGATTAGAGATCAGATTCCAATTCTTCTGTGGATATGAACCCTCATCATTTTGTTGTTCTCTCTCAATGCCAAACTACTCCCTATGAATAGTGCACGCCCGGGTTCGATTCCCGGTGGGGTCAGGGATTTTCTCTGCCTCGTGATGACTGGGTGTTGTGTGATGTCCTTAGGTTAGTTAGGTTTAAGTAGTTCTAAGTTCTAGGGGACTTACGACCATAGATGTTAAGTCTCATAGTGCTCAGAGCCAGTTTTTGAATAGTGCACTCCTAACAGCTGGTGAAAGGCGAAAATATGTGTGGGGTTGGAGTCCCAGATAGCACAGAACTATTCGTTGCGTTACCTCTAGCCAAATGTGTGCAAATCTAACTACTGGTGAAAAAACAATAAATATTTCATGTCTGTTGCTATTAGATCTAGCTAAAGGTGCCAGGTTCAAATCCCTGCCTGACAAAAACCATTTGCATAGTCATTTCAGATTCCAGTATCACGCTATAGTTGAACATATTTAATAGCTGACATCTAATTGTGCTTAATTAACAATTTGTATAGGTACTTGGTTCTGCGCCCCTCCATTACCACAACTTTACTTCATGCTGTTTCACACTCGGGTATTGGACTTTATTACATACTTCGGCTTCATGTGGTTCCCAGTGCAGTGCTAAATGTATCGTCACTTATTTCCAGGTTTGGACATTCGTCCTTGTAAACTGGTTGTGAAAACTTCAATATGATTGTGGACAAAAACTGGTCATGTCATTTGAGTGTGATAGTGACTTCTGAAGTGTCACTTATTGTAATGAGTTTTAATTTACAAGTGTTAGGGACTGCCTCATCCCCAATAATGTGTTTCCTAATATTTATTGTATCGCGATATTAGTTTAAATCAGGGCTGATTGCTATAATGGTCAGTGTACTGTAGTGGTCTCTTGTATAGTCAAACAACTGTACTGTAGAGGGTTTAAAGGACCTGTGACACAGCTATGCCGTGTTGGTTGTATGCAGTCAGGCGCTGCCTACACATTGGAATTCAGGGGTGGCCTGCTTTTTGTGTGGTCAAGTGTATACAACTAAAATATCAAAAAGAAGAAATGACATTCATTTCACCTCATAAAGTTTGTCTTTAGCACAAAAAGGGGAGCACAGTGCTACAAACAAAATTTTTGATCCTTGCCCAGCGAGAGACAGCAAAGTAAAACTGGAAAATGAACTGAAAAAGCTTCTTCTTGATAACTTCTTCTATTCCATAGAACAATTTCTGTTATTGTAATATGTAAGAGAGTGTGTAGGAATTATTGACATGTGCATGGTTTCTTTTTTACATACAAAAATCTGTTGTTAATGCTCAGTGTGTAGATGTAATTATAAAATAATTTATCACGCAAAACTAAAATGGCCCATTCCACATGATCATGATGATCTCTGGAATGTGAAACTGAGAATCAGCTGAAATGAGGAGTTAATTTAGTAACATATTTGGGCACTATTTACAAAAAAAATTAATCACATTGGAAATGAAAATGACACGTCTATTACATTAGATAAGCACTTCTGTCGTCTTGGACTCATTAAATGTTAATCACCAGTGATGTTAATACAAAGGGACACTAATGTAAGTACAGCATTTTTACTATAACTTGTGCTGTAGTTGGAAATATTGAAACTTCCTGGCAGATTAAAACTGCCCCTCAGGGGGCTCAGCATTTAGTTGCTGGGTACGGGCTTGGTGACCCGGGGGTCCCTGAGCTGGGGACTGGGAAGCGCCACTAGTCCTCAATACCGTAAGCTCTGAGCGTGCTTCAATGACCACCGTAAGGCGTGACAGTGGAACGTTGTACGGTACAGAGCCCGAGGATCTTGGCTTAACTGCCTGGGTCGCGAGGATGGTATAAACCTCTATAAAAAAAACCTCAGTCTCAAGGTGTGCTGTGCACCGAGGAGACGCATGGCTGTTGAGGTAGAACAGTTGCTAGCGGGCGACCTCTGGGGAACCTGCCGCCCTCACAGTTGTATTAGGCTTACCCAGGCAAGTGGGACTCTGTCTGGGTGGACATTCCTTCTCCTAGCTGCTCGTGGGACCACCATGAAACGAAATAGAATAGTGCGCAAGCACGAGTCTCTAAGAAAGGAAACTTCAATGCTTTACAGTATGACCCCCAGTTGTTCCCTTCCCTGTCCCTACCAGGGGAGCAACGGTGGTCTAAATTACATGGTGAGACGTATTCTCCTCGATTTCTGGTTTGCAGCCGAACAGATGGAGACTCATTTCTGACCACAAAGCCTCAGTTTTTTGTGGAAAATTTAGAGGACAAGTTTGGAGAAGTTGAGGGCATGTCTAAAATGAGGTCTGGAGCAGTCTCCTCATACAGACAGCATCCCCAGCAGTCACGGGCATTGCTTGCTTGTGAAAAGCTCGGTGATGTTGCAGTCTCCATTATGCCTAATAAGAGCCTCGATATGGTTCAGGGACTTATTTTTCATCGTGACCTGTTGTTGCAGTCTGAAGACGAGCTCTGTGCAAATCTGGAACGCCGCGGTGTCCACTTTGTACGATGTGTCTTCAGGGGACCTAAAGATAGTAGGGTCGCCACCGGCGCCTTCATCATGGCTTTCGATGGATGATATACCAATGTGATGTTAAGCCGTATGTCCCTCCTCCCATGCGCTGCTTTAAGTGCTGGAGGTTTGGGCATATGTCATAGAGATGTGACGCCAGCCCTACCTGCCGGGATTGTGGACGTGCCTCCCACCCCAACGTCCCGTGTTCGCTGCCCCCGTTTGTGTCAACTGCGGACAGAAACATTCACCTTGCTCGTCAGATTGCGCCGTTTATCAAAAAGAACGGAAGATTATGGAATATAAGACCTTGGACAGGCTCACTTACACCGAGGCTAAACGCAAGTACGACCGACTTCACCCTGTGCGCATTTCATCGACATTTGCTGCAGCAGCTTCGATGTCGCCATCCCTGGTGACGAGCCTCCAATCTCAGCCGCTTTTTGTGGGCCCTCCAGCCTGGCCACCTATCCCTGCCCCCCAGGTAGTTGGGGAACACCCTCTTCCATTGCTCCCCTGTTATCAAGATCAGGAGTAACAACCCCTCCTCCTTTGGAGACTTCAGTCCCAACCTCTGAGCCGGAGAAGAGCCTGCATCCTCTGGCTCCCACGCTTCTAAGGCGTGACCTATCCCCCCAGGTTCTTCCATGTCTTCACAGTTGGATACCATTATCCTTCAATGGAATTGCTGTGGTTTCTTCCACCACCTTGCTACAGCACCTTGAAACAGCTTTTGTGCCGCTTCCCTGCCACTTGTCTGGCCCTACAGGAAACCTGGTTTCCTGTTCAGCGGACCCCTTCCCTCTGTGGCTACCGGGGTTACTATAAGAACGGCGTAGAATACGACAGGGTGTCTGGCAGTGTCTGTGTTTATGTTCTTGCCAGTGTTCCTAGTGCCCCAGGGCCACTTCACACGGCTCTCGAGACTGTGGCTGTTAGTCCGGGCAGGAATAGAGCTTACCATCTGTTCCCTCTACCTTCCCCCAGATAAGGTTGTCCCTCTTGCCGACTTAGCTGCCTTGTTCGCCCAGCTCCCCCCGCCATTCCTCCTTTTGGGGGACTTAAATGGCCACCACCCTTTATGGGGTGGGGCCCAGAACTCTGGCCCTGGTTGGAACGTTGAGGCTCTCTTGGCTCAGCAGGACATTTGCTTCCTTAACACTGGTGCTCCCACATATTTTAGCTTGACTCATGGCACATCTTCGGCCATTGACCTCTCTCTTAGTAGCCCAGGTCTTCTTCCATACGTCAGTTGGAAGGTCCACGACGACCTCTGTGGTAGCGACCACTTTCCTATCCTGATTTCTCTCCTTCAATCCCAACCCCCTGACCAGCTGCCACGATGGTCTCTTCGTGGAGCTGATTGGGCAGCCTACACCTCAGCTACTATGGCCATTGCTCCGCTTCCTGGTGACATCGATTTGGCGGTGGACGAGGTCACTATGGCCATTGTTTCTGCTGCCAAGGCAACTGTCCCCTGCTCTTCCAGTACCCTGAGGCATAAGTCAGTCCCTTGGCAGACACCAGAGATTGCAGAAGCTATCCGCGACTGCCGGCGAGCCCTGCGACAACACTAGCGTCATCCTTCCCTAGAGAATCTGGTTGCCTATAAACGGCCGCGGTTAATCCAGGGGAGCAAACAGGACTGCTGGGAATGATATGTTGTCACCATAGGTTCTCGCACCTCCGCATCTCAGGTGTGGTAGCGGGTTCGTCGCATTTTTGGCTTTTGCCCTCATGTGTCTGTCCCTTGCCTTTCTCTTCGGGGTACACTTTGTATTGACCCAATTGCCATCGCCGAACATCTGGCAGAGTACTTTACTCGTATCTCCGCGACAGCAGGCTACAGCGCAGAATTCCGTGCCATTAAAGAGCAGGCTGAGCATACACAGTTGTCATTTCGCACGCACCATTGGGAACGATAGTGAATGGGAGTTCCAAAGTGCCCTTACAGCTTGCCCTGATACATCTCCAGGTCCAAACCGAATTCACAACCAGTTTCTTCGCCATCTTTTGGCGCACTGTCAGGGTGAATTACTCGCCCTGTTTAACCGCATCTGGACGGAGGGATATTTTTCCAACTCTTTGGCAGGATAGCATTACCATCCCAGTGCTGAAACCTGGTGCAGGTCTGCTGGTGGTTGATAGCTATCGCCCTATCAGCCTTACCAACATTATGTGCAAACTCCTGGAACGGAGTCAATGTCGCTGAACGGCAGCTGCAGGGAGCTATCTGTAAGGCACATTTTTGGGCATCCAACCATGGTTTTCAGTTCTCAGCCTCTAAGACCTGAGTGATGCATTTCTGTTGTTGTCGAATGGTCCACTTCCGTCCAGAGCTTTACCTTGCCAGTGAACTCCTTTGTATTGAGGAGACGCATCACTTCCTTGGCATGCTGTTTGATGCCCAGCTCAATTGGACACCTCATCTTTGCGAGCTTAAACAATGGTGCTGGCGGCACCTCAACATCCTTCACTGCCTCAGCCACATTGTTTGGGGGGCTGCACGAACAACCCTCCTACAGCTCTATAAGGCCTTAGTCCAGTCCTGTCTCGACTATAGGAGCGTGGTGTATGACTCAGCAGCACCTTCAACGTTGCAGATCCTAGACTCGATTCTCTATTGTGGTGTCAGACTGGCGACAGGTGCCTTCCGCACTAGTCCGGTGACTAGCCTTCTTGTAGAAGCTGGAATCCCTCCCCTAAGATTCCGCCAACAGGTGCTTGCGTTGTACATCGCCCACGTCCATGCCTCACCCGATCGCGGTCTGCGTTCGTTCCCTTCTCTCGTCACTAGAGTCCTTTCCCCTTCCTCCATCCTGCAGCCCTCTTCTTCTACCCCTGCTTGGTCCCTCCCTTGCTTGGATTTGTCCTAAGACTCCCAAGTCCTCCGTTCCACCTGCCAGTTTTTGTCAACAATTCCTGGTTCTTCTTGCCTCGTTTCGCAATGCAGATGTAGTCTACACCGATGGAGACCTTTGCCTTTTGCGGGCAAGTGCTCTATCAACTTGCTTGCATAAGGTAAAGATCCCAAGTTCGAGTCTCGGTCCAGCACACAGTTTTAATCTGCCAGGAAGTTTCATATCAGCGTGCACACTGCCGCAGAGTGAAAATCTCAGTTGGAAATATTCTTTGGGAGGGGGGTTAGGAGCAAAACATGTGAAATTCAGGTAAGTGGTTGCACAGTGTCCATAATAATATACAAAATGTAGGTATTTCAGGATTGGTAAAGATCTGTTGTGGTTAAAACCTATTTTGAGAAACTTTAAAGGAAAAGTAAAGTGCATATCAAATTAAATATTGCTCTCCTAATTAAATCATATCGCTGCAGAGATAGACATAAGCTTTTGAAATCAGCTGTAAAGGGCCTTTTGAAATCAGCTGTAAAGGGCAGTAAGGATACAATGGGAGCAGAATTAAATAGCAACCCAATAGAGGACAAACTATATAGATGCTACTTTCATCAGCCCCACATCAGGCACCATTTATATAGTGACCTTCCTGTGCTATCATAAGTTTTTAGTGATTGTCATATTGCTCAAAATAAACAACCAATGATAATTGTTTTTGAGTTGGAAACAATTACCTGAAAGAAATGACTAATTGAGAACTGCATACATTAAAACAAATTTGTATCTTAATTTCAACAAAGCAATTGAATAATCGCCTTTAATTATTTCTTATGAGACACTGAATACAGATCAATGCATACTTTTCTGGCCCTTGTGAAGAGGGAGAAGGTAGATACTCTTCATTGGCTTGTAGCCTTTGGGACTGAAGCTGCAAATGGTGTCGATCGAGGGATGCTTGTCCCTCTGCATCAAGATGTCATGTTTGTTCACCAATCATGGTAGAAAGTCTGCTGGTGGTGATGTAATAAGACTTGGCATATGAGCAATGAGTGACATCAGATTGACTAATTGGCTGACATTTGGTGCATGCAGCCCTTCTTGTTAAGCCTCCTCCCTTATAAATCTTCTGAGATTACTGTTTTTGGGCTGTTGAGCAGAAATAGTGTGTGCCATTGATGATGGGAACTATTACTCGCTTCTAAAGTGTCTTACGTCTTCCCAATTTGTGGTTCTCTTCCAACCCACAGTTCGTTAGATTCCACCTGTGTGTGTAAACTACCCCAGACAGTTTACTTTGGTTACTGTCTACTTTAAATTTCCTTGCACAGGAAACATGAACTGAATTCAGCATTGTGCAAGGCAACACAATACACAAAGTGGGTGGGGGTGTTATAGCTAATGGAACAGAAGGCTTCACCCACAGCATCGGATGTCTTCATATCCGCCCACAGTAAAAGTAGCTGCAGGAAGTTGTGGGACTAGATAAGTAGGAAGGAATGTTATCAGATGACAGTTTTGCGACTGCCTTGCCTCGTTAGAGGGTTTATTGATGGAAATATTTATGATTGCCTTGCAGAGAGCAGCCATCACATG
The DNA here is from genome assembly GCF_023898315.1 of Schistocerca nitens. Taxonomy (NCBI): domain Eukaryota; kingdom Metazoa; phylum Arthropoda; class Insecta; order Orthoptera; family Acrididae; genus Schistocerca; species Schistocerca nitens. Next base: position 557,686,643 of record NC_064618.1, on the reverse strand, counting down.
AATGGCACGAACTACAATCTGAAATGAGGTGAAATTGTTTATAAGTGATGCACAGAATGACCTATAGGAAGGAATATCTGCAGCATTATAGAACACTAGTGAGTGTGTTACAGAAATCCCAGGAAGCAAAATAATGACAGTGCAGCCTTTTAATTTACGTAATACAATTGCAGAGGGAAGTGAAAATTGTTATTTATTTGCAGTATGGCAAACTGTGATCCAAAAGTTCCAAATTACAAATAGAAAGAAAAAATTACAGATCATTAATTCTAGAAAGAAACAGTTCCAAATCACAAATTCTATGAAAAACAGATTTGACACAGCACTGCACGTTCATAGATCTACATCAGTATTTGATACCTAATTAAATTCTTCAATTAACAGCTTCCAGGACATTACTCCATTTCACAGAGTATCTTCTTTTGGAGCACTACTGGACAGCATGTCCTACGGTGGGCTCTGCTGCTCCACAGTCACATTCAGGGCTTCTGATGTCCCATCTGTGTGGTTAGTCCCAGTTCTGACATGGCCTGTTTGTATCTGCTTAGGTGACACCAGATCTTCCTTTGTAGTTTACACGGTGATGCTGATGTAAGACAGCCTTCATAGGCATTATGATGGGAAGTTTGTTAGACTTCCATCTCTTTCCATGCTTCCTCCAGGAGAAAGGGTTGCCACTGCAACAGGATATAATTTTACCATGAGGTGTCCCAGACAGGAGCATGGAACTTGGTCTATATGGGGTGGATTAGGAGTAATAATTGGAGTGTGGGAGTATTCACTGAGAGGGGTGAAATTATAAAAAGCATCGGGGACACACTAAGTAGATAATGTAGCCTGTACTGGATGTGTCATTGTGCACCTCACAAAGAGTCTGACTTCATTTATGTTTAAAGTATAATTATTAAAGCAAGAGTTCCTTCGTAAAAATATCTAATAAATGGAGACTTAAACATAATTTCACCAGTTAAATATTTTGTTTCATTCTTAGTTATTTTAATCATATTGTACAGTGTGGAATAAATTTGTTGGCATCCAAGATCAAAATAGATTATAAACAAAGTGTTACTGGTGTGTAGAAATCTGTGATTAGGAAAATATTATGCTTCAGAGTTTAGAAAGGATTACTTTCACACACTAAGCTATTTTAAAGCAGTGCAGACATTCCAGCCTCAGATACTAGGAAGTGTTGACCGGAGCACCCATGATTACCTTTTGCCTTACTGGTATTGCCCTTGTACCACTTGCCAATTTTTGAGCGAACAGGTGCAGGTGGTTGATGTTGCTGGATGTGCTGGTATTTCATGAAGTGATGCACATAAGTCTTTAAGGCTTGATGAAATAAGACTACGATGAAGGGATGTAATAAATTCCACATGTAGAAATTACAGTGAACATATGCCATTTACGTATGAAATAATGTTCCGGGTAAGATGAGCAGTTCTTCAATAGTATCATTGCCATTGATGAAATGTAACTCAAATATTCAGAAGCTTGGCTGAAATGGCAGTAAACATAGGTTCATTGTAAAACCTCCAAAACCCACATATCAATAATTTGGCACATTTGTAAACAGCATAGGCAATCTAATACCAACTCGTCATGTTTAATGTTAGATCTATGAAAGCTGAGTGTTGTGCATAGTACCAAGAAAATAACTTCCATGAGGCAGTTGGCAGGTTGCACGATATTGCAGTAATGGACTGTGTCCAAACATAATAATGCTATTTCTGTAATGGAGGTGTGTTCATTGTAAATCTACTTTGTTCAACTGCTTATAATGCAATAAACTGTAGAAGTGGTGAAGCTAAGCACTTAGTATGTGGCATAGGCATTGAACAGCAGCCCCCCACCCAAAACACGCACGCACGCGCGCTCACACACACACACACACACACACACACACACACACACACACACACACCTACCTTTCCATTACTGAATTAACGTGCATGAAATTCTGTAATCATAAGATTGAGATGATGTGATTACGTGCTTTGCTGCTAAGTTGTCTGCTTATATGAATCTGTTACAGCAATTGTGACAATGTGATCCTGCCCCAAGTAGGAGATGAGATTAAGGGCAAGGAGCAGGAATTTTGTCCCAGGTGTGAATGTAAATATGAAAGTCGAAATACATCAATAATTAAGGTATGAACTGGGTTTGTTAAGGTAGGTAGATTATAGATGAGGAGCAGCTGAATATACTAAAGTATCTGTTTGTTGCAGTATGTAGTCATAATAGTTATTTGGATAATTTCCCTCCTTGTCATCTACATGCTGTTTTTGATTTGCTTGGATCCACTCTTGAACAAACGTGTAAAAGGCAGCTATCAAGAACACAATAATGAAGAGGTACAGTATCATGAATTTATATACTGAAAGTTGCTTACCTTAAGAATACTACAGACTTGCATAAAAGACAGAAAAATGTAGCTGTGTTTGTGAATGTATTTTAAATCCTTTATATATTACGTGGTAGAATCTTTACAGTTCCCCAACAGTGTTTGTTTGTCTGAATGTACATGTTAATTCCTTTGTATAGGATGAGCCCAGCACTAGTGTTGATGGAACTACCTCACATGCTATGGGTGTAAGAGGAAATGTCCTGAATCGTGTTGGCCATCAGCAAGATAAGTGGAAAAGACAAGTTAGGGAACAGCGAAGGAACATATACGACAGACATACTATGCTTAATTAACAACCTTTCATGCAAAACATTTTTGTAACTATTTTATTCCCATGGTATTCTGTACATCCAAGTAAATGTAAATATGCTTAGATGTTCCTTTTTGTTTGTCACATTCTGTTGTAATGTGTCCTGTCTGTCCATGTTGTTTTTAATTCATTACATGTAAATACATCAGATCTTAATAACGAAGTGCACAACTGTTTTCTCAAATTTGTGAGGAAATAGACCTGTTACTTCTACTTTCTAAGAACAAATTATATAAAATGTGTTAATAAATTTTGGAAGATAAATAAAATGTTTGTAATTGTTACACATTATGTTGTCAAAAAAGTAAAGTGTTCCTCAAACTCGCATGAGCTCATCTTGCAACAACACACTTAATTTTCTGAAATAGATCACACCCTCATGTGAAGGTAAAAGATGCTAGTCACACAGCCTTCTAACGTTGAGGCATGACATGCAGTTCTCACTTATCAGGTTATATGTGAATATTAAAAGAAAGCACTCATCAGATAGCAGTGGCATTTAGTCACTGGAAGGCACACAAGAGCATGAAATATTTGGTAGCTCCTTGACTGTTTTGGCTGGGTGCACCCCCTCCCTCTCGATGGCTCAATGCCACTGCTGTTGAATGAGTGGTGTTCTTTACTCATAGATATTTGTGTTCCACCCAGTGATCTCTATACTAACTGGATGGCGAACTTCGGCTGTCACAGCGTGCCATCGTCTGTTAGTGCTGCCGTATTGCAGTTAGGCAAGAAACTGTATGCGATATTTCAGTTAGAAAGGCGGCACTCGTTTGAAAGTATCTACATTCTTGACGATAATAAAACTAACTAGTTTAACATTAAAGCAACGAACTACCAATTTTGTTTTATGCTCATGAACACTAAAGTCTCCTGTAATATTGTAAATATAAAGTACCTAAAAGCGAAACAATATTTTTCCCAGGCGTAACGAACAGTTTTATTCACATATGTAATGCACTTATCAGTGGTGACATCATCTTTGGCGTCGGCAAAAAAAGTAATGGGGTTTATTTAAATGTGAATTTGGATATCCACAACAATATGCTAATTATTGTTAGGCACCGTATGAAACAACCAAAATTACGTGTGACACTGACACGAAAATTGTTCTCTTCTTTTGCTGAACTAATTCACATATACCATTGTGGAAATTGCGATGAAATCAGTTAGTTTAAAGTGCATATTTAACTGAGAACTAACATATATAAACAGTTCAGTCAATCTGGGTAACTTTGCACCACTTTTTTCCGTGTTTTTGAAAGTACTGCACACACAATCTACATCACAACAGACACCAAAATTTCACCCGTATTGCTAAGGTGTGCTTGGCAATTAGGAAATATGTACTAGAGATGCTCTCTTGGAGTAAAATTTCAATTTTAATACTGGTACAAAATTAGTCATTCTGGATAACTTTAGTCTTAAAAATAGTATTATTACCATATCTAATGTTCAGAATAAATTTACATCCCAACAAAAGGAAATCAGGTGTTAATAAGAAGTAAAAACAATGTTGATTCAGTTTCCAGATTTACTTTGAAATATCAAGATATTTTATCAACCTGGCAGTGTTCAACTTAAATCACTGTCATAAGCTTACTTCAGTCAAAGCAATTCAAGAAAAATCACAAGTCTAAGAGCTTTTAAGGAAGTAGAAAGACATTTGAATGAATCAGAGGGGTAATAAAAACTTTACATTTGGTACAAAATAATACAAACAGGTGGAACACCAGCCATTTGAAACAAGAATAGCAATTGGTACAAAGATACCATGATTAGTTAAGTTACCCTGATTGTAATGTCCCAAGGAACACCTTCCTATGTCTATGTACTTTTTTATCATTTGTAAAATGATTAATACTGTAAACATTAAGCATGAGCACGGGTATTGAAATGAGAACACACATTGAAACACTAAATATGAAATTTATTTTTGTCATTTCCATACATTTTTAACCACTGCTGCAATGTTACAGGCACAACACTACACACATTACTGAATAAAATAATCTTACTGAGTTTCTTACACTAGTTGCATTCTGACCTATTTTCTCAACTGAAAACCTTTTCCCATATGTTTTCAGCCACACCTGAATGTACCTGGATGCAATCTTACGTACAAGCTGTCTCTCATGCAAATCTTAAATTCTGCATTCATTATGGAAGTCATGGTTAAGTTTAGGATATGAATAGTTCAAACACATGACAATCTTACTAATTAAGTGCTTTTGCCTCATGTCACCACACTTTTTCTGAGTGCTCCACCACAGAGTATACAGCATTATTTGTTTCGATGAGCTTGCCTCGGCTTACAAATTTTGTGAATGAGCTCTCTTCTGCAGTACTAAGAAGTGCATATGTTGCGTGGCCTAAGAATGTAGAGGCAGTCCTTACATGTAACTTGTTTTGAAATTGTGAGGGCAACATACCCTGCAATGTAGTACAAAATGTTCTGCTTGTATGCGGAAAACAGAGTACCTTCTTCAGTAAGTGAGCACCATTTTTCTACTTCATCTACAAGAGGACACTTTCGTGATCGGAAATCATACAGTCCTACAGGTACCATTGAACACATGTTAAAATTTGCACAGTTTCCCCCAACAATGCTAACATTAGTGCCTATAAGCAACTTGCGCATAGCACACTTCAACTGGTATGAATTTGGGTTGTTATTCCAACCCCCTCTAGAACTCACACATAAGAAGAGTTCAATATGATCGTGGGAAAACTTATATGTCAATAAATATTGCAGAGGAGAATTTCCCCTAGTCATTACTTCCAGTGCAATGGCTTTAATCGAATGCATGTTCAAAATTATGCCAAAGGCAAAAGTATTTCTTGGGTGCTGCACGAGAGAAACACCAGTTACTTTTAAACTTCTTGTATAAGATTCTGTCTGAAAAATATCAAGCCAATATGTCTGATTACTAAGTTTCAGGCTGGCTTTATATCCTGAAGCTAGATGATTGCTGGAGTTAGATATCAAAAATTCTGTCTATAAATCTTAAACTCCACTGTTGCCTCACTACCATGGACTCTGGGATTGCCAGCTCTTCTCAAATACACTGTCATTGCAAACATTTAATGTCTGTTTTGTACCTGTTTCCCTTGGATGACACACTATTATTCAACAAATTGCACACTAATTCCACCTGAGTCCCTGTTAGTTGATTCAAGAATTCATGCATCTTCTCTGTTAGATGACCCTTCTCTTTCAGAGCACTTACGATGTCTTTCATTGAATAGTTTTTCTTCTCTCTTCTCCTAATTTTTTCCTGCAGGCTCTTGATTTTTCCTTCCCAGTGCCTCCACATCATCTGGTAAAAAAACTGCATGTGTCAGTGGCCTTGTCAATCATTTCTATTTGTGTTTGAGATCCACATTCCTTAGATGTTTCACAACTCTGAGAAAACTGAAACAAGAATAGAATACAAGTAGTACAGGCATGAAACAGTTTGGCAAGTACTAATGAGAAAACATGTTTGAAAACAAAAACAATGTTTATGTGAAGTGACTAACCTGTTCAATATAATCACGAGTTTCTGCAGTCGGCTAGGCTGTTCAGTTGTTATACTAATCTGTCACCTTGGTTGCTTTTCCTTGGGCATTAAATGCGTCGGAAACGCAAACTGTGATGGCACTGCATCAGGCTTGAGATGCCTTCTTGAAATACCAGGCCTTACTAAATAATCTTCCAAGAAGTGATCTCCACACAAGAAAGTAGCCCTTGTAGGCGTGAAACCTTTGCGTTTAGTGCTAATGACCCACAGTCTCAGCAGATCGCCTTTTTGCAGAGGAAACCTGTCCAAAACAGAAGACACATTGTATCATGCAAGGCAACGACAAAGATATTTACAAGATTGTCATTTCTTGACATTCAATTATTACCTGTGGAAAGTTAAATTACTTTCCTTGTTCCACCGGTTCGTACAGCTGTATGCGGAGCACGAAATAACAATTTTACACTCACAACATACACTACGTTAACACCAAGACAAACTTTTTGCCTAACTAAAAGATGGCGGATGACATAAACACTCCTGAGATGGCGCGGATAAGCGCTATGGTCAAAGACAGAAGATGTACACCCAGTTAGTATGGAGATCACTGGTTCCACTGCAACTTTCCAAGTATTAATAAGAAAAATACATTGCGCATAATTGAGGCACTGAGAGCACAAGCGGACTAACCCCGGAGAAGTCAATATGGAGGAAACAGGTCTCATAATACGGGCCCACAAAATAATGTATGTTTGTGATACATTGCAGCCTTGTAACATGCATATGATGTAACTGTGGTTTTATTGAACAATATTTTGACATAGATAAATTACAAAAGTACTATATAGTAGAATATTAGCAGTTTTGTTGTGGCTTAGTCCATTTTCGCTCCAAGTAGTTGAACATTCTCAATGACAGGTCCGTTAGTACGCTGATGCATGTGACAATAGTATTCATTACTAGTATACATTGTACACATTACATGTAACATTTTACATTGGTTTCTGTAATGTTACACATTGTGTTACATTTCAAAATCATCCACAGGCAATGTTTCTACAGCATTTGATGACGTTTGTAAAGTTTTGTAGAAATCATGATGAAGTGGAGGTACATACGGAAGCAAACTTAGCAGATCCTTCTTTTTTGCCTCTGTAATTACATTTCCATTAGGATAAAGCAGTTCGAGATTGCTGATGCATGTGGATGTTCGTTTGGCCACATCAATTTCCTGAAATGGCTCTTGGTTTTGGTTCGAGTATTTATACAATATTTTGAATCTGTTGGTTGCTTCATACCGCAGCCACTGTATGTTCAACCATTGTACTTTACAATTGCCAGAAGACATGTTTCGATTCGTGATGTTTCTTTCGAGTTGTTTTGTTGAAAAGAAACATTCCGCATTCATATTAATTACCTTGAATGGATTCCTTTTTCTGGCACTCACTACCACATCATTCCAGTGTTTAGGACGGTAAATATTAGGAAAATACTTTTTTCGTTTCTGAACTAAGCCAAAATCCTGATCACAGGGCAGGTACGAGTGTCCGCTAACTAAAAATGTATGGTCTATTTCCTTCACAGAGAACTCTGAGCTGTTGACAATGTATTGGCACAGTACAGCAACCTTTATGTTTCTATTCTGGCCTCCGCACTGATCAGAGTACATAATTAGTTTTTCAGTCCTGACAAAATTGCGTATGAAGTACAGCAAACAAGAACCAATTTCCTGTGGCCCTCTCGACGCAATGGATTCATGCCACAGAAACATGTATACATCATCATTGTGCATATTGTGGATGCCAAAGCAATATGTCCACAACTGACGTTTGTAATAGCAAACTCCAGTTGAGATGATCGGTGTAGGCAAAGTTTTCATCAAATCAAATGTTATCACTGTAACGTTACCATCTGATTTGCTAAGCAATGTATCACTATGTAAACCTGCCCGTGCATACGCAGCTTTTTGCTGATGGAATTCACGTTCTGCAATTAACTCCGTCCTCTCCTTATCATTATCGGCAGCTGTTATTTTTACCTGCAAAGCATCACATGTTCAACAAGAGTCGGACACTGGTGGATGAAATGACAAATTGAAGTTTTCGTAAAAAATTTTGCGGAAAATAAAATGAGAAACGGGCATTTGCTCCTCTGCACAGTACAGTGAATACATGACTGATAAATTTAAATCTGGTCCTAAATACTTTCTACCGTTATTTTTATGATACGCATAATGGCTTTCATACGCCGGGAATTTTTCTATGAAACGTTTTACTACATCAACTTTGTGGCGAGGTGTTTTATTACCAGGTTCACCTTTACCTCTACCATCACGAGGAGGGGTGGCTTTTTCCCCTTTATTCTTGAGTACCCTATCGATTCTTCCAGCAGATACGGCTAAAGTATTGTGAAAGAATCTTTTGCACACCCTCGTTTCAGACCCATTTGAATTGAGCAAGTAATACAATCTCGTCTTCTCCCTACGTGAATGTTGCTGACCTACGTAAGACCGTGCTTTATCAATGACTTTAATCATGGTAAACAGGAAAGCCGACTGCAGATCGTGGCTGCCTAAATTATAAAACTCATTGAACACTTGTTCCTGCTGTTCTTCATTGATGTGTTTGTGGCACTCATACCGGCACGTACACTCGCTGATTTTCCGCAATTCCTTTCGAGGTACAAGGTTACCCTTACGGTTTACATACTCTTGACCTAGAGCTCTCCGTTCTTTCCTAACGTTACGAAGCCATTTATCTTCGTTTCTAAGGCGCTTCTTTCCTCGGCTCCGTACCACGGCATCGTCGTTCGTCTCTGGCACGTCCTCTGGAACAGTTGTTGCTGCAGCCGTGCTCGCTCTCGCGTCTCCCGGCACTTCCCCATCGGACGCAAACATCTCTGTAATAACAATATCCATCCCTCAATGTAATATTAACTACACTACAGTAATGGTCAACGTGTGCATTGGTATCCACAGGCGAAGCAATTGCTCAACACAACTCGGCGGGCGGTAAAACATTGTTGTACACATAACATTACAAGTGATCGTTACTTGATTACACAAAATAGCAATACATAAAGTATTGTTTGTATGTCATTCTGTTTTCGTATGGAAAACAACCTGCATTTTCTGAACAAAGTCACCATTCGAGATACGGTACATCTAGACGTGTTTGCATATGAACGCGTTAGTGTACAATCGACAATGTTATCCGCAAAAAAGGAATGGAACACAATAAAAACTAACCTTCCAATTGCTCCTCCACGCTTTTCGCAGGGGCTGCCATGCTGATCAACTGAAATACACGTCCACGTGGTCACTGGTCCAATACGTTGTTCCACACTAAATACACAAGTCTTTCGTTCGCCGGCGTCACGCGCAATGGCAGTGGACGGAGAGCATAGAGCACAAATGGACTATGACGCATAGTCCACTCCTGCTCTCAACGGTATCTATCGGCAGTTGAGTGCAACAGCAATGTTTACGTTGCTACATTAGACAAACCTTCAGATAAACAAACAGATCAACATGCATTGCATAATACTCGTATACTGTTATCACAACATGTCAATACCTCAAATTCACAAAAAGTGTGGGTTAGTCCGCTTGTGCTCTCAGTGCCTCAATTGTATGGCAAAAAACTGCATTGGAACACACTAGTGATGGCATAACTAAGAACTAAGTAGATTGATGATTCTACTGTAGAAATTTAAATTACTTCATATGAGTGCACTAATAGAGTGAAAGTTAATTTAACATACCACTACCCTTGAGATTATTAGGGCAGAACACTAACACACATGGAAAAATGGAAATATGCCACAATTTTATGTAAGGAATGTAGAGGATTACTTTGAGAGGTTTAGTAGGAAATTCATAAAAGGTCTACTGCAATATTTTGCGTGGACAAATGCAGTGTGAAGCTTGTTGGTTCAGTATCCGTTAAATTAAGGTTGCATCCTTGTTTGGACTCTGGTTAAGTGAGAAAATTCTATCACAGTTCATGTCTAATAAACTTGTCTAAATCAACCTTTTGTTCATGGCTTTCACTTTTATACAAACAGAGTAGAAAATTTACAATTTTATTCATTGTAGGGCCTAAGGCCCCCAAGGAAAAAATTTCCCAGATCACTCTGTGAAAATGCTTAAGGCAGAAATGGGTTTACAGAAAGGTAGGAAGGTGGGTAGGTGTTTGTGAGTGTGGAAGAGGGGGTGAAATAAAAGTAGCAGTTATGCCACTGGTCCCACCTGTGGGCATGTGGTAGCTTGGAACCCTTAACAAGTATCCTCACCTTTGGCTGCACTGCTTGTCACAGTTTTAATGACCAAATCGTGAAGGGTTGCCAGAAAAAAAAGAGAATTTGTGTAAGTATGAATATTAGCTGTAAGACTTCTAACTCAGGTAGTCATACAACACAAGCTGCTTTCATCAGTCCATTAAGGGGTCACCCACATTGAGAAACCGCTGATTTCACACTCACTGATTGTGAATTGGAGGTAAAAAGTGACCCAATCATGTGCCATGCCAAGCAAGGCAGAGTTTGAGTGTTGCAGTCAGCACCAGTGTTCCAAACCAAGATACCTCAGATGACCAAGAGCCGACAGCAAATCATATAAAAGTGAGCATTATCTTCAGTTAAGCTTGTACACTAAGAAAGATAGGCAAAGTTTGCCTGTGTGTGCATCTGGTTTGGTGTTACTGGCTTCCATCATATATTTGTCTACATTTAACTATGTCTATATTCAACTTCACAGTGAAAAAGTACTTTAACCTAAGTGTTTGATTAGAGCAATAGATGCTGACACTTTGACGGTTTTGACGGTAGTTCCAAAATTACTTCATGTACTTACTGAAGATATAAGAAGCTATAAACCAGGGTCTGTGATCTAGATATTCATAGCAAACACGTGAAGAAGCAATAAAAATAAACTAGTAAGTCAGCTCAGTCTCATTTCTGTACCACCACTATACTGATGTCCTTAGTGCAACAGCAGAGTCATTCTGTACTATCTCCAACCACAGAGACCTGAAAAATCTCAGCTTGATCCTGTTGTCATTTCACTCCTGTATGCAGCCACCTGTGTGCCAAGAAATGGAGGACATAAAATCCTGCATCACCTTTGAGCTGAGCATGAGTTCCTCAATGTGTTTCAACCCATGTTCATTAGTTAAGTTCTCTCTCAGGAACATTGTCCCAGCTTCTTCTTTTTCCCCCATGTAATGGCCAGCAGGTATCTCCTGCTGAAGCCTTCTGTACAGAATGTCCTCAGAAATCTCACTTGGAGAGACCACCACATAGTCACAGAATCTTGTGAAATTGTGCACTAATGTTAAGTCATTGAGAGAAAAGATAACACACCTGCTTTGGGTTTTGCCCCAGTAATGTAGTTTTTGAGAAAATCAGTGGAGAGTATCTGGCGTGTTGCCCGAGCCCTAATGCTGACAACCTCTTGGTGAGCAGGTAATTTGGGTCAGTGGTGGATGTGTGCCATGGATATGAGGAACCTGGTCATGTGAAAATATAATTTTTTGAATACAGTAATTAGTACAGTAATTAGTATATACAGGTTTATTCATTTGATGTAGGGCTGCCAGTGCGGAAAATTTATTTGCTGTACTTGGTGTAGCAGTCTCGTGTATCCACTATTTTTAACCCAGGTTCCAGCCAAAATCTTGTGAAATACAGAATCTGTAAGTTAAAAAATAAGTTGTTACTATGGAATATGTACTTCAGGTTTATTGTAAGACGTATGTCTGGAAAGTAAATACCGTTTCATTCTACTGCTACCACAAGACTAGCATTGCAGTTCTGCACATTCACACTCGTCTCTCTCTGGTTCACTGACTTTCCACTGGTGCCATTACAGCTAGAGTGTGTCATGCTTAACATTTGTTAGCAATCATTCAAAATGTTTGACAATCTGTGAGCCTGACGACTGAATTGTATTCTGAAATAAGATTTTTGAATGCAAAGAATGCCAGCTGAAATAATCATCAACTTAGAGATTTATGGTGAAAATGTAATGACTGATGGAATGGTGAGAAAGTGGGCGAAACAGTTCAATGATAGACGAACCATTGTAAATGACGGAACACGGAATGGGCAGCTTTCTGTTCTCAGTGATTGTTTTGTTGAGAAGGTGAATGAGAAATTCTTAATAAGAGTGTTCTGTGATGAGTCTCTATAAATTTCAAAAACTGTTTGGCAAGAGATTGCCACAAATTACTTAAATTTTCACAAATTATATTCCCATTGGGTTCCAAAAATGCTTACAGAATGAAGTGAAGTGACTTGGCATTGCTTTAACATTTCTTGCCAGATACAGTGATGAGGAAGGTGAATTCATTAATTCTTAAACAGAATTGTGACTGATGATAAAAAATGTGTTTTTCTTATGTCAAAACAACAGCCAATGTTCTGGAGGTTCTCAAGATACCCCAAACAACAAAAATTAAAAATGTTGTCAGCACAAAAAAATTATTTGCAGTGTGTTCTGGGACACACAGGGCTTCCCACTTGTTGAGTTCCTTCCCATAGGTGAAACTGTCAATGCAGTACGATACTGGGAAACACTGAGAGAACTTTGGCACTTGGTTCAAAATTAAAGGTGTGGAATGCTCAGTCAAGGCATGTGTTCCTTCATAACAATGCTCATCCCCATTGTGCTTGTCACTCTAAATCTTATTCAACAATTCAGGTGGGAGCAGCTCAATCACCCGCCGCCATACAGCCCTGATCTGACTACCACTGTCTTGTTTTAGAACTTTCAGTGTAATTTTGGAGGAAGGCACTTTTTTTATTGTGTCAAAAGTACAGAAATATCGTGTGTGTGTGTGTGTGTGTGTGTGTTTGTGTGTGTGTGTGTTGACGACATAATTTTACACAAAAGAAGACCAAAAATTGGACATTTCAAGTGTGTTTGGTGTAGTTCTCATAGGGTTGGTGGTTGTTGATGATGAACACCGAAGGAAATGATTGTTAGTCTGCTCAATGCCACACTGGCAAAGAACTGAGTCCACAGAGAAACCCCAAGTCCGCAGATTGGTCTTGCATCTCGTTGTGTTTTATCGTAATTTGTTCAGAGACCTCCATATTGACCACTTCTGCAAATGTCCAGGGGGAAGTTCTTCCTTTGGAGCCATCCATTCTCCCAAATACTGTCATTTCTCCCGCTGTCGCGAGGTCCTTGCCATATGTGGATTCTCGATGAGAGCCTCAGTAGTTCTCAAGAAGCTCTTTCTTACTTTCAGCCTAGGGTGTGTGGGCTGACGACCATATAGTGGATGTGCTTCCTTCGTTGTGGCCTTACTTTTCTCATATCTCGCAGCTACCTCATGTTTGATTTCAGGAGGAGCTATGCCAGTGAGGCAGTGGAGTTTGTCCACAGGAATGTCTTAAGCAAACCGTGATAATCAGGCAAGACTCATTTAGAGCCACATCTACATTCCTGGCATGACTGGACTTGCACCATACCGAACATGCATATTCAGCAGTGGAATAACATAGAGCAAGTGTGCTTGAGTGCACAGTGCATGGATCAGCACCCCATGATTTACCTATCAATTTTTGCACTATGTTACTTCTGGCTGCCACTTTCTGTTGGTGTTTAGGCAATGCTTTTTATATGTTAGCGCGCAATCCAGAGTTACTCCAAGATATTTGTGAGTAGGATTATGTTAGAGTACGATGCCTCCCCAGGATATATTTAAGGATCTATTTGCCTGTTTATTCTTCAGTTGGAAAGTGCAGGTCTGAGTCTTGGCAGGATTAGGTTTCAAGTAATTCCCATGATAGTAAACAGTGAATTCTTCCTAGGATTTTGATAGAATATCTTCTACAGTCTCAAAACAGTTAGCCTGAGTAGTGATAGTGCAGTCATCAGCATAAATAAAACTTAAAGAGTTCCTTCAGGGATAGGTTGATAGTTGGTAAAGATGTTGAATAATAGCAGCCCATTTTTCTGAGTTCTCCATCTACTTTTCTTACCCTGAAATTCCACAAAAAAATCTGTGGTTCTGGAGAAGTTTCCTAATACTGCACAGGAGTGTGAAGTCTTTAGTTATATCATAAACTTTATTCAGAAGAAGCCGATGGTTGATCGTATTGTAAGCCGCAGATAGATCGATAAAGACAGCACCTGTAATGAGCCGTTTCTCATATCCATCTTTGATATGTTGTGTTAAGTTTAATATTTCAGATGTGCAACTCTGAAAGCAGTAATGATGCAAAAAATAAAAAGAAACCAGTGTTCAGCAGTGTCTGTCTTCACTGGTGGCATATTTCTATGAAGAGGACATAGGTAACTTGGTCTCTTACTGTGACAAATGTCTGGACAATGGTTGAAACTATGCAGAAAAATAGTCCAATAAAAGCTTTTTCATGTAAAAAGAAACTTTTTGAGCTTTTTCCAAATTGATACATACTTTCTGAACATGCCTTGTAATATACAAACCATTAGTGTCTGATAAAGAAATGAAGTATTTATATTAACAGTTAGTGAAATAAAAATGCAACGAGTGCTTATTATGTTGAACAGATTTTTTACAAAAAATTAACTTTATGGACGGAAAAAAATATTTAAAAAATCATATTCTCCAGAATCACTTTATGGTTCAATGCACATTCAACACTAGCCCATGCAACCAGTTTGGTTGGTGATTGCAGTTTCCATCCAGATTAAAATTATTTGACAATTTTGGCTGCATAACCATTTTAAAGTGGATAATTAACAATGGCTTGTCTACTTGACATTATCCAAGAGTTATTCCATTGAACACAAGATCTTGGGAGAAATGTCATCTTTCAAGAAATTTCATACTGAATAATTTTCTCATAATCTTACGATTTATGAACACACACACATACAATGTGTGATAGTTGCACAAGTTCACAGAGTACTGAAGCACTCAACGGGTGCAAGAACTGAGAGTGCTATGTGTAGCCTGTGAATGACAGATATCTGGCTGCTAATAAGTTCCAGGAAACTGTAGATTTATCAATGGAAGTTTCCAACCAGTAGCAAGTCCCAAAGATCCTTTGGGCAATAATTTGCCTTGTTCCTTAATACACACGAACAAATAATAATCTGTTTAGAACTATGTTATACATTTTGTGAGCCAGGAGTTTGAAGCTGTCTGACCGGATCACCTTGCTTCTATTTCTTTGAAAGTATCAGGCAAATGCTTTCAAAATTTACACGCACATCAGTTGTAGGGCTTAAAGTAAATTATTAGCCAGAAAACAAAACATGGCTCCATTCAGCGTGCACTGTTAGGACATGTTGAGGCCTAGACCATTTGTGAGCAACTCTGGACAGACAATGTAATTTTCTATTGCTCTCATCTCGTAATACCTTGTACACTACAACCCCTGTAATCTCTCACCTTTGTGACTGTGGTATGGGTCAGATTATCAAAAAGTACAGAATGAAAATTACGTTACAGTACAGTAAAGAATGAAAATAAACCACCTCTTAACTCATCTGACCTCTGTATTCACAGTGATTACATAACCACCGCTCAGATGCGCGACTCGGCAACTAGTCTTCCTCTTGCCGAGTCACTCGCACTTTCGCAGGATATAGAATATTTTGTGCTTGGAGATGAAGTCACACATTGATCGTGCAGCGTACATAGAGAACCAGGGGCTCAAGAGGCAACGTTTTTGCCAATATAAGTAATGATTTTGTTAAGAAGGCGTCAATCTTTGCTCAGCCTCTCGTGCAACAGCACTGAGATCGCTCACACAAGATGCCGCATTACAGGAGATTTACAAGACATTCCTGTATGACTGACTATACAAAGCTATTGACGATTTGGTGATTACTACAGTTAGTGGTGTTGGAGCTAGATTTACGTTGCAGGGCCTCTCCATGTTTTGTGGTTCTGTATTGAATTTTACCTTTACGAAAGTTGATGCGGCGCAGTGTGGTAATAGTTGGATAAATATTGCAGTAGTACGGTATAATGGCGAAAAAGTGTTCCTCCATTTCTTGACCCACAAAATGTCCACAGGTGTTGCGGTTGAGTTTGGCTCAATGTACTGAACAGCATTATCAAAAGCATTCTTGGCATTGGTATGTGAAATCCGGGTAGAGGGTCTGTCATCATCAGTCAGAGTCCTCGTGTAGTTTCTTCACAATTTTTTTCCGAAAGAGTGGCAATAATCTGATTGTCATTGAGCTATTTACTGGTTTCACAGTCTTTCTCGCATTAGGCAATCCACTCCTCCACTCCAATGGTAGGGACATTCAGCTGTACAGTTTGTAGACCTTTAATGATTTCCTGTGTGTCATCGTTTTGCTCACCTTTGATCTAGTCACTTTCATTAATAACTTCTGGCCAAAGCTTATGTCAAGATTTCACAGCGTGTCAGGTTTTAGTTCCTCCCATGACTCAGTAATCATACAGATAGCAACTTTGACATTGAGGGATTCATAGATTCAAGTCTGCTACAACCTTCTTGGGACTTTTCTAAAATTGAGCTGATGTACTTTCTGAGATACTGCCTTTCTGTCATGATCTGGTCCATTGGTGGATAAGTGATGTAACAAAATATTATGGTTCAAATGGCTCTGAGCACCATGGGACTTAACAGCCGTGGTCAGTGATGTAACATTTGGCCGAAGGAAGATAGCTTTTTTGTCCCTTTTCACTATATCCTCCTCAGATGGATGTGATGGTGTATTATCCAACAGCAATAGAGCATGAACAGGGAGCCATTTTGTTTAAAGTGTGTGTTTTTTTTTCCAACAGATGCAATGAACTTGACGAAAAATCAAGATATGAAAAGATTGCAGTCCATAAAAGACGATTTTTCATTGCTGTAATAAACCAGCAAGGAAGATAAGTTAGTAATGTTTTTGAATGCCCTAAATTTTCCAAAAATGAACAGGAGAAGCTTGTGTGTACCATCAGCATTCCTGCAAATAGTAGCAATTAGCTATCTTTTGTAAGCTTTCATTTGAAACAGTGAGTGTTTTCTGTGGCAGCATTTCATAGTTTGGCCTGTCTCGTCTATGTTGTAGACTTCGCAAGGTAACATCTCATTTTCTTTGACAATTTCATGAAACTTCACAGGAAATTCCTTAGCTGCCTCGGCACAGCAGATAGTTTTTCACCAGAAATTGAACCAAACTGGACACCGTGATGGATTTTCCAGCGATTAATCCAGCCTACAATAGCTGCGAACTTACTTCTGACTTAGTCTTTTGTTCAAAGCGGTTGCCTTTTCTTTTACAGTGGGCCCAGATATCGTGGTTCTTTTCCTTGTTTCTTGGTGGAACCACATCCACAATACATTGTTGAGCATTTTGAGTTTAGGCTTTTTCAATGTTTCGCAATTCTTAAGAGCGTTTTCGCCACCTATCATCACTGTACATGATTATCTTCTTCAATCCTTTATTGTTGTAAGGCCTACATTGAGTTTCTTGGAAATCTTTTGGAGCGATTCCCTTCTGTCCACTCTTCGTAGAACTGCAAATTTTTCATTTAATGAAGGATTAATGTGTTTACATTTCACTCCTAACATGTTGACGCACAAAACTATACAGTACACATAATGTACAACAAATACATACAGTACTGCAATGAACACAGAACAACAACATTATAAAACCACCAAACAGTAAGCACTACAAATTCAACAGAGCAGTACTATACAAAAAACACGTATAATGACAGAAACGATACGAGACATGGCACAGCACTAAAATGGACAAACAGTAACAACACAGTAAACAACGGTGCAATTGTTAGTGAGTCATCACCACAAGTTGGGGCACGTTCGGCTTGAGCACGGTCATATCAACTTGAGTGGTGGACCAGCCCAGGGCAGATGAGAGGGGTTCCACTGTAATAAATATGATTTCACAATGAAGATGGCTTTGAGCTACGGAAGAGTCGACCCATTTATTGTGAAGCAAAATTTAGATTGGCCAGGAATGACTGTGCTCCTCATATGAATCGTGCTTCAGTTTGCAGTATGATTTTCATCATACCTTTATCTGCAGGGACAGTATCAGCTGGTGTAATTACAGAAATATTGTTAATGTCTAGAGTTAAGAGATAAGATATGCATCCTTGAGTGACTTTTCAGAGGTGTAGCTGGTCCTGATATCCCTTTCACGATCTTTTATCTAGCCATGCTGTGCCACTTTCAAGAACGCATTTCTCCCAGATAAAAGAAACCATGACAAGGGATGGCCAGATAATTCTGCATAGTTGAATGACGTAGGGTAGGCTGTTCCAACATTGCCCCATAGGATGCAAGCACTGCCAGATGCCCAATAGCTTGCTCACAGGCAGTTGCAGGCTTGGTAGGCTACCCACCATGTGGCCCAACTGCACAGACACAATCAAAACATCACCATGTACACTACCACATCCTGTGAAAGTTCTCCGCCAAAAATCTAATCCAAAGCTCTAACAAATGCTGCTGATGAAATGTTTAAACTGAATGGCATTCATCTGAAATGGTAACACTGTTCTTTCTGCAAAAACACAGTGAACTTCTGGATTCCCTCTTCCAGCTCCAACTGCCAATAACTACTTGTCATATACAAGCGACTAAGGTAACACATACCGGCAAATTTTTGCAAAATTTCTCAGATATTTTCAGGCTGACCCCACTGGGACAGAATAATGTGACTGGTAGTTCAAGTGTCCAAACCAAGTCTGACCAATCTGTCCTTTTTAATTACTGGATGTATCGGACTGCAATACTCGCTATCTGATCTCTGTCATATCATGATTTATCATACATTTAATCTGCTTCCCTAGAGCTTCTCTTCTAGCTAGTGGTACTCAAAATGATTTAATTTTAAACAACATTCACATCCCTTCATTAGCCCAGGTTTATTTGAAAATACTTCAGCATGCATATGTAAATCTTTTCACAATTCCTCTATAGCAAGGAGGGCAAATTACTAAAATCATCATTTTTTTTTCTTGAATTTTTGACAACTTCCCAAACTTCCTATCTTTTTTTCTGTGGATACACTGTGCTTTATATATACTAGCACTTTAATTCCACTGTCTATCCTTCTCTTGATTATTCTAATTTTAATCCTACCGACGTGCCTTCCTTTTCTCCGACAAAATTAACTGCCAGTTCTACACACTGGTCACAAACACCTAAACATCCTCTTCCACAATCCATACTACATCATATTTCTGACAGCCAGTTGTTCCCAAAATCCAGTCCACAGTCAAAGAATCAAGAATCAACAGAATCACGTCAACATATCTATCTAAAAGCTTGCTTGTAATGAGTGTCTGACCAGTAACAGCATGATTTCCTACAACCAGTTGCAGTGAATATTTACACATTATTGCCTGGGAAAACTAGTACCTCTTCTGTTTCATGAAGCTGTTCATATAAACTCTTGTAGACTGCTGTAGTTACACTTCCAGTATCTAAAACTGCTGTAATTTTCTGACTGTTTGCACTGAGTTAAATCACTGGATTCAACGTCTCATCTTTAACTTTCAAATCGTCTCTCAGAACTTCAGCTTTAATGTCTTCATTTTCACACTTAATCATTTGTATTCTTACACCTGGCCCATTAAAGTGTTTACATGTTCTGTAGTGGGTCTCAATCGAAACTAATTTTAGTTTACCAGTGACTGCACACATCATTGGCTCCTGTCACCCAGATCTTCAAGTAGAGAACAATCGAGAACTCTTCCGTTGTGTACTACCTGCTGGTTCTGCCTACGAACATTTTCCCTCTTCGCATCATTTTGAATCTCATCATTGGTACGCACATAATTTTGAGATTCAACTCTTCGCGTCTCATTGTACCACTGTTGACTGCCACTTCGTTGATTCCATTGCAGGTGTCCAAAATTATGTTGCTGCAGTGTGTTGCGCCAATGATAATGTTGATTGTGACATGTCGTATTTTGTTCCAATCCAACAGGTGTTCCTTCATTGCCAATCTCCTCTAAATGATCTACAACTATTTATAGCTCATCAAAATTGTCAAATGTTTGCAATGCTGTTTTCTTACTTCCAATGGTAAACACATTATCAAAATTACGATTAAATCACTGTCGTTAAGAGGGTCATCCAGACAATTATTACATTCCTAGCGTTTCTGAAGAAAGTTAAGCATTGATCCTTTGTGGTGATTGTAATTGTGTATTGAAGATAATTTTTCTTTGATACTTTGCTGTTTTTCACATGACTAATATGTGCAGAGAAACGCATTTTCAAAGTCCACAAATCCAGAGCACTTATCACACACATTGTTTCCTCATGTCCTAGTACCAACACTCCTGTTTCTCACACAATATCAATTTTTTCTGATTCATTCTGAGGTCATACAAACACAACTTTAACTTGTTTCCTGAAATCCACGGAATGTAATTGTTTGTGTGGATCAAATTCCTTAAAAAGTCCTTGACCAACATGTTACTGACAATGATGATGATGATGATGATGATGAGTCCTATACTTCTTTACAGAGCATAGGGGAATGATGCGGGAGATCCGCGCCGCCGTACTAGGCAAAGTCGTAGTGGTGGTGGTGGTTTGCCATTGCCTTCTTCCGACCGATATGGGGATGAATGATGATGATGATGAAGACGACACAACAACATCCAGTCATCTCGAGGCAGGAAAAATCCCTGACCCCGCCGAGAATCGAACCCGGGACCCCGTGCTCTGGAAGCGAGAACGCTACCGCGAGACCACGAGCTGCAGGCTATTTGTAATATAATGTGTACCACAATGAATTTTTCATTCTGCAGCAGAGTGTGCACTAACATGAAACTTTTCTAGCAGATTCAAACTATGTGCCAGACTAAAACTCAAACCCAGTACCATTGCCTTTTGCAGGCAATGATCGAGTTACCCAAGCACAACTAATGACCCATCCTGACAACTTTACTTCCGCCAGTCTGCAAGTACCTCATCTCCTACTTTCCCAACTTCAAGAAATTTCTCCTGCCCCCAGGCTATGGCTAGTCATGTCTCCCTATTGTTTCTTCCAGGAGTGCTAGTCTTACAAGTATTGCAGGAGAACTTCTGTGAAGTTTGCAAGGTAGGAGATGACATACTGGCAGAAGTAAAGCTGTGAGGGTGGGTCATGAGTTGTGCTTGGATAACTCAGTTGACAGAGCACTTGCCCATATACTTCAAAGGCCCTGAGTTTGAGTCTCGGCCTGGCACATAGTGTTAATCCGCTAGAAAGTTTCAACCCATACAACAATTTTCCTGCATTAGTGTTGAGTCTCGGCCTGGCACATAGTGTTAATCCGCTAGAAAGTTTCAACCCATACAACAATTTTCCTGCATTAGTGTTTCTACTTCTTGTCAGATAACATTTGTATCAACTGGTGTTTTGGATACTTCTACATTCCTTGGTGTTTTGGATACTTCTACATTCCTCGCCGTCTCTTCCAATTCCTGCAATTTTGATTCCAAATTCCAACATTATTGTTGCACCCAAATACTACTTTAATAACTGATTTTTTATTTTTATCGCACACACTTTTAGCATGAACTACCTCATTATTTGTTACTGCACTGTCCAGCGTAACTTGTTTAACTGTTTACTGCTGTGAGTTTGTGTGTTTGTATTTTAGCTACATCTGCTCCTATTTGTTGACAATGCTTTATGACCTTGCACATGAACTCAGATTGTTTCTCGTCAAGCAATTTACTGCATTCCTGCACAAAATTACTGAACTGACTCTGCCGGTCATTACAAAGATTTACTACCTTTTGATCCAACATTTTGTCCAATTCTTGATGATGTTCAGTGAGTTATTTTGTTAAGATTTGTGTTTACTTCTTGTTTAGTAACTGGGAGATTTTTTGATAGTATTGTTGAGACGTTTGCCCAAATCCTGTGTACTGTCATTAAGTTTATTGTTCAAATTATTATTTTGATTATTATTATTTTACTTTTCAATATCTGCATTGCTTTTTTAAAAAGTGCATTAGTACATCCTCTCTCCCTATAGCATCAACACAATTGTTATCTATCATTGTCTCATGTGGTTCAATGTTTACATTCAAATTTGAGTTCTCATTTTCTGCTGCCAGCGGTGGCTGCTGTGTAAGAGCACAAAAGCATGTGAAGACCCTAACTTTTGCCACCTTGCGGATTTATTGGCTATTTTTCTTTGAATGCTGTTAAGCATAACATAGATGCTGCAATCTGAAAGATATAGCATTTATTTGTACTGTGCTACTGCTCTTCTAGACTCCGTGAAACTTGGCATCAGGGTTGCGAGCCCACCTTCAGTTGTGCACATTTTAAGGAGCTTTTGCCATGTGCAGCTTGTGTGACACTACTGCCTTACGGGCCAAATACATATGGATTTGATAAACAATGTGCATGGTTCACGATGTGCACAGCTAGCCCTTGCCACTCAACTAGAAGTTTATGTCGGTACCACCAGGTGGTAGCACACTGCGGCAGACTTTTACCCCGTTCGCTTGGCATAAATCCTGCTAGATAATAGCACACTCCTCAGATATGTTAATTCACTCACTGTACACTGTTGTAAGATTAGTTTGGATATCAGTAAATGTTAAAGTTGTACGGTCAGGAAACCTATTTTGTGAGTTTCTGGGTGAGTTATAGTATATTAAGTTATGAAGTTTATCATGCAGTAATCCATTTGAGGTGCTGACAAGGGAAACTCTCCATTGCACCTTTCTCACATTTAGTGTTAAGATGGTCCAGTGGACAGCTCATCAAAAACTGAATACAGATCAAGCATGAAAACAGGAAGAAAGTCAACTGGAATGTGGGAAAAAAAGAAGCAAAATAGAAACAGTGATGGTCCAAGCTTAAGAAGTACGACACTGAGTGCATTAGGATAGCCACGGTGTCATGGTTAAGTGGTTACTGTGTTGGACTGCAAAGCGGTTGAGCAGTGTTCAAAATTCCCTCAGGGAATTTTTTTCCCACAAAATTATCTACCGCCCATCCGATCATTGAAATGTTTGCTCTTTTTCTGTAGTCTAGGCAACTGTCATGCTATACATTGGTTGTAGAATATGAGTCATGTGATAAGAATACACTACTTCACAAGTAAATGTGATTAATAGTGAGAGCAGGTGAAATAGCACATAGACATCTCACAGAAATGAATACAGATAAAAGGGTGTGAACAATTTACAACAAAGGAATTCAAGAGTCAAAACTTCACGTCTGGGCTCTTTGTCTGCATTCGATATTGCATTTGTAGAGATTGGACCATTCACTGTCTCTATTTTGCTATTTTTCTTTCCACAGTTCAGTACATCTTCCTGTTTTCATGCTTGCTCTGAGATCAGTTTTTGACGGGCTGCCCACTGGGCTCTCTTACTGGTAAATTTGAGGGGGGTGCGATAGGGAGTTTCCCTTGTGAGAATTGTAAGGGCCTAAAGCACGTTACCATTGATTGTGAGACTGCAGCATTTATTTATGCTTCTGAAATCTGTTGATCTTATGGTGAGTCAGATTTATCTGTGCTGTTGGCCCACGTAGTATATATGAAA
This sequence comes from Schistocerca nitens, assembly GCF_023898315.1. NCBI lineage: Eukaryota > Metazoa > Arthropoda > Insecta > Orthoptera > Acrididae > Schistocerca > Schistocerca nitens. Next base: position 557,662,921 of record NC_064618.1, on the reverse strand, counting down.
TCCACAAAAAACTGTATCACTAGATTCTCTGATATTCACTTAAATGTGGAATCGATGGCGGTGTGCTTTAGGCTCTTATGGATCTAACCAGCTCATTTGTATTCTAGTCAGTCACCATGTTGGTAGACGTTATTACTTGAATTATTCATTTCCACAAATGGCATTTTGTGTCTGAAGTTGATTCTTTACTGTGTGGGAATCAGCTTTCGTGTACAGTGCAAATAGGAACCATGTTGAATCTACTTTAAATGCTAACAGAAAACTAAAGCTGTGAAAATGGGTCATGAGTCGTGTTTGTGTAGCTTAGTCGGTAGAGCACTTGCCCACAAGAGACAAAGAGCTTGAACATTTAACAAGGAAGTGTAAATTTAGCACAAGTTGTTGTGTGGATGCAGTGTAAGAATATCTGATTTTCAGCCCAGACGAAAATACGTGAACTAACATATTTGTTAAGGATCTTGTACATTTGCTGAAAAAATGGAAAAGCATGAAATTACAGAAAAATGGGAAATAGAGGCATGGGAAAGCTTACATATTATTTTGTTATTGTCTTAAACTGTAGTTAATTGTGTATAAAATTCCACAAAAACAATTCTTTCTTTTGTCAGATAAGTTATGCCTCTTATTATTATTATTATTATTATTATTACTGTTGTTATTATTATTGGCAGTGGCTGTAGTTATATAAACTTGTTGATAAGCGTGAATATTATACAGCAGATGCTATTAATTTCATGCTCTCCAGTTTTTCTGACTAAAAATTTATGAACACCCAGAATGTATACTTACCAGCAGTCACTATCTGCTGCACCTACATTTTGAATTCCGCTAAATAGTTCCATTTCACTTATGAAGTCCACAGCAATACTCTCCTGATTAACAGTGTCTTCTCAATTAATAACATCATTATTCTGTTTGAATTGCCATTGTAATTTAATTATATATTGCACAACATGCAATTTATAATCAAAGTAACTATTCACTGTGTCTATTTCTTTACCTGTTCAGTGTTGCTTGAAAATCGAGGCACCACAGAACATGCCGAATTCACTCACCATAAACTGACACTGGCAGATGAGTACCAGATCCGAAGATTATTGCAGGATGAAACATCCTTGTAACCAGTTTCCATACATAACAAGGGCGTTGGGTGCTTACTAAATTACCATGATGCTGCCGCCTCTCTCAACTAATTTAACTGAGACACATATAATCCAATGACTGACGATTTATGGAGCGGATAATGTCAGGTACAATGAATAACAGTTGTTGTTAGCAATATGATTTATTTTTGAAAGTACACCTCAAAGCAAACACTTTGAAATATGCACAATTTAGAAACATTCTGTATGTCACCATACAACACTGATCTTTTCACACTGAAACCCAAACCTGAACAAAACCAGACCAAATAATCATAATATAAATAAATTAGTAAGATCAATACTGACTTGAGCATAGTCTCAGGCTGACCATTCAGTTCAGATGCTCAATACAACTTCACAATTCAACCGCAGACAGCCAGCTGCCTACCACCGCACTAAGAGCAAACACCCAGCCACAACAATCAGACTTTATTCAAAACATTTTCAGCGGGTAGTGATTACTTTGAAATTCTACATCGGTGAAACGAGAGGTAGCTGTATCGTAGTGACTGCAACCAACCAGACTGATAAATTTACCCTCAAATGTTACTGATAATAGCAAATATCTTGACATGTGATGATATAGGATCCTCACAAGCCCAAAACAAGAGTAACTGACCTCCTGATCCATGGAAATACATTCTTGAGAAGTTCACCACTACATTGCCACACTTCTACAACAATCTTGCACTTGCTGGTTGGGTAGAAATGGATCCTTACAAGTGTTCACTTGTGCTCCTCTTTCACGCACCACAGGTTTGGGGGGAAGGGGGGGGGGGTGATTGTACTGTTTTTTATAATGAACAGCTGGAGGTCAAATTGATTGTGTGGAATCGGTTGCATACTGTCTGGGTCAAAACAGCCATCTCAATTGTCTGGGAAAAGAGCAGTACACAACATGTTACATTCTGCTTGGGGTACTTACAAGCCACAGTTTACGGGTTGTGATTATCAAGCTGATACTGTTGTCTGCAGTTGATCAGTACTAAGCAGATCTTTGGTATTTTGTCTCTGTCAATTGTGGCTTAATGTTCAAATTTCATTGCCGTAAAGTATGCAGATTCAGTGACCAACTTCCTATACTGACAAGCCTTTTTTGCCATTAAGTGGCAATGAGTGCATGGGCTAGGTTTGAAATGGTTCTGCAAGGCATCTTGATAGACTGAACAGTCTATACAAACCACATTGTGCTGTATCTCCAACAGTGAAAGCACACACTGCTGAAGCGCTCTCACATAAATTAGGTTTTTACTTCAGATGCACAATGGCTGTATGCAGGGTGAACACGAACACTGTCATTTTAAACTCCACTACCAACATTTTGGAGTTGGTTCAGTGGCATTTTCTGAGTATTTTACTACAAGGGGCCTGTGGTCTCTGGTGACTCACAACAGAGCTTTGGCATTATGTGAGCTTTCTTACCTTCATTTATATTGTTGTATCTATACTGCACTGAAAATACCTGTGCAACAGTGCAAATGCCAATGATGTGCACTTTGTGTTGTTTGGAAACAAACTTATTCTACTCACTCACGGTACTTGCTGTTGACAACTTTAATACTCACTTTACTCTTCGCTCTCAAAATTTTATTCTATACTGCTCAGTTCTATCCCAGGTTTGTTTTTCTTTCAGTGTTAGGTGTACATTATCAATGATACACAGTAGTATGCATAGTTTTACTGATGAACAATTGATCTCTATGCACTTCAACTTAGAGAGAGAGAGAGAGAGAGAGAGAGAGAGAGAGAGAGAACTGAATGAATGAATTTAAGAGATTTCCAGAACTTAATGAACTTATGTAAGAAACAAATTTTACAAGCCATTCCTGTTTCATCATTATGATCTCTACTCCACAAACCATAAATTCTAATACTTACTTACATAGTTTTGATATAATGACATTCATATTTGTTTAGGAAAGTTAAGGCACCAATATAACAATACATTCAATGATGTGTCTCATTTACACACTTGTAAAGAGACATATTTACGTTAAAAACCTTTCTATGTAACAACATAATGCATAAAAGGAAGATGAGTAGTGCAAAGATGGGAAGAAAATATGTTACACTTTCCACAACTGATTCTACTAGTGTGCTTTTTTTCATTATATTTCTCAAGTAGGCACTGTATATCACTCCACATTTTACAACAACAACTACAGTCTTGTTAGCAATGTTGTAGCAACTTTTGTTGGATACTGTTCATCCAGTTGTCTGAACTGGAGAGCACACTTTTTTCTTTCAGACACATAACCTAGTTCATTATACAGCAAGGCCTGGAAACAAGAAAGTAATGAGAGATGAAACTTTAGTATTGCAAGAAATTATACTCATGATAGAATATACAGCTTACTTTCAGGTATACAACATCCTTCATCCGTGAGTATGCTTCTATTTTGAAAAATCCATTTTGTGCTTTATGTAGCTGTTGTAATGCATTGTTAAGGATAGCTTCCCGTGCACTAGGAGGCTTTGAGGCTGCTGAAGCTATTTTACATTTGGCATGTAGCAGAAGACCCCTGGCTTGGTCATAACAACCTCCGTGAGCAACAACAACTGGTAGCGCTTCATCAATTAATTTAAGTGCCAAAGAAGGCAAAGCCATCTGCAACTAAATATTTTTCTAGTTAAATATTTTCATTATTTTTAACAAGTGCTACAACTAACTACAACTGTTAACAATATGTTACTGTTACAAGATTTAGAAGGTTTTTTTTTTCCATTCTCGCTTCATGAAAGCAGTTTTTGTATGGTTTCCAATCTTCTGTTGCCAATAAAAGCACCACCTTGAGCTGCTCTAATTTTCCTTGAAAGTTGCCTGTGGGTCACAGACCATGCTTCTCCAACATGAGTGGGGAAAACAATAACTACTGCTTGTGAGTCTTTGTCCAGTGCATAAATTAACTTCCACTTCCCTGAGGCTCATTTGTCTAAGATGCCACATCCTTATGTTTTGCACCATGGCACCACAGTGTGAAGCTCCACTTGTGTGTTCACTTGGTGTGAGAAATGGAGTGACTTTGTATCCATGGGGCTGCCTGGTAACAAGTGGTCTCCTTAGTTAATGTACTAACTACTTTTCAGTGTTACCAAGAGTATCAGATACAAGCTGAGTTGTGCCCAGTGGCCAATGTAAACTGATGATGGACCATGAATTTGCAGTATTGTATCCTATCAGTGATGAACCGTTTGAAACAATTGTACAAAATATTAGGTCTATAACTTTGTTTCCGCCGTTTTGCAATAAACGGCAGTAGTGGAAAGTAGTGGTGCAGATCATTTGTCATAAGTGTCATACAGTAAGCATAGGTATTTGAGAACATAACGCCATCAAAATATCAGTCAATTTTTGATTGCATCATAAAGTTATTCTCGGCTGATTACGTCACCTTATGAGCCCAGTTATCGTCATCTGCAGCTGACGCTCATAAGAAGCTGGGTAAGACCTATGATGAGACACCTGTTAGTGACAGAACTTTGTAGGAAATGGTTTCCAGGCTTCAAGAATGGTGATTTTGATTCTGAAGACCGGCATGGTTGTGAAAGAGAGAAAGCTTTCGATGCTACTGCAACAGACGGGAACAATCACAGGAGTTCATTACGAAAGCAATTGATGTGTTTGAGCCGAGCACTGAAAGACTAACAGCCACACTACAGCAATAGATATGAAAAAATGATTTTGCAGCATGACAGTGCAGGACTCCATGACGAAAATCCCGTCAAAGCATACTTGGAAACATCGAAATGGGAAGTTCTATCCCACCTGCTGCATTCTCCAGATATTCCTCCCTTTGACTGCCACCTTTCTCGATCTATGCCACACGCCCTAGCTATCTAGCACTTGCGGTCATATGAACAAGTCTAAAATTGGATGGATTCGTGGCTCCCCTCGAAAGATGCCCAGTTTATACACTGCGGGATTCGTACGCTGCACTAAATCTAGGAGAAAGCAGTGGCCAATGATGATCAATACTTTGAATCGTAAATTTTTTGTAAGTTTTTCGCAATAAAGTCTCGAACTTCGAGAGAAAATGGCGGAATCGTAGTTGTAGACCCAGTAGATATGCCAGTTACAATTTCTTTTAGTAAGGGAATCATGGGGACAAGCACAGAAGAAAACTAACTCACTTCTACTTTTATTTAAAAAGGATGCTACACATTCTGGTTTATAATATGTTCATAAATACATTCTTCTGAAATGGAAGCAGTACCACTTGTGATTTTCAATGGAGAAAGGTAATAAAGTAGTCAAAAGGGACTCTCCTACTTTCCTGGAAGAAAGTGAATGGAACATTATGCTTTGTTTCATTTTGAAATGAGTTGCAAATGAAGAAGTGATAGGAAGTCGCTTCCATTCCTCACAGGCAAAACTATCCAAGGTACCAAATTTAAATAATATTTTTAAACAGAATTCAACTAATTCTGTAGCAAACTGTGGTCATCTGCACTTTGTTGACAGATTAATATGTGTTAGAACAGGTCTTGAAGTTGTCAACACCACTACCATCTTTGTCATCATGAATGTTCAAAACTTGACTCAAAGTTTTAATCTGTCACACCTTTCCACTAATTCTCTAACAGTACAGAGGTTTTTCCTCATATTCCGCTGGAGTAACACACCCAAGGGAATGTAAGACCATCACCTACGGATTGTTTCTAAAAATTAAGCTTCATCTTACAGCAGAATATGTACAGATGTGAATCTTTCATGATACTAAAACTATATGTCAGATAGGAAACAAAACACTGATCTTTGGTATTCATGTGAAATGCTGTACCAACCGAATCAGGCAAGCATGCCTCAATATCGTACACACAGCTTCAAACCACCAGTACATCTCTCTTTCTAAAGATTGCCGTGATACTGTGGTTAAGCCATTTCATGACCAAGCCTTCCACCTAAGGAAGTTACACCAGCAGTATGTGGAAGGAAGCTGCTGTGTTAATAAGAAAAGACAGGAGCTTTGAGCTATATTCATAGCATGTATGGCTGGAAGAGTGTGTTCACTAACAGGAATTTTGAACTTTCTTGTACTTATTATGTAATGACTTACTTCTACTGAAAGTCTACATTCTACTGACAACCAATCTGGCCAATATGTGGCTCAGTTATTTGCAACTGCCTTACATCAAGTGCACTAATAACTAAATTAATGAGCCTCTGTATGTCCATTTTTCAGAGATAATTGCGGGACCTGTTGACAGGTGATGTTTGAGCTGATCGCTGTCTCAAAAATCTACGGATACCAGTTATTGAATGCTGGCCCCTATTGTGACAGGACCAGAGATGGAAATCTTCCTACATGTCAGTCAGGGGACCTGAAGGTGGTGTAATATATTGCCAAAACTGGAAGCTTAATAAAATAACAATTTGGAAATTAGATGGCTAAAAGGTGTTTGACTTGACAATCTGAAATTAATGAGCTTTAATTTAAAACAAACCCAGAAGCTTTAAAATGTGCTAGCCACTTTGTTACCATGAGTTTTGGACTTGTCAAGAATTTAGTAAATTTCTACGCTACTAAAACATAACAAGTAGAATCTGTACAATGACAAACTGTTGCTGCCTTTGGAGATCTTCCAGATTTGAGGCACGAGAATTAAACTGCTTGATACAAGAACAGCTCACATCTTTTTTCAGATTACGATCTAGCAGGCATTCCTTGCCACTGGAATGTTTCTAACGTAACTCAAATGAGACTATGGAAAAGATGCATATGCCACCCCATAAACTATCCACGCTTACTATTATTACTTCACCCATCATTAGGTCGGTTGACAACATAACTTAGTGTTCAGGATGTTTCCTTAATAAAATTCTCTCTAGCTAATAGCCATGTAGCAGAGCTTTCAAGGTAAGTACTCTGGCCACTGCCAAGTGGTCATTAAGTCATGTAGTTGATGGCACTGTACAAACCTTTATGGTCAAAATAATACTGATGGTAGAGGATCCTAAACTGACTATTTTGACATACAGAACCAAAGATGATACAGTCTTGACTGAGCAATATGTGATACATGTTTGGCAACTGCTTACATTTCATAATTAGCAAATACCTGCTGTCTTGATATGTGCAGAAATACACTGAAAAACAACACACAATCATCTATGATGTGCCCACAGAGCAGTTTGTTACTATTTTTGATTCATGACTGTTTGTTGAAGGTGGAACATTATTTGTAGCAGGAACTTGCAGACATGGATTTTATACATAGCATAACAGCATGCCAAATCCAGAAAACTGACAAATGCAAAGAAAAATGTTTTGTAACAGGTTTTATCTCCACTGGAAGAAATTTATCTCAATGGAGAGGAAATTATGAGAAAATAGGCCATTCAAGCCACACAGAGCTGGCCAAGATTCTGCACAAATAATTGTTTGCATAATGTAATTTGTGAAAGTGGTTTGGGTCATGTAAAAAAGTTTCAATAAACACCCGTTTACTTTCATGCAAAATGCCCACTTTGAAGAACATGGTGTGCATGGAGCAGCAATTATAGTTCTGTTATAAAAAATGTGTGCCAGTTATGTGATCAAAGGATTTTTAATCCAAAGTTCAGTTTTACCAACTGAATTTGTTGCAATGCATGCAACAAGACTGATAGTCACCACACAGATTAGTAATTACAAGCTCAGATTGTCACTATACAGGGTGGTCCATTGATAGTGACTGGGCCAAATATCTCACGAAATAAGCATCAAATGAAAAAAACTACAAAGAACGAAACTTGTCTAGCTTGAAGGGGGAAACCAGATGGCGCTATGGTTGGCCCGCTAGATGGCGCTGCCATACGTCAAACGGATATCAACTGCGTTTTTTTAAAATAGGAATATATTTGTGTAGTACGTAAAGAAATATGAATGTTTTAGTTGGACAACATTTTTTGCTTTGTGATAGATGATGCTGTAATACTCACAAACGTATACGTACGTGGTATCACGTAACATTCCGCCAGTGTGGACGGTATTTGCTTCGTGATGTTGTTGTTGCTGTGGTCTTCAGTCCTGAGACTGGTTTGATGCAGCTCTCCATGCTACTCTATCCTGTGCAAGCTTCTTCATCTCCCAGTACCTACTGCAACCTACATCCTTCTGAATCTGCTTAGTGTATTGATCTCTTGGTCTCCCTCTACGATTTTTACCCTCCACGCTGCCCTCCAATGCTAAATTTGTGATCCCTTGATGCCTCAAAACATGTCCTACCAACCAATCCCTTCTTCTAGTCAAGTTGTGCCACAAACTTCTCTTCTCCCCAATCCTGTTCAATACCTCCTCATCAGTTACGTGATCTACCCACCTTATCTTCAGCATTCTTCTGTAGCACCACATTTCAAAAGCTTCTATTCTCTTCTTGTCCAAACTGGTTATTGTCCATGTTTCACTTCCATACATGGCTACACTCCATACAAATACTTTCAGAAACGACTTCCTGACACTTAAATCTATACTCTATGTTAACAAATTTCTCTTCTTCAGAAACGCTTTCCTTGCCATTGCCAGTATACATTTTATATCATCTCTACTTCGACCATCATCAGTTATTTTGCTCCCTAAATAGCAAAACTTCTTTACTACTTTAAGTGTCTCATTTCCTAATCTAATCCCCTCAGCATCACCCGATTTAATTTGACTACATTCCATTATCCTCGTTTTGCTTTTGTTGATGTTCATCTTATATCCTCCTTTCAAGACACTGTCCATTCCGTTCAACTGCTCTTCCAAGTCCTTTGCTGTCTCTGACAGAATTACAATGTCATCGGCGAACCTCAAAGTTTTTATTTCTTCTCCATGAATTTTAATACCTACTCCGAATTTTTCTTTTGTTTCCTTTACTGCTTGCTCAATATACAGATTGAATAACATCGGGGAGAGGCTACAACCCTGTCTCACTCCTTTCCCAACCACTGCTTCCCTTTCATGCCCCTCGACTCTTATAACTGCCATCTGGTTTCTGTACAAATTGTAAATAGCCTTTCGCTCCCTGTATTTTACCCCTGCCACCTTCAGAACTTGAAAGAGAGTATTCCAGTTAACGTTGTCAAAAGCTTTCTCTAAGTCTACAAATGCTAGAAACGTAGGTTTGTCTTTTCTTAATCTTTCTTCTAAGATAAGTCGTAAGGTTAGTATTGCCTCACGTGTTCCAACATTTCTACGGAATCCAAACTGATCTTCCCCGAGGTCCGCTTCTACCAGTTTTTCCATTCGTCTGTAAAGAATTCGCGTTAGTATTTTGCAGCTGTGGCTTATTAAACTGATTGTTCGGTAATTTTCACATCTGTCAACACCTGCTTTCTTTGGGATTGGAATTATTATATTCTTCTTGAAGTCTGTGGGTATTTCGCCTGTCTCATACATCTTGCTCACCAGATGGTAGAGTTTTGTCATGACTGGCTCTCCCAAGGCCATCAGTAGTTCTAATGGAATGTTGTCTACTCCTGGGGCCTTGTTTCAACTCAGGTCTTTCAGTGCTCTGTCAAACTCTTCACGCAGTATCTTATCTCCCATTTCATCTTCATCTACATCCTCTTCCATTTCCATAATATTGTCCTCAAGTACATCGCCCTTGTATAAACCCTCTATATACTCCTTCCACCTTTCTGCCTTCCCTTCTTTGCTTAGAACTGGGTTGCCATCTGAGCTCTTGATATTCAAACAAGTGGTTCTCTTCTCTCCAAAGGTCTCTTTAATTTTCCTGTAGGCAGTATCTATCTTACCCCTAGTGAGACAAGCCTCTACTTCCTTACATTTGTCCTCTAGCCATCCCTGCTTAGCCATTTTGCACTTCCTGTTGATCTCATTTTTGAGACGTTTGTATTCCTTTTTGCCTGCTTCATTTTTATATTTTCTCCTTTCATCAATTAAATTCAATATTTCTTCTGTTACCCAAGGATTTCTATTAGCCCTCGTCTTTTTACCTACTTGATCCTCTGCTGCCTTCACTACTTCATCCCTCAGAGCTACCCATTCTTCTTCTACTGTATTTCTTTCCCCCATTCCTGTCAATTGTTCCCTTATGCTCTCCCTGAAACTCTCTACAACCTCTGGTTCTTTCAGTTTATCCAGGTCCCATCTCCTTAAATTCCCACCTTTTTGCAGTTTCTTCAGTTTCAATCTGCAGTTCATAACCAATATATTGTGGTCAGAATCCACATCTGCCCCTGGAAATGTCTTACAATTTAAAACCTGGTTCCTAAATCTCTGTCTTACCATTATATAATCTATCTGATACCTTTTAGTATCTCCAGGATTCTTCCAGGTATACAACCTTCTTTTATGATTCTTGAACCAAGTGTTAGCTATGATTAAGTTATGCTCTGTGCAAAATTCTACAAGGCGGCTTCCTCTTTCATTTCTTCTCCCCAATCCATATTCACCTACTATGTTTCCTTCTCTCCCTTTTCCTACTGACGAATTCCAGTCACCCATGACTACTAAATTTTCGTCTCCCTTCACTACCTGAATAATTTCTTTTATCTCGTCATACATTTCATCAATTTCTTCATCATCTGCAAAGCTAGTTGGCATATAAACTTGTACTACTGTAGTAGGCATGGGCTTTGTGTCTATCTTGGCCACAATAATGCGTTCACTATGCAGTTTGTAGTAGCTAACCCACACTCCTATTATTTTATTCATTATTAAACCTACTCCTGCATTACCCCTATTTGATTTTGTATTTATAACCCTGTAATCACCTGACCAAAAGTCTTGTTCCTCCTGCCACCGAACTTCACTAATTCCCACTATATCTAACTTCGTGATACATTACCCATATTGAAGTGGACCGTTTACCAATTGCGGAAAAGGTCGATATCGTGTTGATGTATGGCTATTGTGATTAAAATGCCCAACGGGCGTGTGCTATGTATGCTGCTCGGTATCCTGGACGACATCATCCAGGTGACCGGACCATTCGCTGGATAGTTACGTTATTTAAGAAAACAGGAAGTGTTCAGCCACATGTGAAACGTCAACCACGACCTGCAACAAATGATGATGCCCAAGTAGGTGTTTTAGCTGCTGTCGTGGCTAATCCACACATCAGTAGCAGACAAATTGCGTGAGAATCGGGAATCTCAAAAACGTCGGTGTTGAGAATGCTACATCAACATCAGTTGCACCCGTACCATATTTCTACGCACCAGGAATTGCATGGAGACAACTTTGAATGTCGTGCCCAGTTACAGAACTGTACACAAGAGAAATTACAGGATGATGACAGATTTTTTGTACACGTTCTATTTAGCGACGAAGGGCCACTTTCCAACAGCAGTAATGTAAACCGGCATAATATCCACTACTGGGCAACGGAAAATCCACAATGGCTGCGACAAGTGGAACATCAGCGACCTTGGCGGGTTAATGTATGGTGCGGCTTTATGGGAGGAAGGATAACTGGCTCCCATTTTATCGATGGCAATCTAAATGGTGCAACGTATGCTGATTTCCTAACGTTACGTTCAACCGATGTTACCACAAGATGTTTCACTGCATGACAGAATGGCGATGTACTTCCAACATGATAGATGTCCGCACATAGTCTGCGTGCGGTTGAAGCGGTATTGAATAGCAATTTCGTGACAGGTGGATTGGTCGTTGAAGCACCATACCATGGCCCGCACGTTCACTGGATCTGACGTCCCCAGATTTCTTTATGTGGGGAAAGTTGAAGGATATCTGCTATCGTGATCCACCAAGAACGCCTGACATCATGCGTCAGCGCATTGTCAATGCACGTGCGAACATTACGGAAGGCAAGCTACTCGCTGTTGAGAGGAATGTCGTTACACGTATTGCCAAATACATTGAAGTTGACGGACATCATTTTGAGCATTTATTGCATTAATGTGGTATTTACAGGTAATCACGCTGTAACAGCATGTGTTCTCAGAAATGGTAAGTTCACAAAGGTACATGTATCACACTGGAACAACTGAAATAAAATGTTCAAATGTACCTACGTTCTGTATTTTATTTTAAAAAACCTACCTGTTACCAACTGTTCGTCTAAAATTGTGAGCCACATGTTTGTGACTATTACAGCGCCAGCTATCACAAAGTGAAAAGAGTGGTCGAACTAAAACATTAATATTTCTTTATGTACTACACGAATGGATATAAAATGTAGACTGGCAATGGCAAGGAAAGCGTTTCTGAAGAAGAGAAATTTGTTAACATCGAGTATAGATTTAAGTGTCAGGAAGTCATTTCTGAAAGTATTTGTATGGAGTGTAGCCATGTATGGAAGTGAAACATGGACGGTAAATAGTTTGGACAAGAAGAGAATAGAAGCTTTCGAAATGTGGTGCTACAGAAGAATGCTCAAGATTAGATGGGTAGATCACATAACTAATGAGGAGGTACTGAATAGGATTGGGGAGAAGAGGAGTTTGTGGCACAACTTGACCAGAAGAAGGGATCGGTTGGTAGGACATGTTCTGAGGCATCAAGGGATCACCAATTTAGTATTGGAGGGCAGCGTGGAGGGTAAAAATCGTAGGGGGAGACCAAGAGATGAATACACTAAGCAGATTCAGAAGGATGTAGGTTGCAGTAGGTACTGGGAGATGAAGAAGCTTGCACAGGATAGAGTAGCATGGAGAGCTGCATCAAACCAGTCTCAGGACTGAAGACCACAACAACAACTACACGAATATGTAATAAAAAATGGCGGTTCCTATTTTTAAAAAATGCAGTTGATATCAGTTTGGCCTATGGCAGTGCCATCTAGCGGGCCAACCATAGCGCCATCTGGTTTCCCCCTTCAAGTTACACAAGTTTTGTTCTTTGTAGGTTTTTTGTTTCACGCTTATTGCGTGAGATATTTGGCCTGGTCACGATCAATGGACCACCCTGTATATTTGTTTATGCCAGTACAGACAGATACTAACTAGTCATCTGGGGCATGGTGTCTACAGAAATAACTACAAACAGGTCTTATAAAATGAACCTTTCATCCCAGACTAGTTTATGTTGTAATTAAACTCTCTGACAAAGTAAAATAATATGACATACTGGTGCGCAATTTGTCAGAACACCTTCACCATTGAAGGTTCCATATACATCTCAGTGGAATAGAATATCTTAACCAAGGATATTGTTTAGAGTTTCTCTGCCACAATCTAGGGATTTTATGTCACCTTAGACAAGTCACGATCTCACCAGAACCACTACAGATGAATGCTGATCTGCAATAGTTGGCAATGATACCGCTTTGAGTAGAATCTGTTGTTATACAGGCAAATGTAGCTTACATGAATCACATTGTTTACAAACTGTTCACTCACAGTTGACATCAATGACGTAACTGAAACTCAATACAGGAAGTGAGAAGTAGTGTCTTATCTGAAATCTCTATCTCAATTTGAATGCAGATAATCTTTGGCGCTGGATAAACAATGTAAAAATTAAGTGCTGCTTCCTAAAAGCATTATAATTCTAATGTTCTTTACGGTTTGCTGATGACATTGTAACTCTTTCAGAGAAGGTAAAGGACTTGAAAGGTCAGTTAAATGAAATGGATATCCTCTTAAAAAGAGGTTATAAGATGAACACCAACAAATGTAAAATTAGGCTAATGGAGTGTGGTTCAATTAAATTGATGGAATTAAGATTATGAAATTAGACACCAAAATTTGTAATATAGTTTTGAGCAGTGAGGCACACAAATAAGTATGCATGGAATAACAAAATCACTTTAATCAAAACACTGATCGTTAAGTTCCATACAGAGTCCATGTAAACTGCTAAGCCGAGTCCAAACAAGTAAATAGTGTCCTGAGATTGGAGTCAAGTGAGCAGACGAATGAGCTGTATCAGAATGAGGAAGAGAGCCCTCTGCTTCAGGATTATAATAGGTAGGTTGCTAGTCCGATTTGCTAGGTGGTGGTGTTCGTGGACAGTGCGTACTGACCTTGCTGTGATACTGCTATCACTGCTTGATCGTGTCGATGCCTGGAAGCTTGACCCATGCCACCAGGCACCAGTGCAGGTGAGTTTAATTTTAACAAAATATGCCAGCGGCCTATGTCTTGTTGTGTTCGCAGCTAGTGTGGTTTCCGTGCAGTAGATGTGACAACAAGGGGATATCACAATTTTGCTCTCTTACAATTAGTAAGAAAATAGCTGCGATTGGCAAAGTAAACAGGACATAAAATGCAGACTGTCAGTAACAAGAAAAGCATTTCTGATAAAGAGGAATTTGTTAACAATGAAAATAAACTTCTAGTGGTACAAAGTCCGTCCTCAGATTATGTGCAAGACATGTAGCAATACGCTAAAATGAAATGTGGATGATAAGCAGTACAAGCAAATCGAGAACAGAAGCTTTTTAAACTTGCTGTTACAGCAGCAGCCCGAAGAGCAAAGGGGTAGATCAGATAACAGATGAATAGGTGCTGAATTGAACTGGAAGAAAAGATCTTCATGGCACAACTTCACAAAAAAATGGCCAGGTTGATAGACACAGCTTGAGGCATCAAGTAATGTTTAATTTGCTAATGGAACGAAATTTTCAGGATAAAAATTATAGAGGGACTCTAAGGCTTGACTGTCCGCCCCTCGTGGTCTCGCGGTAGCGTTCTCGCTTCCCAAGCACGGGGTCCCGGGTTCGATTCCCAGCGGGGTCAGGGATTTTTCCTGCCTTGAGATGACTGGGTGTTGCTGTGTCGTCTTCATCATCATCATTCATCCCCATTACGGTCGGAGGAAGGCAACGGCAAACCACCTCCATTACGACCTTGCCTAGTAAGGCGGTGTGGGTCTCCTGCATCGTTCCCCTACGCTCTGTAAAGAAGCATGGGACTTCATTTCATTTTCATTCAAGGCTTGACTACATTAAGCATAGATAAAATGGAGAGCTGCACAAAACCAAACTGCGACAGAAGGCAACAGCAGCAGCAACAGCATTTATAACTAATAATATACGTTAATTTTAAATACATAGCAATTAACGTAACTGTAACTCAAAGCACAAAAACAAATTCCTTGTAGATTTATAGCAATAATGGAAAGTCCTGTATGGAAAGATACTTAAAATAAGAGAAAAAGCAAACACTTAATTGTAGAGGATTGGTGCGTCATGCACAGAAACATGTAATAGGAAATAGTTAACACTAGCTTTTGAACTCGTTCTTTTTCCATTGAGAGAACACACACACACCTGGAGTAGCAGGAAGTTTCACCCTTATAACATACTTTTCCTTCTAGATTTTGTCTGTTCATCTAATGTTCCGACCAGATTTTGTATGTATGATAACAACAGAACGATACAAAAAATTCAGAAAATCATTGGCTTTGTGTCGTGATTCAAAATAGAAGGCATATGACTAAAAAGTTACTAAATAGGTCGTATGGCAGTTCCTTTTGTAGTGTGCTGAAACCTTTGACCCACCATACACAATTTTATTATACCGGAAAAGCTGATGTGCAAACAAGCTGTTTATCTTTTTGAGTTAGTGTGGAATGTCTATATGCTTGAACATCGGTTTCTTCAACTTGAATGAGAATATTCAATTTTATAATAAAATCTGAAAATGTGAAATGTTATGTTTCATTAATCTAGACATCATTATCCTCATCCAACCAATGCAAAGTATCCTGTTTTCCAACAGGACCTTGTTGGTTTTGTATTCTGATGCTAAGATCTTAAACTGCAGGTCCACACAAAACAAGAAGTTTGGAATCTTTACAGCTTCAGAATGGTGTTCAAAGTTTATTTTATTAGCCCTTTGAATTAATAACTCCTATTCATGGCATGACAAGTAACTATGTTAAAGGTAAACAAGGCTGCTATCATGTATGCAATTGTTATTCTTTGATGATGTCGGCATACTTAGTTAGTGTTAAATACTGCAATTTACAGTTGCAAAAGAAACAGCAGCTTTCTATACAGTTGCAAGTTTATTGCAGTCTTTATAGGCACTACCAGCAATAGCAGGGTAGAAATATTAATACAGATTACAGCAACTTTTAACAGTTGCGTGCTGTGGCGGCAACTAACACTCCATTAAAACTTAATGGCACACTCACACACTGCAATTTTGTGTTTAGTGCAGATCAGAAATAATTACAAATCAATACCAGTTGTTAATTTATTTCTATACTTTAAACAATGGAAAGTCTAGGTTAGAATATCAACAATCATGGATGGGGTAGATCGCTATTCATGGTAAAGATGACATGTTAAGCCGCAGATAGGTACAACGAAGAGACTGTGACGCATTATGTTTTCTGCCAAAGCCTTCATCAGAAAAGGAACACACACATGCAGTCACGCAAGTAAGCATACCTCACACACACGAGTACTATCTCAGGCCAGCCTGCCTGAGCAGCCTGAGAGAACAGCCACGTGTGTGTGAGGTGTGACTGTGTGTGTACTTTTCTTTTCTGATGAGGGCTTTGGCCGAAAGATTGTGTAACAGTCTTTTTTGTTGTACTTGTCTACAACTAAATGTGTTCTCTTTACAAGGAGTAGAATCAATCCTTTCCATAATTGTTAATAGCTCTAAACTTCATAATTTTAGACAGTAATAACTCAGACCTTATAGGAATAGTTAGTTAATCCCCTCCACAGGAAGTGTTTAATGGCCATAAACCCCAATGTATGGGAACAACATGGAAAAAAAAAAGGAGGTGGTGGAGGAGGAAGACATAATGTGGAAATCCTATTACTTGGTGTGCTATAAATTTTTGTTATTTATTACGCATGTTTCAAATGAGACTAAATGGTGGCTTCTGAAAACAAAGTCGGCTGTAGTCTTAATGAAATTTCTTTTAAAACACTATCACAAGCTGTACAGGATGAGTCAAAAGTCGCAGTACACCCTGTTATGTCAAAAATCCTGCAGGAATTGGGAAACCTGAATATTCTAGTAAGGAATGGGTGATGTGGTCTATCTTTTACGGTATGTACTGAACATGAGCACCATCTTTAATCTAAGTGTTTTAATGGAAAGGGGGTCATGTGATATATCAAATGACATCAGCATTTTCTGACAAGTCTTCCTGCAAACATATCCGAAGTAGCAGTTATGGTTCAAAAGTTACTGCACATTTTGGTTGGAATTACAGGCTAGACTGTTTTCCATAAAGGATGTCCCTCTCAGTCAAACCAAATTTGAAGGTGCTCAATCCAATCATCATGCACTCGCAGAGGGTTTTTCGCAGAAATGCTGGCATGCGCTTCTTCATTGCTTTGCTTGAGATATCGTCTGTTTCTTATTTTCCCTGCACATACAAGCTGCTTTATACAACCCCACAGATAAAACTCAATTGGTGTGAAATCAGGTGATCTGGGTGGCCATTCCACAGAACCACATCTGCCAACCCAATGACCAGGAAATTGACCATCTAACCACTGACAAACAACTGTTCCATGTGGTGGAGCCTCATCCTGTTGGCAATAAGATGGAAAGCTGCCATCTTTATTCAGAAGTAAGGGCAATGCCACTCCTTGCAGCATTTCCAGGTAGCGTTGAGAATTTAGGTTGTTGTCAATGAAAATGGGTCATTCTCTGCTAGGTGCTGGAGTAGCTGAATCTTGAATGGATTCCACTCATAAGAATGAAAGATTTGTATGATCAGTGACTGGCTGATTCCACATTCTGCTGACAAACATTGTGTGTTGAAGTGCGGGGCTCTACATGAAGGGTGCCAAAACAATTGTTGAGATTGTCTCATCAGTAGCAGTTTTTGGAAAGCCACTTGCTGCCTAGTTGGCTAGAGTCCCAGTTTCTTGGAATTCGGATATTAAGCACCTGGCAGTGTTGTGTGAAATTGGAGGTCTTTCTGGGTGCAGGTTGTTAAAATCTGCCGCTATTAAATGAAAACTCTGTTCTCCAGACATCAAAATGACGTCAGTTCTCTCCTCCTTGGCCAAAGCCATCTGCAGTTACCTGCAACAAAAAAAGTGTTGCAACTTTTGAACCACAACTGCTACTTCAAATCTGTTTACAAGGACTGAATCCGTCAGAAAACGCAGATGTTATTTGATTACATGGCCTCCTTTCCATTTAAAAAAATGATTTAGGTAGGGAGGTTGGGGGGGGGGGGGGGAGGGTGAGAGAGTTGGGTCATGAGAACAAAGGAGGAGGGAGACTGCTTTGAGAAAAGAGATAATGGTGTATTAATGGACTGGAGTCTGAAGCCATGGAGTTGGGGGATTGGAAGTGGGTGCGAGACAGGGGTGGTTAGAAGATATTGAGGACAGGACAGCAGGATCACAATGGGGATGTGGGGGAGAGTACCACTGGCTGATGATCAGACCCATAATATGAAAGGCTGTTGCAGAAGTCACAGCAGAACTGGTACACAGTTACAGCTCTTTGGGGAACAACTTGATCACATCCACTGCTAGGGCTATGTGTAATATGAAATGAACATTCTTTCCACAACACTTCCCACCTCTCCACAAGTGTTAATCTGCAGCCTACCCAATCGATGAAATATCCTGGATCAGCCCTATGCTACACTTACTCCAAATCCCTTGCCACATGGGTCACATCTCAGTGGAAGACCCAAGTGCAAGTTCATTCCTATGCATCCACATAGCTCATTTTATTCCATATCCATCACAGGAATTATATGTACTATCAGAGCAAGTCACATGTGCGAAAGCTGTCATGTCATGTCTCACTGGTGCTCTTAATTTCTACAGAGCTGTGGGAAAGCAACCAATTTTACCGCACAGAAACGGTGGTCAGTGAGCAGGAGAGAGGTACTTCCCTTACTCACCTACCCTGCCTCGAGGTCATGCAGAGGCACTGTATGTACTCATAGCAGAGAAAAAATTACACCGCTGTGTAAGACAGAAATTAAATATTGGTAGAATTTTATAATATGTTCATAGAATAGTGTAGGATGATGCAGATGTATGAAATACTAAGTTTGAGCCAAATCCAATATGTAGTTTATACACAAATAAAAATATATTCACATCCACCAAGGGAGAGAGATACAAAGCTGCATTTTTATGTAAAAATAAGATGTACAAAGTTTGGTGAAATTATCTTCTGTACTTTTAAAGAAATGGAAAATCGAATTTAAAAATACAAACAAAAAACGGAAAACTTAGCAGCTTAACCTGTTAGATAAAAATAAGTCTGAGTATAGAAAATATAGTACATTATGCAATATAATAATTAATGAGGATGTACAAAATTACAGTGCTGGTTATTGATTTTTCAAAGATACAGCAATACTACAAAGGAAAGTTAATAGATAAAAGCCCACTAAGCTTCCACTGGAAAAATCATAACAGTCATCCACCCATATTATAAAAATCTATGGATACAGTCAGGTGATTGGGAGGAGGGTGGGAAAGGAAAGAAGTAAAACTATTGGTTGCGTTGATGGAATAGAGGGCGGTGTAGTGCTAGAATTGGAACAGGAAAGGGGCTAGATGGGTAATGACAATGACTAATGAAGGTTGAGGCAAGGAGGGTCATAGGAACACAGGAAATATTGCAGGGAGAGTTGCCATCTGCGCAGTTCAGAAAAGCTGGTGTTGGAGGGAAGGATGCAGATGGCACGGGCTGTGAAGCAGCCATTGAAATGAAGAACATCGTGTTGGGCGGCATGCTCAGCAACAGTGTGGTCCAGCTGTTTCTTGGCCACAGTTTGTCGGTGGCCATTCTTGCAGACAGACAGCTTTTTGGTTGTCATGCCCACATAGACTGCAGCACAGAGGATGCAGCTTAGCTTGTAATCATATGACTGGTTTCACAGGTAGCCCTGCCTTTTATGGGACAGGTGTTTGTGACCGTACTGGAGTATGTGGTGGCAGGAGGATGTATGGGACAGGTCTGGCATCTAGGTCTATTGCAGGGATATGAGCTATGAGGTAAGGGGTTGGGAGCAGGGGTTGTTTAGGGATGGACAATGATACTGTGTAGGTGTGGTGGGTGGCAGAATACCACTGTGGGAGGAGTGAGGAGGATAGTGGGTAGGACATTTCTCATTTTAGGGCAAGACGAAACGTAGTTGAAACCATGGTGGAGAATGTGATTCAGCTGGTCCAATCCTGGGTGGTACTGAGCCACAAGGAGAATGCTCCTCTGTGGCCGGATGGTGGGACTTTGGGTGGGGGTGGGTAACTGGAAAGATAAGGCACAAGAGATTTGTTTTTGTACAAGGCTGGGAAGATAACTATGGTTTGTGAAGGCCTCAGTGAGACCTTCGGTACATTTCAAGAGGGCTGCTCGTCACTACAGTTGTGATGGCCACGGGTGGCTAGGCTGTATGGAAGGGACTTCTTGGTATGGAATGGGTGGCAGCTATCAAAGTGGAGGTATTGTTGGTGATTGGTAGATTTGATATGGACAGAGGTACTGATGTAGCCATCCTTGAGGTGAAGGTCAACATCGAGGAAGGTGGTTTGTCGGATTGACTAGGACTACATGAAGCGAATGGGAGAGGTGGTGTTGAGGTTCTGGAGGAATGTGGATAGGACATCCTCAACCTTGATCCAGATCATGAAGATGTCCTCAACGAATCTGAACCAAGTGAGAGGTTTGGCATTCTGGGTGTTTAGGAAAGATTTCTCTAATATTCCTCGTAATATTGTTACACACTATCCTGGATTTTCCATTGTTTAATTTACAAGCTCTTATGGCATATTCACATATTGAATCTACATCTATATTTAATGAAGTCAACAAATGAAGTAACAGACCTGCCACCCCACACTGTTCTTTATGTGAGTATGAACACAAATTGCCATCCACCTGAATGAAAGACCTCTGCCACAATCAAAGATGACGCAGTGGCAGGACACACTGCTGAACACAACATGCTGAACTTTAATGACTGCTTCACAACCCCTGCCACCCCAATCCCACCTCCCCCATCCCCCCTTTCAAATTGCAATCTTACTTCCTTACTACCTCTCAGCCATCAGTCTCCTTCCCCTCAAATCTTTACCCCCCCTCATTGCAATGTAGTACTGAGATAATATAGGTGTGTGTGTGGTTGAGGGAGGGAGGGAGGGAGGGAGGGAGGGAGAGAGAGAAAGAGAGAGAGGAAGCACGTGCGGGCTTTAAAGAAGTATACTGCCTGAAAACTCAACATTTTCAATTTTTTTAAGTATCTGCTGGCTACCCATTCAATGCCTCAACTATAAGTTACTCCTTCCCTTACCTGAAGATTAATTACTCCGTTTTTGACTAACATTCTTCATGCACAAAGGATGTACTGCTGCTTGTTTTTAGCATGAAATATTTGTCTGGGATCTGATGAAACATTAAATACTATTCCACATTCAATAGCTTATAAAGCAGTAATTGAAATGACAACAGAAAATTTACCCATGTGCCTCTATTTATGGTAAAATAATGCTGTCAAAGGTACTCCTCTACATCATCAAATATCTGGGGCAGCCACATAGAAATGGTGGGCACTGAAGTATGTCTCAGTCAACAAGCACACATACAATATTCACCATCTTCAAAATTTTTTGATTGGCACCAATGGAGGAACACACTGAAAATCAAGAGAATTTAGAATTCAATACTTGTGTTGAAGTCTATGCAATTCATAATTTGACATTTACATTTCCAGTAACTGAAAACATCTTTCATGATCATCGTTTGCAATGGATAGATTGAGGTACACAACTGTGTATGTATTGGATACCACTAGCCAAAAACTTTTAAGGAAAGAAATGGAGCTATTGCCGCCCCCTCCCCTCTTCTTAAAACCTTTTTAGGGAAAACAAAAATATTTTCATTTCAGTCTCTTTTGCATGTGACGGCACAATGAATGCACATTTTATTGACATATTTTGTACTATTTTTCAACAAGTTTTTATTGGGTCATTTTTTATCCGTTTCTTCAGAACAAGTTTTGCAGTTGATTTGAACTTACTTTCTGATAAGCCTGAAACTCGAGACTTTCAACATAGCACCAAAAGCTTTCCTTCTCATCCTGTACAGTGGTTCTGGGTGACTTTCCCGAAATCTACCCCTTTTCCTGGGCCTCTCCAATCCTTTTCCTTCACCCCTCTTCCTTCCCCTTCAGCCCTTCTGCCGAAGAAGGAGCTACTGGCTCCGAAAGCTGCTGCCACTAGGTGAGTATGTTTTTTAAAAATCTATCCAGTTAAATAATTTGTCAATAACTGATTGTTTTCAGAGGTTACTCTGTGTACTGCTGCTATTTCCCTCTTTTCCTGTTCCAGTCATGAAAGTTTCATGGTAATAAGGATTGCTAGTAAGACACCCTGTGAGCTACAATCTCTCTCATTTTTACTTTCATGGTCTTTTTGGAAAATACAAGTAGGAGGAAACAGTATATTGGTTCACTCATGTGAAAAACTGAAATAACTCTGAAATGTACCACATATGCTGCAGTAATCTCATAAAAATGTTTGAAATCGAATGAAAAATTTCACACACACAAGACTAAAATGCAGAAAAATATTCAATTAATTAAAAATCCTTTTTAATACAATATGTTTTTGAAATGGACTAAAAAGTGTAGAATAATTTGTCCTAGCCCCACTGTGTACTAACCCCATACAAATAGCTATTAAAAATTCACAAACACAGAGTTCTGTACCGACAAGACCTTAAAACTTAAAAAGAAAAGTGTGGAATGTATGCAACAGATAATAATAGTAAGGAGTATAGAGAGTAGCTGCTGTTAAGAAAAATCAAACAACAGTTCATGTCATTTGCAGTGCACTAAAATTCTTAGTGACTTAGGTGACCTATTCATGGAGCAGTTACCTATTGCACACACCCTGCGTTTTTTATTTGATATTTAACAAGTAGTGTCACAGCTATTAAAAATTCACAGCCACAAATTTTTAGGTCTATCTGCATGGTGTTAGTAATTTGTATGGGGCTAGGAGAAATTATTTTATACATTTTGGTTTGTTTCAAAATCATCTTACTTTAAAAATATTTTTTATTTAAATAATGTTGATGTTCAGTGTGCATGTAACTAGTGTTTGTAGATCAAGACTAAACTAATTGTGGATTATTGATACATCTGAACGTGGCAGTTAACATGCTGAAACCAGTAATGTGAATGGAAGCATAGCCTTCTGTAGCGTCTGTCACAGTCAATAAAATTCTTCTGGATCTGTGACCATACTGTTAAATGTGCAAAACTTCAATTTTTTACACACTGAAAATACTGTCACAGACCCATAAAAAATTTTTTTTACAGTATTGTGAATGTTTATAGTAATTAGTGGTGATCTCCATATAATAAAAATTATCTGAGCATAAGTAAGTTGCTTAAGTCCATATTTTTCGCCCAAAGTCTGTACATTAACAACAAATAAGTACTCTCAGTAAGTTGACACCTGATTTCTGATACAAGGAACAGAAACCTAACCAAATTCTTTTGTAAAATAATAATTATAGAAGATTATTCCTGAATTGCCAGATGCAAATACTCTTAATATTAGCACATAACAGGCCAAATTAGAAATAATTAGCACAGATGATTGCAGGGCTGCTAGCACATATATAATTTTCTTTTACTTCTGACTGGTTCAGAAGAGTTCAGGTCCAGATACAGTTAAATTACTGTTCAGACAGAGCATAAGACTACTCTGGTGGTATCACAACACGTGAGACAATGTAGGTTTCAAGGTAGAAATGAGCACCATAGCAAGGAAACAAATGAGCTCACTCACTTTCAAACTTGGTGAATATTCCCTGGGCAAAACTGCCCATTATTTCAGTGACAAAACCGCAGGTTGTTAGACTTGCAAACTCAATATTGTGCTTTAGTTGTGGTGACAATCAGATAAGAATGAATGTGTGGCTTGAAATAACACTTCACATTCAACATGATAACTAGAAAAAATAATATACTCTCTAACATGAAAACATATGCAATCAAGTCTTGTTTGCTAGGTAACCAAATAAATGAATAAACAAGGAAAGCCATGGCTGTCACTCGTTATCACTACACAGCTTCCTTTGGGAAAGCGGAGCAATGTCCTCAATTGATGCCTGAGTGCCACCCATGAACTGCAGCAGGAAGTGTACCTGTCATCCACAATGCAATTGACACTGAGTCAGAGTCGGTGAAGGTTCTGGTGGAGGCTGCTTGGTGACAGGTAGAGGTTTCTTCTGGTTGGGAGATGTGGGTGTGAACATCCTCGTATGGCAAATGCTGGTGGCTTTACTCTGTCAATGGGAACAGTGTTCATCTTGCTGTTTACAAGGATTTCGAGTGTTTTTTCACCTCCGTTAATGAAGTGAAGGGTACCAGGTGTCAGCGGCAGTTTGTTCGCAACATTACATGTGTACAGTAAAATAACTCTCAATGTCTGAAGGATTGTGGAGTACAAAAGCATGATGCTTGTCGTGGCCAGATCTGCATAATCCTTTCTCTGAGGTGGGTGGTGAATTCTGGTGTATTAGTGCTGTCCATCAAAAATGCACGTGGATGGGTGAGCTCACTGGGAAGCTGTAGGACTTCCTCATGTAATAGCTCTGCTGGTGAGACATCCAGCTACAGTTTGCACACATTGTGTAGCACGAGCAAAACCAATGGTAAGGCAGATGCCCATTTTGATTCATGGCACAATAGCGCGGCTTT
This sequence comes from Schistocerca nitens, assembly GCF_023898315.1. Lineage (NCBI taxonomy): Eukaryota > Metazoa > Arthropoda > Insecta > Orthoptera > Acrididae > Schistocerca > Schistocerca nitens. The sequence goes on along the minus strand of NC_064618.1, from coordinate 557,638,215 downwards.
AAGCGACAGGTGCCAGCACCTAGCATTCCATTACTGTCAGGGTGGTAACTTCTTCTGTGGCGGATAGTGCTGTGAAATTAGTCAGTTGGGCAAATAGAGTGGTTTTGAACTGCTGTCTTCTGTCGTTATGTGGAGTTGGCTCCCAAAATGAGAGATCCAGCGCAACACAAGTGCAGTGGCTAATGTCTCATTAGAAATGTTATCCACTGGTATGGCTTCTGCCCAACATGTAAAAAGGTCTGTTACTGTCAGTAGGTAATGTTGTCCAACTGAAGGAGGCTGTGGACTTATTACATCAAAATGAACATATGCAAATCATGCTGCTGTTCTGGAAAATTTCCTATCGGCACAGGAACATGGCAAGATTCCCTGCTGCACTGGAACTGTATGCATATGGGAGCCAGGTTCAACAATCCTTTTGTATTCCAGGCCACACAAAATTGCTAGCTACTAGTTTAATTGTTGCCCTCACGCTGGGGTGGCATAAGTTATGTAATCTTTCAAAGACTTGCTTGCACAGCACCAAAGGAATGAATGAGTGAGTTTTCCCATACAAAATCTTGCAGTACAACTTCTCATTTGAGGCTGGACCATCAACAAGCTTAAGTTGAAGACCAGATGTAGTATCTTTTAAAAAATCCTGGAATTCCCGGTCAGAATCTTGTGCTTGAGCTATCTGCCTTAAGTCCCCTGTCTTCATGATACTGCTCACCCAGGACAGGCAGTCTGCCACTACAGTGGCAATTCCTGATATATATATGTGCTCTGAATTCTAGCTGACTGTTTTGTCTCGGGGAACATTCATTATCATTTTGCTGAAAGGCACACGTTAGGTGTTGATAGTTTGTATAAATAATGAAATCTCTCACTTCCAATTGTTTAATGGATTCGTAAACTGCCAATTGCCAATAGCACTCCATTGTTGCTGAGCCGCAGAGTGTTTTAGTGAAAAGAATGCAGGAGCCTGCCAGGTCTTGTCTACATAATGTTGCCATTCAATACTGACTGCTGTTTGGATAGTGCTGCTACGAGCAAGGGAGGTGTTTCTGAAGTTGGAGGAGCAAGAAAAGATGCATCTGCTATAATTTTCTTATCTGCTTCGAAAACACTCACGTTTTGCCTTTAATCTTAGGACCAGCTAATGGAGCAGTAAGACGCTCTGAATTCTGCCACATGATGCGGTCAATGTCAATAAAAGTTAAGAACTCCATGGAATCTTCAGTTTTTTAGCAGTTTCCAGCCATGGAATGCTGAAAACAGCTTTGATTTCCTCTGGTAATGGCAGATCTGGCTGATGAAACGAGATAGCCTAAAAAGGTAATCTCTGCCCGGCCAAAAACATACTTTGAGGTGTTCAGCACTGTTCCATATATGTCAAAGCGCTTAAGTACCTCAATCAGGTCCTGTTTGTGTTCATCTGAGGATTGCTGAAAAAATGATTATATCGTCAAGACATGTGAAGCAACACTGCAAGCCTTGCAAAACTGAATCTATAAATCTCAGCCATGTTTGAGCAACATTTCTCAATCCGAATGCTATAAACGGGCATTTTGAAAAGTCCAAACAGCGTTACAACAGCCATTTTCCAAATATATCTTTCAGTTACAGCAATCTGTGCATATGTTTTTGTGCAATCTAGTTTGCTAAATACATTTTTCCCACATTATACACAATTATAATATCTCAACAGAGAACCAGTGTGGTGATCCTGTATTGTCGTAATATTCAGGGTATAGTAATCACCACATGACCATGCTGAATTGTTCACTGTTGATCTAAATGTGGCGGACAATCAAGATCCACTAGACGGGTGAACGGTGCATTCCTTCAACCTTGTATCAAATTATTCTTTGGCAATGGCATATCAGTCAGGGGTAAGAAGCCTGGGCCTGCATGAAATCAGTAGGCCTGCAGCAATGTTGATATAATGTACAGTGTTGTGACACACCTTATGTGGGACCCCAGGAGGCTTCGTGATGCCAGGAAACTGTTCTATATGATACCAAGAAACTGTTATAGAGGTTCGTTGTACCCACTGCCCTTTGACTGGATCAATTTGGCGTTGTGTACTGCCGCGCTCCAATGGAAACCGTCAGCAGATAGTCAGGTGACACTGTCTATTAGATGAGCATTGGCAAAGTTCAGCAGCAGACGATAATGTGCTAAAAATCTGGTTCGGTTAAAGCCAACACAGTGACATTTCACACCATGGAGCATCGACGTGTCAGGTCTAGCTCAGTGTGTTGCGTTCCATGTCCATGTCGCAATGGTTGAATTATTAAGCCCAAAAGACAAAGCGAGGTGGCTGATTGGTATTTGTGTCACTGGGTCCATGGCAAAATACTTAGGTTGGAACTTGTGTCCACCAAAAACTTGCATCCTGTCTTATGGTCTGTGATGGAAGAGGTGCAAGGATGACGACTGGCTATCTGGAACAATTAATTCCACATGTTCTATACCACTGAGGTAGGTACATGAAGAGGTTCACTTGCGTGTTTGGTCTCCAAACTTCTTGTGGAACCAACTCAGGTCTGTCCAGGCTGAAGAGTCGGCTACTGAGAAGTTCGCTGACATACAACTTCTCCATCTTCCCGAACCGTCCTCCATATTTCTGGTTGTAGAGCAGTTCACCCATCTCCTTACTCAGCTTGTCAAGTTTGTTCAAAAGACTTGTCATAATCTGCTCATTTTACCATTGAGGAGCTATTACATGCCATCATACTTCCTGTACAGGTGGTCTGTATGATTGTGTTCTGAATCCTGTGTGCCAGATCTGTTACGGCATCGAGTGACATCTCTGTTTGTAATGCTATAGTGGCCTTCACCCTTGCTGGCAGATACCTACTCTAAAATGTACACAGTAACAAATTGGGCACCACGCATGCATCAGCCTTGCTCCTTTAATGACAAGAGGTACTGGGATGATTTCCTGCCGGTGACGTTCTCTTGTGCGAGAACCTGCCAAACTCTTTTCTCCTGCGAAGCAGACACTCTTCAAATTAACTTCGTGTATTAACCTGTATCCAGAGGACAAGTGTGTAATATTATGTTGCTGAACTTCGTGCTGCAGCAAGTAGAAAGCATTTGACAGTGCTCCTAGTGGCCAGTGTGTAAACCCTGTCGATGTCTGCCAAACAACAAGCTGATCATCTGACATCCGGTGTGGCTGTTGCTCGTCATCACTATATTTCTTTAAAATAATATAATGTGGTGGCATTACCACAAAAGTTAACATTTATGCCTCATTATGACTAATATGTATAAGAAAACAAACTTAAACATATACTGAGGTGACGAACTTCATGAGAAACGTCCTAATGCTGTGTCGGACCCCCTTTTGCCCAGTTTAATGCAGCAATTCAACATAGTACGGACTCAACCACCAAGTCATTGGAAATCCCCTGCAGAAATACTGACCCACACTGCCTCACCAAGCCATGCTGCCTCTATAGCAATCCATAACAGGTATTTGGCTGTTTTCCAGAAATAGTCTTAAATGGTTAATTATATCTTTTTATGCTCATAACATGCTTTTTTTCATCTTGAATTTCATTATTCTTTCATAAAAACGGAAATGAAATTCAAATAATTTGAAAGCGTGCTAAAATGATCCATCTGAGATGTGTGGGTGTCACTGGATAGCTTGTCTCTCTTCCATCAACAAATTTCCACTCAAAGGCCAATAGGTTCTAACCACTGCTTTGGTATCAGTTTTATTTCTAGTATGAACTGCTGGCCTGTCATAGCACCAAAATACAATAAAAAACTTAAAAAATTCTCGATTTTAGAAATGACTCTAACACTGCTAAAAACAAACTTTTGATTTGGTATTGGTTACCATCGAACAACTGCAACATCATCTTTCATGAAGTTTTATCGTAGTCAATCCTTCAATTAAAATGAACTGTACTTTCCATCTGACATGTTTAGGCAATGAGCTACTACATACATCAATCACTTAATACCATTTCATGCACTTTCTTAGCATTTTCATTGTGGTTGGAGATATGGCAAATTTTTCTCTTGGATTCGCTTACAGAGATGTATGGTCTGTATCTAATTCAGTTAACCCTCTCTTATTTGTTAAAAATAAAGCAGCAGGTTGCTGGTAAAACTTGATCAAAACCATACAAAAACCATTTTATGATGATGTGGTATTCAAGTTTATCCATTTCAGAATGCACAGTGGTAACTTTATAAGCTATATAAATAAAAGCACATCGAATTACCACACAGCTTACATTACTGTGTGCCAAACACTAACAACATAAACAAGATTTCAATTATATGAACAACACTATTGGCATGCTGATAAATTTCTGCTTGTCCTCAGATTCATCCTCAATATACAATACCTGAAGATTAGCGAGATGCAAAGCAATGATTGCAGAGTGATATGACAGGTAATGCACTTGTGCAGATGTAGCTGCTTGAGACAATAGAGAAAGTGCTGTTGCTGGTGGCTGCAGCTCAGCAGCCAGAATCAATGCACGAACTTTGAGTGCAGGGCAGCTACGAGGCTCATCAAAGTCTGATGTTAGTAGTGGTTGTTCTAAAACATGTGACAACCATCTGCTAGCTGTTGGCAGATCTCCTCTTGCAACTAGGAGTTCTGCCCTCCTGCAAGTTTGATTGAAAAATAATTAATTCTATCAAAAAGAAAATTTCTATAAGAATACTATAAAATTAAGAGACAGAATTGCTGGCCATTACTTACTTTCAGCAGAACTGTCTGTACTGCCAATATACATATATAAATGTGCATAACTATCGTAGTTTTCAGAACTAATAGTTCTTTTCTTGGGCAGGGGAGAGGGATAGACTGGGAAGGATGTCATTTAGACCCCAAGATGAGAGGTGTTCATAGTTATTTATCCCACATACTTAATGAAGACATGTGATTAAACTCCACTACACAGTAAAGCGAAATGAAGTTAGCTTCAGTCTCCAATATAATGGTTGGCAAACACACATAATGAAAAATACATAAAAAACTAAAACAAAAAGAAAAGCCACAAATGCTCACTGCTAAAATTCTTCAAAGGCAGATCAACACTATCACTACAGAATGTAAGTCCGATAACCACATAATCTAATAAACTTAAGTATTAACCGGCATTGAAATCAACAGAGTCCAATTAGCTAAGTGAGTTGAAGTTAAACTCAGTGTGAATAATTCAAAGTCCGATCCAGCTTAACAAGCCACAAAGTTTCACTCAACTACTTATGAATAAAATCAGAGTCCTCAACACTGCAGACTTTTCTAAGTCCCATGGAACTATTGTGGAATATCTCTAAGTATTGAGACCAACATCTTGGAAAAACTTTTAAGTCCCAAAAACAGGCAGCTACACCAGGACCCAAACCAGCAGAGGTCTTGTCTCTACAACTCCGTCCAGAAGAGTGCAAAAGAGGCAAGATGGCCATCGTCTTATATAAAACTGGCATCCCTTCTCCACAAATACCAAGCATCTATGTCATTTAACAACTCAGAACAATTACCAGCCTTGTTTTACAATTCTTTATACAATAGTGCACTTTTAAATCTGGATGTGACATAAGATGAGCACAACACATTTGAACAAAATGACATACCATACTCTGCTCGATCTGCTCTACAAAAATAGGTTGTCCCCAAATTAAACAAATGCACATTTTTATTCCAGCAGTCAAATTCAGTTCATGCTCTCTCTCTCTCTCTCTCTCACACATCACACACACACACACACACACACACACACACACACACATATATACAGACACAAGCAGACTATATATATATAAAGATGATGTGACTTACCAAACGAAAGCGCTGGCACATCGATAGAAACACAAACATACACACAAAATTCAAGCTTTCGCAACAAACTGTTGCCTCATCAGGAAAGAGGGAAGGAGAGGGAAAGACGAAAGGATGTGGGTTTTAAGGGAGAGGGTAAGGAGTCATTCCAATCCCGGGAGCGGAAAGACGTACCTTAGGGGGAAAAAAGGACAGGTATACACTCGCACACACGCACATATCCATCCACACACATACAGACACAAGCAGACCATTTTTTTAAGAATTACAGCCGGAGATGGGGACTTCAAGTGTGAGCCCTTTGGGGGTAATGCCAAATGTCAGACAAGCCTGAGAAAATAAAATATGGGAGTGTAATCTGGCTAGGGCAAACGCATGTTTGCAGAGGGAATGTAAATAAAACTTAATGGGGTCATTGTGGGGATGATGTGAGGGTGACATGGTATTAGAAGGTGGAAAGTGTAACATGAGGCTGAAATGAAAAGGAAAATAAAAATATATGGCGAAAGATAAGGTGAACTAGAAAGCAACTGGAGATCTGGTGTGAAAAAAGGCGAAAAAGTGTTGGTTATAGCTGGGCTATGTTGATCCTGTGGTGAACTTGGGTTGGTAGACAACGATGTGCACAAAGGTTATGTGGTTGTGTTGCCGCCAAAACATGTTAAAGGGTGGAGCAATTCAGGAAAATTTCGAAAAAACTGCGTGTAAATGTATTAAAAGGAGTGGTTTAGTGGTGGCAGATTGTGAAAATGAGGCTAACAATTGTCTGACGAAGAAATAATGATGTTAAAACCTGTGGGAAGCGGCTAAAAAAGATCAGTGATGTGGGAAAAACGGAAATGGGAAAAAAGCGAAAGTTATTAGAACTAGCCGAAATGGCTGTTTAATAGCTGAAAGGAACTGTTTGTGGACTGGAAACGGTGGATTTTGTAGCAGCGGTATTGTTGAAAGCGGAAAAAAATTTTTTGTTTATGATTTGGAAGTGGGTTACGTATTATTGAGTATATATAGGCGGGATAAAATTGTATGGTAGATTCGTTAAAGAGGAGAAGGTGAATGCAAAGTGAAACTACTTGCAAAAACAGAAAGAGAAAATAAGATGATAGGAAAGATTTCGAAATGCAACAGTGACAATAACAAACGTAATTGTTGGGTTCAAATTAATGATACGAATATAATAGAGGGAAACATTCCACGTGGGAAAAATATATCTAAAAACAAAGATGATGTGACTTGCTGAACGAAAGTGCTGGCAGGTCGATAGACACACAAACAAACGCAAACATACACACGAAATTCAAGCTTTCGCAACAAACTGTTACTTCATCAGGAAAGAGGGAAAGACGAAAGGATGTGGGTTTTAAGGGAGAGGGTAAGGAGTCATTCCAATCCCGGGAGCGGAAAGACTTACCTTAGGGGGAAAATAGGACAGGTATACACTCGCACACACACACATATCCATCCGCACATACACAGTCCATGTGCGGATGGATATATGTGTGTGTGCGCGAGTGTATACCTGTCCTTTTTTCCCCCAAGGGAAGTCTTTCCACTCCCGGGATTGGAATGAGTCCTTATCCTTTCGTCTTTCCCTCTCCTTCCCTCTTTCCTGATGAAGCAACAGTTTGTTGTGAAAGCTTGAATTCCGTGTGTATGTTTGCGTTTGACAAACACAATCATACACACAAAATTCTAGCTTTCGCAACCAATGGTTGCTTCATCAGGAAAGAGGGAAGGAGAGGGAAAGATGAAAGGATGTGGGTTTTAAGGGAGAGGGTAAAGAGTCATTCCAATCCCGGGAGCGGAAAGACTTACCTTAGGGGGAAAAAAGGCACGGGTATACACTCGCACACACACACATATGCCCGAGTCCGCACATATACAGACACAAGCAGACATATTGGTCTTTAAATATGTCTGCTTGTGTCTGTATATGTGTGGATGGATAGGTGTGTGTGTGTGTGCGAGTGTATACCTGTCCTTTTTCCCCCCTAAGGTAAGTCTTTCCGCTCCCGGGATTGGAATGACTCCTTACCCTCTCCCTTAAAACTCACATCCTTTCATCTTTCCCCTCTCCTTCCCTCTTTCCTGACGAAGCAACCGGGGGTTGCAAAAGCTCGAAATTTTGTGTGTGTGTTTGTGTGTTTTTTATTGTGCCTATCTACCAGCGCTTTCCCGTTTGGTAAGTCATGGAATCTCTGTTTTTAATATATTTTTCCCATGTGGAATGTTTCTTTCTAATATATATATATAAAAACTGGAAAATATAAGGAACTAATGAAAAAAGATGGAGTGCTTAAATGGCGAAAAACAAAACACTACTCAGTGACAATAAAAAATCAATACACAGAAAGTTTATAATTTTTGGATGGCCAATACTACCACTGTCCATATGTGTCATGCCAAAGTGAGCGTGTAGCAGGATTGCTTTCCCCCTCCCCGCCTCACCTCCCACAAAGTACTGTCGAGTTACAAAAATGCATGCTGGGCCGCACCACACACGCGTTATACACATCTCAATTTGCTCCTAGTGTGACTTCTTTCACACATTATCTCCAAAGCATATCTACATAGCCACAGATTAGAGAGCCATTCATCTCTTTGTTACTATAGCCAGAAGGGTGGGATATCATATACTGGTGGGCACAGATTTGATAGTTCCACATATCCCCGGCCATGCCACTGCATGGCCGCCACCACCACCTGCAGTGCCATATTAGCCTCCATGCCACAGTACGTGTAATTGAACTGCTGCACTCGAAAACAATCGCTCCAGCTCAGTTTATAGCACGTTGTGTCACAATGTCAAAGTGTTAATTAAGTGAAATGCACAATAGAAGTAACAATGAAAATGTTGGAGAGTGGTTGTGTGGTGGAAAATAACATTGAGTATGCATTGTTCCATTTGATCCTGATAGCAGTTGTAGTGACGGATGGATGACAATAGTTGTGGAGTATTTTGTACCATAACTTCACTTGTGCTCATATACTTTTTTCTTATTTTAATAGATTATTTTTGCTTTGAAACATTTATAGTTTGTATCTGAACACTCCTCTTAGTTGTTCTTTTCCTCTACAGTATAATTACAGTACTGATGAACTCATTGCAGTTATAGATTCAGCTCCTACTACCATTACCACAACTAAACTTCCAAGCCAGGTGGAGCAGAGGTAAGATATTAAACTAGCATTCAGGTTGGTAGGTCAAATTCTAGTCTGGCCATATAGATTAAGGTTTTCCATGTTTTCTCTAAATCACTTAGATGAATGACAGGATGGTTCCTTTGAAAAGGATGTGATTCATTTCCTTCCTGCCCGCATCTCGTGGTCGTGCGGTAGCGTTCTCGCTTCCCACGCCCGGGTTCCCGGGTTCGATTCCCGGCGGGGTCAGGGATTTTCTCTGCCTCGTGATGGCTGGGTGTTGTGTGCTGTCCTTAGGTTAGTTAGGTTTAAGTAGTTCTAAGTTCTAGGGGACTGATGACCATAGATGTTAAGTCCCATAGTGCTCAGAGCCATTTGAACCATTTCCTTCCTCTATCTCCATCTCCAACAATCTTGTCATCAAAGGGATGTTAAATCATTCTTTCAGTACTGAAATACCTATTTCCATCAAAGATGGCGGCAACAAAATGCTGTAAGTAATTTTTTTTTTTTTTTTCATCTGCAGTGTATGTGCAGTTACAAATCATAAGCACATGGCAGGCTGCAACCCAGATGGCACCACACTCCTCTGTTGCTACTACCTGTCAATCAGAAGGCCTTTTTTCTTTCTTTTTTCCTTGTTTCAATCTTCAGTATGAACCTTCATTTGGGACACTGCTGGCTCATTTGCTATGTCTACAGTACTGCACTAAGTGCTTTGCTGAACTGTTTTCACTACATTAAGCCCAGTGTGGAAATGTTAGAATGGAATTACCTTATGCCATGTGGATATGACAGGCGGCTACAGGGTGGAAGATTATTTTTATGAGGTGTCTCACATCTCATTGAATGTGGCTTATACTACTGTAGTGAAATCATTAAAAATAAAGTCTCACATTGATATTCTTTCAGTCTAATGAAGCACTAGCAAACCAATCTCATCTATAACTAAACCATCACTGACCTTAGTCTGCTTTCCCATTTATTTACTGCTTCTAATTGAGAAACAGCCTGTTCAGCTTCCTGCCATTTCCCTGTGTGCATTGCTCGTGTGAAAGTTAAAATTTGTTCTGAAAATATCCATGCATGAGATATTGGCTCATGCGGAAAATTTTCACGGGCAAAATCGAGTAGTAATGTTGCAACATTATACTCTCCCTGAAAATATATTTGAACAGTTATGTAGGTTAATTCTAATGCAAGTGGTTTAAGAAAGCATCTTATATGTTTTGCACTGAAATTTCAGAAGCAAGGAGATTTAATTACCTGTTCTGTGAGAAAATTTATGACATTGCAGACTGCCAAACATGTGCCTTCACCACTGTAAGACTGAACGCCTTGGGCTGGATGAGACATATTCAGATGTAAAAGAAGCTGGCTTGAAATTAGTGTCATTTCAGTTTTACCATAAAGACACCAAAGTCCAGCTTTCTGTGCATAGCTGTTTGCTATTAAATCAATGATTGAATGTTGATAGTTCAGGACATCACTTTTCATGAGTAGCTGTTAATTATTAGACAAAACAAAAAAAAGTTTTCCTTTGGAATATATTGAACTTATATTAAAAGAAGGTGCTTACAATAACACAGACTTATTAACACCATTAGTAACTAGGTGAATCAATCAAAGAATGGAAACACCACTGAATGGCAGACAGAAACATTAAAAAGCAGAGGTCACAACGATTTCTTGTTTGTTTTCAGACAAGAAAATTACACAAACTTCTTTTTAAGCTTTTGATACTGCACAGAGATTTTTTATTTTTATTTTTTAACAATGGGTTTCAGATGGATATGTAAAATAATTATGTCTATTATTGGGGTATATAACAAACAGAATACCAGGAAATATGTACAGAACTGATTTTTAACTAGATGCAGGAGGACTTCGGAAATTGGCTGAATTACAAGTAGCAATGATGTACAATGACATCCAGGGGAGTACAAGAAGGGAGAGAGAATTGTGGGATAATGTACACCTTTTATAAATAAGTAAGATGACATCATCAGTTTACAGTGGATAGGAATTTCTGAAAGAGGAGGCGAACTTTATTATCAGAAATTCCCAATAACTGTGAAATAATCACACCATCAGCTGAATTACTTTTATTATTGTTAGTAACAATGGGCGAGCCAGCCTAGAAATTTTCTGAGGCAACAGACCCACAGAGCTTTAAAAATTCTGAACATTCAATACTTACACGGGGTTGTTGGCAATGGTAAGAATGGGGGGGGGGGGGGGGGGGATGGATGGAGAGAGGAGAGAGAGGGGATATATATATATATATATATATATATATATATATATATATATATATATATGACACCAATTGGTCTATTTGAGTGTCAGTTTCAGTACTAACTTTATTAAGCAGCTTATCACTTGGTTTCATGGGGCTGAGTGGGTCCAGTTCCTGAACATCCAATGCGGAAAATTCTGAGGTGATCACAGAGAATCAAACACCAATCACTAGACGTTATAGGTGGGCAATGAGAAATTAAGAATGTCTTATGATTTGTAATTTGGTTTTTAATGTTACTAATGCTCGATTTGAGTTTTTATGCTTAAGGCGCTTTTCTCAAGCAAATGCTGCGGCAGATGATGGCCCACAAATCACTTAGCGAGATGGAGGGGCAGGCCTGTGAAGACTACCGAGTAAATATAAATGAACAGCATAATGACTGTAATGCCACAGTAAATGGAAGTTGATTTTGCTTTACTGTTTGCCAGAAGAAAAGCAAAATTTATAAATGGAAATTGATTTTGCTTCAGTGATTGTCAGAAGAAAAGCAAAATTTATAAAACCTGAGAACTTTTTTATTAGAATTTTCATTTCATCAAAGCATTTAACCAATAATTTCACTAACAAAAATAAGTATTTAAAGGTTTTATTATGTAATGGAAGTGGGGAAGGGAAAGGAACACATTTTGCTTGCTGAGTATCTTGCATATGGTAGAAACTAACTGGAATCTTTCACACAGCAAAGACGTGAGTGTAGCTTAACAGGGGAGTGAGCAGAATCTGAAGCTCTTGTAATGAAAAAGTGCAAGAAAGTGTTTATAAACATGATTCAGGATGATATATGTTGATTCTAAGGGATTCACTTAGAAACCATTTACAGTACATCTGGCTCACTAAGCTCGATGAAGAATTGAATATTGAAAGCAACACAATAAGCTTTACTAATACCTTCAGTAACAAGAACAAGTATGGTCTGGATCAAACATGAACGCAAAAAAAAAAAAAAAAAAACAAACCAGACAGAGAGACAAGAAAATTATATTCTATAGGAATACAAGATGTAAATTGAAAAACTGAAATGTTTAAACTGTAGGCACGTGAGGAAAAGGGTGAGGCAGTACAGTGAACACCCACTGACCTGTTACTGCCCCACAGATGCTAGAGTGAACATCTTTTACGGAGGTGGGAACAGTTTATATTGACTAAGAAAGAACTGACAAATAACAAATGACAAAAACAGAACCCAAATTATAGCAATTAACAGTGACCAACATGGGACTGCGAGATTGAAGAGAGCCTGGTGACAAAAATTATTATAGTAGAAGTAACTGGATGGAATACAATGTTCAACGGGTCAGATCACCACCCACATTTAAGATGACATTTTAATGGCAAACAGACACACAATGAAATTTTTGTCTCGTATAAAATTGGTTATGGAGATATGGGCCCTATGTATTCCATCGCAGTGTGGAAAACCCTCACGATATCAAAAGTGAGATGGCTGCTCAGGCTCTCTTTAGACCAGGAATTTGCCCCAGTATATGCACGTGAGTCCTATAGCAGTGCATGACTGAAGTTGTTCTATCCAAAATGTGAGTGTATGTCTGTGCATGTAAAGTTTCTACTTTGAAGGATGACATCACATCTCATTCGTTTGTCCATCTGCCATCTCATTCGTTTGTCCATCTGCCATTCACTTCTTTATTTTTAAGGTGAGCAGTAGTTGCAAATATCTTTATGTTAGTTTAGTTAAAACAAATCTACAGAAGCCCACTGATGTGACTCAATAATTTAGCAGTGTGTAATAAAATAGATGAAAGGAATAAAACGTTAAAGTTGAGCCACTGTACACCGTTTGACACTACAGACAACCAATACGCATTGTGTCTCAGAATATTCTTTGAATGAGGAATTAAAAATTTCAGGAATTTATGTTCATTGTTAATGTGAACTAGTTTCATACCAAACCACATTTACTGGGCAGTTTCTCATTTTCTTCAACACCAGACTGTGCGGGGAGAATGAAATTGTTGGAATACTGGCAAATAGATAACCACTTTTGGTGTATGTTACATATTGTTGCATGAATCAGTAACTATAATCTATACACTGTACAACAACATATGCAGCTGTTTAACTAGTCTGCCCAGAAGCCAAAGCATTTGAGTTAATGAAAGATCTAATAAAAGAGTCTGACATCATGGAAAAGTGATGGACCAAGATTTGCTCTATCAAATATTGAATTTATGCACCAAAACTTAGCATCTATAACCAACCTTAACATGAAGGGACAAAAGGAAGTGAGACAAAGGAGGAAGCAAGAATACATATTCAAGGTCAACAAAATTAAGGTCTACTGAATCTCATACTTACTTCAAAAACCAAAGAGGGTTTCCCAGCAGTGACTGCTGCATATTGGGCAAATGACTGGATGCCAAGTGATGTTAGGTAACTCAGAGACAAGTCACTACTTTTTGCTATAGATCGTGCTATTAAAATATCCTGTCAAAGTAAAGACAAATCAATCATTGCAATCATGCCAGTGTAACATAAAGTTACTAAAACAAAAACATTTTGCAGCTCACAAACCTTATTTTCATCACTCAAATTGTAGAGCCAAGCAAGAGCATGTTGTAGACAAATATTATCATTAGCCTCCTGAGCTAACATAATTGCTTCCTTTAGTGCTGACAGTGCCTCTTTCCTACAAAATGGCTGAAATTATTACATGACATTTACATAATATTTGTAAGTAAAAGTAGAAAGTGAAAAAGTTTCTGCTTTCCTGTTAGTGATTCCAAATTCTAATGTACACACACCTATAGCCAAAGTGTGCGTAGAGTATGGTTAAATTCAGAGCAGCAAATCTGAATCCTCTGTTTTTCTCATCTTGATTATTTGTTTTGCTATCATTTGTATTGGTATTTCTGTCAAAGCAATGAAACAAACTATCAACAGCTCCACAAAATTCATTCACTCGGGCACAGTTCAGGTAACTCAAATAATGCTGCAAATCATTAAAGAAAAATCAGTTTGGCAATTCTAATAATTTGAAAATTAAAAAAAAAGATGAAATAAAAATAAGATCATTAACCAACATTTGGCAAATCTACAATAAAATATTAAACATAAACAAATAAACAGCTATGTATGTATTGTTCTCATTCATCCATTTGGCTTTACAAACACAGCAAGGTTGATAAATCATAATGATTTAGGCTACATAGGTCCTGCTTGCTATTGTAATACACTCAAGTAGAATAATAAAGTCTCTACACTAAATCCTTTGTTATTATGAAGATTGCTACTGGTATTTGATTTCTTAACTGAGGGTCATGTCCCATACAGTGCAATGCCACTTTGTAGTATTTTTGTGTAGTAATTTTTGTTAAATAAATGCTGTTTCTTCAACATAAAAAATTGTGCATCTGTAAAACTGGCCTGCTTGGACTGCTAACCAGAATTACGTTGGATATGTTTGGAGTTTATTAGAAATCTTGTGCGCTTGTTAATTACATGCCTATCTTATTTATAAAGCAGTTTGGAAATTTTTACCCACATTTATACTGTGATTGTCTCTCCAATCTATGTTCTCGACTGCACATAAGCAGTGTTTAACCAACACTAAACTATTATCCACAATAGTCATAGAAACTGTGTGCCCTTTTGGGGGTGGGGAGTGGGCAACGCCCTTCTGGGTTGGGGGCACTTCTGGGTTAGGGGTGCTCAATGATGGGGTCATCAGCGCCCATACAAAATTAGTGGAAACAAATGCAGTTAAAATGGAGAAAAGGCGAGAAAAAGCAATCTGATATGAAACTGCATTCACTTTCCCCCAATCTCATCCATGATAACCCGCTCACAGTAGCTCACATCATGAAAGACAGCATTAGAATTGTTCAGATTTTTTAAAACTTAAGTAAATCTATGTAAGACCAGAGGAAAACTAAAATAGATTCAGAGGAATATGTGGCTGGCTGATCATTTATAAAAAAGAAAAAAACCACGGATGAGATAGCCCTCTTGATAACACATTAAAAACAGCATACTAAAATTTTAGGGAACGAGCTGGACAATTGTTGCTGAGAGCCCCAAACCCACAAATGCCCACTCAGGCTGGGGTCTATGCGAGGGCAAGTGAGAAGGGCCTCACCCCACTTGTTTGACTGAAAGGAGGTACACCATGGCCACGGTGAACTTTACTAGATGCAGCGTATTGTCTTTTATTACCAGCCGCTCGTCTTCCCATTGACATATGACTCTGTGCCTCAACAGCGAGGTGAAATCGTGTAGGGCGACTGCCCACTGAAGTATCTGAGGATTAGGACTTCTTGGCTGATACATCTGCCCTTTCATTCACCTTAATACCCACATGCCTTGGCACCCAAGAGAAAGATACCTTCGTCCCCAGCCTTTGTAGGTGGAGGAGAGTGTTCTAGATGTTCTGGACTATTTTATTTGCTTGCTACAAGCGTTGTAGAGTGTGAAGGCACAAAGGGGGTCAGAACAGGCACAGAATTTAGCAGTCAAAACACGTCTCATCTGCTCCAGTGCGCACAAGATCATGTATAATTCTGTGCCAAAAGCAGTAAGGTCTTGAGGCAGCTGGATCTTGCAAAAATTACGGAAAAACACCAGAGTAACCAATGGAGTCCCCATTCAGACTCAAGCTTATATCCAGCCACAGAGTTGTGATGCTCAGATAAATTGTCATAAAATAATGCATTAAAAACACATGCAGGAGAGCAGCCTCTCCTGTACTGCACTAAATCTAAAATTAATTTGGGCCTCTGAAGTAACCAGGGTGGCAGGCAGTTAAAACCCTGGATTTGGGGCTGTACTCACTCCACACAAAAGTGATGCTAGCACACACTGCATGCAGATCACGAATGGCTTTGTCACTCATGGACAATTGGAGATAAGGCATTCCAGGGATGGATGAGCAACAGTGTGGTATGCTGGTATATTTGGAACAGAGAGGAATTTACATGCCTGACACACCACAATATACACGGTGTTACAAAAAGGTACGGCCAAACTTTCAGGAAACATTCCTCACACACAAATAAAGAAAAGATGTTACGTGGACATGTGTCCGGAAACGCTTAACTTCCATGTTAGAGCTCATTTTAGTTTCGTCAGTATGTACTGTACTTCCTCGATTCACCGCCAGTGGCCCAATTGAAGGTAGGTAATGTTGACTTCGGTGCTTGTATTGACATGCGACTCATTGCTCTACAGTACTAATATCAAGCACATCAGTACGTAGCATCAACAGGTTAGTGTTCATCACGAACATGGTTTTGCAGTCAGTGCAATGTTTAAAAATGCGGAGTTGGCAGATGCCCATTTGATGTATGGATTAGCACGGGGCAATAGTCGTGGCGTGGTACGTTTGCATCGAGACAGATTTCCAGAATGAAGGTGTCCCGACACCAAGACGTTCGAAGCAATTGATCGGCGTCTTAGGAAGCACGGAAAATTCCAGCCTATGACTCGCGACTGGGGAAGACCTAGAACGACGAGGACACCTGCAATGGATGAGGCAATTCTTCGTGCATTTGACGATAACCCTAATGTCAGCGTCAGAGAAGTTGCTGCTGTACAAGCTAACGCTGACCACGTCACTGTATAGAGAGTGCTAAGGGAGAACCAGTTGTTTCCATACCATGTACAGCGTGTGCAGGCACTATCAGCAGCTGATTGGCATCCACGGGTACACTTCTGCGAATGGTTCATCCAACAATGTGTCAATCCTCGTTTCAGTGCAAATGTTCTCTTTACGGATGAGGCTTCATTCCAACATGACCAAATTGTAAGTTTTCACAGTCAAGATGTGTGGGCTGACGAGAATCCGCACGCAATTGTGCAATCACGTCATCAACACAGATTTTCTGTGAACTTTTGGGCAGGCATTGTTGGTGACGTCTTGATTGGGCCCCATGTTCTTCCACCTACGCTCAATGGAGCACGTTATCATGATTTCATATCGGATACTCTACCTGTGCTGCTAGAACATGTGCCTTTACAAGTACGACACAACATGTGGTTCATGCATGATGGAGCTCCTGCACATTTCAGTCGAAGTGTTCGTACGCTTCTCAACAACAGATTCGGTGACCGATGGATTGGTAGAGGCGGACCAATTCCATGGCCTCCACGCTCTCCTGACCTCAACCCTCCTGACTTTCATTTATGGGGGCATTTGAAAGCTCTTGTCTACGCAACCCCGGTACCAAATGTAGAGACTCTTCATGCTCGTATTGTGGACAGCTGTGATACAATACGCCATTCTCCAGGGCTGCATCAGCGCATCAGGGATTCCATGCGACGGAGGGTGGACGCATGTATCCTCGCTAACGGAGGACATTTTGAACATTTCCTGTAACAACATGTTTGAAGTCATGAAACTTCCTGGCAGATTAAAACTGTGTGCCCGACTGAGACTCCAACTCGGGACCTTTGCCTTGCATCAGTACTGACTTCTGCAGTAGCCGACAACAGCAACAGTGGGGGAAGTTGGAATTTAGATGGGACACTGTATGTACAGTGACTTGACTAATTTTCAGCATTTTTCCAACATTGCTGAACTCTGCACAACTATCCTAAGATATATAAAAGGCTTAAGACACTCATAGAAGATATATGGCAAGGTCTGAATGGACTGGAATTGTCAAAAGGAATGAAACTCAGAATCAGAGCTCTCACCTGTGCTTGATACAGTCACGGACAACAACTTAAGGACGAGATACTGGCAGAAGTAAAGCTGTGAGGACAGGGCGTGAGTCGTGCTTGGGTAGCTCAATTGGAAGAGCACTTGCCCGCGAAAGGCAAAGGTCCCGAGTTCGAGTCTCGGTCGGGCACACAGTTTTAATCTGCCAGGAAGTTTCATATCAGTGCACACTCCGCTGCAGAGTGAAAATCTCATTGTGTTTGAAGTCATGCTGGTACGTTCTGTTGCTGTGTGTTTCCATTCCATGATTAATGTGATTTGAAGAGAAGTAATAAAATTAGCTCTAACATGGAAAGTAAACGTTTCCGGACACATGTCCACATAACATATTTTCTTTCTTTGTGTGTGAGGAATGTTTCCTGAAAGTTTGGCCGTACCTTTTTGTAACACCCTGTATAAACTGTATTACAGTAACTGGAGATCCAGGTTAAAAATTTAAATACTGTTGCAATTTGGTTTAAGTGACAGAAATGGTTCAACAAGTCACGCCTGTTAGCTAACAGTTTGAATTAGCTATTAATTATAGCCCACTAATGGAGACACTTGAAATTTACTAAAATGCAGTAAAATAGCCCAATATATTTACAAATGGCACGGTTATACAGTGAATGTAATAGTGTTTGATGAATAACAAGAATGAATCAGTTGTCACAATACTCAAGAGTCTGAAACAGGGGTTCACTAACAAATCTTAACTTTACATTTTTTTAAAATTCTGCTGACAACCAATAGCAATTTACCGCTTCTGCATAGTCCGGATTAGTCTGCAGTAGCTTTCTAATCTGTTCCTGCAGGCGAGATGGGGAAAGTGCTGCTGTCTCATTATTCTGCATAAGCGATGCCTGCTGTGCAATGAAGAGCTCAGCTTGTCTGCGTGACCAGTAAACACTGTTCATGGACCTGAGTTAAACAGAGTGATGAAGATTAAATTTTTGTGTGGCTAGATGTAAAAATATATATAATTTACCTTAAGGACTAAAAACTGAAAGCTATATCATACATAGTATACATGGTGTATTCCATTGACAATGATGTTCCCTCTCTTTCTTTTCTATTTGCTTCAAGTACCTCTACTTTAGAAATGAATATACAACTAGTTTCACAGTAGTGCGTAATTTCCAAACTCAGAAATCTCTCACCATTGAATGAAACAATAGATATAGAACAGATGGATCAGTAATGTCTTTTGGAATGTACAAGTGATCTAGATGAAGTTGTGGGAAATGGACCTTCCGAGGGGGTGTTCATGAGAATGATCATTTGAGAGGATGCAGGCAGGTCACATGTAGTTCGGAAATAATGGATTGTTGATGGCCTAACATGAGGATGCCAAAGGAATTTTTGTCAGAGTTCTGTCCTTTTAAATGGGAAAAGCATATGGTGGTTCAGATGGTCTTTGAAGCAAAATACATGGCCAGTATGGTTAGGTACTAGTTGGAATCATTAAACCCATACAAGGATTATTACCGCATCAAAAAATTGTTGACACTGGCAATCTTAATCCTCCTGCTCGCATAATCACAAGTAACATCAAATTTTATTATGTTTAGTAATTTAATATGCTATACGTTTAATATATTTTACTAGTATTTTCATAAGAACTGATTCTGTTGTTTTGTTTTTTCATATACTTGAGGATGTGGTGTAATCACTGTTGTTTGATTTTCAGTAACAGTTTTTGTCAATTCTTCCAACAAAAAATGTTCTGATGTTAATTAGCTACACTGAGCAAACTGTAGTACTGTTGAGACTATGGTATTAAATCAATAAAGAGACAAAATTAATGAAACTTTAATGTAGATTATATTTCACATTGCAGCAGTATCAACATTAGTTGCCCCCCCCCCCCCTTGACATGGTTACCAATACTGTATTTAAAAATACTGAAAAAGAAACACGGCTTTATTCCTACCTTTGTGAAGAGACTACTTATGATGAGTGTCCAAAAGATGTCCCAGGAAGTGTTGGCGAGACACTGTAGTATATTAAGTTCTGTTTGAAACTTCTGTTTACAATGGAGTACATGAAGCAGTCATCAGATAAAATGACTAAGATAAGATAATAGCACTGACTACTAGTCCTAGAAAGTGATACATCTTTATTACTTAAGCATCTCATTACGTAAATGAAGGTCCAGTAGTGGATACAATGTTCAGCAAATGCAGTAGTGCATCACACATGTTGTGAAAGTAGTGAAATGGAAGCCATAGGCGAGGGCCCAAGATTGCGCCTCCCTAATTGGACCCTGTCAATAGCTTTCCACAACTCATGTTTGAAGATCTATTACAGATGCAAAAGTTTTCAACATTTAGGGAAGGTGAGACTGTAGAGAGCCCATGGCATCTATAAGTCAGTTAACTTAAAGAATGGTTATACTCAAATGAAGCCTTGAGAAACTCAATTTTCTTGTGTGTGGGGAAGAGTGTGAAAAGTGCCAATTGGAACACAGAATGACTGTTAAGACAAAAAAATTCCAGATAAAAATCAGGAGGGCACCTCTGAAACTCCACAATGAACAATATGAAGCTGTCATGTGATGCCTGTGTCCTACACTTTCACATGGGGGGGGGGGGGGGGGTGAAGCCCATTCTGGTGGCAGATGCCACACAAATTAGATGGTCAGATGGTCATTTGTACACCAACCTTCTCAGAATTCACAGTGTAATTTCGTTTTGAGACAACACATCACTCATTAGTTCACAAATCATTTGAACCACTTGCATAAAATATTTGTAAAGCATATGAGTAGATAACTGTCCAACATCTGAAGTTTTCTTTTGGTTCCAAAATTAGGCTAATTATGCCTCTAGCCCACTGAGGAGGTTATGCCACATGTGATTAAAAAGTGCAAGAATATGACCACTGTATTTTATTAAGGATAAACAATACAGTATCCAGACATGTACAGGATCACTACCTGGCCATGTATGGAATTGCACCAATGAAGGTGGAGTTTCCATTCATTGCATTAGTCATGGTATGGTTCTGGTAGCTGAGAATTGAATAAGTCCTCTCCATTGGCCTTTACGAAGTTGGAAGGCAGGAGTGTAACTTTCAGAGATTCACGTTAAGTGTGTTGCTAGATGCATAGCAAGAGGGTTTATGATCAGAATGATGGCATCTTGATAGATATTCCAGCATTCTACAGATAGCCATCAATACTGTGTAATTTGTCCAATATACAACAGGAAGAGACACTTGTCACCACAATAGTTACAAATCTTTCGCAACACTCCTTCCTCTGCATTTTAATTAGACAGTAGACCTGGGTTCAAAGTTTGTTGAAGACAATATGAGGATCAATTTATGGCTCTCAGGTCTGACACTGGATCACATTGTGTAACCCCCCCCAATATTTCTTTAAGGCAACTGATCGACAATGTAAGGTGGTGGTTTTGGTTACTGCTAGCAAGTAGCAACTTACTCCCCAGCAGTCACCATTTCCTGTTGTCTTGCAGTTGCCTCGAAGAAACATGGTGGGATTTACACAAAATGATGCAGCGGCAAAACTGAGAGCCATATACTGAACAGATATGACAGGAAACCCCGAAGAGTCAATAAGTGTAGTCCTTGTTTTTGTTTTGTTTTAGGGTCCAAAAAACAACTAGGATCATACACACCCATGCCAGAACTATAGAACACAAAGACAAAGAGAGGAATTAAAAATGACTACTCTTTAATTCCAATTGATGGAAGAGAAGACAGCTAAAAATAGGGATGTGGAAATAAGGTAACACCACCTGCTGCCAGATGGCAACACAGGGATCATCGGAGAGAATGTAAGAACTAGCGGACTGAGGTACGAGGACTGTAGCCTTGGTAACAGTGTGAGAGGTCTTGTTTCCTGACAGACCGACGTGACCAGAAACCAACATAAACATCACTTTGACTCCATCACGAGTGAGCAAGTGACAGTTTTCCCGGACCCGTTGAACTAAGGTATGGTTGGTGTACAGCACACAGAGGCTTTGAAGGGCACTGAGAGAGTCGGATCACATGACGCAATTGAAAAGCCTGTGTCACCAGATGTACTGCCTGGCCTGATACAGGGAGAAGAACTCTGCTGTAAAGACTCCAGAGGCCGATAACGAAAAACGTCGGTGCCAATGACGAAGGCACACCTGACACCATGGTCAGTCGGAGAGCCATCAGTGAGCACAAAGGCACTATCGCGAAGTTCTGTGCGAAGGTGGTGAAACTTACAGTGATAGAGCGAGGCTAGAGTAGTTTCCTTGGAAGTGAATACAGGTCAAGGTGAACATGGGCAGCCGCACGAAGCCAAGGTGGTGAAGGATTCTTACCCACCGGGAAAGTTGTTGGTAGCGTGAAGTTAAGCTGCTGGAGCAAGAGCCGAAAGTGAACGCCAGGAGATAACAGAGAAGAGGGACGCACACCATACTGGCGGTCAAAGGAGTTATCGAAGGAGGAGGCATAGGACGGGTGGCCACACGTGGCAAACGGCATGGCGATATGACAGTGGTAGTTCGGCAGCTTCTGCATACAGACTCTCAACTGGGCTAGTGTAAAACACGCCAGTGGCCAAATGGATGCCACAATGATGGATAGTATTGAGACGGCATAAGAAGGATGGATGTGCAAATGCATAAACGAAACACTCATAGTCTAGTTTCGAATGGACACGGGACCGGTACAAATGGAGGAGGGTGGTGTGATCTGCTCCCCAGGAAGTACCACTTGCGACAAGTAGAACACTGAGGGACCATGTACAGTGGGTGGCTAGGTAAGACTTGGGAGGACCAAGAAAGTTTCCTATCGAGTATGGGCCCCAGGAATTTCGTAGTTTTAACAAATGGAAGAGCAACAGGCCCAAGATGTAAAGATGCTGGAAGAAACCAACTGCGCTGCCAAAAATTTATACAAATGGTTTTGTCAGTGGAAAAACGAAAGCCATTGTCGATGCTCCATGAGTAAAAACATTGCTGAAGATGCCGCTCAATGAGACAAGTCTGTGGAGAACTGCAATAGGAGGCAAAATCATCAACGAAAAGAGAGCCAGAGATGCCCGGCTGGAGACAGGCCATTATAGGGTTAACGGCAATAGCAAACAGGACGACACTCAGGATGGAAGCCTGAGGCACACTGTTTTCCTGGAAAAAGGTGTCTGACAAGGCAGAACCAACACATATCTTGAAAACTCAATCCCTTAAAAATTACTCATGGAACAGGGCATGCCGCCATGGAAGCCCCACTTGTAGAGAGTATGGATGATACCAGTCCTCTAGCAGGTGTCACAGGTTTTCTCTAAATTGAAAAACTCAGCCACGGTCTGGGATTTCCACATAAAACCATCCATGACATGGTTGGACAGTGATGAGATGGTCAAGGGCATGCTCGAAATGCACACAACACAGTGGTTAGTAAATTAAGAGACTTGAGCCACCATACCAACCAGGCATGAATCATACATTCCATCACCTTGCAAACACAGCTGGTGAGAGAAATGGGGCAGTAGCTAGAAGGAAGGTGTTTGTCTTTACCAGGCTTAGGTATGGGTATGACAGAGGCTTCACGCCAGTGACTGGGAAGCATACCCCCTGCCCAGATGTGGTTGTACACATGAAGCAGAAAGTGCTTGCCCGCAAGAGAAAGGTGCTGCAACATCTGAATGTGAATATCGTCTGGCTCTGGGGCAGAGGATTGGTATGAAGTGAGAGCAGGATCTAGCTCCCCCACAGTAAAGGCGGCATTGTAACACTCACGACTCTGAGAAGAAAAGACTGCCCAAGCCTTCTCTGCTCGTTTCCAATGGAGAAAGGTAGGGTGATAGTGGGAGGAGCTTGAAAGCTCCGCAAAATAGCAGCCCAAGGTGTTGGATATAGCAATAGGGTCCTCTGCTACTGTCAGGCTGGAAATTGGAGAATGGATCTTGGTCCCAGAGAGCCAACAGAGGTTGGCCCACACGATGGAAGAGAGAGTGGAACTATTAAAAGAACTATCTAATGAAATACAGCTAGCTTTTTTGTTATCCCGAAGAATGTGAAGACACTGTGCATGCAACTGTTTATACTGAATGCAGTTTGTCATCATAGGATGATAGTTAAAAATGCAGAGAGCACGTTTCCACAGACAAATCGTGTTGCGGCATGCCTTAGTCCACCAAGGGACCAGGACATGGTGTGGTAAAGAGGAAGTGTGAGGAATGCAACGTTTTGCAGCAGAAAGGATAATGTTTGTAAGATATTCTACCTGGTGATCAAACCGGGGAAATGGTACTCGTTGAAGGTTGCTAGGGAGGAGCAAAGCCTCCAGCTGTCCTTAGTAAGCTGCCATTTGGGTATGCACGTAGGTGGGGTAGGAGTCAGCAAATGGATATGGGTGTGCACATAGGTGGGCTAGGAGTCAGCAAGCGGGAAATGGTCACTCGAGTATGTGTCAGAGAGAACGGACCATTCGAGATGATAGGAAAGCTGGGCAGTGCAGAAGCATAGGTCCAAAGAGGTACATTTGGGTTTCTGCTTTGGTCAGACCATCGAGCAGCCTAGTATAAATAACACTTCTGGAAGAATATAGAGATCTGTGGGCCTTGACACAAACAGGGTAGCCGCTGAGAAGCGAAGCGGTTGTTTTGCTTCAGAATCAGAAGTAGTCTCCAAAAGCAAAGTGCCATTTTGTAAACAACAGCAGGATTTCACAGGGCCAGCACTTGTATCAACACCTTTCTGAATAAGAAATGGATTTCCATTGCAAAGGACTGACTGTCTTCAGTACGTGAAACCTTGAGGATCTCTGAAGTAGCTGGGAAGGTCTTTGAATTGGGAGCTTCATTCCGTTTACATCTGGTAGACGTGGCCTGCAAAGATGATGATTGGCTCATTGTGAGAAAATTCTCCATGATTGCCAGCATCTCCAATGGCGCGCTCCTTCCAACTGGGGGCCCTGTTCAGAGGGTGGCTCACCTGCCTTAGGTGATTTTTTGCACCTCAGGTCACACTTCCAGAACACCCAACAGAGGGACCAATTGGCAATTTGGAAAGATGAAGGAGCTCAGGCAATCACTCCTCCCTGGGCCTGGCCTGTACCAGGGGGTATGTGCGATTCCTAACTGTCGACCCGGGGCTGGGAATTAAGTGTTACCAGACTGGGTAACACATACGTGTCAGACGTGTGGGCTGGCCTTTAGGGGTGCAGAGGGAGGAAGAAGAAAAAGAGGAGCCATAAACGCTGAAACTTAGGAAGGATAGGAGAAGGTGAATGAAGTAAGGAAACGAGGAATGAAAGACAGTGGTGGGACTGTTCTTATGTCAGCTACTGAAAAAATGGAACACATTCCCAAAAACACCCCAGACATGTTTGCCAAGGGAGAGGGAAAAGGAATAACAAGAGGATAGCCATGCAGCATGGGAGGGAAAAAATGCTGCACAGGCTGGGGCACTGTAGTAGCCAAGAGAAATCTGTCCTATAGGATACTGCTCCGTTAAGGAAGTGGCTGAGGTCCTTGCTGCAGATTAGAAAGGGTAATACGACAGAATAATCTGCTGTTTTTTCTCCTGAGTCACACTTATGA
This sequence comes from Schistocerca nitens, assembly GCF_023898315.1. Taxonomy (NCBI): domain Eukaryota; kingdom Metazoa; phylum Arthropoda; class Insecta; order Orthoptera; family Acrididae; genus Schistocerca; species Schistocerca nitens. The sequence goes on along the minus strand of NC_064618.1, from coordinate 557,612,771 downwards.
GACCATTTGGGCCTAGTGTTGGAGAAGGACAAGTTCTTGTTGTAAGTGATACATTGGTTGTTACTTGTGAAAAATGTGATGCAATGTGTACAGAATGTAAATGTCAGAATTAACTGTAACTTGATACTTAGAAAGAATACGAAGCACTTGTTTTTGATATGGAGTATTTTCGTGTATCATCACAATCTACACTGATTGGTTTGCTCGTACAGCGGTGTTATGACAGGGCCAAAGATCATGCATTTGAAATGTTGCATCAGAGGCAGTCTGAAACCACAATGCTAGATAACTATTTTCATTTTTCTGAGAGTGAATATTTAAAGGTCAGAATGAATGCCTCTTATCTTTTAGGCCTTCTGGATCCTGTGGACTTAGTGAACTCTCTGTGTTTCATCCATTGGAATGAAATGTCAAAATGAAAAACCATCCCATACACCAGTTAGAAGGTCTTATGAAGTGCACTTCTGACCAATATATCATGAAGTTGGTTACATAACAGTAGCACTCACAATTGGGCAGGTGGTGACCTGATTAATGTAGCTTCATTTCTCTATATATCTGTTGACGCAACTTCATTGTACTCGTCTTTCATTTGTTCTACAAAGAACAAGGTGTTTTTCTTTTTTAAATCACGTACTGTGCATCTGTTCTGGTAAAGACAAAATATTGTGTTGCTGTTGTTTCACCTTGATTCTCCAATGCTAAGGAAGCAAATGCCTTGGGACTGAATCTTTCTGCGTTAAATTGAACTGATTCTGCTACGCATTCACAGTGAGCTGACATCTCAGACACCAATAGTGCATTACCTGTGTGGTCAGTGGACTACAACCATACAAGTACTTTAAGACACCCCACAATGTGTTGGCTACCATACTGAGTTTTGGGCACATGTGTATATCACACATGCCAGCAGCACACCTGGTGGCATGCATGCCATATTGAGCAACCTAACCCTCACAAATCATGCTACTGATCAAAAATTTCAAAGTTTGTGTGTCACCTGTGCTAACAGGAACCAAAGTTTATTAGCCAAAAATGATTATTTAATGTAGGGTATGGGATTGGAAGAACGGCCAAATTTGCAGGCCTTGGTCGAATACAGTCTGCACAAAAAGAAACAACCACTTTTCATGGATCGGAAGGGCAGAATAGACAGGGGGAAGGGAATGGAGGGGATGGGAAGGAGGCAGTGCGGCATGGGGTAACAAGAAATGCCGTCTCTCTGAGCCCATGCTTGCTACACACATACTCATGAGAGATTTGTGAGCTTACATGTGGGAACAGAAGACAAACATCAAAAAATTATAACTGCACAAAAGTCATGAACTCGACTCCAAAACCCCTGATGTAACAAACACAGGAATAATAAGAAAATATATTCTATTGTTTACCCAATATCCTTGAGGCTTATGTCCTCAAAATTTGCTCTAGGTCCTTTAGTACCGAGAGGGGTCACAGGAGTATCAAAAGTTGTCTGACAAGAGACAGAGCTGTCTATACTTTCTACAGTCAGTCGGCCAGAAAATGCTCCTTGACAATACTCCTTGAACACCTGGTAGACTGATACAACCTGGGAGAATGAAAGTTTCTCAAAGTGCAATATGATGCGTCTCAAGTAAAGCCCTGGAACACAAAATATGTACATAAATAAATACGCCACACTGATGGACAGTGTTCAGTCTACTTCAGTTAAAACTTACAGGCTGAGAGGCTGTGGTCAATATATAAAACTATTTCCTAATGTCTTATCTCTGATTGCAAGTGACATCTTTGAAGTTAAAAAAAATCAATTGCATCAAGGGCACCACCATTCCTCAGGTTTACTGATTGCATAATTATCTCTGGATGCATAATTATCTCTGGATGCCACCATCGTCCTCAATTAAAAGTAATCAATTGTCATTCTGTTGGTGCAAAGTTGACATCCATATTTTATCGGGCTTAACATCATCTTTTCTATTAAAATTATTATGATTTTTGTAGATATCTGTGGCGTCTCTATACATGTGCCCATGATAAGACATTCTTTGTTAAAATGTTCACCTCTTGGAATTTTTTCACATGGTTTCTATCTTGGAAAATATGTTTTGCTATGGCTGATTTGTCAGTATGCCCCAGGTGACAGCTCCTTTAGTTTGGAAAATAGGTATCACCACTTCTTCTTATGGTTTCAACGTACATTCACTCACAATTACAAGGAATTTTACATCGCCCAGGTATTGCTCACAGATGCCGAACATCTTTTATCTTCTTGGTGGATGTAAAGATAGTTTCAACCCCATACTCGGCCAACACTTTCCCAATGTGATTGTAACTTTGTTAATAAATGGGAGGAAACCTTTCCCATTTGGCAACCACTGTTCCTCATTAGTTCTGGCTTTCTCTCCTCTTGGATAGTGCGTGCCTGATCACTTCATTACTGGTGTAATGATTTTTCTTGAAAGCTGACTAAGTGATTGAGCTCATCTTGTAATTAGATTAGCTCACAAATTTTACTGGCCCTATCCATGAAGGTTTTAGTTACACATCTTGTTGATTTTAGGTGATGGTTGGAGTCCTTATGTGTGCGTATAATTAGTGACTGTAGCTTTTCTGTACAATGTATGGCCCAAAGTGCCGTTCTTTTTTAATTACAGACACTTCCAGAAAAATTAAGTTGTCCAGTGTTCTCTTTTCCAATGTAAATTGCATTTTTGGGTTGATACTACTGATAAGTATCAAGAAGACATAATCACGTGCGCACATACAGAGAGGCCATAGAAGTATACAAACACTGAAATAATTTTAACAGAAAGGAAAAATGTGTTCCATTAGACAAAATAGAAACGTCGAATTTAAGCTGATAAAATAACAATCACTTACTTTTAATCAATAACAATGGTGCCATCTAAATACAATTAAGGAATCACCATCATGTTACAAATGGTGGGGTTCCATTTACAGCTCTATAAAGAGCACCTGATCAAGTTGTCGTTTTACCTCTGAAGATGCTTCCTGCAGTCAGTGAAGAAAAGTTAGGGAACAGTTTCATATACTGATCATGGTGTTTTAGTCAGGAAGATATAACTAAGTAAACTGTCTAATTTAAGCAACTATGACAAAAATTAATATGTGCTCATTCCCATCCTCTGCACCATATTTGATCATCAGATACAATATTTTTCATAGCACATCAAATATCTGACACGGGAACACCACAGCATCTGTTCGTTAATTACAAAGCAACCTAATTCAAAGCAGATTGCCATAAAGTGTGACATATTATTAATTTTTATTTTCATACTAAGAAACTGATACATTATTCTGAGACAATAGGACCAATTTGACATAGATCCCTCCCATCTACACCAACATAACTGTAGCTAGTTTGTGATAGAATTTAAGAGACACTAGTATGACTTTACAGACTTCATACTATATTCACAGAATTACTGTACAAATAACCACATTTTGTCTTGGCATGCCTCTTAATATTGTAACTTAATCATTATTTTTAATATTCTAACCACATCTGCACTTCAGCAATGGTTAGAGATCAGTAAATGAATTGAAAGCTGCCAACCAGTTGCAACAAAAGGTGGTTTTATTCAACATTTGACTATGGTTGTGATGGATGTAAACTAGACTTCTTCAAAAATACATGTAATTAAAATTTCGCATTGGGAAAATACCAAATAATGAAGCGATCTGACATTCGTTTAGTGAAAATATGCTGTTGGTGCATGTCAATGTGTATGATGATGTTTTAGTTTTAATTACATGTATTTCTGAAGACTAGTTTACATCCATCGCAGCCATAGTGAAATGCTGAATAAAACCAACTTTTGTTGCAAATAGTAAACTGCTTTGGAGTCATTTACTAATTTAATCATTGTGATTATTTCACGGCACTGAAATTTTGAGACAGAATGTTCTCAGTCTTCACTACGAGCTTCACAAATTTTAAAATCTGTCATGTACAGCAAGATACCCTGTTTGCTGCATTCTCTAGTCACAAAAGGCAGACAATAAACATGGCTCATTGATGAAATTATCATCATTTAAATTCTGAAGGACCCCTTCAAAGTAAACCCCTCAGATATAATACACCTGCGCCAGCACTTTTTCCAATCTTAGAAGCACTTCTGGAACTCACTTTACACTATGCTGTTCAGCTCCTTAAGTGATTCTCTTTTTATCTCATAAATGGTGGCAAAACAACATCTTTAATGATTCTCTTCAGCCTCAGGAATAGAAAGAAGTCACAGGGAGTCACGTCCAGCGAATACAGTGGCTCAGGCAATATAACAGTTTTTTGCCAAAAAATCACAAAATGCACTGACATAAGAGGGGGAGCACTATTGTGATCCAATTCCTACATTGGTTTTGCCACAACTCTAGTTGCTTTCTCCAGATTGCTTCACATAAATGGCGCGTAACTTCCAAGTAGTATCACTTACTGACTATATGAGCATAAGGTAGGAACCCCTAATGCAGTATTCCTTTCTAATCGAAGAAAACAGTGAGAAGAACCTTCACATGTCATTGCATTTGCAAGAGGTGCTTCCCCCCCTCCCCCAGGCTCAAAAGTAAAAATTTATCGAGCACTCTAAAATATGCATAGTGTTTTTGACTGTCAACAATAAACTAAATACTCAAAAACATAAATCAGGAACATGTGTAGCAACAAGATAAAAAAAAACTGAAAATCAGATATTCATGCAAAATTAAAAAATTCCCATTACTTTTTGATCACACCTTGTATACGTTTCTGTGATAATTATAGTGAAACCTTAACTAGCTCACACTAACTGGAGTGATTCCCAGTCTGAATATATGAAATCCCAAATTAGAGAAATGTTTTCTGAAATAGTTATCTGATGCCATAAAAAGGATTACAACTTACAGTGCATGTAGTAATTAAATAACAATTATTTTAATAAAATTCTGTTTTTAATATGCCACATTTTTAAATCTGACTAAAAAGTAATAATTTCTCTTAGTACAATGGAGAAACAACCAAAGTTACAAATGTTGATTTTATTTACTTGTTGAATTGCTTTGGGTTGGGACCCATTTTTGAATCATCCACACAATCAAAATGGCATTTCCCAAAATATGAAAACCACGCCAGGATGAAAAGATATCTGTATGCTCTGTAACTGTTCATTTGCACTTTGTTATATGTGTACGTTTGTTATCTTGACATGGTTCTTATATTTTGGGAATTACCATTTTGACTACATGGATGATCTGAAAATGGGCCCTGACTTGAAACTAGTCTCCAGTAAATAAAAGTGACATTTGTAACATTGGCTGTCTTTCTGTTGTACTGATTAACAAAATTGGTGCTCTGCAATTACTCCAGCTTGCTGGAAGTTCATAATGTCTCTCAGTTCCATACAGATTCCTATCATCATACACATAGTCCTGAAACTTTGTTACTGTGAATTTCTAATAACTATGGAAATACTTGTAAGATTTAAAAGAAAAAAATGTGGGGCACATGCAATATATAATAGTAAGGAGGTTAACAATTCATGCATCATCATGTATGCATTTAATGCATCCCATGTTTTTCATTTTAAATCTTTAAGGTGCTTTCATATCTATTAAAAATTCATAATTAACACATTTTCAAGACTATCTGTATCGGGTTAACAATCTGTGTGGGACTAGGAGAAATTTAGTTTGCATTTTTAAGTATGATGTAAAATTATGCTATATGAAAAACTGATTTTTATTTAAATAGTTACTTCTGCTTTTTTGTCTTGTGTGTGTGTGTGTGTGTGTGTGTGTGTGTGTGTGTGTGTGTGTGTGTGAAATTTTTCAATAATTTCCAAACATTTTGATGAGATTACAACAGAGATATGTGGTAAATTTCACGTTTATTTCAGTTTCTCTTCATCTGAGTTAACCAATACATCGCCTCCTCCTATGTATATCTCACAAAAAGATAGATCTAAAAACAAAGATGATGTAACTTACCAGACGAAAGCGTTGGCATGTTGATAGACACACAAACAAACACACACACAAAATTCAAGCTTTCACAACCAACGGTTGCTTCGTCAGGAAAGAAGGATGGAGAGGGAAAGACGAAAGGATGTGGATTTTAAGGGAGAGGGTAAGGAGTCATTCCAATCCCGGGAGCGGAAAGACTTACCTTAGGGGGAAAAAAGGACAGGTATACACTCGCACACACTCACATAGCCACCCGCACATATACAGACACAAGCAGACATTTGTAAAGCCCTCTATTATATTCACAAAAAGATAGTGAACATAAAAGTTAGTTAAAGATTTGAGCTCACAGAGACTTACCCCCAACCATTTGCGACTAGAGCCGGAAAACGGGGAAATGACTATGGTACACAAAGTACCCTCCACCACACACCCGATAAGAAAGTGAATTAATATTTCATTGTAATCCAGCTCTGCACTATGTTGAAGTTTCAAGTCTCTAGCTCTAGCTTATAGGGAAGTTAGTTTAAAATCAATATTTGTACTTGACATACAGACAGAGAAAAATGCAATCTAATAAAAACGAGATAAGAAAATTACATGAGCTGTAATATTATGTGAAATAGTGTACAGCAAAAAGTGACTAATGTAATGATATCACAGTAATGAACAACAGAATTAAATAAATTAAAGATGGAATAAATATTCAAAGGTTACATTAAACGAGCTTCATACATACTGTACTGTTGTAATATTACTGTATTTATTTAAAAAAAATTGAATTCTGCACTATATTGGAAATTTATGTGCTATATTTACTGTAGAATGGTATATAAATCAGCAATTGTTTCCTGCTGTTGTCTGCATCTACAATGATGTGGTCCACAGCAGTTAAAGAGGCATAACTGCCTGATGCTGATGCCGTAGAAATATTTTCATTGTCAATATCCATTGTTAATGGATAAAAGAAGGTACTTATTGTGGTTGTGACTTTTTTTGTAGTCTGTTCTTTTATCGCTTGCTATTACGTCTCTTTTAGTGTAAGATAATATTTTTGGTAATATGGATTAATGTCTACAAAGTTGATGCATCCAAAGACAAATTTTGCTCTTCTGAAACAGTTGAATTCTTTACAATTGCAACATCTGCACTTAAACTGCCACACATGCTTCTGTGTTAGAGATATTGTGCTGATCATAGAATCTGAATAGCCATCCCATACTAACATTGAAGCCTGTTTTTGCCATGGGGTAACATCCACAGTGGTCCCTTACGATGCAGCTCCTCATTTTGTTTTCCTTTTAGTTCATCTTGTTTTAGCACAAAGTACGAAATTTTATAGTAATTTTTCTTGATGTCATAAAAAATCAACTTGCCGATGAGAGACTCTTTCATAACACTGTGGGTAGCAGCAGCGGCTTAGATTTTAACATGTGCTCTCATTTTATTTTATATACTAAAGGGATCTGTATTTACTCCTAACATTCACTTACTTCAGTTACTGTATTGTCCAGTATGTCTCTTTAACATACTTATAAGTGATTATTAATATGGGATTTCTTCATCATACAGGCTTCAGCAAGTAAACTGAGCAGGCTTTTTTTGTTGTGTGCTTGTAATCGAGAATGATACATAAATTACTCATTATCACATACAAGTGAAGTGAATGGGAAGGGAGGGGATGTATTTTAAAATTTTACAAGGAATGAACTGAGTGCAAGAGATGTCCGATACAATATGGTAGCATTTCATTTTGCAATGAGTCTGAATTATCATGAATTCCAAATTAGTGAGGATTTACTTTATTTACATGATGTTACACACAAAATATTAAGTATAAAATAATTGTATGACAAGGGTAAATTCACTTGATAAAACTACAGTTATAGAATGTCGGGCCAGTACATACCTTCAGGAGGTGAAATTCCAATACTGCCTACACATACGCATAGAAGTACAAAAAACTACCTTAGTTTTCAGAACTGTTAGTTGTTTCCTCTGAGAGGAACTTACCTGTTGTGAGACCTAAAAGAACAAGGAGACTAGCAGAAAAGGAGATGAGAAAAAACTCTCTCTCTCTCTCTCTCTCTCTCTCTCTCTCTCTGTCTGTGTGTGTGTGTGTGTGTGTGTGTGTGTGTGTGTGTGTGTGTGTGTGTGTGTGCGCGTGCGTGCGTGCGTGTGTGCGCGCGCGCGTGCGTGTGTGCGCGCGCGCGTGCGTGTATGCACGATACATTGCTACTCAACATATAGCAGAAGTTTTGAGCTGCAGACAGGCACAACAAAAAGCCTACTAAACGCACAAGCTTCTGGCCAGAAGGCATTCTTCTGAAAACCACACACACACATGACCATTGTCTCTGGCTACCAAGACCAGACGGCAAGAAACTGTGGATTATGGGAGAAGCAATCCCGGTGGTGGAGGTAAGGAGGAAGCTAGGGTGGGGAGGGAGGGGGTTAGCAGGGTATGGATGGAGAACAGTAACAATAGAAAAGTTAGTTGGTGCCCTTCACCCACCTATCCCTTCTGTTTTTCCCAGTCCACAGCCTTCTATTCCACAAGTGCACCCACACACGTCTTTTTACTTCTCTCCATTTGTGCCCCCACCCCAACCTCCATCTAACCGCCTGACTGCACCTAGTTGCCCCACCCTCTTTCCACTTCGTCCTTGTAGGCACTTTACTGTCCCCCACTTGTACCCTGCTCTCCTTTTCCCTCCCTGCCACAGCCTCCTCCTTACCCCCACCACCCAGACTGCTTCTCCCATCATGCACAGTTGCCCACAGTCTGGCCTCGGCAGCCACAGCCAGTGGTCACATGTGTTTGAGTTGAATTTCCATGAATGTGTGTGCGTGCATATGTTATGAGAAGAAGGCCTTCTGGCCGAAAGCTTACGTGTTTAGTAGTCTTTTTGTTGTGCCTCTCTGAGACTCAACATTTCCGCAATTTATCCTTTTCATAGTATTGTCAAAAGAAATAACAGTTATACACTTACCCCAACTAGTTTAGTTGTGGTCACTGCTACATACATAAAACTCTGTGCAGTGAACAAATGTTATCTGGTACACACATGCATCATTCCACAAGTTGCTTTACTTTTGGTGTACACTTTGCTAGTGAGGGGGCTGTAGTAAGTGGCAGAGGTAGATTAATGGGGAAGGTTTTAAAATGGAACAAATGCAGACAGAGTGGCCCTGGATAGGAATAATTAACTGTGGACATCATGTGATTTGAACGTGGAAGTTAGTAGTGTGGCACGAAGTGAGAGTGAGTGGTGTGGGAAAGATTTTTGGGGAGGAGTAACTTTATTTCAGTGCTTGACTTGAGAAATTCATAGCCTTGGGGAAGTAACGTATTGATGTATTGTGGTGTTCAATGTCTGGATAGAGCTGGGTGGTATGGGTGGTGCTTCTGAGGTGCTTTTTGTTTTTAAGTGGAAGCTGTATTTGTCAGAAGCTGAGGAAAATACTGCTCAGGAGATTTGTTTGTGGGCAGTATCTGTGGGGTAGTTGCTGGAGAGGTAAGACTGAAAGAGGTTTTCGGTACAGGTTTTCAAGGATTCAGTGATGGAGCAGATACAATTGTCACGGATGCCCAGTCTATGTAGAATGGAGCATTTGATGAGTTAGAAGTAGTGACTGTCAAAATGGACATAAGGAGCAGATTTTCGACTACCTGGCTTAATGTGGCAGAAGATAAAGTCGGATAACAAAAACGCTGGATAGGATGGAAGTCTCTACACTTTCTCTTCCTACCCCACCTATACCAATCAAAATCCCCTTACCTATACCAATCAAAATCCCCTTATGTAGCAATATTATTAATATTTTCTGACTTCTTATGTAATACATGCTAGTTGTAAGTGTTTGTTATGCAAATAATGTACCCTTCAAAAATTATTACAGAAAACAGGAAACAATCTGGATTGTACATCCAGCATGTATGATTAACACACATGTGAAGAGCCAGGCATACCAAAAAGGATTAAAGGGCTGAGGTTTTAAAAAAATCTCTGATAGATGACTATTTCCTTCATTTTGCCCTCTTCTGTGCTGTAATATCCCTCCACCGATTGTGGCCTTTTGGTTCTGAGTCGAGTTGAATAAGTGAACGAGAAATTTCAAAATTTCTGCGACGAGCTAGGCTGCGAACAGCAGGGTCCCACTGAATGGGTAAGATGTGCACTATACATCAGAGGCAGCTACTTAGGTAACTGACTGTGTGTGGGGTGCACAAAAGGTGTGTTTTTTTTTTTTTTTAAAAAAAGACAGCTTTCCATCCAAACCAAATAACAACAGCTGTAGGAAACCCAAAAGTATCAGTGTAGGATCAAAAGAAATGCCTCTCACAGATGAGAGTACTAAAATCCTAATGGTAAACTACCGAAGCATTTGCAACGAAGTGCCAGAGTTTGAAGCGCTTATGAAAAGCAGTGAAGCTCACATAATACTAGGTACAGCTGAAATTGATAACAGGGAGATTTTTGGGGAAACTTTAAGTGTATATCAAAAGGATGTGTAAATGGGAAATGGAATTGGTGTATTTGTCACAGTAGACAAGCAACTCAAATCCACTGAGGTAGAAATTGAAGCTGCATGTGAGACTGTTTGGGCAAGACTCAGCATCAGGAGTGGGCATAAAATGATAATTGGATCCTTTTATAACACAACAGACTCATCTCCTGATGTAACCAAAACCTTGAGAGAAAACCTTAGTTCACTTGTATGTAAGTTCCCCAATCATACTATAATCATTGGTGGAGACTTTAACTGTCCAACAATTAATTGGGAAAATTACTGCTTTGTTAGTGGTGGCTGTGATAAGACATCTCGTGGAACTTTACTAAATGCACTCTCTGAAAACTATCTAGAACAGGTAGATACGAACCTCACTTAAGATGGGTATATATTGGATTTAACTGCAACAAACAGACCTGACCTCTTTGAGGATGTCCACATCAAAACTCATATCAATAAACATGACACATCCATGGCGACAATTATTAACAAAGTACAAAGAACAACTAAAACAAGCAGAAAGATATATATGTTCAGTAAACTCGATGAAAAATCAGTAGTGTTGTATCTCAATGAGGAACTTTAAACTTTCAGCACAGGGCAGGAGGATGTAGAGGAACATTTGGCTCAAGTTTAAAAAATAGTTGGCCATGCACTGGATAGATATGTACCCAGAAGAACAGTTCATAATGAGAGGAAACCTCCATGGTATGCTGTCACTGTAAAGAAACTTCCAAAGAAACAGATACTACTGCATAATAAGTGTAAAACAAAGCATAGGGCTATGGACAGAGAGATGCTGAATGAAATGTGTTTGGCTGTCAAGAGAGTAATTCATGATGTCTTCAATGACTACCATAGCAGAATACTGTCGAATGATCTTTCACAGAACCCATCAAAAACCTTGTCGTATGTAAAGGCTGTTAATGGCACCAAAGTTAGTGTTCAGGTGCTAGCGAATGAGATAGGAACTGAAATTGAGGGTAGAAAAAAGCTAAAGCTGAAATGATTAACTCCGTTTCCAAACAGTCTTTTACAAAGAAAATCCAGGAAAATTGCCCCAATTTAATCCTCCTACTACTGAAAAGATGAGTGAAATTAGTATTAGTGCCAGTGATGTTGAGAACAAGCTGAAATCGTTGAAATTGGACAAAGCTCCAGGGCCCAATGGAATCCCTGTCAGATTCTACATTGAATTTGCAGCTGAGTTATCCCCTCTTCTAACTATAATCCATCGTAGTTCGCTCGAACAAAAAACCATGTCCAACTCTTGAAAAAGGCGCAGGTCACATCTGTCTACAAAAAGGGTGGTAGAAGTGATATAAAAAACCACTGTCCAGTATCCTTGACACAGATTTGTTGTAGAATCTTAGAAGATATTTTGAGCTGAAACATAATGAGGTATCTTGAACAGAATGACCTCTGCCAACCAGCAAAGATTTTGAAAACGTTTGCCCGCAGCTCGTGGTCATGTGGTAGCGTTCTCGCTTCCTGGTGGGGTCAGGGATTTTCTCTGCCTCGTGATGGCTGGATGTTGTGTGATGTCCTTAGGTTAGTTAGGTTTAAGTAGTTCTAAGTTCTACGGGACTGATGACCAACGATGTTAAGTCCCATAGTGCTCAGAGCCATTTTTTTGAAAACGTTGATCATGTGAAACACAACTCACACTTTTCTCTCATGGCATACTGAAAGTTTTGGACCAAGAGAGTCAGGTAGATGCAGTATTGCTTGATTTCTGAAAGCATTTGACTCGGTAGCACACCTACACTTATTGCCAAAAGCACAATTATACAAGTTCTGTTCAAAAAATTCCAGAACTTTGTCCACAAAATTTTTCTATGCTTACCTCTTGCTTATTGTGAATGGTCACCTTCAAAATACTCTCCTTCACAATTGATATAATGCTCCCAACACTGTTTCCACTTCCGCAAGCAGTCTTGGTATGGCTCTTGCTGGAATGCGCGAAGCACCATCTGCGAACATTCTTTTATCTCATCTATCATAGCAAATCTTAGTCCTTTCAACACGGTTTTCAACTATGAAAATAAAAAATAAAAAAAAGTCTGCAGGGTCAGGTCTGGAGAGTACGGAGAATGAGGCAGAACAGTGATTTCGTTTTTTGTGCAACGGTCACACACTAACATGAATGAATGTGCGGATGCATTATCGTGATGCAAGAGCCATGAATTGTCTCACCACATTTCAGTCCGTTTTCTTCTCACATTTTCTCACAGGCATTGAGACAGTACCATCGATTAACAGTTTGTCCCTGTTGCAATGAATTCATGATGAACTAATGCTTCAAAGCTAAAGATAACCATCAGCATGACTCTGACAATTGACTTGACCTGACCTGACAACCTGGTTTTCGTCTTGGTGAATGTTTCCCAACCAACTGCAAAGACTGAACCATGGTCTCAACATCATAACCATAGACCCACATCTCATCACCAGTTATAATTCTCTTAAGGAACATATCGTTCTCATTTGCATGATCCAATAGCTCTCCACAGATTTGGAGGCAAAGGTCTTTCTGGTCTTGACTCATGAGCTGTGGGATGAACTTGGCGGCAACATGATGCATTCTAAGATGCTGTGTCAGGATTTCATGACTTGATCCAACTAAAATGTTACATTCTTCTGTAATCTCTTGGACAGACAGTCTTTGAATGGCACGCACAATTTTTTTAATGTTCCTGACATGAGCATCATCAGTAAACGTCAAAGGGCATCCTGAACAAGAGTCATCTTCAACTTCTGTATGGCCATTTTTAAACTGTGTGAACCATTCTTCACATCGAGTATGGCTTCAGTACTCGTTAACATAGGCTTCCTGCATCATTTGGTGTGTCTCTGTGAAAGTTTTTTTGAGTTTTATGCAAAATTTAATGCAGACATGTTGCTCCTCCAACTCTGCCATCTCGAAATTCGCAAACTGTGCAACACATTCTATTCAATAAGGCACTGAACAATAATAGACAGACATTAAACACAGGCATGCGCCTCCACCACAACAATGGTGCGAAATTACGAATGTTTCAGAATTTTTTGAACAGATCTCGTATAGGGTATCAAGTGAAATTTGTGACTGGATAGAGGGCTTTTTGGTAAGGAGGACGCAGTATGTTATCTTGGGTGGAAAGTCATCGTCAGATGTAAAAGTAACTTTGGGTGTGCCCCAAGGAAGTGATTTGGGACCCTCACTGTTCATTTTTTATATTAATGACCTTACAGACAATATTAATAGGAAAATCAAACTTTTTACTGATGATGTAGTTATCTATAATGAGGTACTATCTATATCTGTATTGAAGTACTATCTGAAAGAAGCTATATAAATATTCAGTCAGATCTTGATAAGATTTCGAAGTGGGGCAGAGACTGGCAACTTGCTTTAAATGTACAGAAATGTAAAATTTTGCACTTCACAAAATGAAAAAAAAAAGTAGTAGCCTTTGACTATAATATCAATGAGTCACTGTTGGAATGGACCAACTCTACAAACATCCAGGAGTAACACTTTGTACAGATATGAAATGAAATGATCATGTAGGTTATGTTGTGGGTAAGGCAGGTGGTAGACTTCAGTTTATTGGTAGAATATGGGGGATGTGCAATTAATCTACAAAGGAGATTGCTTACAAATCGATCATGCGACAGGTTCTAGAATATTGCTGAAGTGTGTGGGACCTGTACTAGATAGGACTAAGAGGAGATATTGGAAGTATACAGAGAAGGGTAGCATGAATGGTCACAGGTTTGTTTAATCCATGGGAGAGTGTCACAGAGATACTGAAGGAAATGAACTGGAAGACCCTTGAAGAGAAACGTAAACTATCTCGGGAAAGTCTGTTAACAAAGTTTCAAGAACTGGCTTTGAATGATTATTCCAGCAATATACTAAACAACCTATGTATCCCCCACATAGTGATCGTGTGGGTAAGATTAATTACTGCATGCACACAAGCATTCAAACAATCATTCTTTCCACACTCCATATGTGAATGGAACAGGAAGAAAACCTAATAACTGATACAATAGGGTGTATCCTCTGCCATGACAACCTCTGGTTTGCAGAGTACAGATGCAGATGTCAATATAGGTGCAATCAGATGATACCATCTGACATAGCTTTCTCCTACTCGCCATGTACTGCATCAGTCTGTCAATCTTCTTGACCCCTTCCAAATATGGGATGAGATTTCTCCTGTAATCTAAGTTTTCCCCCTCCTCTTGTATTACTTCCCCCAGCATCACCATTTCCACAATATTATTGTCAGTTAGTTGATCCACTTCATCATTTACCATCCATTCAGTGACGTCCTCTACATCAACATCCTTACAGCCCGGTACATTTTTGAGCAACTAAATGATATCACCATTTTCATCTTTACTCCACTTTCACACATGGATTCAAAGTTAAAATGACCACCTCCGTGGTGAAAGAATTTTACAAGACCTTATAAATGATATGTTTAGAGTATCTTCCCATGCTTTGGTCAACCATCTTATGACTTCTAGCAAGTCAATTCTCTTCAGAATGGCTACAAAGTTTTCATTATCATCAACCACTGATATCAACGAACTGAGAAGATAGTGGTGATACTATTTCTTTAGCATTTAAAAGAAGCCCTGGTCCACCAGCCGATGAAGAGTAGTCACATTTGGTGGCAAAAATATGTCCATCTAAGTGTTTGTCACTGGCTGAATGTGAAGGTGCATTATCAAGAAGCAGCAGAGCTTTCATTGGTAAACTGCTGTGTTTCAAATATTTCTCTACGGCTGGTATGAAATCATTTTGGAACCAGGTTTTAAAGATTTCTGAATTCATCCATGTTGTCTTTTGATGAGAGCAAGTAGAGATAGTGAATCCTGATTCTTCAGGTTTTTGAAAGCTCTAGGTTTCTGTGATTTTCTTATTAATGTAAGTCTAAGCTTATGGTTCCCACTTGCATTACTACAAGCCAATATGGTAACTCATTCCTTGCTTTTATTGCATCCACATGCCACAGCTTCCTTCTTTGATGCATTTTCACAGGGAGCATCATCTACAAGGGTTGACTGAAAAAGTTGACAGCATTGGTATGCGGCAGGTACTGGCTTATTCTGTAGCCTCTTCTCTACAGCTCCAGTTAGTGGGAAGCCTTAGCATTGAACAGTTGTGTTTTTACAGTGTAAAGTATGGAACTCTGCACAGACGGTCGGTCAAAGTGATTTAGGCAACGTGCAGTCATTGATTTCTTGACAGCAGAAGGCAGCACCACAAAGGAGATTCATCAGAGTATGAAAGTAGTTTATGGTGATTGTGTTGATGTGAGTACTGTGCATCGTTGGGCGAGCATGTTTAAAGATGTTGAGGTGGGAGCATGTGACCTGCGTGACTAACGAAGAGTTGGACACCCTGTGACAGAAACCACCAAGTTTCACAAACAAAATGTTGACAGATTGATTCAGGACAATCGTCGCATCATTCAAAGAGAAATTGCAAGCACAATCAGCATTGCACAAGAACGTGTGGGTCACATGATTGCTTTGCTTTGCTATCAGAAGATCTGTGCGCGATGGGTACCCCGGATGATGACTCCTGAAATGAAAGTGCACAGACTTGAAATTTGCCAGGAACTCCTCTCGCATTACGAGAATGAAGGTGACGCCTTTCTCCATTCAACTGTGACAAGAGATGAAACGTCAGTCTAAGGAATATCGACACATAGACTTGTCCCAGAAAAAGAAATTCAAGACGTAGCCCTCAGCTGGAAAAATCATGGCTACAGTGCTCTGGGACGCAGATGGTGTTATCCATGTTGATTTCCAATAAATTCAGAGCGTTACATCACAACGCTGAGAATTCTGAAACGATGGTTAACAAGGGTCCAAAAGAAAAAGGGAAATGTTTTCCGTTAGTATGATAATGCCAAACCACACACTTCACATGCCACCACAGCAGAACTTCAGAGACTGAAACTCACCACTGTACGGCATCCTCCACACAGTCCAGATTTACCAGATTTAGCACCATCTGATTTCCATCTGTTCCTGAAAATGAAAGACGATCTGTGGGGACATCATTATGCTTCTGATGAAGACGTTGAGAGAACTGCGAGACTGTGGTTGTGGAAACAGAGTGTCAACCTCTTCCGTGATGGCTTCAGAAAACTTGTTCATTGGCAGAAATGTACCCAATTGGCTGGTGATTATGTGGAAAAGTGAATACTGGTAATTAAATATCACATTCTAAGGATTATTTCTGAATTTGAGTTATTAAAATAATCCCATCCAAACCCAATTAACAAAGGTGGAGGCATTACTTTTAATTCAACTCTCGTAATTTAAACCACTCTCATCACAGTTGTACAAATGTTTGATAGTAATACCCCCCTCGTCAATTAACTTCAAAAGATAGTCTTTAAACAATGGCAGCCAAATAATGGACAAACCTTTTACCTCTTGGCTATTTATGCCACAAAAATAAAGCTTCTTCAACCTTTTTATGCTTACCTTTCAACACTGTCTTCCTTACTTTTATTCCACTTCAACTACCTTGGAAAGCACACCACTATCAATTTCTGTTCAATGTCCCCGCCCCCCAACAGTAATTTTTCCTACCCATAACACCAAACCAACAGTTCTGGCTGCTACCCCAGAATTCAGTTACATTACAGCATATAGTTTCTGATCAACAAGTACTACAAGTTTTTTTTCATTTATCAACAATTTCCAACTCTTTAGTTAGAACACAGAGGATCGCACAGAATAACAATTTAACAAAGGGTGCACTCTGGGCATCAGATATACACCTGAAGAAACAAATAACACAGGGTTGCCAGTAGAGATGCTTTCCATGGGTGTACATTCTTGGTTTGTGAGCACTGGAAGAGGGTATGTAAGCATCTTTCGTTGAAGACTGGTTCTGATAATTTATTCAATAGTAACACTACAGTATGTGCCTTACAACTGTGACTCCAGGAGTGCAGGAGGCACAAAAAGCAACAATACATTTTGAAGGGCCACATACCATTTTAGCCGGCGCCTGCTTGCTAAAGCTCAGGAAAAGCACAGTGTGTACAATATATTAATCCTCATTTCATCATGGAGAAGTATTATTATGATATTAATTAAGTAGGCCAGATTAAGTAGATCAGATAGTACTGAGACCAAATAGATGTGTGTCAGATAGTTGAAGAGTCCGATGTATTGTTGGTAATTGAGTGGTTTCAAATAGACTGAGGTTTGGAAATGGCCCGATGATCAAAGATGATGGCTTTGGATTTTTAAAAGGCTCAAGTGAATTTATGCTGTTGCAAGATGTGAGGAGTTGTTCATAGTGCGTACAGGCCACAAGATGTCATAGGTGAACTAATACAAAGTCAAGGGAGGACAGCTTCCGAGTCTTCAGGAATGCCTCTCGCATACAACCTATGAAAAGACTTGTGCAGGACAAGTCCATTCTGGTTCCTGTAGTGGTCATCATGATTTATTTTTAGGTTCGCCCTCAAATATGAAGTAGTTGTGGGTATGGATGACGTTGGTTAGAGCGACTGATGAGATTTTAGGAAGAGTTTTACCTGGGTAGAGAGTGGGCTAGTGTTCTAGAGCTAATAGATTATGTATATGTGGGATGTTAACGTAGAGCAAGATTCCACTGATTATGAAAAGGATGGTTCGAGGTGGAAAAGGGATGGGAATGGATTTCACACATTCTACAAAGCAGTTTGCTTATTTTACATATGATGATTGGCTCTGTGGCATACGCTGTAAGTGCTGAAGGACTGAGTTGCATTTGTTAAGGAGTTTGAAGGCTGCTAGAATTGAATGGCTGAGGCGATTGTTTTGTGTATTTTGAGATGTAGGCAAAAGATGGGGATACATGGAGCACGAGAAGTAAGATGTTATATGGAAGGAGGTGTGACACCTTGTTAAGTGTCCACTGTTTCAAGGATTTTTTGCATATGCAAGCAAGAAACGGGATCATTAGGAACAGTTTTGTATGTCAACATATCTGAGAGTTGATGAAGTACCTGTGACACATACAATTTGTGATCAAGTATCACAGTCGTGGAGTCTTCTACACAAGAAAAATGATGAGAGTGGGTCTGGTTTCAGTTCATGGATAGCTCAGAACTTAGTTTAAGGTTTCAGTGAAATGTTTTTCAGAAAGACTGAGAGGTGGTATTGTAAGTGAAGAATTCCTGGGATACATGGCAATTTTGGATGAGGAGGAGGAGGAGAACCCCTCTGAATAAACAAATCTAACATCACTACAGATGTATACTCACGTACTAGTGGTTGTGTACGTAGCTGTGACAGGTTTGATACATCATATTCATTTTGCATCTCACTTTTAGAATTGCTTGTAATGCTGATCATCACCACATCTCACACTTCAAAAGACAATGGTAGAGAAATTATTGAATCTATCATTTATAGTGAGTAAAAGTATTAAACTTCAATAAACTTGTGAAAGCATTCAATAAACCTCACATTATGTATTCTTTTATAAGTGTAAACATAATAAAAGTCACAACTACATGATGTTTTCATAAACTAACTTATCTGAACAATTTTAGTGTGTCGAGAACTTACCAATTACACTGCTCTTGTTCACAACTGGCATCATAACAGAAGGTTGTAGCATCAACCGACCTACACTACTTATTAAATCTAATATGCTGCCAACTCCCTTCTTGTAAATTTCCAGTAAATCATTTTCAAAGCTCCGATAAAGTGAAGGAAGTAGTGAGTATCTCCCCTCTGTGAGTAGCTTTTTGAAAACCATCAGCTCCAAATCAGGACCCTGTGGAAACACACTCTTTGTAAACATTGGATTTTACACATTTTTCATCTGCTGTGCTGGCAAAAAATGCAAACTAAATATAGTAAAAATAGTAACCAAAGAGAAGTGAAAGCTTCCTCCCACTGTGTGAATAAACCAGGCTGACTCTCCCCACAACCTCTGCAAATGTCAACACTGTCTGTCCTAATTCTGTCTCACATTGGGATCTTTCTATAACATTCCTTCTCATCACCAGTCAGTCCATTGAAAGGAGGAGGACAATATCAAAGATGATAATGAATTCAGATTACTGTAGTATCATACAGTTTTTATGAGTCGTCAATTTATTTAGATCACCTGGATATATTGATACTTAGGGAAGCCCACCAGCCAAAACCTGTGGGGAGGGCCAATTCTCCCAAACATTCATTTTCATTGCTGGAAAACAAACGCTGGTGGAATATTGGTGCTATTCATAACAAAGAGCGCTTAAAAGAGCATACGGTACTGTGACAACAGGGAAAAAATAACAAAATTTAGTTTTTATAAAGTCAGATTGTTAACTAACTGATATTAATGACTATTATTTAAAAATCTTTGTGTTACATCAGTGACTACATATTCAAACATTAATTAATAAGCAAGAAATCAAATCCATACCAAAAGAAGCTAACATTAGGAAGGAAGGATGTGACCTCAATGATGCCTGTTTCAGGATGTTCAATGGCATGGTTATTAGTACCTTTGCTGAATATGAATATATACATGTATTTAGTAAAGAGGTCCAAAAACTTTGAGTCTCGTAGACTGAGCACTTTTTTTCTTTTTCCTTTTCTTTTTTTAGACCCCTGACTTTCACATATTGAATTTTTCCAATTTTATCAACTTAAATTTTTTTTTTGTCAGCTGTTACAAAGATATTCACTTTTATACACTGATAAGTGAAAACATTATGCCCACTGCCCACTGCACAAATTGGGTGCCTCCTCATGGCATTGTGGGCACATGATACAGTAAGAAAAGTATGTAAGCCAAGCAGAGGTGGATGGCGATTACCCTAGCGAAGATATGCACTCCGAATGGGGAAATCCACTGAGATAAGTGACTTTGCCAAAGGGCAGATTAGTATTACACAGAGTCTGAACAAGAAGCTTGAAACTGGCAAAGCTGGTCCAATTTTCACGAGTTACTGTCACGAGCATTTATGGAAAGTGGTAGGACAGTGAAACTACAACTAGGCACTAAGTGGTTGGATGTTTATGACTCTTCACAGGACATGGGGTTTGGAGGCTTGTCTGCTCTGTAAAGCAGGGCAGATGGTGATCTGTGGCACCTCTGGTGAAAGAGCAAAATACTGGTGGACACACGTTTTGGAGCACACCATTCAGCGCACATTGTTGAACATGGGGCTCCACAGCAGACAACCCCTGCATGTTCACACGTTGCCCCAATGACATCATCAATTACAATTCTAGTGGAGTCAGGAACATCGAGATTAGACAATGTATCGCAAATAGTAATCTAAGACAGCAGGTTAGCTGCATACCACCTGCATCCCTTCATGCTTGATGTCTTCCAACACCATCATCTTTCAGCAGTGTAACTATCTTTGTCTCAAAGCCAGAATCATGCTACTGTGATTTGAGGAGCATGATAGTGATCTCACATTAAAATCTTGGCCACCAAATTTGCCTGATGTGAATCCAATAGTTCCCATTTGGGTCACTGTGGAGCGCCATCACTGTGTAACCACATCAGCGGCCCATTACTTAGAAGAAGTACACGACTTGTGTGTATACACTTGGTGCCACGTAGCTCCATAAATTTCCCAGCGAAATGTAGAATCGATGATATACAGAATTGGTGACATACTGCGTTACAAAGATGTTCCAATGAGCTATTATGCAGGGGGTCATAATGTTTTGGCTTGTAAGTGTAGGTTTAACTGCAGAAGTGTAGAGTGAAAAACTAAAAAATGTTAATTTTATAGATTTGTTAATGTAATCAACACTAAATACAAATTTAGAAGAATTAATGCATAAATGCTTTTAATGGGAGCAATATACCTGATCTTTATTATTAGCACATTTTCAACATTAGGCTCCAATTTAGTAAGGTTTATCCTCAAATCTCATTAGTCAGTGATTTCCAATCTGTTTTTTTCAAGAAGATTGGCAACTGCACTGAAGCTCCTTTCCACAACATATAAAGACACAAAGCTATCTAAAACTTTCTCGCAGTAGTCCAAACACAGGTTAAGTAATAGGTATGTCTTCCTGAAGCCAAAATTACTGATATCTCTTTACAAACTGGATTCTAAGTTCTTTGTTAGTGCTTATCCCAATCAGTTGCTCTTGCAATCTGTTTATTTATTGTTCCGTGGGACCAAATTAAGGAGAAGTCTCCATGGTCATGGAACGAGTCAATACATGAAATTATAACACGATATTAGAAACAGATAAAATGAAATATAAGAAAACATATTCAGGCGACAAATCGTAAGTTTAAATAAAGAAAATCAACAATGTAACACTGGAATTTGCTTAATTTTTTAGCTCTTCCAGGAGCTCCTCGACAGAATAGGAGTGAGCCATGAGGAAACTCTTCAGTTTAGACTACTGCAGTTTGGGCTACTGCTAAGATTTTTGAGTTCTTGTGGTAGCTCATTGAAAATGGATGCAGCAGAATACTGCACTCCTTTCTACACAAGAGTCAAGGAAGTGCATTCCACATGCAGATTTGATTTCTGCCTAGTATTAACTGAGTGAAAGCTGCAAACTCTTGGGAATAGGCTAATATTGCTAACAACAAACGACATCAAAGAAAATATATACTGTGAGGGCAATGTCAGAATTCCCAGACTATTGAATAGGGGTCAACAAGAGGTTCTCGAACTTACACCACATATAGCTCGAACAGCCCGTTCTTGAGCCAAAAATACCCTCTTTGAATCAGAAGAATTACCCCAAAAAATAATACCATACGACAAACGTATGAAAATATGCAAAGTAGACTACTTTTCGTGTTGAAGTGTCACTTATTTCAGATACTGTTCTAATGGTAAATAAAGCAGCATTTAGTTTCTGAACAAGATCCTGGACATGGGCTTTCCACAACAGCTTACTATCTATCCGAACGCATAGGAACTTGAACTGTTCCGTCTCGCTTATAATATGCCCATTCTGTCTGATCAAAATATCGTTTCTTGTTGAATTGTGAGTTAGAAACTGTAAAAACTGAGTCTTACTGTGATTTAGCATCAAATTATTTTCCACAAGCCACGAACTTATTTCATGAACTACATTATTTGTTACTGTTTCAATATTACACACAAGATCCTTCACTATCAAGCTGGTGTCATCAGCAAACAGAAATATTTTTGAATCACCTGTAATACTAGAGGGCATATCATTTACATAAATAAGAAACAGCAGTGGCCCCAGCACCGACCCTTGGGGAACGCCCCACTTAACAGTGCCCCATTGGGACTGAACATCACTACCACTCTCAATATTGCGGAGAATTACCTTCTGCTTTCTGTTCTTAAAGTAAGAGGCAAACCAATTGTAAGCTACTCCCCTTACTCCATAATGGTCCAACTTCTGTGGTAATATTTTGTGGTCAACACAGTCAAAAGCCTTCGTTAAATCAAAGAAAACACCTAGCGTTCGCAACCTTTTATTTAATCCGTCCAAAACCTCACAGAGAAAAGAGAATATAGCATTTTCAGTTGTTAAACCATTTCTAAAACCAAACTGAACATTTGACAGCAAATTATGTGAATTTAAATGCTCCAGTAACCTTGATATACAACCTTCTCGATAACTTTAGCAAACACCGATGGCATATAAATAGGTCTAAAATTGTCTACATTATCAATGTCTCCCTTTTTATAAAGTGGCTTCACTACCGAGTACTTTAATCGGTCAGGAAACCGACCACTCCTAAAGGAAAAGTTACAGATATGGCTAAGTACTGGGCTTACATACATAGAACAATACTTCAGTATTCTGCTAGATACCCCGTCATATCCATGAGAGTTCTTGGTCTTTAGTGATGTAATTATTAACTCAATCTCCCTCTTGTCAGTATAATGGAGGAGTATTTCAGGTAACACTCTTGGAAAACTTTTTTCTAAGAGCGCTATATGATTCCCTGTTGGGACGAGGTTTCTATTTAGTTCACCTGCTATATTCAGAAAGTGATTATTAAATAGTGTACATATATGCGACTTATCAGTAACACGGACATTCCCACTACGCACTGATTCTATATCCTCGACCTGTCTCTGCAGACCAGCCGCTTCCTTTACGACTGACCATATTGTTTTAATTTTATCCTGAGACTTAGCTATTCTATCTGCATACCACATACTTTTTGCCTTCCTAATAACATTTTTAAGCACCTTACAATACTGTTTGTAATGGGCTGCTGCATTTAGATTTTGACTGTTTCTAACGTTTTCATATAATTGCCACTTTGTTCTACAAGATATTCTTATCCCTCTAGTCAGCCACCCAGGCTGCCTGTTTGTGCTAGTACCCTGTTTTGAACATTCTAATGGAAAGCAACTTTCCAAGAGCATGAGAAAAGTCTTGAGAAAAGCATTATATTTATCATCTACTGTATCAGCACTATAAACATCTTGCCACTCTTGTTCCTTGATAAGGTTTACGAAGGTCTCTACAGCAACTGGATCAGCTTTCCTAAACAGCTGATGACTATATTTAACACGTGTTGCAGCACAAAAACCTTTTAGAGTTAAAATTTGTGAATCATGATCTGAAAGGCCATTCATCTTTTTGCTAACAGAATGCCCTTCTAGTAATGAGGAATGAACAAAAATGTTGTCTATGGTTTTTCTACTGTTCCCTTGCACTCTCGTTGAAAAGAATACGGTTTGCATAAGATTATATGAATTTAAGAGGTCTACCAGCATCCTCTTCCTTCCACAATCACTTATACAATTAATATTGAAGTCACCACATATAACTAACTTTTTGTATTTCCTATAAAGTGAACCAAGAATCTCCTCTAGCTTTAGCAAAAATGTTGTGAAATCGGAGTCTGGGGATCTATAAATAACAACAGTTAGAAGTTTAGCTCCGTTAAATTTAACCACACCTGCACAACATTCAAACACCTTTTCAGTGCAGTACTTTGAAACATCAACTGACTCAAATGGGATGCCGTTTTTCACATACATGGCTACTCCCCCACACCGCAAAGAGCTCCTCGAAAAGCTGCCAGCCAACCTGTATCCTGGTAAAGGACGCCTCTGAATTATCTCCTTATTTAAGAAGTGTTCAGATATACCAATAATTTCAGAGTCAACATCTATAAGCAGTTCACTAACTTTATCTCTAATACCTTGTATATTTTGATGAAATATACTAATTTCCTCATTACTCGGATACCTAAGCTTTGTCAAAAGTGGTTCCTTTGTTAGAGAGACTTCCCTTAAGCAGGAATACCTATCAGCTGACTTCAATCTAAAAAAGGTGCAGCTCTAACACCCACTACTGCAGGAATTTTCCCATGAGTGATCCCACCAACCCCACCTATGCTGTCACCTATAAGCTTTGCCAACCTCCCCTTCCCATACCTGTTGAGGTGCAGGCCATGTCTAGTGAAACCCGTCCTGCTGATAGACTCCACCGACACCACTGAGATGTGACCCATGCTTTCTGTCATCAGCGCACCCCCAAGTCTCATGTTATTACGCCTTAAGGCTGTATTAAGATGAGGCCGATCGTGACGCTGAAACAGTTCCATGAAATGCACATTCGTGTTGCCAGTCTGAGTGGCTATCTTTTCCAGGTCACCATCTATGTTATACTCCCCATCCCTATCAATACTATTACCAGCCCCACCCACAATCACTACCTGATCCTCTTTAGTAAAATCCCTACATAACCCCCCTATGTTAACAGTCACCTGAGCCAATCCTGCATTAGGCTTCACAATGCTGGTGACCTGGTACTCACTCCCCAGCACTTCCTTCAACTGCTGGCCTACACCTCTGCCGTGAGAACTACCTAACAGCAGAACCTTCTTCTTCCTCTTCGACTCTGCAACTGTTCTAGCCACTGTAACTACTGAGGTCTGCTGCATACTTCCTACATCTACAGCTACTAGAGATTCATTCCTCTCTACTAGACTCTGACAGTTGGTCGTATCTATTGTAAACACCAATAGTAAAACTAGCTGAAAATCTTCTTCTCCTAGCAGATCTCTTGCCAACAGCCAGCTCCCATTCCCCAACCCCCTTCTCCCTCCTCATCCTATCTAGCTCCTCCTGTGCATTTTTCAACTGCACCTGAAGGGCACAGATCTTACGCTCCTGCTCCTCTATCAACTTACTCGTGCTACATAACCTGCAGTTCCAGGAGAGGATCTCACCAGAATGCCCACTGGCTTCCCCACTGCATTCCCCCCAGTGAAAATACTTCGAACAAGTCTCACACCGCAATCCACTACTCACGAACCTACGGCAAAGCCCACACTTCTCACTCATGGTAAAATTTTACTTTTTCTAAGTTCCGCTACTACAGTAAGAAGATACTGTATGGAACAATAACCCACTGTAGTATTTCCACAGCCAAAACATCCCCAAACAGTTCCAAAGTTTTTAAGTGCAGATCTTTCAAATTTTGAACAATGTTGAATCATCATCCCGGCTGTCTGTCTATGAAAAATTAGGAAACTGGGAAAATGTGCATCATCCAATGTCTTGCTCTATTATTTTCATTCTGGCAAGAAAAGCTGAAATGACGGCCTATGTTTCTATCAATTTAGAGTGTCACCTTGTAACCTCAAATTAACCTAATTAAATTTAGTACACAAACCTGTTAAATAAGCAATGTCTGCTTTCCACTTTATTAAATTTTCTTTTAATATTGGATCTTTACATGCAAAAACTGTAAAATAGTCTCAAAAAGTGAGAAAAATCTTGTCAAATACACGTCTTTTGACAGCCAGATTACTTCAACTGTGCATATAACCCAGAGTTCAACATGTTGCATTGATTAGTGCTTTAATGACAAATTGAAGCAACTGATGCAATCTACCACTTAGATTTTTAGCAACAATGTTTTGCCAATAGATGATACATTGTCTTGCAAACACCCCACATATATTTTGTTTTAAATCACATACACCCACAATTCCTGGGATACATGGCAATTTTGGATGATGATGATGATGATGATGAGGAGGAGGAGGAGGAGGAGGAGGAGGAGGAAGAGGAGGAGGAGAAAACACACCAGGTGCCCCATCTGCTGCCACTGATATATCTGATAAAAGGATCGCTTTTTCCATAAAATAACTTTTCAGAATAATATATACTGAGTCACCTTTAGTATCTTGTCACAGTTCTCACAAAGAGCAATTCTTCATGGATTTCTTCGTCCACAACAAAACAAACTTAAGTCAATAATGATGCTTCATTGCCAGATACTGTTGATTAGTCCAGTTGTATGGAGAATTGTACCGTTCCCATATAATCACACAAGATGTTTTCAATATCTTAATCATTTCATCAATATGTCTTAAAACTGTGATGTTGCTCAAAGGAATTCTTTCGGGTACATCATAAGTAGGTTTGTGTAAACAGTTTTTAAAATCCTTCAGTGACTGGAAAAACTAACTGTTCCCAGCTACTACAAACTTTTTCCAGATTTTGCTGTAAGCAGCAAGCTACACTCCTGGAAATTGAAATAAGAACACCGTGAATTCATTGTCCCAGGAAGGGGAAACTTTATTGACACATTCCTGGGGTCAGATACATCACATGATCACACTGACAGAACCACAGGCACATAGACACAGGCAACAGAGCATGCACAATGTTGGCACTAGTACAGTGTATATCCACCTTTCGCAGCAATGCAGGCTGCTATTCTCCCATGGAGACGATCGTAGAGATGCTGGATGTAGTCCTGTGGAACGGCTTGCCATGCCATTTCCACCTGATGCCTCAGTTAGACCAGCGTTCGTGCTGGACGTGCAGACCGCGTGAGACGACGCTTCATCCAGTCCCAAACATGCTCAATGGGGGACAGATCCGGAGATCTTGCTGGCCAGGGTAGTTGACTTACACCTTCTAGAGCACGTTGGGTGGCACGGGATACATGCGGACGTGCATTGTCCTGTTGGAACAGCAAGTTCCCTTGCCGGTCTAGGAATGGTAGAACGATGGGTTCGATGACGGTTTGGATGTACCGTGCACTATTCAGTGTCCCCTCGACGATCACCAGTGGTGTACGGCCAGTGTAGGAGATCGCTCCCCACACCATGATGCCGGGTGTTGGCCCTGTGTGCCTCGGTCGTATGCAGTCCTGATTGTGGCGCTCACCTGCATGGCGCCAAACACGCATACGACCATCATTGGCACCAAGGCAGAAGCGACTCTCATCGCTGAAGACGATACGTCTCCATTCGTCCCTCCATTCACGCCTGTCGCGACACCACTGGAGGCGGGCTGCACGATGTTGGGGCGTGAGCGGAAGACGGCCTAACGGTGTGCGGGACCGTAGCCCAGCTTCATGGAGACGGTTGCGAATGGTCCTCGCCGATACCCCAGGAGCAACAGTGTCCCTAATTTGCTGGGAAGTGGCGGTGCGGTCCCCTACGGCACTGTGTAGGATCCTACGGTCTTGGCGTGCATCCGTGCGTCGCTGCGGTCCGGTCCCAGGTCAACGGGCACGTGCACCTTCCGCCGACCACTGGCGACAACATCGATGTACTGTGGAGACCTCACGCCCCACGTGTTGAGCAATTCTGCGGTACGTCCACCCGGCCTCCCGCATGCCCACTATACGCCCTCGCTCAAAGTCCGTCAACTGCACATACGGTTCACGTCCACGCTGTCGCGGCATGCTACCAGTGTTAAAGACTGCGATGGAGCTCCGTATGCCACGGCAAACTGGCTGACACTGACGGCGGCGGTGCACAAATGCTGCGCAGCTAGCGCCATTCGACGGCCAACACCGCGGTTCCTGGTGTGTCCGCTGTGCCGTGCGTGTGATCATTGCTTGTACAGCCCTCTCGCAGTGTCCGGAGCAAGTATGGTGGGTCTGACACACCGGTGTCAATGTGTTCTTTTTTCCATTTCCAGGAGTGTATTTTAAGACCCAGTAAACAATCATCGCCTGTGATCTCGAAACGAACATAATGCCTACTGTGGGGTCTCTTTTTTAAGTTTTTCTTGAAGTATGGGGGGCATTCAGTAAGTAATGCAACACATTTTTTTTTTCTTCTGAAAGTGATCCCAATACACAATATTATACCCCTCTTTTGGCTACAAAACCCTATTTTTCAACATAATTACCATTCAATGTGACGGCCTAATGCCACCTTTATTGAGAGTGCTCCATGCCCGCACGGTAACACTCTACTATTCGGCGTCTGAGCCAATGTATTGTTGCATCAATAACCTTCCCATCATCTACCACTGAATCCTTCATTAAGCCAAAAAGATACAAGTCGGAAAATGCGAGACCTGGGCTATAAGGTGGACAAGGAAGAACAGGCCAATGTAGTTTTGTGAACTGAACTGGTTGTGCAGACCTTCGTAAGGTCTTGCATTGTTATGGAGGAGGAGAAGTTCATTTGCATTTTTGCAGCAATGAAAATGGTGAAGTCTCTTTCTTTTTAATTTCCTAAGGGTAGCACAATTCACTTAAGAGTTGATCGTTGCACCATGAGGGAGGACATCAAACAGAATAACCCTTTCAGAGATCCGGAAGACCATCGCCATGACTTTACCAGCTGAGGGTGTGGCTTTGAACTTTTTCTTTGGAGGAGAGGTGGTATGGTACCACTCCAGGGATGGTAGTTTTGTTTCCAGTTCGACGTGATGAACTCATGTTTCATCATCTGGGACAATGTCTGACAAAAAATTGTCACGATCAGCCTCAAATTGCATAAGCAATTCCGCACTGATGATCCTTCATTGCTGTATATAGTCTTCTGTTACATGGTAAGGAAACAGCAGGCACACACCTTTGAATACCCCAACTGGTGGATGAATGTGTCAGCACTACCAACAGACACACAGGGTTGTGCATTGAGGCGTCTGTGATTCATCGATCACCTAAAATAAGAGTGTCCACACATTCGAACATTGCAGGAGTCACAGTTATGTGTTGCCTGTCGCGGAAGATCAGACAGGTTTGCACAACCTAGTTGCGATGATGACAGGCGCTTCGCCCAACAACTCACCATGCTTTTGCTCAGTGACACGTCTCCATAGACACTATGCAAGCACCTATGAATACCTGCGATGCTTGGTTTCCATCAAAAGAAACTCAATGACAGAATGACAGCTCTCAGCTTGAAACTCATCTCCATTACAGATGCCATTTTGAAGGCTACATACAGCCCTCCACCTATCAGAACTTCATGAAATTATAAGGGCTGATGCGGGCACATTCCACAAAGTCCCAAAATGAATTCCCAATTTTTGCAACCAAAACTACCTAAGAAAAAAAATTGTTGCTTTATTTATTGAACCTCCCTTGTATTTGAAAATGTTTCAAATCTTTGCCTATTCATCAGGGTGACACCTGACATGATCTTCAAACTTGGATGGTTTCATAGCCTCATTGCTTAACACTTTATTCCAAAAACGTCACACAGGTAATCGTTTGCCTGGCAATGTTTGAATTAGATTAAACTTCAAATATCCAACACTGTATTGTCTACATTTTTTTTAGACATGGCCATTTTTACTATCAGTTATCTGTGAACAAAAATTAAGTTATTTAGGTAAATATGTTGAGGTTGGTTGGTTGGACGAGTAAAAAGACCAAACTACTAGGTTATGAGCTCCTTTTTCCTCAAACAGACAAGTCTACATGACTGTAGATCAGGGACAGCCTACTGTGCAAAACCATGGGGAAGAAAACCCCAATGTCTACAAAATGTCAATGAAGTCAAAAGAAGGGACAGAAAGAAGAAAGAGAAACCGAAAGCCCTTGAAAGCAGGGTGCAATGAGAGGGGGGGGGGGGACATCCCCAGCCCCCACCACTTACCACAGATACTCCACTCAGAAATTGTCTAGGAAAACTAGCAACATGGACAGGCAAGAGAAGCACAAAGAGAAAAAAGATGGACAAGTCTAACAGACCACACAACAGAGGGGGAAGAAGAGTATAAGAGCAGATAGGTTGAGGATTGGGCTGTACCATGAAGCTCAGACAGCCTCAGCCTGATCTGAGCAGAGGAGTCAACAGTGACCTGCCAACCATTCAATGGGCCAATAAGGTTAAGTGGCCCTCCCTTAAGAAGAGTGGTAAAAGCCCCCTTCACAGTTAAATGTAAAACTAAGTCAGTTTCTGAGGCACCGTCTCCTAACACCAGGGGAAGAGAATCAGGGAGATTAAGAGTCCGTCTCAGGGTGGTTAGGTTGAGACAGCCCAGCAAAATGTGGAATACCATCAAACGGTAGATGACCACGAGTTAGCCAGGTATGGCCAACATGGAGCCAGCAGAGGTTGGTACAGTCATCGTGAGAGGCCTGTATGGAGAACCTCCACAGATTTATAGTCTCCTTTATCACCCGTAGTTAGTTTGGTGAAGTCATAGTGGGCCATTCCGTATTACAGAATCCTAAAACTTGAAGGCATGATATCGACCAGCGGCCTGTTTCCAGAATATTGATCTCAAGAGTCTGTTTACTGGTAGCCAGTTTGGTCAGGCTATTAGTGAGTTCATTCCCGGGATCCCGACATGGCCCAAGTTTCAGGTGAAGGTCATTGAGCACGTACATTGTTCGAAGGTGTACAGGGAATCCTGAGTAGCAATGACCAACAGATGGCAAGGGTAAGATGGGTCGAATGCTTGCAAACTGCTGAAGGAGTCACTGTGTATGGGGAAGAAACCACTGATGCAGGAACAGTTATGCTCAACAGCACAAGAGATGACTACCAACTCCACACTGAAAACACACCGGCAAGGAATGCAGTTCAATATGTTCCTTGTGAGTATAATCTAAGTGCACGTGACCAGCAACCATCGAGCCATCAGTATAAACTACTTCTGAACCCCTGGATGCTCCAAGGGTGGAGAAAAATTGTTGGCAGAGGGCTTCAGGAGGGACCTATTCTTTCAGAATTTGTGATCAGTCAAGATGAAGCTGTGGCTGAGGGATGCACTGTGAAGATGCACGTGAGTGGACCCAGAGGAGAGGTGGAAGAGGAAACAATTGGAGTTCAGAGGACTGATAAGACATGGATTGCAATCATTATCCCTGATCTGGGCCGTCATTGTTGGAAATGGATTTCCACGCTGGGAAAGAGAAGATTGTAGTTAGGATGTTTAGGGGTGCTGCGAACATGGGTAGCATAACTGACAAGCTGTTGTTGCCACATGATATGCAAAGGAGGGACCCCAGCCTCCGTAAGTAAGCTGTTCACAACGCTAGCTCGAATGGCTCCAGTAGCAAGTCAAAACCACAGTGGTGTATCAGATCCAGTATCCACAATGCTGAACCGTTTGCCAGACTCCTGTAATCAAAACAGAATCGTATCAGGGCTTTGTAACACGGCAGAAAGGTAGTGCGATCAGCACCACAGCTCATGTTACTCAGACGGAGAAATATATTAAGGTGGCACCAACACTTTTGCTTAAGCTAGCAAAGATGGGGAATTCACATCAACCAAGGATCGAAGATCAGTCCTATGAAGTTGTAAGTCTCCATCACACTGAGTAATAGGTTGCTGAGGTAAAGTTCTGGTTGTGGATGAATGGTATGACATTGACAGAAGTGCATGACCCAAGTCTTGGCAGCTGAAAACCAAATGCCATGGGTGAGGGTCCATGCCTGCACCTTGCTGTCAATGTTCAGTGATGCTCACACTAGAGGAGCAATAGTAGAGGCAAAAGTTAACAGCGTACAGTGACGGTGATACTGAGGACCCCAAAGCTGCTGCTAGACCATTGATGACTACTAGAAAGAGAGGGACACTCAGTACAGAGCCCTGGGGGAACCCTTTCTCTTGGATATAGAGTGTACTGTGGGAAGCACCAACTCTAAACAAGAATGTACGGTGTGATAGAAAGTTCTGGATAAAAATCGGGAGCAGACCCTGGAGACCTCACTTGTGTAAGGTAGCACGGATGTGTTGTCATAAACGTTTTTGAGAGCCAAAGAATACGGTTATAAGGAGTTGACATCAGGCAATAGTTGTTCGGATGGCAGACTCCAGGTAAACCAGATTACCAGCAGTGGAACGGCCTTGGCAAAAACCACCCTGGGGCATGTGATAAACCTTTTGCATTTCCTTTATGTTTTCGTCTTCTTTAAACGCAAAGAGAGAAGATGAAGCGGTAGCCAATCATAGAGCCTATGCCTACCGTCATGTATTTTTTGACTTTCAGTTGTTAAAAAAAAAAAAAGAGGATTTTTTTTTCTGGTACCAGTAGGAGGAAGGAAGGATTCGCGCTCAGCTAGTGAACGAGTGAGAAGCACGCCATTTTTAGCGAGTAATTGTAGACCGCCATTTAGGGGTCGCTATGAATAAGTGAGGAGTATGTATTTGATATGTGCACCGTTTAGAAAAATACAGTATTGTTTTATTAACAGAAAGGTCATGTGAGTTGTTATTTCAAATAGTACAATAATTACAAGAACTGAAGCCCACCTGTGTACTTTGGAAAATTACGAAGATCCGATAAGCTTAATGGGAACACGGTCAAGACTTCAAAGGTGAACACGGCGACCAAACGTAGCATTATAAAGAATGGTAAGCACAAATCTACAGCGGAGAAAGAAACTACATCGCCCTGCAAAATAATACGAACTAATACGAACTTATTTCCAGGCATAGCTCAGCTTATTGTGCTTGTCATTCATGCCGAAAAATTAATCTCATTAATTCAATACATTTTAAAAAGCCACGCATTTCAACATTTTATTATCACCTATTCCATTATTTTATTATATTATAGGCAGAGCCAGAAAATCTTGAGACTCAAGGAGCTAACACTGCCACCAGCTCATCATGTATTCAAGCAACTTACAGAGAAAATTGGCGAGACTTATTGGCCAATAACTGTCCATCTACAGAGGGTTCCCAGTTTCAGCACTGGGACAATGATGCTTTCTCCGTCATTGCAATGGGAACTCGCCCTCAGTCTAGGTGTGATTGAAGATGGCAAGGATATAATGCTGACAGTTCACCAGTAGGTGCTTTATCACTTGGTAGTGGATGCGGTCTGGCCCTGGTGCTGTATCAAGGCCGTGGGCTAGGACACAGAAGCATTTCCACTCGCTGAATGGAGGGTTATATGGCTCCAGGTGGTATATAGTAAAAGATAAATGCTTTTGCTCCGCCCACTGTTTCAGAACACAAAAGGCAGGTTGATAATGCTGAGATGCTGAGACTCGAGCAGAGCAAAATGTTCGGCAACAGCATCTGGGACAGTGTAGTAGACAGTGCATTCAAGGTAATACCAGATACACCTACAGGTGTCTGGTATCAGTAGATACATCTGATCTTAGCCCAAAGCTGTAAAGGAGAGGTACATGGTCCAATGCTGAAATGTACCATTCCCAGGATTCTTGCTTCCACTGTTTTATTAGGTGGTGGGACTCGGGCATGGAGCTGCTTAAAGACAATGAGGTGCTCCATCAATGGGTGCTGCTTATGGCACTGGAGATCACACCAACAAACTCTAATGGCCTCTGCGATTTCTGAAGACTACCGAGACACTGTCTTCTGCTGAGACGGGCCTGAGGAAAGGTGATCGCAAAATCAGCTGCCGCAACAATGGCTGTAATTTTATTCTGAACAGCCTTATCGATATCTCCACATGGCAGTAGGCCACGGGTAACAGCAGAGGTGAAAGCATTCCAGTTAGCACTGCTGAGAGCCCATCTGGGCAGGCATCCAGGGGAGTGATGCTGAGGAAGTGACACGAGGATCGGAAAGTAGTCACTGGCACACAGGTTATCGTGGACTCTCCAGTGGATGGATGGGAGAAGACAAGGGCTGCAAATGGCAGGATCAACGGCTGAGAAATTTGGGGCACCACACTGACGTGTGTGTGGGTACCAGTATTCAAGAGGCAAAGGTCAAGTTGTGCCAGTATGTTTTCGAGGTCTTTACCACAGTCAGTCAGCATGGTACCATCCCACAAAAGGAACAGCCTTTGAAATCATACAAGATTGGGGAAGGTGGAGGGAACTGAGAAACTATTGCAAACAGTATGTTCTGAGAAACTTCACCATCGGGAGGGAGGTAAACATTGGAGTGCCGTTACCTTAACAGCCACAGCCTCCAAAGATGTACAGGGCTATTACAAATGATTGAAGCGATTTCATAAATTCACTGTAGCTCCATTCATTGACATATGGTCACGACACGCTACAGGTACGTAGAAAAACTCATAAAGTTTTGTTCGGCTGAAGCCGCATTTCAGGTTTCTGCCTCCAGAGCGCTCGAGAGCGCTGTGAGACAAAATGGCGACAGGAGCCGAGAAAGCGTATGTCGTGCTTGAAATGCACTCACATCAGTCAGCTCACATCAAGCAGGGAGCTAAATGTACCACAGCCGATGGTTTGGAAAATCTTATGGAAAAGGCTAAAGCAGAAGCCTTACCGTTTACAATTGCTACAAGCCCTGACACCCGATGACAAAGTCAAACGCTTTGAATTTTCGGCGCAGTTGCAACAGCTCATGGAAGAGTATGCGTTCAGTGTGAAACTTATTTTCAGTGATGAAGCAACATTTTTTCTTAATGGTGAAGTGAACAGACACAATGTGCGAATCTGGGCGGTAGAGAATCCTCACGCATTCGTGCAGCAAATTCGCAATTCACCAAAAGTTAACGTGTTTTGTGCAATCTCACGGTTTAAAGTTTACGGCCCCTTTTTCTTCTGCGAAAAAAACGTTACAGGACACGTGTATCTGGACATGCTGGAAAATTGGCTCATGCCACAACTGGAGACCGACAGCGCTGACTTCATCTTTCAACAGGATGGTGCTCCACCGCACTTCCATCATGATGTTCGGCATTTCTTAAACAGGAGATTGAAAAACCGATGGATCGGTTGTGGTGGAGATCATGATCAGCAATTCATGTCATGGCCTCCACGCTCTCCTGACTTAACCCCATGCGATTTCTTTCTGAGGGGCTATGTGAAAGATTCAGTGTTTAAACCTCCTCTACCAAGAAACGTGCCAGAACTGCGAGCTCGCATCAACGATGCTTTCGAACTCATTGATGGGGACATGCTGCGCCGAGTGTGGGAGGAACTTGATTATCGGCTTGATGTCTGCCGAATCACTAAAGGGGCACATATCGAACATTTGTGAATGCCTAAAAAAAACTTTTTGAGTTTTTGTATGTGTGTGCAAAGCATTGTGAAAATATCTCAAATAATAAAGTTATTGTAGAGCTGTGAAATCGCTTCAATCATTTGTAATAACCCTGTATTAAGAGGCACATGTTCGCTATACGGAGTGTCAAGAACATATGTGCAATCTCTGCCCGACACCCTGTCACAGATAGCACAATTCTTATAATATCTTCTGTACCCACGAAGGCCCGGGGTCTGCGTTGGTGGAAACCAAGTCTCCTGAAGGGCAATGCAGAAGGCAGGTGATGTGCTTAAAAGACGTCATAGTTCAGTCAGGTGACAGAAAAAACAACAATTCCACTGGAGGATAATGTCGATGTACCCTGCAGCCATGAAGGGACGAAGGAAGGAGGTTATGCCCTAGGGTCACCGGCTGCCACTGGTTGAGGAGTTATGGCACTAATATACATAAGTTCTGGGTTCCAGTGGGTGGGGCCTCAGGGTCACCGCAATCTCCACCTCGGCCACAGGAGTGGAACAGGTGGGATCTCGTGGAATGGGGGCCACTGCAATGTTCTTCTTGGACGACTTTCCTCTCCTAAGAGGATTTCAATGATGATGTGGGCTTCTCTGAATCAGTTTCAGGTAAAAATGATGATCATGAAGCCCTGCGACCAGCAGCCTGTGGCGCCTTCATCCACTGGCTGGTGTCCGGTTATAGACCGTCGGAAATCTTGGAAGAAAGTGTCCTGTGGGACCCCTTCCTGGGGAGAGAAGCCGGAGGATGGTGGTTTGTCTTCAGCTGGGAGGTGGGGACCAATGTCCGAAAGGATGGGAAGCCACTGATCCCAAAGTAGGTGTGGGGGAAGCAGCAAGAGGGGAGTTCCCAACAGTCGGGGAAGAAACTGGGGGGCAGGCATGGTTGAGTGGCCCTGGGGGCCCACTATAGGAAGTGTAACTGGCCCTTCTGGATACTGGAGATGATATAAGAATTGTGCAACCTATGAGAGTGTGTCGGGCAGAGTTTGTACATATGTTCTCGACACTCTATATAGTGAACTTGTGCCTCTTAGTACACCTTAGGAGGACGTGGCTTTTAGGGTAATGGCACTACAATGTTTATCTCCCTCTCAATGGTGAAGTTTCTCAGAACATATTGTTTGCTATGGTTTCTCAGTGCCCTCCACCTTTGCCAATCATGGGTGATTTCATAGGCCATTCCATTTGTGGAGTGGAACCATGATCACTGGCTGCAGTAAAGACCTCGAAAACTTACTGGCACAACTTGACCTTTGCCTCTTGAATACTGGTACCCCCACACACTTCAGTGTGGCACCCGGAACTTTCTCGGGTGTTGACCTTTCCATTTGCAGCCCTGGTCTTTTCCCATCCATCCATCCATCCATCCATCCACTGGACAGCCCGTCATGACCTGTGTGGCAGTGACCATTTTCCAATCCTCATGTCCCCTCAGCATAAGTCCCATGGGTACCTGCCCAGATTGGCTCTCAGCAGTGCTGACTGGGATGCTTTCGTCTCTGCTGTTGCCCTTGGCTCCATGCTGTGTGAAGATATCAATAAAGCAGTCCAGAATACAACTACAGCCATTGTTGCGGCGGGAGTACCATCGCCAAAAGGGGCGATGTCGTCACAGCTGTAGTATACAATACTGTTATATGTCCTGGGTGCAGCAGCTCATACTTCTTTTTGGCCTCTTGGTAAGTTAGTTTTTTCAGAGTTTTGTATTCTTGTATTTTCTTCTCTCTGGAAAACAGTGCAATCTGGTGACCAGGGAGAATGGTGCTTTCCGCAGTTGACACTGATGGGGAGGGCACAAGGAGCGTTTGTATGCAGCAATCGCCCTCAAACTCTTAAGGTAGGGCTAGTGTTGCAACATGAAGACATGCGCCCAAACTTCAAGCACTTTAAACACTGCATGAGAGAGAGAGAGAGAGAGAGAGAGAGAGAGAGAGAGAGAGAGAGAGAGAGAGAGAAACATATGGTTTCACATCGGTTTGTCTTCAGCTGGGAGGTGGGGACCAATGTCCGAAAGGGTGGGAAGCCACTGATCCCAAAATAGGTGTTTTCAGGCAATGAATCATCCTCAAAGACCAAGATGAAGACACCGTTAGTGACCCTATTGTCCATTGGCACTCTACATACATGATGGAAAAAGTGCACACCCCACTGCTCCAAGCTGGCATATAGCTAATCATCAGTGAAAAATGATCACCTGAACCATATGAAGACTATTATGGAGAGCAACAGTCATGGGTACGTCACCCACGTTTTTACAAGCAAGCAATGCCCACGACTGGGCAGGGGATGCTGTTTTGATCAAAACTGATGCACCTCTTCATTTTGGAGATGACTGCAACTTCCCCAAACTTGTCCTATTCCTACAAAGAATAAAGCCTTTCTGGCCAAGAAGGAATCCTGATCAGTCCTTGTGCATACTAAGTATTGGGGGGAGTATTTTTCTGCTAGCTACTTAGCACTACATTCCTCCCATAGCCTAGCCATTAAAGTGAACATCTTAGGGTCACATCTCTCCACATTAAAAGAGGACTGTCTTTTCATAGAGACTGCTGGGCCTGTACGGCTACCAATGGGAGATCAACTTCATCCACTTCATCTGCCATGGAGCCACCTACTATAAAAAGGGCCTCTTCTCAGAGGCACCATCCAGCCTCAGCAACAGCTACGTGACGAGTAATCCATTGCTCGGAGTCCCTGTGCCCCAGTCGCGACTAGCACATACTCCTTGGCATACATGGGGAGTTTACAGCCCAGGCACTAACAGTGTAACCTCAGCGTGTTCAGGGGGTTGCCACTGTGCAGGTACTTGATACTCCCCGCAACAACACAGTGGCTAATGTGCTGGGTTTTAGATATATTACCTTATTAAAGGGATGGATGCAAAATGGGAAGGTACAAAGATGGAACATACACCACATTGGGCGACCCTCCCACATGACCTACACTTCAGGAGAATTCTGAAAATTGGTGGCAGATCAAATCCAACAATGGGAACCATTTGTTTATTTAATAAAAGTTTTAGAAAATTATGAAAGTGGAAACTCTAGTCCCAATCACAAGACCAGGTCCAAGCAGGATCTGCACTACAAAAACCATCCAATGAAAAGGCAGTTGGGGAAAGGGATAGTGGAAGTTACAGTGGTTCGGGAGAAAGGTAATGTGAATTGTTCCGAGCTGACATAGTAATGCTAATGTACGTTTAGCTGCAGCAGAAACTGTATGCCCAGAAACACACACAGGTATGGATGTTTGTGGGTTAAGAAAGGTTGTGACAATTCTGGAGCATTGATTGAAGATCGACTCCTTTGAGTTTTGGTGTACAGCTAGATATTTACCTCATCTCCCTAATGATGTGCAATAATGTCTGTGTGGCTCTATCAGCTATTCTCTCTTCACAGTGACTTCTCCAGAAAAGTCCACGTACAAATGTACTTATCGCATTGGGATGTCGAAATTAGGATGTATCTCAGTAGGAGAATGAAAACTAGCGACTTCCGCATATTATAATTTTTAACTGACAATACTGGGATAGTGCAAGTAGATATGTCTTTATTGCATTGGGTCAAAAACCGACAGACACACATTAGTAAAAAAATAATTAAAAAACAATTGTGTACATAAAAAAAACTGATAGTATAGCTTTCAATTTTCTGACAGCTTACTAGATATGATCATACCTTCCTGTAATATCTTTGCCGCAAGGCGATGGCACAAATAAGAATCATTACCACATTACCAATATTTATTTATATGTGCAGGTTCTCCCACTGGATACTGGCGTGATCCGTGTCACTGGACATCAGTGTACAGTGGTAGTGTATTACACTACACCTTTTTTGCACTTTAAACACTTGTGCTGTCAGGGTACTGAGACCTTCATTCATGGCCAAGTTTACCTCGTTTACTCCCGGAAGTGTCATTACATAACATATATCTGTTTTTGGTCAATTTTGTTTAATGTACACTTTACAAATCATTACTATTTTTGAATTCAGAGTCTGTTGTTTGATTACAGGAATCAAACTGCTGCTACTGCAGCACTGTCCAGCACAGACACACCTCATGTGACACATGCTGTGCATGCACTTGAGTTTATTAATGCTGTAAGTAAGTTGAGCTGTCCATGAGTGTGTTACAATTTCACTTATCTACCCAAGTCAATAAAAGTGTTCATCCCATAGCTGCAATATGGTGTGCATAGTGGAATCATTGATGCTGTGGAGAGGAGGTTAATTTATGGCCCAGACAATTGTTTCTGTCTTAATCTACATGTTTCAGTGGTTGAACCAGGTTCATACTACCAGCATCCTGAAGACACTTGAATGGGTTTAACTTACATCTCCAATGCCTTTATTAGCTTCCATAATCACTCTGTGGTAGAAGGTCTCGTCAATACCCGAGTCCACTGAGGGTATAAATGTTCCATTACTGCCCAGCACTGGCACATGTTTATTTGCAGGAGCATACAGAATTACAGGTTTCAAACGCTCACAAAATGTTCATAGTACATTTACAGTAATTAGTTCAGATATTCAGTCCTGGAAAAACATTTAGCTTTTCATGGCATCATATACATAGTTTTTACATTTGATCATTGTTACAGTAACCTACCTCACTTACATTTTAAAATACATTGAAATGCCAGGTTTGCATATTTCTTACTCCATACATGCACATTTTCATATGGCCTTTACATTTATTTACACAAATATTTTACAAAAAATTACATAAACACTGTACAGAAATTATACCTACAAGAACAATTAATATTATGTACATTTCTTATAATTTTACATCACTGAACATCTTTCAGCTCTTACATTATTGTTTTTAACCCATTTTGCTCTCGGGCATTACCCTCTTGAATGTTCATTTGAGAACAATCTGTCTTCATAGTCTCATCTCATTTTACCACTACACAGATTGCTTTTTTTTTTTTTTTTTTTTAAATATCATTTTCTCACATGATGTGTACAAGTTGTGTGTTCATAGACTGCATCTGGCATGGGTATTCATTGTTACAGATGCTGAGGAAAGAAAGCTTCAAAACATAAAATCATGATAAGACTACACATCTACGTTTAGCTACACCTCTGACAAGTTTCTTAGGATGTGTCTACTGGTCTACAGGAAATGCTATGGACAGGAAGAAATATTCATTTTTACTCTACTATTGCAATCCTTCGTTCATCATGAGAGAACTACTGAATATATCATTTCACGA
Organism: Schistocerca nitens; assembly: GCF_023898315.1. NCBI lineage: Eukaryota > Metazoa > Arthropoda > Insecta > Orthoptera > Acrididae > Schistocerca > Schistocerca nitens. Next base: position 557,571,970 of record NC_064618.1, on the reverse strand, counting down.
CTATCTATTTGTGTTAATCCACTTACTTTGTGTTTACTATTTATCGACACATTCTGACAGTACAGTATTGTGTTGTGGGTCCTTCCATGTCAATTCAACGCAGTAAAGTAACATTTTCAAATTTGGTGCATTGACTGACCCAGATAAGAGATGGAAAAATACCAATTTGAAGATGTGTATTACAACTGTGAAGAAAGTTACAGGTCTGGAAAGTTTAGAATTAGTGCCAAATTTACATGCGTATGTCACAACACAAATGACTGTAATTCAGGTTCTAATTCAGTTACAGCAATGAAAATGGTACCATTTGAATGCTAACGAATAGACCTTTACATTGATATGCTACATGGCAAGGTTCTGAGAATTTTCATACTAAAGTTCATTGACCTTGACCTTGAATATCTGAAAACATCCCGTCTTCAATTTTTTTGAAAAAATATATTTAATTGCTCCAGTATGTTACTATAAATATCGTAAATATTAAGATGGCACACCAAAAGCATCACGCACAAAAAATTATTTTGTCAGCATCAATACACTACCGAAATGAAATGTGAATTGCAGAGTAACGATGTAGATGTATGAAACACAAATTATGATAAAGTACAATCCGTAAGCAGTATTGTACAAAAATTGTTTTTGTTGTTGTGGTCTTCAGTCCTGAGACTGGTTTGATGCAGCTCTCCATGCTACTCTATCGTGTGCAAGCTTCTTCATCTCCCAGTACCTACTGCAACCTACATCCTTCTGAATCTGCTTAGTGTATTCATCTCTTGGTCTCCCTCTACGATTTTTACCCTCCACGATGCCCTCCAATACTAAATTGGTGATCCCTTGATGCCTCAGAACATGTCCTACCAACCGATCCCTTCTTCTGGTCAAGTTGTGCCACAAACTTCTCTTGCCCCCAATCCTATTCAATACTTCCTCATTAGTTATGTGATCTACCCATCTAATCTTCAGCATTCTTCTGTAGCACCACATTTCGAAAGCTTCTATTCTCTTCTTGTCCAAACTATTTACCGTCCATGTTTCACTTCCATACATGGCTACACTCCATACAAATACTTTCAGAAACGACTTCCTGACACTTAAATCTATACTCGATGTTAACAAATTTCTCTTCTTCAGAAACGCTTTCCTTGCCATTGCAAGTCTACATTTTATATCCTCTCTACTTCGACCATCATCAGTTATTTTGCTCCCCAAATAGCAAAACTCCTTTACTACTTTAAGTGTCTCATTTCCTAATCTAATACCCTCAACATCACCCGACTTAATTCGACTACATTCCATTATCCTCGTTTTGCTTTTGTTGATGTTCATCTTATATCCTCCCTTCAAGACACCGTCCATTCCGTTCAACTGCTATTCCAAGTCCTTTGCTGTTTCTGACAGAATTACAATGTCATCGGCGAACCTCAAAGTTTTTATTTCTTCTCCATGGATTTTAATACCTACTCCGAATTTTTCTTTTGTTTCCTTTACTGCTTGCTCAATATACAGATTGAATAACATCGGGGAGAGGCTACAACCCTGTCTCACTCCCTTCCCAACCACTGCTTCCCTTTCATGCCCCTTGACTCTTATAACAGCCATCTGGTTTCTGTACAAATTGTAAATAGCCTTTCGCTCCGTGTATTTTACCCCTGCCACCTTTAGAATTTGAAAGAGAGTATTCCAGTCAACACTGTCAAAAGCTTTCTCTAAGTCTACAAATGCTAGAAACGTAGGTTTGCCTTTCCTTAATCTTTCTTCTAAGATAAGTCGTAAGGTCAGTATTGCCTCACGTGTTCCAGTATTTCTACGGAATCCAAACTGATCTTCCCCGAGGCCGGCTTCTACTAGTTTTTCCATTCATCTGTAAAGAATTCGTGTTAGTATTTTGCAGCTGTGGCTTATTAAACTGATTGTCCGGTAATTTTCACATCTGTCAACACCTGCTTTCTTTGGGATTGGAATTATTATATTCTTCTTGAAGTCTGAGGGTATTTCACCTGTTTCATACATCTTGTACAAAAATATGGTTTAAGTTATTATAGTGGTATTATGAATTATTTACATTACAGGTGTAATGAAAAGGCAATGAAAAGTTATTAGATCACTCCTCACAATTCTCCAACTAAATTGTTAATGTTCGCCAGATCTGGTGCAGCGACATTGTATGTCCTTCCAGTTGGTGTCACTGGATCCACTCTTGTGATAATGTCACATTTTCTGATGACAGAAGTGTCTGGTTTGGCAGGAAACACAAATGATGTAGATGGTCCATGTGGATGCAAGGAGTAGACCTTTACTTCATTTGTTTCTTCACAGGTTTCTAAGACACATGCAACCCACCAATGACTGTCATACATGCAGGCAACAAATCCATGTATATTTGTTAACAGCATCTCATTCACCATAGCAATCACTGACTCTTCTCTACTCACTAAAGAAGCAGAATATGTCTTTATATTTACTAAACCTTTGTTAACAGGTATTATGCAATGAAGCTTATGGGTACCTGGAATCGTCCTTGTATTTTTGAAACGTCGTTTCAGCTTGGCCGTATCTTCATCATGATGGAATATTTTCCTTGCACCACTGAAACAACTGTTGTGATGTCAAAATATGATTTTTGCAAGGTCACTTGAGGCTGGCAAGCCTTGTTAATCTCTTTATAGTCCCTGCTACCCCTTCACAAAGTCCTTTACCATGCACTGTAGCGAAAATAATGCCCTTCTGCTGTAACATCAAAATCTTCTTGATGGTACGACAGATTCATAAAGTTCTTTCTGTTTTTGTATTGGGCAGCACATCCATCCGAGAAGTAATAAATGTGCTTTGGATTTGAATATTGGCAATTTAAGAAATTGATGAAATTTGTCTGGAAAGAATAAGCACACACTGTATCATGCTGAAGGCAGTCAGTTATTTCCATGTATGATACATGTCGCATGTCATTGCTGCTTCAGTCTCTGTAGTCAGTTCCTTATGATTGTGCAACACTAGTTGCTTTTGTTTATCTATTGTAATTCCATTTTCTTCCACAGACACAAAAGTCTTTTCTTCCTGGCATCATACAGCTCACGTCATGATCACAGTAAAAAAATCACCCACATACTGAACAGTTTTCTCACATAATGTCTTACCGGGCTTTGGATTTGGTGTCACTAATATACCATGTTCTGCTACTAACTGTTTTGCTCTCTGTACCATGTAATCTGAAGCAGAAAATTCTTTCATAGTTTTTCTTATACTCTAACTCTTTGGAAGTGCGGCACAACTGAGGCAACATCTGCAGTGATTGTTGGGTTTTGTGGTATTTTTTTCTACATTTACTGCAAATTTTTCCACCTAACAATACATTAGGCTATTTGTTTATCATCCGCTACTGAACATTCCTTAAACTCTTCTGCGCTCTTGCATGACCTTCTTCCCTAAACAGACTGTAACAATACAATTTTGACTTAAAATCCATTTTGTACTAAATATTACTTTATGGCACGTTTACACTGCACTTTGTTAAACAAAGTCACAGACATAAAACATGAAACAAAATTTGCATAATATATACACTCCTGGAAATTGAAATAAGAACACCGTGAATTCATTGTCCCAGGAAGGGGAAACTTTATTGACACATTCCTGGGGTCAGATACATCACATGATCACACTGACAGAACCACAGGCACATAGACACAGGCAACAGAGCATGCACAATGTTGGCACTAGTACAGTTTATATCCACCTTTCGCAGCAATGCAGGCTGCTATTCTCCCATGGAGACGATCGTAGAGATGCTGGATGTAGTCCTGTGGAACGGCTTGCCATGCCATTTCCACCTGGCGCCTCAGTTGGACCAGCGTTCGTGCTGGACGTGCAGACCGCGTGAGACGACGCTTCATCCAGTCCCAAACATGCTCAATGGGGGACAGATCCGGAGATCTTGCTGGCCAGGGTAGTTGACTTACACCTTCTAGAGCACGTTGGGTGGCACGGGATACATGCGGACGTGCATTGTCCTGTTGGAACAGCAAGTTCCCTTGCCGGTCTAGGAATGGTAGAACGATGGGTTCGATGACGGTTTGGATGTACCGTGCACTATTCAGTGTCCCCTCGACGATCACCAGTGGTGTACGGCCAGTGTAGGAGATCGCTCCCCACACCATGATGCCGGGTGTTGGCCCTGTGTGCCTCGGTCGTATGCAGTCCTGATTGTGGCGCTCACCTGCACGGCGCCAAACACGCATACGACCATCATTGGCACCAAGGCAGAAGCGACTCTCATCACTGAAGACGACACGTCTCCATTCGTCCCTCCATTCACGCCTGTCGCGACACCACTGGAGGCGGGCTGCACGATGTTGGGGCGTGAGCGGAAGACGGCCTAACGGTGTGCGGGACCGTAGCCCAGCTTCATGGAGACGGTTGCGAATGGTCCTCGCCGATACCCCAGGAGCAACAGTGTCCCTAATTTGCTGGGAAGTGGCGTTGCGGTCCCCTACGGCACTGCGTAGGATCCTACGGTCTTGGCGTGCATCCGTGCGTCGCTGCAGTCCGGTCCCAGGTCGACGGGCACGTGCACCTTCCGCCGACCACTGGCGACAACATCGATGTACTGTGGAGACCTCACGCCCCACGTGTTGAGCAATTCGGCGGTACGTCCACCCGGCCTCCCGCATGCCCACTATACGCCCTCGCTCAAAGTCCGTCAACTGCACATACGGTTCACGTCCACGCTGTCGCGGCATGCTACCAGTGTTGAAGACTGCGATGGAGCTCCGTATGCCACGGCAAACTGGCTGACACTGACGGCGGCGGTGCACAAATGCTGCGCAGCTAGCGCCATTCGACGGCCAACACCGCGGTTCCTGGTGTGTCCGCTGTGCCGTGCGTGTGATCATTGCTTGTACAGCCCTCTCGCAGTGTCCGGAGCAAGTATGGTGGGTCTGACACACCAGTGTCAATGTGTTCTTTTTTCCACTTCCAGGAGTGTAGATATCAGTGGACTAATGCTGACTAGTTGAAATAAGAGTATCTGATTGGCTGGTCACAGTTAGAAATATTAAAGAACTGGTCTGAATAAAAGTAACTGCTATTGGCTGGTGTTATAGAAAAAACTGTATACATAGCTGCTTATTACATGTTGATGGTGTACATAAGTTGACAAAATAATTTTTTGTGCATGATGCCTTTGGTGTGCCATCTTAAAATTGAAGATGATGTGTTGTGAGATATTCAAGGTCAAAGGTCAAGGTCAATGGCCTTTAGTATGAAAATTCTTGGAAACCTGCCATGAGGCAGATCAATATAAAGGTCTATTCGTTATCTTTCCAATGGTACCATTTTCATTGCTGTAACTGAATTAGAACCAGAATTACAGTCGTTTGTGCAGTGACATATGCATGTAAATTTAGCACAAATTCCAAACTTTCCAGACCTGTAACTTTCGTCACAGTTTTAATACACATCTGCAAAATGGTATTTTTCCATCTCTTATCTGGGTCATTGAATGCGCCAAATTTGAAAGAAATTCGAGAGAGTCAGGTTGAGAGGTGCATTGAATTGACATGGAATGACCCTTATACAACAATCATCATCGACTCTAAACAGTGTACTTTAGCGTCTGTGATTTACTTCCTTTTGCTACTTCATATCACAGTTGTGTATTTTGTTGTATATGTCTGTATGAGAATTATGCCAATGAACAAGTGTAAAACAATGTTGCGACTACTATTGTTCATGTGCAAATGTACTGTAGTAACTCTTGTTTGGCACTCTTCTCAGTCATGTGGACCTGTAATGCTTGGTCTGACCCATTTTTATTCATTGGCACAAGACCTAAGTTCAACCTTTTTATACATTCAGTGTACTGTACCTTTTTCTACACACATTCATACCATCAGACTCTCGCATATTTTTATGCATGTAATTATTTATTTTCAGTGCAGCCCTTCTGCTTTGGTACCAAACACCTAACTATTGTGTTCCCTATTTCAGCCAGGACATGACTCTGCATCGTTTGCTGGACATACACTTAATACTAATTTAAAACTAAGTGCATAGTTGCAAACTGGCTACTAATGCATCACACTTTCAATATCCATAGAGTCAGTTTCTGTCAGTACGCAATTTATTCCCTATTGATCTTTTTATGAGTTATAAGAGTACACGTGTTTATATTGCGGTTGTTGTTTGGACATACGTTTTTGCACCTGGAAAGGAAAGTGTAGGGGGGCATAATCATATCTCTCTTAGTATATTCAGAGGCTTAGTTTATGTTTCTCCATTCCTAATGTAGATATTCCCTTTCATGTGGCACGTAAATAGCCACTTGTATAAATGTAAATCATTTGTATATAGTAACTTAGTGTGTAGCTAGTTTTCAGAAGGTAGTGTTTACTTCGGTCTCTGTATATGTATTCCTTAGGATAGGTCTACCTAATTTCTTAATCTTAGGTTACCTCAGTACTGTAGGCGTTTTATTTCTTTAGAAGTCAATCCACGTTATAAAGTTTCTCTAAGTGTAGATCACCTGGCATTTTTTGCTACGTTACGATAGGCGCCTGGTGGTGATCCGCCAGCTTACACTGTGCTGTGCAGGTGCACAGATGTCATAAACTTTAAAGCTAGCTACTGCACTTGCGCAGTTCTGTCCTCACTCTAGTTTGCCACTTCTATGTGCTGTGTCTAACACACCACTGTCTCTGCTCTAGGTGCTGTCGATGGAACAATATACCTTGGTAAATCATAAAAAATTGTTTCAACCAGTCAATCATTGTTATGAGGCAGTTTTAGCCTTACCTTTTGCCATCTGGGATCCTTCTGCTGTGTTGCTCCATGCTTTCACACATCCTTATGTAGCGTGGCTGTTGTGTTTTACCTGCCATCAACAAAACCCTGATTTCTGAATTGCTCTCCATGAATTCCATGAATTTGTGTAGACCTTGTGGAAGCCTTGATAAGGTGTCAGCAATTACGTTTTGATTACCTTTGATATACACAATTTCAAAATCAAATTCTTGTAAATATAAACACCACCTAGCGATCCTCCTGTGTAACAGTTTACAAGGCAGAAGGAAGGCCAAACACTGAAGGTCACAATAAACCTTAGTATGCTTTCCCCGCAGGTAATATTCTAACTTTTTGAAAGCTCATGTTACTGCCAGAGCTTCCAATTTGGTCACTGAATATGCTCGTTCAGCTTCAGATAGAGTCCTATCAGCAAAACTAAATACCTTGGGCATAAGCTCCCCATTCATGTCAGTGATTTGGAATAAACAAGCACCCAATACTTGAGAGGTCGCCTCTGTACACAGACAAAAATTCTGGGTCATGTCAGAATGATTTAAGATGTTGGCATTCGAAAGAGCTGCTTTAATGTTGTCAAAATCAGGGTGGCATTGCTTGGCACATAACCAGGGGTGGTTTTTCTGTAGAAACTATAAGGCATCACTGTTTCTTATTTTGAGGTACAGGGGACGGTCTGATAGCATTGAGCTTCTTAGGGTCACCTTGAGGTAATACTGTGTGTCCAAGGAATTTAACCCTTTCCTTACCAAAATGCAACTTCATTAGGTTGGCTGTGACTCCAAGATTTGTATCCAAGATTTGAGCCAAGAGCCTAAGTATTCTGATCATGTGGGGGTAGCAATCAGTAAATCAGCAGCAGTCAGTAAATCATCAATGTGCACAGTGACTCTACTTAACAATTCAGAACTCGTAGCTTCTACCCCCATGTACAGAGGCAGTGTACTTACGGCTATCTTCATGTACTGCAATGTGCCCATACGAGGCTCGGGAGATCTATTATGGTGAGGTACTTAATGCTATTGAATTTTGGAAATTTTTCTTCCAGGTTGTCAGGCCGCATCCTGACAGCTGCAATAATTTTATTTATTCCTCACGTGTCGAGCATGAAGTGGTCACTACCATCTTATGGCCAAAATGGGGCTACAGTACAGAGATAAGGATGGTTGTATTATTTCCCAGTTTAGCATTGCATTGATCGCTTTCCTCGCAGCCTCCTCCTTGGCCCATGGAATGGGTAAGGTGAAAAGCAGGTTTCATGTGAGTACACCTCCATTTTGTATTTGTATCCTTTGATTATACCAAGGCGTCATTCAAAAACATAAGCATAACATATTAAAAGCTCCCATAGTTCTTCCTTTTGTTCTTTCATAACACACACTGACTCACCTTGGTGTGCACGAATTCGGGGCCTATTTCCTCTTCCGGTGATTGCTCAATTCCCAGTTGTTTACAAACATGATGGCAGGATAGAAGAATTGTATTCTAACATCAGCAGTGTGTTTTGGTTTACTTTCTCTGGCATTTGACCTGACTAGGTCATTCACAATGAAATGACACTTCGCATTACCAATGTCAATTTGTGCTTGGTACCTCCTAAAAGTGTCCATGCCAATAAGGCAGTTTACTGTTAGCCTTTCAACCACAAGAAAAATGCTTGTAAAGAGTCACTATCAATTTGAATAGGAATCCATGCCTGCAATTTTATGCCTTTAGACTTGCCTCCGATAGCTGTTTGGATTTTACAATTTTGGATTGGAAGCGTCTGTAGGCCTGTGTGTCCTCGTTTTTTGTACTTCGTCAGACAGACCCTGCAGAATTATATTCATGGTAGCTCCAGTGACCAGTACTATGGGCACCCTTAAATCAAGTATTTGTGCACTGATTACGGTTTGTACACCATCTTCATTTTAATCTACACAGTTGGTTATATCTTCCTGCCACCGGTTGTCTTTGATATATCACATTTATCGTGTCTAAGAAAACAGTTTTTAACTAGTTCCATGCCCCCACCCTTATTACTGGTCATCGAATAGGGGCCTATCAGGACTGGTTCGAGTTTTCCAAATTACACTGAGCACTGACTACCTCATTAGGGTTAACCTGAACAATGGGCACATTATGCATCTGGTTTCGACAGTATATTGTGTGGCTCTCTATTTGAAATTTCAATGTCCCTGGTTGCTATTCGAAATGTAATTTTGGTTGCAACAATTACAGTCAGGCAGCGGCGGATTATTTTGTCACCTGGTTGCATTCTGCCCTTCCCAGTTACTGTTTGTGTCATTGCCCTCTGTTGGCGGTGCATTGTACCAGCACCCCCCTGTAAAAGAAAGCCTGTTCACCTACTGTGTGACGTCACAAGATGGCTACACATCTAGTCTCTTCAACAGTTTCATGGGATAGTGCTTGTGAACAGTCGTGTGGCGAGTTTTGCGTCAGTTTACTATTATAGTGAATGGTCTTCCTGCGTTAGTGTACGTGATTTGGTTGTTTAGTTTCTGTGTACTAAACTGGTGATCTGTTTTTCTTGCCTGTGAAAATTTCGTTGCCTGCAAAATGCAGTTTTGTTGCTCTGTGTCGAATTATAGAGGAAATTATGATGGTGGATCAAAAGCAACTGTGTTTAAATTTCCAGACGATGAAGCAATGAGGAAGAAATGGTTGTCAAGTATTCTTTGAGATAACTTTACTCCTTCTTCAAGTTCAAGAGTGAGTATTTGTTTTGTTTATTTCTTAAAAGAGGTTAAGTGTGCTAACAAAGAATAGGCACTTATGCAGTGTGGCAGGTCAGTGACATTTTGACTAATATATCACATCTTAACTGCATAAGTGCCAAAGAAACCAGTGTTTCGTTTTCTTGTCCTGGCAATTTTACCATTTAGCTGGTTTAGGTTATACGAACTCTGTATTCTGCAAGTTCAAGCAGTATAGCCTAAGCACAGTCATACTTAAGTAGTTAAATATCTCAGCATATCTTTATACTTACTGTTTGTGCTGTTTGTTGTTAGGAATAAAAGTCTGTTTATGATTAAGTACATGCACTTAAGATGCAGACGACTTTCAATGTATTCTGGTTCTAGTATTTAGTTCTGTTTCTTTCTGCTGTAAAAGTCTTCAGGAAGTTGCCTGTTCAAAAACAAGGAATGTGGTGTACCCAGAAATTGGAAATTAAGTAAAAGCAGTGTCTCAGTCGCTTGTTTTTAATAAAATATTGATGGGAATTTGAAGTTCAATGCAAGGACTGTTACTATTAGTGAATATAGTGAGCTTTCGACTTTATGATGCACAAATTAATATTTTGCTTTAAAACCATATACAGGAGAATTGAATGAGTACATGAATGGATTAATAGGCCATCACAAAATGCAAAGGGAGAAAGTGTGAAAACATGGAAGAAGAAAAAGAAAAAAGAAAAAAAAAATATACTTGTGTATTTTACAAATTCTTACATTCTGGGTCTGGAATTTCAGATACAGGCCAGTGGCCTACACAACTGTCTTATAGATACACAACTAAAGTACTTGAACACAATAGTGTGCTCATGTTTAGCCTAATAGGTAGCACATAACTGGCAATTTATCAGTTCATTACATTGTCAGTTTTTATGTAAGTTATGAATTGATATATTCACTAGGGAATAGCAGCTGAAATACAAAAGCAAAACAGTGCAGTGTATCTCATAAAAAGCACTTACTTTGAATTATTCTGTTACTGTTTAACAGTTGCTTCTATGGCCCACACTTGTGTGAGTTTGGCATCGTCATGGTTTCTTGTGTCCGAGGTGTGTGTGTGTGTGGGGGGGGGGGGGGGGGGGGGTCGGCAATAGAGCAAGAGATTAAGCAAAAATCCCACCCCTCTAGTAAATATATGAGCTTCAAGGCTAAATTAAAAAAAAAAAAAAAAAAAAAATTATCACTGTTATTTAATTATACTACAAACCTTAGTCAATGTTTGTAATTATTGATGGGGCAAGTACTTTCTTCATTTCACCATCTGCTGAAGAGCTTGTTGCCATGACGTGTGACTGCATGTGTTGTGATATTGTAGTGTAACTGTTTTATGGAGTTACTGTGCCGTGGTCACATTTATCACTTGAGTATTCCTCTGCATTTCAGTTGGGAGTCTATTTGTATTTTAGAACTAGAAACTAACTTTATGTACGTAAATTGTTTTCACACTATTAATATTGTCATCACATTCATTTGTAGGCACCTTTTTCATTTTTTATTCATTTTTAATTACAGGTATGTCATGTTCACTTCCACAAGGATGATGTTATTTGGGAAACACAAACTGTGGATGAAAGGACTGGTCAGTAATTAAGAGTCCCCTTCGAAAACCACGTATGAGTCCAGATGCAGTTCCATTACTACTCCCAAACTGTCCTTACTACCTTTCAAAGGAAGAAAGCAGACGTGAAGGGCCAGAGGAGAAAAAGCAGAGGATTGAAAATGAGCAGTTAGCTGCAGCATTACAATATAGTTTAGGGTCACAGAAGGACTATGCAAAAACATTCAGATTCAGTTCTTTAGAAGAGTTGATGTTACATATGAAGGAAGTGGAATTGCCCAATGAGTGGAGTGTGATTGAAAACAAAACAAAGTTTTTGTGTGTTTTTTTAAGATAACAAGAAAACCAGCACCATTCGTTACACATTCTGTCATAATAGATAGTACACATTCTGTCGTAATAGATAGTAATTTAAATGCTTCACTGTTTAAGAGAAATGTACAAATTAAGACATTAGGAAAAACATCTTTTCCTGTAATTGTAACCAATATCCATGAAATTGTCAGTGTACTGCGGAAGTCTTCAGAGACAGATTGTGGGCACTCAGAAACTTCTATAGATAGTATTGTAGAGATAGTGAAAGACAGTGCTGAAAGACAGTGTACAGGAGAGTGAAAACGAGATGGTAGACTTTATATATGAACAAGTTAGTCTCATAAATGTCAAGAAATTTAACCATAGGTTTAGTTCTACATTTATTTTACTGTGTTGTTTGCTATTTTCAATTTCTTCTCATGTTTATAAATTTTTACATAGCAGTTCATTAATGAAAATGCCACATCCAAGCACTCTGCATAGGATCTGCAGCAAATTTAACGTGAATCCATCTCATGAAAGGCTTGGGGGGAAGTAACTTCCTGTCCTATGCAAGACACAAATTTCAACACTTTAACAGCGATGATGATGTCGATGTTGTTTTGAGTGTAGATGAAATTCATCTAAATTCTTATTTGGAATATAAAGAATGTAGTGTTTTGGGCATGTCATATAACTCGAAACATGCTGCAAATTCAGCGTTTACATTTATGTGGCAGAGTGTCAAGTCTGTGTACAGGGATGATGTTCACATTTTACCGGTGAAAACCATTTCATCTAATGTATTATATGATGTGCTACTGGCTATAATAAATGGCCTTGGATTAATAGGTTATAGGGTTTTTGTGTGGTAACTGACAACAACAAAATCAATAGCAAAACCATGTCCATGTTTTCTGTGGATAAAACTGTTAATATAGTTTTTAAACATCCATCTGATCCTAATCGCCCACTTTTCTTTTTAATTGATGCCATACACATTCTTAAATGTGTTAGAAATGTGTGGTTGAACCAGAAAAATGATGGTAAAGATATGTTTTATCCTCAGTTTCCAGTTAGAAAAGAAGTGGAAGAAAATAAGTTTTCTGTAGCTTCTTTTAAAATGCTGAAACAGATTTATGACATAGATTCCAGTTCTTTAGTAAAATATTGTCACACATTGCCTCTCAAATCGCTTTGCCCTACATCATTAGAAAAACAGAGCATGAGACTACTGTTGCAGATATTCAATCGACATGTGTCAGAGGGCCTTGAGATAGCTAGTGATAAATTTGATTTGAGACATGCACCATCAACAGCGGAATACATTTGAATAATAACAAAATGGTTTGATGTCATCAATGTGAAATCAGTGTTTAAAGGGAAACACAAGCAGAATCCTTATATGGATCCATTGACAACTGATAGTGTTTCTATGCAATTTTTGCTAGATTTTCTAGACTGGCTTGACATGTGGAAAGCAAAGGGTCTGTCAAGTGGGTTTCTCACAAAAGAAACATTTCTTGCTGTTCAGCATACAACATATGCCATTGTAGAAATTGCTCAATATTGTACTGAAGAGCTAGGTATGAGCTATTTACTGACAGCCAAGCTTCAAACAGATGTGCTTGAGCAGCATTTTGGAAAGTATAGACAGCTTGCAGGTTCCCAATACAATGTTCCAGTGCCAAGTCTATGAAGCAGAAAAGAAGCTTTGAATTCAAAGTGTAATGCCTTTAGTTTTATGTTCTCCTTCCTATGGCAATATCACAGTAAGGGCTATAAAAATTTTTATGTTTTCAGAAGTTGAAGAAACAGACACATTAGACATAGACGTCAGTGTAAATGTGGACGATGTTCTTTCAGTGAAAGATATTGCAACGTCTTTAACTTTCACTGCAGGCTACTGTGCTCATGCAGTGATTAAGAAGCTGAAGTGTGAGAGTTGCCTTAATGAAACCGTGATTGAAAAGGAGTTGCCAGTAAATGAACATTTTAGTCTGATAAAAAGACTTGACCATGGGGGACTAAAATACCCATCAGACACTATTTTAAATGTGATTGTCTATGACTTTTTATTATTTGATGGGCTATGCTGCAATGGACGTTCACCCCAGGCAATAATGAAAAGTGTTGTTTGGGTTGGTGTCAACATTTTTTAAATAACTACTGTAAAAAGGTTAATGGAAAAAAAATTCAAAAAACAATCAGCGAAAACTGCAAACTCTTACGACATAATTTTGAAATCTTTATCTTACATTCTTTTTAAATCATTAATACAAAACCTGTCATCAGTAATATTGCCACATCAACAAATGCCTCTTAAGCTGAACTACTTAGGTTAATCTGAAATTAGTCAAGCAATAAAACTGACCAAATTGCAACTGAGATTTTATAAATATTTTAATATATAGTTGGTAACAGCTATCAACAGTGATACCCTAACTTGAAATTTTTATCGAAGATATTAATCTTTAATATAAAGAATCTTACACTAATTCTTTCTCAGTTGAAGTTTGGCTGGTGAATGATACATACAGGGGGGAGGAGAGGGGGTATGGCAGGCAGAGAGGACCAATAGTAATCTTTTTATAGTATGTGAAACCTAAAAATCATTTCACTTGGTTTTCCAAGTATGACTTAAACCACTTCTTTGCTACACGTCTTATTCATAGTATTTCTAATTTGTGTAATAAAGTTATGTGGCCCAACATGCCACATGCCTTTGAAGAAGCCAAGACAATGCCATTTTGATCACCTTCTTTTATTATTTTGAAAACAATTTACACAAACTGTGCTATAGCAGACTCCACTTCTTTTGCAAACAAGGTTAATTTGTTTTGGTGATTAATTATAGTTCCCATTCTTCTAAAAACATTTTCTTCTGTAGATCATGTTTGTGAATATTTTACTACCATTACAAATGGAGAAGCTGGTAGGGGAGGGCTTTGCAGTACTCTCATGGACTTCTTTGTGTATGATGATTGACAGGTCTCCTCATCTAATAGTAATGTAATTGTGGAACAGCTCTCACTTCTATTACAAGCACTACTGAGTGCTACTAATCCTCAGGCCGACTAATGACTGAGCTCTTTAAATAGATGCTTGCTCTGAGCCATAAAGTGCCTTCTTGCTGGCTCATCTTGGCTGAGAAGGAAAACATTGGAGGTGGACTGTCAGATATGCCTTCCTGTTGGCTTTTTGAATATCTTTGTTTATAAAAGAATATTCAAAAAGCTTAAGCCTATCACAATCGCTTTTTGCTCATCTAATCTAATTAATATGTCCAGATCCAACTTATGCATTACTGATCATATTCCAACACCACTTGACACATTTTTGCCACAAACACACACTTACAGATGGTAATTACTTGCAATTTACAGAGTGTCCTAATATAATGTCTATATGCATTCCCATTTTTCTACTACAGTGCTTTCAAATGCATTCCTCCTGCACATAACTTTATGGTGCAGTGTTTTATTTGCATTCTTTTAGTGTCCCAGTTACTTACAGACCTTCCATTACTACCCTGGAGATTATCAAATAACAATTTACTAATTAATGTTGTGCAAAATTTATCATTATTACTCCTGAAATTATGAAACTTCTGTCTCAAGAATGTGCTTTTTGCTAATGTTTTGAATTTGTGTCCATAAGTCTTAATTACTTCGTACCTACATAGTATTCATGCTGTACATCTATTATTTTTTATTGTGAACCAATATAATCTAAAATTTTTCTCATTCCATGTGTTAGTGATTATTGACAACAAGAGTACATGGAAGATGAATACAAGAAATAAATAAATTCATTCATACACAGAATTTTTCTACTTTCATTTGCATTCATTCATATCAGCATGGTCAGTAGATGCAACTTGTGTTCCTTTTCTAAACAATTAAACTGTTTCTAACAGTTTACCAGTACATATATTTTGGAATGATCTGTTAATGTACTGCAACTAAACAGAGCTGAACCATCAGAGTAAATAGAGCTGAAGTATCTAAGCCACTGGTCAGTGTAGCTCAAAAGTGATGCCAAATGTAGGTAAGTGTTCATTTTTCACAATTATTTCATCACAGGTCACATCACTTCATAAAACTTCTCAACAGATGAGCTGAAAGCTTACTTTGTAGTTGAAATTTATTTACATGTAATTCATGCAAACAGTTTCTTTCAAAAGTATATATTTGTAAGTACAGAAACATTCTTTCTTCAAAGGTATTCAGTTTAGAGCAGGGAAATTCTAACCTGGTAATTTGTATTTTGAGACCTCATATAATTTGAATACATACATTGAAATTTAGGTAACTTAAGGAGAAAAGAGAATTCATTGAAATTTGTATTGGCTTACCAAAACTCTCTGGCAATACCATTACATACTCATCTTGAGCCAGTGAGATTTCCTTAATGGAAAGAAAGTTTCTTAGGGAAAGGTGCACAAACTGAGAAGAGAGATCATCTCAGTCATTAGAACTGCATTTCATTTAAAAACTATTAACAGGGGAAATTTCTTTAAATTTTAAAAAAGCATGAACACAAGGTTGCTGAATGGCGGACTAAAACATATGTAGAACATTTCTTTCATGGCAGTGTTGGTTTTTGAAACAACTCATACAACTGCTTATTACCAATGCCCCTCTATAGGGGGTGCTGTTATAATTCGGCCACTATTTGCCCAATTTTCACGTTTCTTTTTTTAATTCACAGGTATATCATATGACCAGGTTTTGAAATAGATTTTGCTACATAAGGAATAAGCAACGGCATTAACAGTGAACAATGTCCGTAAAATGTTAGCTGCCAGTGTGCTACTTTGCAGAATGCCATCTACATTATTAGGCCTGCATCAGAATGATGCAATATTTAACTTAAAGAAAAAAAATTGAAAACCTAATAGAAAGTCGACGAGAGCATACGAGATTCTTTCGCGGGTGGCTTTCAATCAAAATTTTTGTCATTAAAAGTCGTCTTCCACAGCAACTACAAAATGGAAGAATGGTGAATGGTGGTCAGCCATAAAAGATAAATATATACTGTTGCAGACATTTAGTTAGGCCTTTTCGAGATTTACAATTTATACTACAGCACTTAACAGGTTAGGAATGGTATTGGAAAAGAGCACACTGGCGGCAAACACTTTCACTTTGTATAGCTGACGATCTTTGAACGGCTAACCAGGCTGTCATCAAACAAGTCGTGACAATCCCCATTAAAGCAACTTTAAAATAAAATAAAATCAAACAATGGAAAATTCAATATGGAATGTAACAATACCAGAATAAAATGAAATAAAACAAACTACAATGAAATGGGTCCACTCATTTGGGAGTTTTGATGCCTCAGATAGTGAAAGATATTACGGCCACTTTTTATGTCGGGGCCAAAACGTATGCAGAAATAAGTTACAGACAAAGGAACTGGGTCATTTAAGAAAGGAAATCTTTTAATTCATGAGAGAGGTATATCAGATTTCTTTACAAATTTTTGTCGCCCGGATCCCTTTGTGGTTGCACAGGTCTCTTTTTGCAGATAAGATAAATGGAATCAAGAACTGAGAGGAAATTCACTATATTGTGCCCAGGAGTGGTCATTAATTTGTCATGTATGTTAACCAGTAATTGGCTTTTCAAAAATTTTAGGAAATTTACATGTATCTCGGGTTTGTCCAGTAATGGGTTTTATTTAGATACCTCACAAAATATCTTCTGAGCCCCCCCTCCCCCAACCCCCTCCTGTCTCCTGCTAACTGGCACCAAGTTAGACATTTCGTGCCTCACTCTTTTACTGCAATGGACCAGAACTTGTCTAGTCACGCCCTTTCAAACTGTTCGTAAATGTGGCATTTTTCTGCCATATCAGTGCCCCACAGCAAGATGTCACTCTGTGTATAAACTACCACAAAGTGTATCTTCAAGAGATAGGAAGAACCAGAAGAATGACAAGGACAACCAACACTACCAGGGACAAAACAGGAAAAGAAAACCACAGAGAAAAGCAAGAAACAGGTAGAAGGGGTAAAAACAAGAGAGCAGATGACTGTGGCTGGCTGACCACAAGAATAAAAAGGAAAAGCCAGCCACTCTGCGACACATTAAAACATCCACCCTAAAAGCATTAGAGTGGAGAACACAAAGGGACAAAGGACATGCGCTAAAACTTATATAGAATGATAAAACCCACCATCACGTATAAAAAGTAAAACTAAATTAGCTAATGAGGTGTTGTCAGCTAAAATTAATGGAAACGAGTCTGGTAACAGAAGAGTCCATCGCAGGGCAGCTCACCAAGATGTGGGCCACTGTCAGCCAGGCGACGCACCGACGCTGAGGTGGGTCATCATGGCGCAGGAAGTAGCCGTGTGTCATCCGAGCGTGGCCGCTGTGGAATGGCAGAGAACCACAGAGTCCCTGCGAGAGGCCCGCATGGAGGTCTGCCACACATTTGTAGTCTCCTTAATGGCACGCAGTTTGTTTTGCGTGCTGAGGTTATTCCACGTTGTCTCCCAAAGCTGCAAAACCTTGCAGCATAGTACTGAACGCAGGTCAGTTGCAGAGAAGCCGATCCCCACAAGAGGTTTCTGCGTAGCCTGTTTGGCCAGCCTGTCGGCAAGTTCGTTGCCTGGGATGCTGACGTGACCTGCCGTCCAGACACCTCTGAACGACTGGACCGTTCCAGGGCATAGATGGACTCCTGTATGGTCGCTACCAAAGGATGAATGGATGTGCTCAAAAGCACGAGATATAACCACCAGCTCGGCAGTAAAAACGTTGCAGCCACCGGGAAGGTAATGCTGTTCAATATGTCCTCCACGGACATATGTGAAACCGACATGAGCATCAGCCATCAAGCCATTGGTGTAAACCAGTTCGTGGCCTTTTTATTCTTACATGTCAAGAATTGAGATGAAGTGGCAGTGGAGAGCCGCAGGGTTAACTGAGTCCTTAGAGCCATGTGAAAGGTCCAGGCGAAGACGTGGCCTGGGTGTACACCATGAAGGTGTATGTGAATGGACCGCAAGTCTAGGTGGTAAAGAAACATCCCACAACTTGTTACAAGCAAGTAATGCCTGTGACTGGGCAGAGGATGCTGATTTTATCAAGACTGGCCCAGAGCGCATTTTGGACAAGTCCTCCATCTCCCCAAACTTGTCCTCCAAATTCTCCACAAAAAGCTGAGGCTTCATGGACATGAAAGATTCCCCGTTAACTCTCATACATAAGAGGTACTGCGGCGAATAAGCTTCACTGCCGTCCTTAGCCTGGCATTCCTCCCATGGTGTGGCCAGGGAGGGGAATGATTTGGGGTTATTTCTTAGCACTGAAGTTAGACTTTTCTCGCCCCTGTGTTGTCTGGGGGCTACAAGCAACAGGGTACCTGGGGGCAACACCACAATGGACTGGCTACCATGCTGGATATGAGATGCTAAGAAGTCCACGGTCATCGTCAGTGCAGAAAGTGCAACCAGGAAGGTGTCCTCGCCAAGACATGGAGGATGAGGGGGGCTGCAGTGCGATGACGAGAAAGTGGGCTCTTTAGCACGATGGACACAATGGACCATGTAAGGCACCCTTACCCAGTTGGCTGGCTCTTCGGGAAAATTTAAAAAGATGGAGGTCAGATCCGACAGGGGACCATCACATACAGGCCAAAACGTGAGAGACTCCTTTTAGTCACCTCTTACAACAGGCGGGAATATCTCGGGCCTATTCTAATCCCCAGACCCACAGGGAGAGTGGGAGGGGAGATGTAGGAGTTGCTCCACCCTCTATCTTAGCCGATGAGATGAACAGTGACATATATTATACAGACGAAAGCTCCAGCTCTTACAGAAGAATTCTGATTTTTCACTGTGACCTTCATAAATGTGGTCCGCTCTTGTGAACTCCCAATTTACATGTAATGCGCACCTAATTCCTCCTGTCACACTGACATGGACCCCTTGCTGGTTGGGCCGAACCGCACAATAACCCTGGGTTCGGTGTGGGGCAACGGAGGGGTGAAGTGGACTGTAGTAGGCGTCGTGGGGTTGTGGACCACTGCGGTTGCGCGGACGGAGCCTCTCCGTCATTTCTAGGCCCCCAGTTAACATACAATACATCACACAAGTGTTCATTTATTTATAAATTAAGCAGCAGGGTGTTAATTCTATTTGGTTCTGGTTTGTGCCTTTTTCCTTCCCCACTGCCACCTTTTTGTATTTGGCATGGATTCTATTATATGAAGGGTGGAAGAAAAAAACATTTGTGTGCACCAACCAATCTTTCAGTATCTTCTGACATTTCTCAGGCTTGTCCACACTTGTCTGCCTTATTCACAGCAGAAAAATTATAGCCTGCCAGCTGCCCATCATGAGCAAGAGTGGTATAATGTGGGCAGTCTCCTCCTGGTTGACCGGGATGTTGCCACAGCATGCAAGGCAGAACTCACAGAGGGTTGCATTCACTGCCCATGTGGGCTGCCTGTTTGACCAATCCTTAAACCATTGCATACTGTTGTTCTATGGAAAGAGGACAGTTGTGGGTCAAAGAACAATGCCTGTTCTGAATTTAGTGATCAACACTTCCTTCTATTTCTGTGGCTGAGGGATGTGTGTGTGTGTGTGTGTGTGTGTGTGTGTGTGTGTGCGCGCGCGCGTGCGCGTATTTTGTTTTTTGTTGCAGCTTTTTCTTCATTCCTTGAAAACACTCTTCTTCCCTCTGGCTCACAATTTTTCTTCACATCAGGGTGATTACAAAAATGTATGGGAATAGGACTCACTGAGAGACACCATCACTGTCCCAGTATATGGCAAGAGAGCATATCCCTTCCGAAATACTGCAGTCTCTCAGCAAATTGAAGCAGTAGGAAACGCAAGACGGTTTTTTCGCATTTCTGACTACGTCAGTGGCAAGCTTCATAGACATTTCACTTCTCATATAAAAGTTACGTACCTGGATCAGTTTCAGTATTAACATGCAGAAGTCTCTGCGGTGGGATGGTTTCACTGAGTAAAAGTTGCCTTCATCCATCAGTCTCTCTGGTCGGGCTGTGAATATGAGATGCTGTGTATCAGTCTTCAAGCAATGAACGTGGTAAACCTTAATTATGAGTCAATCACCACAGTAATTGGTACACATGTAGATATTGATATTGCTCACTGAGGAAAGTGTACTAACAACATTACATCAGTATTTACATCCTTTGCAGGTTAACAAGTATAGCTATTACAAGCCATATGTTTTTAAGTTGGGTAGTACCTCTACACACACACACACACACACACACACACACACACACACACACACACACACACACACACACACACTCACTTTCTCTCTATCTCTCTGCACAAGCACGTCATTAATATCTATTTTCCCAGGAGGGGATACTGAGAGAGGTAAAGCAGTGCAGCAAGCCTCACGACAATGAATATGGTCACTGTCCTGCAATTAACAACAAATGGAGGCATCCGTCAGTTTGTTGTTTTTTGTTGCTTTAGGATGCAAAACAGCCGAGGGATAGGCACCCATGTCTACACTTTAAAAATTCAGCACCTGTGTTTTCACTTAAAAAATTCAATTACCGGATGAATTTGAAGTCTATAATACTCAAGAGCCTAATCAACAGAACAGAGGGACAGTTAAAAACTATCACATTCCCTCTGGGAAGATTGCTCAAACGGTTGAAAGTCAAATTTCCTTCGCCATATTACGATGATGAATAAAAATTAAAATTTGATCTACAGCTTATATTGTATCTGCTGTAGTATCTGATAATTCAGATGGCATACATACATTAAAATGCAAACGGTTATAAAATCAGCACTGGTCAGAAAATGGCACACTTATTGGTTGGTTGCAGTAAACACAGAGTGGTGTGGAGTCTCCACTTAACAAATGACGATGATTGAAATGACAGTGCCAAATACGCAGACAAGCTAAATGTATCTCGTCAGGCCAAGAGGGAATCACCCAAGCCGTTGGGAGGTGTTTAATTTCCAGGAGTTTGTTCCCATATAGAGAAGACCAGTGTTCACGCCTGAATGACAATGGTTCTACATGCGGCAACACAGAGATCATGTGGAGGGACAGAACAGCTGAAAGGTCTAGGTGGTCTGACTGAAGCCTTGGCAACAGCTTCGGCAGCTTCATTCCCTGACACTCCAACATGATCTACATCTACATCTACATCTACATCTATACTCCGCGAGCCACCTTACGGTGTGTGGCGGAGGGTACTTATTGTACCACTATCTGATCCCCCCTTCCCTGTTCCATTCACGAATTGTGCGTGGGAAGAACGACTGCTTGTAAGTCTCTGTATTTGCTCTAATTTCTCGGATCTTTTCGTTGTGATCATTACGCGAGATATATGTGGGTGGTAGTAATATGTTGCCCATCTCTTCCCGGAATATGCTCTCTCGTAATTTCGATAATAAACCTCTCCGTATTGCGTAACGCCTTTCTTGAAGTGTCCGCCACTGGAGCTTGTTCAGCATCTCCGTAACGCGCTCGCGCTGACTAAATGTCCCCATGACGAATCGCGCTGCTTTTCGCTGGATCATGTCTATCTCTTCTATTAATCCAACCTGGTAAGGGTCCCATACTGATGAGCAATACTCAAGAATCGGACGAACAAGCGTTTTGTAAGCTACTTCTTTCGTCGATGAGTCACATTTTCTTAGAATTCTTCCTATGAATCTCAACCTGGCGCCTGCTTTTCCCACTATTTGTTTTATGTGATCATTCCACTTCAGATCGCTCCGGATAGTAACTCCTAAGTATTTTACGGTCGTTACCACTTCCAATGATTTACCACCTATGGCATAATCGTACTGGAATGGATTTCTGCCCCTATGTGTGCGCATTATATTACATTTATCTACGTTTAGGGAAAGCTGCCAGCTGTCGCACCATTCATTAATCCTCTGCAGGTCTTCCTGGAGTACGTACGAGTCTTCTGATGTTGCTACTTTCTTGTAGACAACCGTGTCATCTGCAAATAGCCTCACGGAGCTACCGATGTTGTCAACTAAGTCATTTATCCATCCATCCATCCGAATATCATGTTGGCTCCATCATTGACGAGTGAGTGGAGACATTCTTGGATTCACTGTACTAAGGATTAGTACGTGTATAGAGTACAGAGGCCCTGGAGGGCATTAAGAGAATAATTGGAACATAATACAAAATTGAAGAGCCTGTGTCATCGGATGCACTGGGTAGCCAGATAGAGGGCGGAAAGCTCTTCCATAAAAATCAAGAATTGGTTGGTTGGTTGATTGGGGTTGAAGAGACCAAACAGCAAGGTCATCAGTCCCTTGTTTCAAATGTGGTCCATTCAGACGGATAGAAACCTCGGAAAAGTCAAAAAGATAAAAGGTAAAAAGCTAAAAAACATAAAAGTGCAGTCGTGTTGTCAATGGTGAAAACAAAATGAGGGAAGTCAGCAAGTGAGCAATCCTAAGGTTATGCTAGAGGCAGGAAATATCTCACCTCTGATGCAGTGCAAGCAAGACCACCTGCTATTCAAAAGCGTTTAACCACTAGAATGTAAAAGTGCGTGTTGTAAATGGAGACTAACCAAATCTAAAAAGTGATAAAAACAGAGTAAAAGGGAAAGGAAAGAGGATCTTGGCCAGGGAGGGGAGTCAGGAATCTTCAAACACAGCTTACAGTGGGAGACACCCCAACTCTCACCACCCTGCCCCTACTCCAGAGTGAGAATAAAAACCACTTTCACGGAGGAGTTCAACCATCTGGGAATCGTCTGCCAATATTAAAGTGTGGGGAAGACTGTACTTAGTACGCACAGCCAAAAGAAGGGGGCACTCCACCGAAATGTGGGCTACTGACTGGAAGGCTCCACAACCACAAAGTGGGGGTGGCTCATTACACAAAAGAAAGCCATGGGCCAGCCTGGTATGACCGATGCAGAGACGACAAAGGGTGGTCAAGTCCTTTCAGGGGAGGCGGAACGAAGAACACCACAGGACAGGTGTCACCTTAATCACATGGAATTTATTAGACAGGGAGGTAGCCTCCCAAGAGTTGGCTCTTGATTGTGCGAAGTGCGATTTGATGTGAAGGTAAATCCACCGCAGGAGGGGTTACAGAGAAGGGGAGGGGGGGGGGGGGGTAAGTGACTGCTCCCCCAGCCAAACGATCAGCAAGCTCATTACCGGGGATACCCACATGGCCAGGGACCCAAAGGAAGTCAACAGAACAAGCAGCATGGTGACAATCAGCGAGACTGTTATGGATGGCTGAGACCAAGGGATGGCGGGAAAAACATTGGTCAATAGCCTGAAGGCCACTCATTGAGTCCATACATAACAAAACGCGGTTGAGTTGGGACTGCATAATAAAGGCAAAGGCCTGGGAAACTGCCATCAATTCCGCAGTAAACACCCCACATGTACTTGGCAGGAGATGATTTTCCCATGCCAACAGAGGACGTCAAGGCATATCCCACATGATCAGCAGAATTAGAGCCATCGGTGTAAGGAACAACAGCATCCCGAAGCTCCCATAAAAATTGGCAGAAAAAAACAACAGAACGGCATTGGGGGCAATGGAATCTTTTGGACCTTGCCGGAGATCCATCCGAATCCGGGAAACTAACAGGGGGAGGGGGGGCGGGAGAGGGGGAGGGCGTGGGAGACAGGACAAAGAACGAAGCTGAAAATCACGGCGAAGAGACGCGCAAGGCAGAGCCCAACCGGGTGGGCGACGTCGTTGGTCTGGGAACAGGATAGAATAGGAAGAATGAATGGGAGAGGAATGGACAGCAATTGCATAAGAAACCAGAAGCTGGGACCGCTGAACAGAAAGCGGGGGTGGGGGTGGGGGGGGATATCCCAGCTTCAACCAGGAGACTATGAACAGGACTAGTAGGGAAGGCACCAGCGGCCAAACAGATACCACAATGGTGGACCGGATCCAGGAGGCGCAGTGTGGAAGGAGCAGCCTGATAAAGACGGAGAAGGGTGGAGCGGTCCGCACACCAAGAGGAGTGGTCAAAAAAGCAAAGGACATTGAGTTTACGGAAACATCCTGCCTTCAGAAGTCTGATATGAGGCAGCCAAGTAAGTTTGTTGTCGAAAAGATTACACAGGAAACGAAACTGTGGGACCACAGGTAATCATTGTGCATCGAAGTAGAGCTCCAGACCGGGATGGACTGTAGTATGGCGACAGAAGTGGACCACCCGCAATTTTAAAGGAGAGAACTGAAACCTGTGTGAGGTGGTCCATACAGAGGCACGCCGTATAGCTTCCTGGAGCTGCCGCTATGTAGAGGCCATCGAAGAGGAATTAACCCAAATGCAGAAATCATCCACATACAGAGCAGGGATGACCAAGGGACTGAAGGACGCCACAAGCCCATCTATAGCAATGAGGAAGGTTTGCAGGAGAGCTTCTGTAAAGTTTGGTAGATAGGAGACGAAGTACTGGCAGAAGTAAAGCTGTGAGGATGGGGCGTGAGTCGTGCTCGGGTAGCTCAGTTGGTACAGCACTTGCCCACAAAAGGCAAAGGTCCCGAGTTTGAGTCTCAGTCCGGCACACAGTTTTAATCTGCCAGGAAGTTTCTCCTTCTGTTGTGTGATAAGTTGGCGAACGCAAAAGTCATCATGTGCTCTCCAGTGGATAGATGGGAGAAGTCCTGGGCTGCAGATTGATAAAATCAATGGCCGGGTAACTAGAATGAGCCACAATAAAATGCGTGGCAGCACAAGTATTTAAGAGGCAGAGGTCGAACTGAGACAGTAAAAGTTTCGACATCTCTGCCTCGGCTAGTAAGCATGGTGCCATCCCAGATGGGGTTATGGGCGTTAAAATCTCCCAAAACTAGGAAAGGTTTACGGAGTTCATCAACCAGCACAGCTAATACATTCAGGGGTACTGCACCATCTGGAGGAAGATACACATTGCAGACAGTTATTTCCTGTGTCTTCCCTATTCTGACAGCCACAGCTTCAAGAGGGGTTTGAAGGGGCACAGTTTCACTGCAGACTCCGTTTAGGACATAAACACAATCTTCATCTGACACTCTATTATAGTCGCTACAGGTCCTGTAATATCTCTTAAGCCATGGAGGGCAGGGGTCCGCATTGCCGGGAACCATGTTTCCTGGAGGGCAATGCAGAGAGCAGGTATAAAGCTTAACAGTTGCTGTAGCTCAGCCAGCTGGTGGAAAAAACTGCCGCAATTCCACTGGAGGATGACATCGTGAGACTGGGAAGGCATGGAACATTCAATGAGGCAGTTTACACCTCAGGGTCACCTGCTGCCACCAACTTATTGTCTGAGCAGTCTATATCCAATGTGTCTGAGGGTCTGGCAAGATCTAGGTCCTCAGTGGATGCCAGAATCTCCACCTTATCCCCAGACGCACAACTTGTAGGTAGTTGCGGTGTGGGTAGCGCCGCAATTTCCTTGTTCTTAGAGATCTTCTTTTTGGATTTTTCTCGCTGCTCCTTGGGTTTCTCTGGCTGAGAGGGCTTCACTGATTCACTCTCCAGGACTGAGGATAATTGTGAAGCCCTACAACCAGCTACTTTTGGTCTCTTCAGCCACTGGCAGGTGTCAACTTTCCCACTAGCAGGGATGGGAGTAACCCAAGGGACCCCTTCCTGGCAAGAGGAGCCGAAGAAGACTCATCTTCTTCAGCCGAGAAGTGGGGACCAGGGTTCTCGATGGTTGGTGGGGGGGGGGGGGGGGGGCAGTTCTTCTGAGGTAGGTGGTGCGGGAGCAACCAGTGGTAGTGCCCCCCACCATCAAGGGAGCAGGTGTAGCCCTCTGGCTCTGAGAGCCAACTGGAATTCTCGGAACTGATGGGGCTACAACTGCTCTCCTAGCAGCTGCATATGGGGAGGTCATAGCCACAGGATGTAGTCGCTCATTTTCTCTTAGCCTCAGTGTAGGTCCAGGGTCTTTTATTATGATTTTCCTCTCTTTCTGTAAAATCCTGCAGTCTGGCGAGCAAGGTGAATGATGCTCTCTGCAGATGTCACAGATGGGAGGCGGGGCACATGGATTACTGGAATGTGATAGACATCCACAATCTTGACATGTGATGCTGAAAGTACAGCAGGAAGACACGTGGCCGAACTTAAAGCACCACATTGGGGGAGGGATGTATGGCTCAAAATCACAGTGGTAGGCTGTCACCTTGACCTTCTCGGGTAAGGTGTCACCCTCAAAGACCAAGATGAAGGCACCGGTGGCAAACTGATTATCCTCGGACCCCGGTGGATGTGCCACATGAAATGAAACCTCGGTGTTCTAAATTGGCATGCAGCTCGTCGTCAAACTGCAAAAGAAGGTCCGTGTGAAATATAATACCCTGGACCATACTTAAGCTCTTATGTGGCGTGATGGTAACAGGAACATCCCCCAACTTGTTACAAGTGAGTAAAGCCCTTGACTGGGCAGAGGATGCTGTTTTCATCAAGACTGACCCAGATCTCATTTTGGACAAGCCATCTACTTGTCCTCTAAATGCTCTACAAAAAACTGTGGCTTCATCAAAACAAAGGAGACCCCATCAGTTGTCATACATATGATCTACCAGGTTGAATAAGGTTCACTGCCATCCTTAGCCTGGCGTTCCTCCTACGGTGTGGCCAAGGAGGGGAATGATGTAGGATCATACTTTCTTGGATTGTACTGAGACTTTGAACGATTAGAGACTGCTGGTGTTTGATCACCAGCAAGTGATGACGTGGTATGCTTCAACGCACGTCATCTGCCTTGATGCAATCCACTCCGACCAGGGGCCTTCCCCAAAGGTGCCACCCAGCCTCAGCAAGGGCCACCTGGCAGGATGGCCATTGCCAGGAGTCCCGATGTCTCAGGGATATGGGCATTACTCCATGGCATATGTGGGGATTTAACAGCGCAGGCTTCAGCAGAGCGATCCCTGTGTTGTCAGGGGGCTACAACCAACAGGGTAGATGGCGGCCCCACCACAACGGACTGGCTACCATGCTGGATATGAGGTGCAAAGAAGTCCATGGTCATCGTCGGCACAAAAAGCAACACTGCATAGTGCATGGTGGAAAACACACCCAGGAAGGTGTCCTCGCCCAAGAGATGGAGAATGAGCTGGACTGCAGTGTGACGACGAGAAAGTGGGACAAAGATCTCAAGGCACAATGGACACAATGCATCATGTAAGGCGCCCTTACCCAATTGGCTCGCTCTTCGGGAAAACTTTTTAAAAATGGAGGTCAAACCCTACAGGAGACCATCACATAAAGGCTGAAACATCTGAGACTCCCTTTAGTTGCCTCTTACGACAAGCAGGAATACCTCGGGCCTATTCTAATCCCTGGACCCGTAAGGGGGTAGGAAGGTGGTTTTTTTTTTGGTGGGGTTTAAGGGCACTCAACTACTGAGGTCATTAGCGCCCAGTCACTGTTGTTAGAGCACATGGAATCTAGTAAAACTCAAGGGGAGGGGGGGACACCAGAAAGACCTGACAAAGATGCAGATAAAATAAGTAAAAAGGTTAGATGTCGTTGGACAAGCCAGTCAAAGTTATAAAACGCAGAACACGAGCAGCTGCTCGAGCGTCATCAGCTAAAATATCCGGTAACGTAGATGGCAGGGACAGGACAACAAGAGATTGACTAAAGCGGGGACACGACAATAAAACATGGCGCACTGTTAATGCCTGACCACAAGGGCACTGCGGGGCTGGGTCACCGGAGAGCAGGTAGCGGTGGCTAAACCGGAAATGCCCAATCCGCAACCTGGTCTGAAGGACCTCCTCTCGTCGAGAT
Source organism: Schistocerca nitens (assembly GCF_023898315.1). Classification (NCBI taxonomy): domain Eukaryota; kingdom Metazoa; phylum Arthropoda; class Insecta; order Orthoptera; family Acrididae; genus Schistocerca; species Schistocerca nitens. The sequence goes on along the minus strand of NC_064618.1, from coordinate 557,543,815 downwards.
GGTCGGGAGGAGGTTGTCCAAGCAGTTGGGAGCGGTTTTACTGCCCAGAGCTTGTTTCCTTGGAGGGATGACCAAGCATCCCACCACAACGACACAAGCCTCTTCCAAACACCCCACGAACGTCAGATGACGGGACACAATGGGAGGCTGGCCGAGGCAGGAGGACTGCAGCCTTGGCTGCAGCATCCGCAGCCTCATTCCCAGGCACTCCTACATGTCCGGGAACCCACAGAAAGCTGACAGGAGAACCATTATCAGAGAAAGAATGGAGGGACTGCTGTATCCGTTGAATCAAGGGATGGACCGGATAGGGAGCTCCAAGGCTCTGAAGAGCACTGAGTGAGTCAGAGCAGAGTACATACGATGAATGGCGGTGGCGGCGGGCATACTGAACGGCCTGATGGAGAGCAAAAAGCTCGGCTGTAAAGCTCGAACATTGGTCGAGGAGCCGGTATTTAAAGGTGGCGGCCCCGACGACAAAGGCACAGCCGACACCATCGTCAGTTTTGGAGCCATCAGTGTAAATAAAGATGTGACTGGCAAGTCGAGCACAAAGTTCGACAAACCGTGAGCAATACACTGCAGCCGGAGTACCCTCCTTCGGGAGTGAGCTGAGGTCGAGATAAATATGTACCGGAGCCTGGAGCCAAGGTGGTGTCGGGCTCTCACCCTCTCTGAAGGTGGTAGGGAGGGCAAAATCCATTTGTCGAAGCAGGCGACGGAAGAGGACTCTGGGGGGCAGCGGGGCAGACACATACAACCCGTACTGACGGTCGAGAGAATCGGCGAAGAAGGACTGGTAAGAGGGGTGGGCGGGCATAGACAACAGCCGGCAGGCATACCGACACAGCAGTACGTCGCGCCGGTAGGTCAATGGTAATTCGGCAGCTTCAGCATAAAGACTCTCGACAGGACTAGTGTAGAAGGCTCCGGTCGCAAGACGTAACCCCCGATGGTGGATGGAGTTGAGACGGCGTAAGAGGGATGGCCGAGCAGACGAGTAGACGAAGCTCCCATAATCCAGCTTCGATCGGACTGTGGACCGATACAAGCGAAGCAGGACAGTGCGATCCGCTCCCCAAGATGAACCACTAAGAACTCTGAGGACATTAAGGGAGCGTGTACAACGGGCCGCCAAATAAGAGACATGCGGAGACCAACACAGTTTCCTGTCCAACGTGAGCCCTAGAAACTTAGTTGTTTCCACGAATGGGAGAACAACGGGACCGAGATGTAAGGATGGCGGAAGGAACGCTTTATATCACCAAAAGTTGATACAAACCATCTTCTCTTCAGAGAACCGGAAGCCATTTGCCACGCTCCATGAGTACAGGCTGTCGAGACAACGCTGTAGGCAGCGCTCCAGGAGGCATGTTCTCTGGGCACTGCAGTAGATCGCGAAGTCATCGACAAAGAGAGAGCCTGAGACATTAGGTGGAATGCAATCCATAATTGGATTGATCGCAATGGCAAAAAGGGCTACGCTCAAGACGGAGCCCTGAGGCACTCCGTTCTCCTGGAGGAAGACGTCTGACAATACGGAACCCACACGTACCCTAAACTTTCGATCCGTTAAAAAGGAATCAATAAAAAGGGGCAGGCGACCGCGTAGGCCCCACCTGTGCATAGTGCATAGGATACCTCCTCTCCAACAGGTATCATAAGCCTTCTCCAAATCGAAGAACACGGCTACCGTCTGGCGCCTTTGCAAAAAGTTGTTCATGATGAATGTCAACAAGGTCACAACGTGGTCAACAGCGGAGCGGCGGCGACGAAAGCCGCATTGGACATTGGTAAGTAGCCATCGAGATTCAAGAATCCAAACTAACCGAGCATGAACCATGCACTCCATCACCTTACAGACACAGCTTGTAAGAGGAATGGGGCGGTAACTAGAAGGAAGGTGTCTATCCTTCCCGGGTTTGGGTACAGGAACAACGACGGCGTCACGTCAATGCATGGGGACCTGACCTTCGGTCCAGACGCGATTGTAGGTACGAAGAAGGAAGCTTTTGCCCGCCGGAGAAAGGTGTGCCAGCATCTGAACGTGAATGGCATCGGGCCCCGGAGCAGAGGACCGGGACAGTGCAAGCGCACGTTCGAGTTCCCGCGTAGTAAAGGGGGCATTATAAGTTTCCAGATTCAGCGAGTGGAAGGAAGGTCGCCAAGCATCTTCTGCCTCTTTCCTGGGAAGGAAGGCAGGATGGTAATGGGCGGAGCTTGAAACCTCCGCGAAAAACCGGCCGAAGGCGTTGGAGACAGCCACAGGATCAACGAGGACCTCATTACCTGAGGTCAGGCCAGGTACCGAGGAGTGGGCCTTAATGCCCGACAGCCGGCGCAGGCCACCCCATACGACAGAAGAGGGAGTAAAACTGTTAAAGGAGCTGGTGAAAGAGGCCCAACAAGGTTTTTTGCTGTCTTTGATGACTCTACGGCATTGCGCTCGGAGTCGTTTGTATCCAATACAATTCGCCAACGTAGGATGGCGGTGAAAGGTGCGTAAAGCACGTCGTCGAGCACGGATAGCGTCTCTACAAGCCTCGTTCCACCAGGGGACGGAAATGCGACGTGAAGAAGAGGTAGTACGAGGAATGGAACGTTCGGCAGCATTGATGATAACAGCCGTGAGGTATTCGACCTGACTGTCACAACTGAGAAAATCGTGGTCCGGAAAGGTCACCAGGGAGGAGTAAAGTCCCCAGTCAGCTTTCGGTATGTTCCAGCTCGAAGGACGTGGGAATGGGGTGTGGTGTAGGAGACAAACGACACAGGGGAAGTGGTCGCTCGAATAGGTGTCAGAAAGGACATACCACTCGAACCGACGGGCAAGAGTGGTAGAACAGATCGAGAGGTCCAAGTGGGAGTAGGTATGAGTAGAGTCCGAGAGGAAAGTCGGGGCGCCAGTATTGAGGCAGACAAGATTGAGATGGTTGAAGACATCCGCCAAGAGTGAGCCTCTTTGACAGGATGCAGGAGAGCCCCAAAGGGGATGATGGGCATTGAAGTCGCCAAACAATAAAAACGGCGGGGGAAGCTGAACGATCAGGTGCATCATGTCAGCCCGACTAACAGCAGAGGACGATGGAGTGTAGATGGTACAAACTGAAAAAGTAAAAGCAGAAAGAGTAATACGGACAGCTATTGCTTGGAGTGGGGTGGTCAATGGGATGGGATGGTAATAGACATCGTCCCGAACGAGCAACATGACCCCACCATGAGCTGGGATACCGTCCACAGGGGTGAGGTCATACCGCTCCGAGGTATAGTGGGTAAAGGCAATACGGTCAGTCGGGCGCAACTTGGTTTCCTGGAGACCAAGGACGAGCGGACAGTGCAGGCGGAGGAGCAGTTGTAATTCCTCCCGATTAGATCGAATACCTCTTATGTTCCAATGTAACAAGGCCATCGCTAGTAAAAAATGAGGGGGAACGAGACGGGGGAAGAGCTGGTCACCTCGACGGCCGCGGAGGGCCAGGTTTCGAGGGAACAACGCTACAACCAGCGGGAGGCGGATCCTGTTCCATCGAGTCGTCGCCAGCTGCGGCCGCTGTCCCTGGTTGTGTAGGAGGGGCAGCATCATTTGCCGACGAGAGGCCAGCTGAGCGCCTGGCAGCAGAGCGTCCCAGCGAAACTGAGGACGGCCGGGAGCAGCGACTCACGGATGGAGCGTCAGACGAAACGCGCCGGGGTGGAGAGGGCGGTAGAGACTTCTTCTTGGAGGCCTTCTTGGAAGTCCGAGGAGGCACAGGGATGGTGGGCTGGATCCGAAGAAGGTCCTCACGCACGGGGTCCGTTTTGGAACGCCGGACCTCGGAAGCTGGGGTCCGGAACGTTTCCCCGATGGACGCCTGAGAAGAGGATCGCTTCTCAGGCGGCGGGGGGGGGGGGGGGGGAGGAGGAGGAGGAAGGGTGGCCCCTGGGGCAGAGGGGGCAGGGGCCACGGGGGAGGAGGATTTGGAAGGGAGGGATTTGGGAGGCGGAGGCAGAGACCCCGGATGGGGGGAGGAGGCGGAGGGGGGACAGGATAGGGGTGAGGATACCGCGGAAGGAGTGGACACAACTGAGGCAAACGAAGTGGTCAACGGCACGGGATGGAGGCGGTCATACTTCTTCCTGGCCTCAGAATAAGAGAGCCGATCCAAAGTTTTGAGTTCTTGCATCTCCTTCTCCTTCTGATATGCGGGGCAGTCTGAGGATCTAGGCGAGTGGATGCCAGGACAATTAACGCACCGAGGTGGTGGGGTGCATGTATGTTCCTCACGAAGAGGACGCCCACAATCGCCACAAAGGGGCTCAGCCTCACACCGTGACGACATGTGCCCAAAGCGCAAACACCGAAAACAGCGCATAGGAGGCGGGACATAAGGTCGCACGTCGCACCGGTAGCACATCACCTTTACCTTCTCCGGGAGAACGTCCCCCTCGAAGGCGAGGATAAAGGCCCCGGTGTCGATGCGACGGTCTTTGGGGCCGCGCTGGACTCGCCGGATGAAATGCACGCCTCGGCGCTCCAGGTTGGCCCTGAGCTCCTCATCAGATTGCAGCAGTAGGTCCCGATGAAAAATAACCACCTGCGTCCTATTTAGTGCCAGATGCGGGACAATGGACACTGTGATGTCCCCTAGGCGGTCTCACGCCTGGAGCGCCGCCGACTGTGTGCCGGAGGTGGTCTTTATAAGAACGGACCCCGAACGCATCTTACTGAGAGCCTCGATTTCCCCGAAGATGTCCTCAATGTGCTGAACAAAGAACATGGGCTTGGAGGTGGCGAACGTCCCCCCATCGGTTCGAGAACAGACCAAATAGCGGGGGAAGTACTTCGCCCCAAGCCGGCGGGCCTGTCCCTCCTCCCAGGGAGTGGCCAAGGGGGAAAGGGCAGGAGAACCAGAACTAGAAACAGTACCTTTCCTTTTGAAAGACTCTGCCGCAGAGCGACCTGATACGTGTTGACGTTTCATCTGCGAAACGTCCGCCCCGATACCACCCACTCCGACCAGGGGCTCTCCCCACGGGCGCCACCCAGCCTCAGCAAGGGCCATCTGGCAGGATGACCGTTGCCGGGAGTCCTGATGCCCCAAGGAGATGGGCATCTACTCCTTGGCCGACGTGGGGAGGGTGCAGCTCAGGTATCGGCAGTATGATCCCTGTGTTGTCAGGGGGCTACAACACAGAGGGTACATGACGACCCCACCACAACGGGCTGGCTACCGTGCTGGATTTCTGGTGCCATGGAAAGTCCATCATGATCGTAGGTGCAGATGGGGACGCACTATGGACGTAACTTGTACAACCCATCAGGCGTTTAGGCCCAATTTGAGGAATAGTGGGTATGGTTACAATGCCGGTACAATGCTGAGTGCCAAGGTCTTAGTGCACTGAGGACCAGTGGTACACCACGTAAGGCGTCCTTCCCCAAAAGGCTCGTACTTCTGTAGAATTTTGAAAAATGGAGGTCAAACCCCAAGGGGGACCATCACATGGAGGGCCGAAACAGTTGAAACTCCTTTTAGTCGCCTCTTACGACAGGCAGGAATACCTCGGGCCTATTCTTACCCCGGACCCGCAGGGGGGGTTTATGATTGTGTACATAATGCAAACTTGTTCAACGTTGCCTCTCTGCCTCAGGGGCCATGCAATCATGGCTTGTAAACAAATGCAGTACACCAAAGCTGAGTTCTTGTGAATGCACAGGTGTCTATGTGCCTTGCAGTGCAGCACAGTGCCTCGGGACAGGCTCGCTATGGCAGACCATATCAAAATAATCACACTGATGGGACAAAACATGAGACAAGTTGACGTTGCAAATATTGTTCGCATTAATTAAAGTGTTGTCTCCAGACTGAGGAAAAAGCTTCACAAAATGCCTTCAATAGCGGATTGACCCCGCGAAGCCCATTCACGCAAAATTACAACTGTTCAGAACCAGTATGTAATAATGTCTCCAGGGAGACAACCTACAAAGACTACAACTACTCTGTAACACGAGCTCGTGAAGCCCCAGTGGTTATCGTAAGTACCCAAAGTCTGCACAACAAACTTCGTGATGGATGATTGTACACCTGAAGACCTCTCTTGACTCCATCACATCACCCACATCAGAGGGGTGCTCGTTTAAGATGGACTACAGTACATGAAAATTGGACATGAGATCAATGGATCAAAACACTGTTCACACACTAAGTGCGAATAGGCTTGCACCCCAGCAACAACTCTGTTTGCACATAGGGTGAACTGGGAAACGCAATCATCCCTCAACTGTGGAACATCACCAACAATCTGCTGGCTGAATCTTATTCTGGACAGGTATCATGTATGGCTGCTGCACACAATTCTTTCCAATTGAAGGCAACAAGACTGCTGCAGTGTACGAAAACAACATTCTCTGGCACGTAGTGGTTTTGCACAGACTGTTGGGGAAAGATTCCCTCTACAGGATGATAATGCCTGATCTCATTGTGTTTGTTGTGTGTCAGTATCTGGCACGATGTGGGATCTCAAGGATGGAGTGTCCAGCATGTTCACCGGATATGAATTGCATAGAGCATGCAGGGAGCTTGATCAAAAGAGCAATTTCCAGTTGTCAACATCGTCCATTAACAATTGAAGCTCTCGGGAATGCTGCCACTAAAGAGTGTGACCATATGTCTGAAGCCACCTACAATGAACTGGTACTGAGCATGCCCTGTCGCATTTGAGAGTGACAGAAGGTTTGTGGAGGACCAACACACTATTGAACAGTACACTGAACACACCATTTTATGTTTTTTCACATTGCGAGACATTGCAACTTTTTCATTTTTTCAAATAATGTTCCTTTTTCATTTCATAATTGGTTCAAAGAGAAAATATAGTGCAGTTTTTATTTGCGCAGTATTCTGTATTATCAAAAAATAGAATACAGGACATCTATCTCATTTCAAAATATGAGAACCAATTATATGCTTAACTTATTTTGATGTGTGTATTTACATAAAAAGAAGTCAAAACAGAATCAAATCCCAAAGCAGTAAACACACAAGAAAGAGATGGACTCACTTTTAATTCAGACCTTTGATGTCAATCTTGAAGGGCAGTCTTTGAAAGTAGTCAACAACACAGACACCTTTAATGATATACACAACACATTTCTGCAAATCTTAATCACCTTTTATATAGTTTTTTCATTAAAAAATTGCCAGTGTAATTGCAGTACTAATAAATAACCAGTAAGTATAACTAATGGGACTAGAATGTCAAAATGAGAGCTGTGACATAATCTGAAGGACAGTTGCATCCCAGTTGTGGACTTAACCCACTGACAATACTGTAAACACTGAAGGACATTCTCAGATGCATTAAACCAAGAGATCAAGGAGATTAACAGCAAAATTAAAACAAACTACATGACCAGTTGTGAAAGAAGTACCCAGTCACAAGTTGGGAGTCCAACATACTATGCCACTATCTCAGAAACACCTTTTGAATGCATGATTTATTTCACTGGTAAAATACATCATTCAATCAAAAAGTGTGGCTGGTTGTGGTTATTTCTTCAATGACATTTATGGAAACCACCATGGATAAAATACTGTCATTATGTCTCTTCTGCTGAAGAATAAACCTACCCAAGGTGAACCAGAGTTGTACCAAATACTTAATATCCACTACCTGTCAATAGATAAATCAAAATCTAAAAATAAATCAAAATTTATTGGTAAAGGGCAAATATGAACTTTTATAGGCTTACATTCCCAGACACCTATGTGTACAAATAATATATTCTGAGACTTCCAGTATTTTTTGTTTCAGGTACATCATCATCATCATCATCATCATCATCATCATCATCTCTGACAGTTTCCAGCTTCTGGCCGGGTCTGTTTAGAGCATAAGCCTCTCCACTGTCTTCTGTCTTGCCGCCATCTCTCCATCTTCACCTTGGTCCAGTCTTCTCCTTTCTTCCAGACGCATTCTTCCACTCCTTTCAGCCATCTGTCTCTCTGTCTTCGTCTCTTTCCTTCCAGTTTCATCTCTGTGTGTTCTCCTGAGTCCTCTTCTCCTCCATTCTCTTAACACACCCATACCATCTCAGCCTTGACTTCTGTACCTCCTCCTGTAACCTTCATTAACTCTCTGACCCTCTCATTTCTTAACCTGTCTATCTTTGTCACTCCAATACTGTTCCTCAATAATTTCATCTCACTAACTTGTACTTTGCTTTTTTCTCTTCCTTTCATAACCCAGGTTTCAGATGCATGTGTCTGGACCGGAACATAGTGTGTCCTTGCTCCATATCAGGCTTCTGACACTCTTCCGAAATGCTTCTACTTTTCTCCCCCACTCGTTTATTTCTGTTGTTTTTTCCATCTTCCTGTTATGAAATTATAGAAAAGATCACCAATGGTTCCTTTCACAACAAAATGGAAGGATGTCATCCAATGTCAGTAAAATAAATAAAAAACTAATTTTGATGTACTGTGTTAAGCACTGTCATAAGGTTTCTTCACATATCAATGATATGAAATTAAATATGACATATAATGCAATTGTTTTCCTTTTTGCAAATGACAAGTTTTACTGCAAAAATGTAGTATTAAATTGCATATTACTTGGCAAATGGCCGGGTCTGTTTAGAGCATAAGCCTCTCCACTGTCTTCTGTCTTGCCGCCATCTCTCCATCTTCACCTTGGTCCAGTCTTCTCCTTTCTTCCAGACGCATTCTTCCACTTCTCACAAGTTAGTGAGATGAAATTATTGAGGAACAGTATTGGAGTGACAAAGATAGACAGGTTAAGAAATGAGAGGGTCAGAGAGTTAATGAAGGTTACAGGAGGAGGTACAGAAGTCAAGGCTGAGATGGTATGGGTGTGTTAAGAGAATGGAGGAGAAGAGGACTCAGGAGAACACACAGAGATGAAACTGGAAGGAAAGAGACGAAGACAGAGAGACAGATGGCTCACAGAGAACAGATTGTTGCACAACTATAAAAAATCACAGTGCAGACAATTTCTGCAAAATGTTACTGTGGTGAATAAATAATCACCAAAGTCACTGAATTTAAACTCTGGGGATGCTACACTGTATCATATTTGGCATCATTAGAAGAATAAGCCCCAAAATGAAGCACTAAAATGCGAAAGCTTGTTTAATTTGCACATTTTTACCATTATGTACTGTGGCGGACATCTCTCAGGAAAGAGAAGCAGACGGTACGGACAGGTTAAAGCATCAATTCAGTACCACCATAAGGGTCACTGTTCAAGTATCTCAGAACTCAAACTCTTAGGATTTGTGATGAATAATATCAAAGAATTCAATGGAAATTGAAGCATTAATTCAGTAAATAATACACAAAGGATTTACACTTGGATAACAATCATTGCACTGAAAGGGTGTCAGAATTGGGAGGTTTCATTTTCAAAAAGTTTCCCACAGGACTGAAAAATGTAGAACAAAACAGAATTTTTTCAAATCTTGTGGCACATGGCACATACCCTTTATTTCATACAAGAGTTTCTCACAGTCATTTATAAATTGTCACTATATTGTGTTACTTGTATATAAACTTGTAGTCATTAAAACTGCAACACCAGGAAGAATGGCAAATAAATAAATTTTACTTATTGTGTGTACACTGTAGTAGGAAGCACACGTGAATAAATATGCATGTGATTTGGGGGTATACACGGTGTGAAATTTTGTACACAGGGCTGAAACTCTGGCAGCAACAACACCTTTGATCCAGTTGGGAATAAAGTCAAACTGAGCTCAAATGATGGCTACAGGTACACTAGTCCATACAGTGTCAACTATGCCAGAGTTTATCTATCACAGCAGCTGTCAAGTGGTGATGACAGTCTCTCAGAAACCCATGACCACATGTTTTCAATGGGTGAGGGATATCGACAATGTGCTGGCCAGGCCAACAATCAAACATTGCTTGTCTCAAGATAGGCCTGGACAACCAGCCATTGTGTGCTATCTTGTTGAAAGACAATGTCACCGAGTGCTCGAAGACAGTGCAGAGAACTACACTTAATATATCGCAAATGTAATGCTTACTGTCCACATTACCGACTACGTTAACCAATGGCGCCCCATACTGTCATAACAGATCTACATCAACATCACACTCCCCAAGTCACCTCATGGTGTGCGGTGGACGGTGGAGGATACTTCTGGTGCCACTCACTGACCCCCCCCCCCCCCCTCCCTGTTCCACTCACGAATGGCTCGTGGCAATAATGATTCTTAATAAGCCTCTGTATTAGCTCTAATTTCTCTAATTTTTTTATCATGGTCATTTCGTGAGATGTATGTGGGAGGAAGTAATATTTCATCTGACTCTTCCTGGAAAGTGCTCTCTCAAAATTTTGACAGTAAACCTCTTTGTGATGCACAAAACCTCCTTTGTAGGATCTCCTATAGGAATTTTTTGAGCATCTCCAGAATGTTCTTGCATAGACTAAAAGATTTTGTGATGAAACACACTGTTCTTCCTTGGATCACCTTTGTCTCTTGTATCAGTCCTACCTTGTAAGCATCCCAAACTGATGAACAATACTCAAGAATCAGCCAAACAACTGCCTTGTATGGGTCTTTCTTCATGGATAAGTTACATTTCCTTATGATTTTTCGTATGAATCACAGTTGGGCATCTGCTTTCAGTTTTTGTTTTATATGGTCCTCCACATAAGTCTGCTATGGACAGTTATTCCTAGATATTTTATGGTAGATACTGTTTCCAGAAATTTGTCATCAATAGTATAGTTGTAACAAAGTTTATTTATTTTCATATGTATGGGCAGTATGCTATATTTATTTATTTTTGGGGTCAATTGCCAGACCCTCCACCATTCACCAATCCTCTGCAGGTCATTTTGCAAATTGATACTGTCTTCTGGAATTGGTACTTTCTTATACACAACGGTATAATATGCGAACAGTCTTAAGGAGCTTTCAATGTTTTTTACTAGGTCGTATGTACATTGTACACATTAACAGTCTTATGAAACTTTCATGGGGTGCTCCAGAAATTTCCTTTATGTCTGTAGATTCTGTTCCGTTATTAGCGATGTGAATCCAGCAGCAAATCTTGTCCAACACTTAGTAAACTTATAATTTTTTTTCACTGAACAGCAGTGCGGGATTGTGTCAAATGCCTTCCTAAATTCAATGCATCAAACTCAGCATCACTGTCTATACCACTATGGATTTCACAGATGACCCAGCGAGCTGACTTTCGCAATATCTCTGTTCGCGGATTCCATGTTTATTTTTATAGAAGAGCTTTTCATTCCTCAAGGATGTCATACAAGTAATTCCTGAGTATAAAACATATTTCACAATTCTACAACAGATTGATAATATCAGCCTATAATTATGAGGGTTGGAACTTAAATAGTGGCAACTATTTATTCACAACCTTTACAAAAGAGTTACATGTTTGCACCTGTTACTGTCCTTCAAAGTAGTCACCAACATTGTGTTGAACCTGTTGCCAGCAATGTGGAAGACGTAGTATACTGTTAGCAGAGCCTGTTCTGTTGATACTGCGAATGGAGCGGTCTACTGCCTGTCGAATCTTTGGAACAGTTCTGAAGCAAATGCCACGAAGTGGTTCCTCCATCTTTGGAATGAAATCAAAGTGAAAAGGACTTAAGTCCAGGGAGTACGGTGGATGGTACAGTACTTCCCAGTCCCATCATCCGAACAGAGCAGCCACAGCTTGGGCTGTATGCACCTGCACATTGTCGTGCAAAATCATGAGTGGGTTGTGCAGAAAGTGTCACTGCTTCTTTTGCAAAGCTGGTCATAGGTGATGCTCCAAAAACAAACAGTAATACGACTTTAGCCCTTGAGCCTTTGATTTGATTACAAAGATGAAGGAACCACATCGTGGCATTCGCTTCAGACCTGTTCCAGAGATTCGACAGTCAGTAGACCGCTCCATTCACACCATCAACAGAACAGGCTCTGCTAACGGTATACTATGCCTTCCACTTCACTGGCAATGGATTCTACACAATGCTGGTGACTAAAGGGCAGTAACAGGTGCAAACATTTAACTCTTTTGTATCAGTTGTGAATAAATAGCTACCACTATTTAAGTTCCAACCTTCGTATTTGCATCTGTCCAACAACCCTTCATGAAAATGAGAATGACTCTTGCTTTTTTTCCAGACACTAGGTATACTTCTTTGCTCTAGTGAACTATCATAAACTACTTCTAGAAAGTGACCAAGCTATTTCGTAACTTATCTGATCCTAACGCCTTTCCACTACTAAGTGACTGCAGTTGCTTTTCTATTCCATGCTTAGCTGTCTCAGTATCTGCCATTTTGATGTTTGTACAATGATTGAAAGGAGGAAACACGTTGTGATCTTATATAATGAAAGAATTTTGGAAGACCGAATTCACTTTTTCAGCCTTTTCTCTTATCTTCTGTATAGGTGCCACTATGGTCACTGAGTGAATTAATAAAGGATTATGAAGCACTTGGTGATTTTACATAAGGCCAAAACCTCTTAGGGCTTTTAATGTTTGGCTAACAAAAATTTCACTTTCATATTCATTGAATGCTTCCCTCATTGCTCTCATTATGTTCATTTTCACTTAACTGATCTTTCGTTTATCAGCTAGGTTTTGACTTCCCTTGAGTCCATGAAGAAGTCCTATTTGCTTACATAGCAGTTTTCTAATGCAGCTATTAAACTACGGTGGTTCTTTTCCCAACCCTGAAGATTTTGTTTGGAACATCTTTGCTTTGCCCTTCTCCTGAAGAAAAGCCATACATTACCAACACAGAGAGCACTGTTGAGCAATTCTCAGCTTGCCTCTTTATCACATGATATCCTGCGAATCATGGATGATGGGCAAAAGACAGATTCCATATTTCTCGATTTCCAGAAAGCATTTGACACAGTGCCCCCTGCAGACTTAACAAAGGTCCAAGCATACATATTAGATTCCCAAATATGTGAGTGGTTTGAAGACTTTATGGAATAGAGCCCAGCACATTGTCCTGGACAGTGCATGCTCATCATACATAAAGACTGTCACGAATGCCCCAAGGAAGTGTGATATGACCGCTCTTGTTCTCTATATACATAAATGATCTGACTGATAGTGTGAGCAACAAGCTGGAACTGTTTGCTGATAATGCTATGTGCATGGGATTGTAACTTCATTGAGTGCACAGTTTAGCACAGGGTTACTTTAAACATTCAAAATGTTCACCGTTGGTGGCTCTATACATAAAAGAACGACGAGTGGTCACCGCAACTATGTCAGTCAATGTTACAGTGGAGATCGCTGCGCATGTCACTGTAATCTCCTGGCATAGTTCCTCCAACGTGCATGGCTTATGAACAGTCCCCCAAAAGTAAAAGTCCATAGGTGTTAGTCCTGGCGACTGTGGAGGGAAGAACTTAATGGGCCTTCTTCAACCAAATCAATGCCCCAGATAATTGTCATACAGGAAAGTTTGTATGGCTAGGTGGTAATGTGGCGGTGCCCCGTCCTGTTGGTACAAGACCTCTTCACCAGCTCCATAAAGCTCACATACACCTGGAAAAATTGATGTGCCTAACATTTTCAGGTATGCTTCTCCGGTGCCAGTAGCATCAAAGAAAAAGAGTCCCACTAAGCCCCTAGACGACAGTCCACACCACACATGAACCCTGGTAGATTGACCACTTTATTCACATAAACATGCAGATTTTCTGGTGTCCAGTACACTGTTATGCCAATTCACAGTTCGATTAAGTTTAAATTGTGCCCCGTCACTCCACACTGCCTTCGTCACAAATTGTTTGTCATCAGTTACCATTTGCTGATACCATTCACAAAATTGCATTTGATGATCAGGATCATCATCATCATGAATTGCATGCAGTAATTGTGGAATGTAAACTTTCCACTTTGCAGCTTTCAGAGTTCTTCTTACACTTGTACTGCTAACCGCCACTTCACATGCACATTGTGTAACAGACTTCTATGGAGAATTAGCATACACTTCTAACACAAGAACCGACGAAGCAGAACTTGTAGCTGTATGCTGTCTTCCTTTGTGAATATCCCAAATCATTCCATGCAATTCAAACTTGTCAGTCATGCATTTTTATTGTTAAGGCGGGTTGGCGGTTCTTTTTTATTGTTAAGGCGGGTTGGCAGTTCTGTTCCAAACTCCCACCTCCACCGATGTTGCATTTCAACGGCATTATCAAACTTGAAAAACCACTTCACAATACATTTTCATTGCTCGAATATCAAGCACACTCCAGCCACCTTGTTTTCTCAATACCGAGATGAAAGTACTAACGTGTTGAGCCAAAGACCACACTAAAACAGACTCTTAACTGAAACCGAATGACAATATCGATATCTCGATAGAGCCTGGCAAAGAGTGTATACATATTTCTGGGCGACTCTGTATCTAAGCATAATGCTGCTAAGTGATCTGAAATGGAACAAGCATGTCTAGACATTAGTAGGCAAGGCAAATAGTCGACATCCGTTTACTGGGAGAGTTTTAGGAAAGTGTGGTTCATCTCTGAAGGAGACCACGTATACAACACTAGTGCAACCCATTCTCAGGTACTGCTCAAATGCTTGGAATCCCCACTATGTCAGATTACAGACAGACATTGAAGCTATTCAAATGCATGCTGCTAGATTTATTACCTGCAAGTTTAATCAAATCATCATTATTACAGAGATGGTTCACGAGTTCAACTGGGAATCTTGGGGAGGAAGCTGGCGTTCTTTTCACACAACTCTTAACAAAATTTAGAGAAATGGTATTGGCGGGTAACTGCAGAACTATCCTGTCGCCAACACACATTCCGTGTAAGGACTGCAAAGACTAGAGACATTAGAGCTCATACAGAAGCTTATAGATCGTTTTTCCATTGTTCTGTCTGCGAGCGGAAGGAACCCTCTCCAGGAACCGTATTACCTCACTGGAGGTGGTGCTTAATGAAAGTGACTGATCTGAATAGGTCTAACTGGAAACAATAAATTAAATTTATTTCCATGTAAATTTTAAGTGTAGTGCTTTTGCGAATGTCATTCTTGAAAATCAAGTCTGCCAAGATTGCTATCAATTCCTTTTATTACTGGTTTTGACAGGCCCATGCTGTCATTGAATGTGTAAGTTACAAAATAAACATCGCAAGTGAAGATGGCTCAAACACACATGACTTCATAAAACCACTGTGTACACTACTGCAACATTAGAACGTACTTTGTGACATTATTAGATGAAGAGGTTTTTTACAACACTGAAAGGCACATAGTGATGCTGTATTAAACTATAACAAAAAGTGGTAGGGAACAGCAGCATGTCACAAACAAAATACCACACAATTAAAACATACAATCAAAGTGCTGATGTCTCAGTATACACTAATCACTTGACACCACAATGGTGACTTTGACAGTGTAATATTTTCACAAATAAGTAAATATACGGTTATTTACATAGTGGTGTCCGATAATCAATAAATATCAATAAACATACTACACTCCATTTATGTCTTCGCCCCAACCTCATTAAAATATTTTTAATCCTATTTACGTAATATTTTAAATCACAGATCTCAAATAACATAATACGACTATCAGTGTTGTAAAAAGCATGTTTATCTAATAATGTTGCAAGGTACATTCTAATGTTGTGGTATTGTACACAGTGGTTATATGAAACTGTGAGTGTCTGAGCCA
The DNA here is from genome assembly GCF_023898315.1 of Schistocerca nitens. Taxonomy (NCBI): domain Eukaryota; kingdom Metazoa; phylum Arthropoda; class Insecta; order Orthoptera; family Acrididae; genus Schistocerca; species Schistocerca nitens. Next base: position 557,528,105 of record NC_064618.1, on the reverse strand, counting down.
CTTTCACTTTTGATGTTTGTTTTTGTAACCTTCCGATCTGATGATGACAGTGTAGATCTGCCAAAATGGTTCATACTAATAAAAGAATTACTAGTGATCTTGACAAACTTGAGTCTTCAGCAATAATATAACATTTAGATGACCCCCAAAAGATTGACACAGTGTCAAACATATATCACCTTTTGCATACTGTTTGACCTTTTGATGTTCCCATTTTGTCTGTGGAAATTATTGGCATACATTACTAGAAATCAGTTTGAGGCAGTGCAGTTCCTGTGCAGAGGTTGAATCTCAGAATCTCGCTGAATGCAATTAGATGGCTATAGGACATTAATCTTTGTGTCAGAAACATTGAAAATCGCAATCCTGTCTCATGGGTTAAAGTTGTACTGTTTAAGCCAGCTTTGTGAATTGAAGCAGTGCTGAATATTAATACAAGTCCACAAATAAACACTTCCTAGAAAATCTTCACACAGGTAAGTGACAGTTTATATTGTCGCAGAAGAAGCTGAGTAGCACAGTCGCCATAGTGTAGTGGTTATGATACTAGATTGTTGCATGGAGGGTCGTGAGTTCAAAACTCACCTGGACTGTACAATTTTAACTTCTGTTTTTGGTTCGAATACATTCTAGAAGTATCCACAAATGGCAAGAATCATTGTACTGGAATGTTCTGTAGCTGTATATATATCGTACATGTTATGGCCACAGGCAGTTCGCTCCACGCTCTTGTATGTGCAAGTGCTGAATAAACCTTCGTTAAGTGAAGTTCGTGTTCTTCATTCATCTACTTACGTCTTTCTCTACGTGACATTATTCTGGTGGAGACGCTGGACATTTTAACTTGTGATACCGCACATTACTGACGACACAGTGGCTCCCATAAGGCCACAACAAAGCTGCTGGTTATGTGGCAAGAAACCAGAGTTCGAACCACATTCAACAGATCGCAGTCTATGGGAGACAGAAGAAGAAGAGGACGTCACAATGACAGCAACTGCGTGCCACCACACGAGACATCCTTCTGGGTTCTCTGGTGACGATGGCCGAGATCCAAACAAGTGGATGAAGGTATATGAGCGTATAGCCAAATTGAACAAATGGGATGACACCGTGTGTTTGGCTAACGTATTTTTCTACTTGGAGGGCACTGCCAAGTAATGTTTTGAGAAGAACGAGGAAAAGTTCACAAGCTGGGAAGTATTCCAGGTGGAACTGTGCAAGTATTTCGGTGACACACGACAGACGTGCAGGGCTGAAGATAAATTAAAGTGCAGGGCACAGCATCCAGGAGAAACGACAGCATCCTACATTCAAGACGTATTGGAGCTGTGTAAAATAGTGGATCCTTGAATGAAGGGGGAAGATAATGTTGCACATGTCATGAAGAGTGTTGCTGAGGACATGTATCAAGCCCTATTCCTGAAGGTGGTTTTGACAGCAGACGACATCATAAAATGGTGCCAGTATATTGGGACAATGCATCAAAAAAGAATTACACACAAGAAGTTGGAACTGCTTCCAAACGTCGTATCGATGTCTGTGATGGAGGAAAAAACTGATTTCACAAGTGTTCTTTGTCAGATAGTGAGAGAGGAAGTTCAGAAAGCACTTGGATTGCACGGCGAGCAAAAAGAGACGCTTCAAGAGGTCATAAGGGAGGAAGTGGAACAGATATTGAACCCAATCTCTCGTCCTTCAATTCCCTTTAAATCGGTGAAAAAGTCGAGACCCAGGCAGAGTTACGTTCCTAAAATGCCGCATGAGGAACATGTTTGTGCATCAAGGAAGATTGACATCTGGAGGACCCAGGATAACCAACCAGTATGTTTCCTCTGTGGACGATCGGGACATGTGGTGCACTACTGTGAAGAAAGGCGGCAGATATTTGATGACACCAGCGCCAGAAGACAGCAGGCCGATCTTAACCGACGCCAACTCTGTGACGATGAAGATGAACAAGAAGATGTGGGTGCAGGATGACGTAGTTCACCATCACCACAATCTAGCCGCTGGAGAGGACGCTCCTCAACATGTCAATCAAGGTGTCCATAGCCGTTTAGAAGCTCCAGCCGATCACCTAACTGCAACCAGGAAAACTAAAGTGTGCGACCTTCCTTGGAGGTGAGGCCATCGCCGTCTATCACTACAAAAATGATGGGAAACTACGTCGATATCCTCATGGATGGCTGACCAGCCCAAGCTCTTGTGGCCTCTGGAGCATCATATTCAGTCATTTCGGAGAAGTACTGTCGCCAGTGGCAGAAAACCGTATTCGTCGACAACAAAACATCTCTGCTGAAGGTGGCTCATGGGAAATATGTGAAACCTACAGGAAGATGTGTCATTCGCGTGGCTATAAATGGCCATACACAGCCCTTAGAATTCATTGTTTTACAGGAGTGTAGTCATGACATCATTCTCGGATGAGACTTTTTGAAAGCTTCTCAAGCAATTATACCGTAGATTGTGGTCACTCGAAGATTACGCTAGGCGAGATGAGATGAGATACTGTGTACAGGAAGATGCGCATCCGAGTGTGTGGCGGTTGGTTGGTTTGTGGGATTGAAGGGACCAGACTGCTACGGTCATCGATCCCTTTCTCCAAAACATCAAACACCCACACAGAATAAAAACGAACAATGGAGAAGACAACAGATGACACAGGACAAGAAAGACTTAGAGACCAGAAAAGAAATTAAAATCACACATAGTGTGACAGTGGTTGGCCGAGCATAGAGACAAAAAAGGAAAAGCCAACCACTGAGAAACACACTAAAAACTCAAGACTAAAATCGTAGGCCAAGGGCCAGAATCAACACAAAAAATACGAACACTTAGATTAAGTGATAAAAGCCCCCAGCCCGAATAAAACCTAAAACTAAGCCTGCCAAGGCAGTGTCATCTGTTAGAAGGGCAGGGAGCGTATCAGGCAGCGCAAATGTCTGCCTGAGCACAGCTAAAAGGGGACAGGCCAACAAAATGTGGACCACCATCAAAGCCGCGACAGAGGCGGGTCCTCACGGCGCAGTAAATATCTGTGCATCAGCTGGGTGTGGCCAATGCGGAGCTGACAAAGGACTACTGAATCCCTGCAAGTCGCTCACATGGCTGACCGCCACACAGTCATCGTCTCCTTGACAGCACGGAGTTTATTAGGTTTGGTCAGATCGCACCATTCAGCGTCCCAAAGCACGAAAACTTTGCGGCGTAAGACTGCTCGCAAATCAGTCTCCGGGAGGCCGATGTCCAGAGTTGGTTCACTGGTGGCCTGTTTGGCCAGGCGGTCAACATGTTCATTGCCCGGGATGCCGACATGACCAGGGGTCCACACAAAGACCACAGAGGGGCCGCAACGGGCAAGAGTATGGAGGGACTCCTGGACAGCCATCACCAGACGAGACGAGAGCGAGGGAAACACTGGTCAATAGCTCGTAAACCGCTCAGGGAGTCGCTACAGATAACTAAGGACTCACCTGAGCAGGAGCGGATATACTCTAGGGCACGAAAGATGGCGACCAGCTCAGCAGTGAAAACGCTAGTCAGCCGACAATGAGTGTTATTCGTAATGGTCCCCTAGAGTGAGAGCATAACCGACACGACCAGCAACCATCGAACCATCAGTGTAAACAACGCCAGAGCCCTGATACGTGGCAAGGATGGAAAGAAAGCGGCAGCAGAAGGCCTCCAGAGGGAGTGAGTCCTTCGGGCTCTGTGCCAATTCAAGCCGAAGGCAAGGGCGGGGCACACACCACGGAGGTGTATGCAGGGGGGCCCGGAAAGGAGGTGGAAGAAGGAAAACCCCAACCCCGGAGAGAAGCTCTCTGATGTGGACTGCGATCGTACAACCCAACCGGGGCTGACGTTCTGGGAGATGGACGACCGCCTGAGGGAACAGGAGACGATAATTAGGATGCCCGAGCAAGCTACAAACATGTGTAGCATAAGCGGCCACTAAACGTTGGCACCGTAACCGCAGTGGATGGACACCTGCCTCCACAAGTATGTTGTTCACAGGGCTGGTCCAGAAAGCACCAGTGGCAAGTCGGATCCCGCTGTGAAGGATTGCGTCCAGCACCCGCAATGCTGAAGGGAATGCTGAACCATAAGCCAGGCTCCCATAATCCAGACGGGACTGGATTAATGCCTGGTAGAGGCTTAAGAGGGTAGATCAGTCGGCGCCCCAGCTGATGTGGCTCAAGCATCGCAGAGCATTAAGATGCCGCCAACACATCTGCTTAAGCTGCCCAACCATGAAGCGTAGAGAGGATGTGATGGTGCCATGTCGTATCGTATGCCTTCTGCATGTCAAAAAAGACAGCGACGAGGTGCTGACGGCGGGCAAAGACCGTACGGATGGCTGACTCCAGTATCACCATTTTGTCGGCAGCAGAGCGGCCTTCACGGAACCCACCCTGAGACAGAGCCAGAAGGCCCCGAGACTCGAGTACCCAACTCAACTGCTGGCTCACCATGCATTCAGGCAACTTGCAAAGAACATTGGTGAGGCTAATGGTGTGGTAGCTGTCCACCACCAATGGGTTCTTGCCAGGTTTCAAAACAGGGATAACAATGCTTTCCCGCCACTGCGACGGAAACTCACCACCGACCCAGATACAGTTGTAAAGGACGAGGAGGCGTTGCTGGCAGTCCACTGAGAGGTGTTTCAGCATCTGACAGTGGATGCGATCTGACCCGGGAGCTGTATCAGGGCAAGCGGCTAGGGCACTGTGGAATTCGCACTCACTGAATGGAACATCGTAGGATTCAGGATGGCAGGTGTGAAACAAAAGGCTCTGATGTTCCAACCGCTCTTTAATGGAGCGGAAGGCCAGTGGGTAATTCACAGAAGTGGAACTGACAACAAACTGGGTCTGCTAAGCGGTTTGCAATTATGCTCCATTCAGTGACAACACAGGGATGCTGACAGGGATCCGATAGCAATAGAGGCGCCTAATCTTGGCCCAAACCTGCGATGGAGAGATTCGGAGGCCAATGGTGGAGACATACCATTCCCAACACTCCTGCTTGCGTTGGCGAATGATGCGGCGGGCCCGCGCACGGAGCCGTTTAAAGGCGATGAGGTTTTCTAATGAGGGATGCTGCTTGTGACGCTGGAGCACCCGCCTGCGATCTTTAATCGCCTCAGCGATCGCAGGCAACCACCAAGGCACAGTCCCCCACCGAGGGGACCCAGAAGAATGGGGAATGGCAGATTCTGCGGCAGTAACGATGCCGTTGGTGACCGAGTGAACCACCGCATCAATGGCTTCATTAGAAAGAGGCTCAATAGCGGCAATGGAGGAGAACAAGTCCCAGTCAGCCTTATTCATAGCCCATCTGCTGGGGCACCCAGAAGAGTGACGCCGTGGCAGTGACAGAAAGATTGGAAAGTGGTCACTACCACACAGGTCGTCATGCACACTCCATTGGACACACGGTAAGAGGCTAGGGCTGCAGATTGAAAGGCTGATGGCTGAGTACGTGCCATGCACCACACTGAAATGTGTGAAGGTACCATCATTTAAAATGGAAAGGTAGAGCTGTGCCAATACATGCTCAATGGTGCTGCCTCTGCCCGTTGCCACTGATCCACCCCACAGAGGGTTATGGGCATTGAAGTCGCCCAGTAACAGGAAAGCTAGCGGCAAATGGACTATCAGCGCAGCCAGGACATGCTGCGGGACATCACCATCTGGTGGAAGATACAGACTGCAGACTGTAACAGCCTGAGGCGTCCACACCCATACAGCGACAGCCTCTAAAGTTGTATGTAGAGGGACAGACCCACTGTGAAGAGAGTGAAGGACATAGATGCAGACGCCACCAGATACCCGTTCATAAGCTGCCTGGTTCTTATAATAACCCCGATAGCCACGGAGGGCAGGAGTTCGCATCGCTGGAAACCAAGTTTCTTGAAGAGCAATGCAGAAGAAAGGGTGAAGGCTGAGAAGTTGTCGGAGCTCAGCAAGATGGTGGAAGAATCCGCCGCAGTTCCACTGGAGGATGACTGTCCATGGCTGACAAAGGCATGAAGGGACTGGGGAGGCAGATTACGCCACTGGGTCACTGGCTGCCACCGATTCAGTACCCGTGCGAGTGACATCCATTGCATCCGAGGGTACGGCGAGATCCAGGTCCTCAGCAGATGCCAGAATCTCCACCTCATCCTCAGACGCTGAGGTTGTAGGAAGCGGTGGGATGGGTGCCACCGATATGGCTGGATTCTTGGGAGCCTTTTTCTTTTTCTGCTTTTCGCGTTGAGCCTTCGGTGGTTCCGGCTGGGAGGGCTTCACCGGGTCAGTCTCAGTGACGGACGAGGACCATGAAGCCCTACAACCAGCGACCTATGGTTGCTTCAGCCACTGGCAGGTGTCCACTTATCCACTGGCCTGAACTTGCGAAGGGAGGTCCCCAAGGGACCCCTTCCTGGTGAGAGGAGCCAAAGAAGTCTTAGGCTTCTCTGGCTGGGAAGTGGGAACTGATGTCCCCGACGGTTGAGAGGGGGGGGGGGGAGGGGGGGGGGTGTTGCTCCTGAAGTAGATCGAGCAGGAGCAACAGGGAGTGAAGTGCTCCCCACAATCAAGGGGGCAGGTAGATTCTGACGGATCATAGAGCCAACCGTCGTGACGACATGGGAGATGGGAGAACCGTTGTAGCAGCAGCGGCGTAGGTTGATGTCATTGGCACAGAATGGAGCCTCTCATATTTCCGCTTAGCTTCATTGTAGGTCAGGCGGTCCAGGGTCTTATATTCCATGATCTTCCGTTATTTCAGGAATACCCTACAGTCCGGCGAGCACGGGGAATGGTGTTCTCCACAGTTAACACAGATGGGAGGCGGGGCACATGGAGTATTGGGATGCGAAGGATGTCCACAATCTCGACACGTGATGCCGGAAGTACATCGGGATGACATATGCCCAAACTTCCAGCATTTAAAACACCGCATCAGAGAATGGATATATAGCTTCACATCACAGCAGTAAACCATCCCCTTGACCTTTTTGGGTAAGACATCACCCTCAAAAGCCAAGATGAAGGCACCAGTGGCTACCTGATTATCGCTCGAACCCCGATGGACAAGCCGGACGAAGTGAACACCTCGTCATTCTAGGTTGGCGCATAGTTCATCATCTGACTGCAGAAGAAGATCCCTGTGGAATATAATACCCTGGACCATGTTTAAACTCTTATGCGGCGTGATGGTAATGGAAACATCCCTCAACTTGTCACAAGCGAGCAACCTCCGTGACTGGGCAGAGGATGCTGTTTTGATTAGAACTGACCCAGAGTGCATTTTGGACAAGCTCTCCAACTCCCCGACCTTGTCCTCTAAATGCTCCACAAAAAACTGAGGCTTCGTCGACATAAATGATTCACCATCAACTCGCGGACAGGCGAGGTACCGGTTGAATAATCTGCACTGCCGTCTTTAGCCATACGTTCCTCCCATGGAGAGGCCAGGGAGGGAAATGATCTCTGATTATATTTCTTGCCATTGAGGTTAGACCTTGATCGTTTAGAGACTGCTGGTGGAGGCTCACCAGCGAGAGATGATGTACCACACTTCATTGCAGGTCATCCGCCCTGATGCCACCCACTCCGACAAGGGGCTCTCGCCATGGGCGTCACCCAGCCACAGCAAAGACCACCTGGCAGGATGGCCTTTGCCGGGGGTCCTGATGCCCCAGAAGGATACGCATCTACTCCTCGGCATACATGGGGAGGTAGCAGCTCAGGCATCAGTAGTGCGATCCCTGTGTAGTCAGGGGGCTACCACCAAGAGGGTACATGACGACCCCACCACAACGGACTGGCTACCGTGCTAGATGTCGGGTGTCTAATATCCATGTATATCACGAGGGCGAAGATGGAGGTGCACAATGGAGGGAATGTATGCTACCCGCAACACACTGCAACTGATGTGGCCGGAAGCTTGTGTAAGTCCAACTCCATGACAATATCGGGTGTGCCAGATCTTAGGGCAAGATGGATTTAAGATGCACCACATAAGGCGTCCTTCCCAAATGGTATGCACTAACGGAAAATTTTGAAATGTAGTGGTCAAACCCCTTAGGGGATCATCACAGTAAGGCCGAAATGTTGGAGACTCCTTTTAGTCCCCTCTTACGACAGGCAGGAATACCGCGGGCCTATTCTTACCCCCGGACCCGCAGGGGGGGAGTGTGTGGATACTATGTGTGCTGGATGAAGTGATCATTCCAGCGGTCAGCGCTAGAAAGGTAAATGTTATGCGTCATGCCATGCATCAACCCATGGATCTTGTAGTGGAATGTAGGAGAAGCATACCACTGAAGAATAACTTCGTCATCCCAGCCTCTGTCTACATCTACATCCATACTCCGCAAGCCACCTGACGGTGTGTGGCAGAGGGTACCTTGAGTACCTCTATCAGTTCTCCCTTCTATTCCAGTCTCTTATTGTTCGTGGAAAGAAGGATTGTCAGTATGCTTCTGTGTGGGCTCTAATCTCTCTGATTTTATCCTCATGGTCTCTTCGCGAGATATACGTAGGAGGGAGCAATATACTGCTTGACTCTTTGGTGAAGGTATGTTCTTGAAACTTTAACAAAAGCCCGTACCGAGCTACTGAGCGTCTCTCTTGCAGAGTCTTCCACTGGAGTTTATCTATCATCTCCATAACGATTTCGCAATTACTAAATGATCCTGTAACGAAGCGCGCTGCTCTCCGTTGGATCTTCTCTATCTCTTCTATCAACCCTATCTGGTACGGATCCCACACTGCTGAGCAGTATTCAAGCAGTGGACGAACAAGCGTACTGTAACCTACTTCCTTTGTTTTCGGATTGCATTTCTTTAGGATTCCTCCAATGAATCTCAGTCTGGCATCTGCTTTACCAATGATCAACTTTATATGATCATTCCATTTTAAATCACTCCTAACGCATACTCCCAGATAATTTATGGAATTAACTGCTTCCAGTTGCTGACCTGTAATTTTGTAGCCAAATGATAAGAGATGTATCTTTCTATGTATTCGCAGCACATTACACTTGTCTACATTGAGATTCAATTGCCATTCCCTGCACCATGCGTCAATTCGCTGTAGATCATCCTGCATTTCACTACAATTTTCCATTGTTACAACCTCTGAATACACCACAGCATCATCTGCAACAAGCCTCAGTGAACTTCCGATGTCATCCACAAGGTCATTTATGTATTTGTGAATAGCAACAGTCCTATGACACTCCCCTGCGGCACACCTGAAATCACTCTCACTTCGGAAGACTTCTCTCCATTGGGAATGACATGCTGCATTCTGTTATCTAGGATCTCTTCAATCCAATCACACAATTGGTCTGATAGTCCATATGCTCTTACTTTGTTCATTAAACGACTGTGGGGAACTGTATCGAACGCCTTGCGGAAGTCAAGAAACACTGCATCTACCTGTGAACCCGTGACTATGGCCCTCTGAGTCTCGTGGACGAATAGTGCGAGCTGGGTTTCACAGGACCGTCTTTTTCAAAATCCATGCTGATTCCTACAGAGTAGATTCCTAGTCTCCAGAAAAGTCATTATACTCGAACATAATACGTGTTCCAAAATTCTACAACTGATCGACGTTAGAGATATAGGTCTATAGTTTTGCACATCCGTTCGACGTCCCTTCTTGAAAACGGGGATGACTTGTGCCCTTTTCCAATCCTTTGGAACGCTACGCTCTTCTAGAGACCTACGGTACACCGCTGCAGGAAGGGGGGCAAGTTCCTTCGCGTACTCTGTGTAAAATCGAACTGGTATCCCATCAGGTCTAGCAGCCTTTCCTCTTTTAAGCGATTTTAATTGTTTCTCTATCGTTTAAGAACGGATTCAGTGAATTGTGGATAGTTAACTGTCACCGAGAACCACAGATCCTTCCAAGACGCATGTGCATAGCAAATGCTGAGTAGACCACTTTGTGGCACATCATGCAGCTAAGCATAAGATGCTCGATTTCAACGGCTGCTTCACTACCCGAGCCATCTGGATCCTAACTTGTACCACCAGCTTTTCCAAACTGCGCAGATAGAAGTTATCCTTACAACACATTCACCGCTCCCCTAATTATCCCGTCACCAACTTACAATAACATATTGTCCCCATACCCTCACCCAACAGTTTCCACCCTCTTTGTCTTATCATCTCCCCCTCATTCTCATCTCCCACCCTCTGCCAATGCAGCCTGCCATCTTTCCCCACTCCTTTCCTTTTTTTGCTCCTTTTTTTCCTCACCTCTCTGGCCCAGAACCTCTTGATGCTGCACCTTTTAGCATTCTAGTCCTTGCACACCCCACCAGACAGCATTCGTCTCCCCATGCCCCCCAACCATCCACCCATAAACTACTATCCCTTTCCCTTCCCCACCCCTCCAGATTGCTGCTTCCATCCGAAATGGTGGCTGCGTTCTGGCCTGAACTGCACAGCTGGCAGTCATGTGCATGATCTGTGCTTTCTTGTATGTATGAATGGTGTGTGTCTCGCTTTTGCTGATGAAAACTATGGCTGAATGCTTTGTGTGGGTACCTTAATTGTGCCTGTCTACAACTTATAACATGTCTTCTTTATGGTAAGTAGCAATCTATCTTTTCCTACATTGTTAAAAGCAAACATGTGTCCTTAGTGCAGTTCGGTACAGCTCAGTATGTCTCCACTGACAAATTTGGCACTGTGGCTTCTGTAACGTGTTCAGTTTGTCAACTTGCCTCAGAGGTCACAACAAGCTTACACTGTGCATATTTTATCACTTTACAGCAAGAAGGGTTGTAAACATGGGATGCAGCCCATTGAACTTCTGTACACCACAGCAACATGAATCTAACATTCAGTTGGTATGATGAGATACTGAATGACTGAAGATAAGCCTAAGTGGTCATCTGCAGTAACAAGTACCAACAGACTAGCATAACCTACAAATAATGGCTCATACACACTCCAAGGGCAATGCAACTACATCGTGTGCAGTATTTTTGAGGTAAGTGGGTGCGCTGTGTGGGCCTAGATAGTACGTAACCTAGTATGTAACCATATCCACACTATCAATTTGGCCTCAGGTATCCAATACGAACAAAAGCCCCGTGGGCACAAAAGGGGTGTGCAAGGGAACACATGAAATGTAATGTAGATCAATGGTGCCAGGTTCTCTCCAAGGTTTACCTGACACCTGAAGATTGTCACAGAAGAGTGTGGAGATGGCATGCTACTAATTCACATCTGAAGCATGCTGTCTCACAGGTTCAATAGGGAAGTGAGTCAGTTGTGTTCTGCGTCATTTTGTGTACAGATGTTGGACGCCTCTTATCACTATGAAAGGCAATTTGAGAGCTGTGTAGTGTCAGTATAGGGCCCTCCACCCTATTGTACAGCCCTACAGTTAAAATTTCAACAGAGAAGATTTCATCCTTCATAACGCTAATGCATGACCATCCTCCCTAACACATTTTAAACATGGTCCAGAAGTCAGGAATCAGCCAAATGGAATGGCCTGTGGTATCCAGTGACATGAACATCATAGCTCAATCTAGGGACCAGCTGACCTTCCAGTGCATTACTCCAAGAGCCCTTCTCACAAAACTAATGACCTCACATAGCCAGCATTTAAAGGTGGGGAGACTTAGGTAGCTATGTCTTATCACCCTACACAGCATGGGGAGGGATACAGAGGAATGTATAATACAAGTCGTCGGCTTTGACCAGTGACATAGGAAACATGCGAGAAATGCCGTAAACAATATAGCGATTATAACATTGTGTTACTGATTTTTTTGAATGAGCTAAGGTACAGATCACATATGAGGGGGGACCCAAAAATAACCAGAATTTCTTTCTAGAAAGCATATACTTTATTGTTTTCAAATACAACCTTAATCTCCTTTGAAATACTCTCCATTAGCATTAATACACTTGTCCAAACGTTCATTCCAGTGTTCGAAGCACCTTTTAAATTCGTCCTCTTTGATACCTGCTAGTGCTTTCATTACATTGCGTTTTACGTCTTCCACATCCGCAAAACGCTTCCCTCTCAAGTCTCTTTTCATCCTCGGGAATAGAAAAAAGTCTGAGGGTGCTAAACCCGGCGAATAGGGCACGTGGGTCTAGGTAGTCATCTTCATTGAGGCCAAAAACTGGCAAATGCTGAGAACTGTGTGTGCGGGAGCATTGTTGTGATGCAGGAACCACACGCCAGAATCCCACAAAGCCGGAAGGTTTCGCAACAAACTTCTGCGAAGCCGTTTCATAACCTCCAAATAGAATTGTTGGTTTACTGTCTGGTTTTCAGGGACAAATTCAGAGTGTACGATCGCTTTGATGTCAAAAAAAAAAAACAGATAAACATCGTTTTCACATTTGATTTCACTTGTCGAGCTTTTTTTGATCGAGGTGAGCCAGGTGACTTCCGTTGTGATGACTGTTGTTTACTTTCTGGATCGTACCCATAGCACCATGACTCATCACCTGTAATGATTATGTTGAGAAAATGTGGATCATCTTTGAACACATCCTTCATTTCGAGACAGGCTTGAACGTGACGATCCCTTTGATTTCCGGTAAGAAGCTTTGGCACGAATTTTGTTGCCACGCTTCACATCCCCAAATCGATGGTCAAGATGTGCTGAATTGAGCTCCAGGACAACCCGGACAAGTTCTCGAGTTGGTCGATTGTCCTGCGTCGATCTTCATGGATGAGATCATGAATTTTGTTGATGTTGTGTTCAATTCGAGCAGTTGAAGGTCGACCAGAATGGGGCTGATCTCCAACCACCATTTCTCCCTTTTTAAACTGAGAAAACCATTCGTACACTTGCGTTTTACTAAGAGCATGGTCTTTGTAGGCTGTCTGAATCATCGCAACAGTTTCTGCTGCTTTCTTGCCGAGCAAGAAACAAAACTTCACTGACGCACGTTGTTTGTAAGAACTAGCCATTTCCTCGTGTCACGTCTGCACTGTAACGCACACTCAAAGAACTCCCAAAGAAACCACACTTCTCACTGTTGGGTGACACCGCATGGCAGAATGACTCAGCAGAGCTCCTACTACAGCTCTCTGGCGGCACAACCTGCTACTACAAGTACACGATGTGCAGCATTATGATTCCGGTTACTTTTGGGTCCCCCCTCGAATTTGCAGATACAGCACTTAACATTTTGAGCAGACATGTAGATTAATGTCCACCACTGTAATGAGGCAGTTTTGCTTTAATTAATGAATATCTGCTCCAAATGCTAAAGAGTTCTTTATTTCTACACCCCAAACTGTTTCAGCTTTGATACTGCAGCATTTTGTAGCAGAATCTGAAAACTGCTTCAGTATAAAAGCCAAAACTAGTAACTAGAGCAAAAGACATTTTTAGCAACAGGACTAGGTGCTCATTAATTCAGTACACATCTATGGAGCAGAGCACCCTCCAAACACAGACAAACTAATATTTTTATTTTTCCCTAAATACTATTAGTATTCTACAACAACTTGAGATATAGCTTTTTGGGATGGCTATCACACATAATTTGGGGAGCAAAATAACTGATGATGGTCGAAGTATGGAGGACATAAAATGTAGACTGGCAATGGCAAGGAAAGCGTTTCTGAAGAAGAGAAATTTGTTAACATCAAGTATAGATTTAAATGTCAGGAAGCCTTTCCTGAAAGTATCTGTATGGAGAATAGCCATGTATGGAAGTGAAACATGGACGATAAATAGTTTAGACAAGAAGAGAATAAAAGCCTTCAAAATGTGGTGCTACAGAAGAATGCTGAAGGTTAGATAAGTAGATCATGTAACTAATGAGGAGGTACTGAATAGAATTGGGGAGAAGAGGAATTTGTGGCACAACTTGACTAGAAGAAGGGATTGGTTGGCAGGACACATTCTGTGGCATCAAGGGATCATCAATTTAGTATTGGAGGGAAGCGTGGAGGTTGAAAAAATCGTAGAGGGAGACCAAGGTATGAATACACTAAACAGATTCAGAAGGATGTAGGTTGCAGTAGTTACTTGGGGATGAAGAGACTTGTACAGGTTAGTGTAGCATGGAGTGCTGCAGCAATCCAGTCTCTGGACTGAAGACCACAACAACAACAATGAGAATAATTACTAATCTTACAAAATAAATATTTGGTTAATGAAGTACAATGGGCAACAAAGATGGCCATAACAATGCCATGATCTATTGTGATTCACAAAAAGAATGGGAAAAAAATACGGCAGGATGGCTGGACCAAGTACAATCCTGAAACCACATTGTAAAAGCAAGTTATTATCTATTCCATCCTCACTCTAATAACTGCTTATGCACTGTCTCACATTCCCTTGCCAGCAAAAGCTCACAGCACAGTGACCTACCACTATGAGTGCAAAGGACTGGCTTAAACTTCTAACACTGTTAATGGTGAGATGCTTCAGAAAACTTACAACAAATGCAGTTTTTTATGTTACGCGGTACCATCTGTGTGTCATAACATTTGATATCTTGAAAATGAGATTATCTCAATAAATGGTTTTCAGCAATTGCTACTGAAAAACTAGTCACATCAATTCCCAAAGTAAATCAGCCAAAATTCCACCATACGCAATATCATAAAGAATGAGTTCCTACAGCAGATATTACCATTCACACACAACTAGAATAGAGACTGATGTCTATCATCTAAACACACTCAAACATCACATGGTTCTTTATTAAAAACACCTTGTTCAAGAAAGAAAATCACTGGTACAGTCATTGAGCCTCACACAAGCAATGGTTAAACAGTCATGCTTCCCAATTCATATATTCTCTCTCATAACTGTTGCATGACATACCTTCTTCGTACTCTTATTTCTTTGATGTTTGCTTGAGGCTAACTTTTTACACATTTGTACGAAATTATACAGGATCTTGTTGGTAGCTCAGTAGACTTAGTAATTTAGTCATCTAAGGATAATTTTCTAATGATGTATGATTTGTCAGCTTAACACAAGAGAAAAAAATAACATGTAGGTCTAAAAATATTTTTAATAATAGAACATAAGGAAATAATCCACATGAAGTATGGAGGATTCTCAGTCAGTATTACACTCATATAGTGGATAGGCTGCTCTGAAACTGAAACATACAAACAGCTTCGTAAAGGTAACAGATGATATGTTCCTCTCGTCAACTGTTGAGGTTTAAGTCAAATATAATAAAAAAAAAAAAAAAAAAACCTATGATCTGGCAGCAAACCCGAGATATGTATTTGCAAAATTCAGAGTAATTGGATGGCATACCTCCTAAAATATTAAGTGTAGGCTATTTCCTAAATCCTAACAGAACCTCCCAAGTGCCTTATAAGTGATATGCCGGAGAAAGGATACAAGTATTTCCAAATTGCCTAAAGAAAATTAATTCTCGTACATAAAGATGGAGACAAAGGGAATCGTGGCAACTACAAGTATTACTATTAAAACTGCTGTCTAAAATTGCAGAAATAGTCATTAAATTTCATGAGTAAACAGAACATAATAAAGATGCACCACATCGTTTCAGGAAAGGTCAACCCACAAAGAAAGCAGCTGCAGATTTCACAGCATATGTAGTATTTGCTTTGAAAAAACAGAAACAAGTTTGTAGTCTAGTCCTCAACCTACCAAAGACATTTGATCATGTGTGTCACAGTCTTCTTTTAGAAAAATTTAACCGTATATAACGCAGAGCAAATAATAATAGCCTAATAATATCAAGACCTTTATCGAAAAATAGACAACAATGTGCAGTATAAATACTCAACAGATTGGAAACTGTGCTTTCAACATTCAAAGAAGTAAAACATGGTGTACCACAAGTTCCGGTATAGGGACCATCACTGTTTATTCCATTTGCAAATGATATGTCAGAAGCTGATAACGAAACAAACATTAATGCCAATAACACATCTCTAAAGTCACCAGTGAATCTGCGAAAGACCTAGTAAATGAAGACATGTTTACAAATGGATTGGGCACAAATATATTTTTTGGGGGAAGAGTGCAACCTTTTTACAAATTAAAGTAAAACAACTTTCATGAGGCTACAAGCAAATAGTGCAGTCAAAGCAGATGATCTTGATATCGAGCTTGGCGACTCAAGTATTTCAGAAGTGCGTTGTACCAAGTTTATGGGATTGATGGTGGACAGTTTCATGACATAGGAAACCAATGCAGATAATAATAAATATAAATACATTTAACAAATTACAAATACTAATACTGCCTGCTCTGTACATATATGAAACAATTATATTCTTAAAAATAAACTGCACAGTTTTTCTGAACGAAAATATATATAATTGTAAAAAAATGTGTAAAAATAACTATAACAGACAGACTTCAATGACAAAGATCCTCAATAGCTGGGTGTGTATTTTAAGACCCACACAGTAGGGCCTATAAAGAACATAAAAGCATTGTCTCCTTTCAAACAAAACCTAAAATGTTACCTGGTGTCAGCCTGTTGTTACAATTGAGAGTTCTTAGATGCAAGTACACAAAATCCTTAAAAAAGAGATTCTTCAACAAATTCCATGTAAAATCGTCTAAAGATGCTATATATGTATTTTATGATACTACTTTGTGTATGTTGGCTATGTATGGAAATTTATTTATATGGTGTACATTCTAAATCTTACAAACAGTTGAAAAATTCTGTCATGCATACTCTGACGTATTCACTATAATAACAAAAAAATAAGGACGAAAAATAAATAAAATAAACGTATACACTTGTGTTAAACTGGTAGACGACAGATGGTCTCCGTATTTGTCAGATTCAATTTACAAAAATCACGGAAAACGTAAATCAGAATAGATGGAGAAAGAGTTGAATCCTATTAAGATAATAGTTAATTTCCTCGTATGGTCTTAGAAGTCGTTGGTTGTGTTTGACTCCCTCTCTCTCTCCCCCCCCCCCCCCCCCCCCCCCACAATAATTGGTTGAGGTGACTCTCACCGCGACAGTGCAATAAAGACAAACTGTGGAAACGCAAACAATACTACTATATCCTGCAACATAATTATTTCTATTTCCTTAGTTTCACAGGTTTCTTAGTATGATAATCTTGTAATTAACTTGATTTTACTTTATCCTACCTTTTACTTTCAGCAGACAAAACTCCCGTACCAGAAGCACGACGGCTACTTTATGAGGTGTGATACTCTCCGTGTTCCCTCTCTTTTGTATTGCACTAAAATTGTAAATGTCTTTAGCAGCTGACATGATGCAACAGCAACTGATGATTTCTTCCAGAGACGACTATTTTCGGGATGACACATGTGAAAATCGTTATAACCTACACAAACAAGTGTCATAGCTCCACTACCTTCTAAATACCGCCGTTTATTTTAGTTGTAACATTGCACACATGTCATTTGCAGTGTCACCAACATTAATACAACGGGTGTAAGGCACGTACACACTCTACGAACGGTCTGCGCAAATGCTTTAACACATAATATCTGCGCAGACATATCACTGCGTATGCACAAAAGACATGTGTACATTTGAGATGTGCGCGAAACGGATAGTCGGAGTTAGTCATTTGAACAAAATTGTTCAAATCTTTCGGTATCAACCACGTCTGCAAAGGCAAATTATAGCGTGTGGACAGCAGATCCCCGCAAATCTAGTGCGAGACGCGTGTTTCGAACCCGCTATTTGTTCAGTTCAGATCTGGCTGTACAATCTCCGGTTAGTAGCCAGTTAAGCAATATTCCCGGAATAGCGTGAGAAATGCGTTGTAGGAACCCAGAATAATTCCAAAGTTACGTTTAACTTAAGTCTGTTCCAATACATTTGATTAATAGACATCAAACGTCCACCTACTAAACCCTAAAAGATCCAATACAGTGACTTTTATCATAAGATACACCATCCTTGTCACTTGAACAAATTATTTTTCGCGGTTATAATCTACACCTAAAGATTTGACCTGCTTGTGGTTTCTAATAAAACTCCACATTCAGTCTACAGATTCCGAACTATATCCCGATTATGATGTATTTCATTCTCAGGATGTCTTTGACTAAATTTCTCAGATTTCCAAAGCCCACATTTCGTGTCGTGTTGGCCATTATGAAAGAAAAATTGATTTGAATTTCACAAATTGTCGTCCGAAATCTGTATCTTCGGGCGATGAGGTCGGCTGCATTGTGACCACCCACGTAGTGGCGTACTGATTTGAAAAGATCCGCCATCTTCTGTCGATTTCGGTCGTCAGCAGAATCTTCCGGTATCGACACCGCTGTGATCACAGTGGACAACGCATTGCCGCAGCGGGCTCTATGTGTGGGAAATGCTTGCGTGCTTTGGGAGGAGTCTGTCCTGCACATCGCAGCGATTGCTTGGTTAGAGAGGGGTGGGGGAGTTGAAGTGAGCAGCAGCCAACTATTAGGCGACAGTTACAGTATTTGTTTCGCCTGCACTGGCAGAAAGAGGGTAAGTAATTCTTCCAGTCTAATTATTGAAACATTCACCAGAAATTTCAGCTGACTGCTTCTCTGTCTCAGAGGATGAGCAGCCTATTTTGTGGAACATGACTGCCGCCGAGTTGAAAAAATAAATGAAAAAGGAGGTAATTTGGACAGAAATCGGAAGAAAAATGAATGAAACAAATAAGAAGAAATGACTGTGATTATGTCCAGTGTAATACATTTGCAAATATATTTGTACTGAAAGTTTAACCATAGTTATAATGAGCTGGATGTTGTTGTTATTGTAATCAGTACTGTTAAAGACGATTAAAATTCTGTTCATTGAAGTAATCAGTGAATCCGCTCTTTACAGTGAATCCCCAAGCGATGACATAACTTCTGACACATAGCAAGGATATCACATTGCCCTTGGGCAGTCCAATAATTTCTGACACGTGGCAATGGGAACTGGCAATCTCCGCACAATAGAGCAAATGTTTTGTTAGTAAAACGATACACATCACTTCTTCATGATGTAAAGACATTTGCCTGGCTGCTTAGTGGGTCCTGAGTACTTTTCCCAATAATATAAAGTCTTTCTCCTCTTCTATAACTTCCATGCAGTTTCGGAGTGCCAAAATTAACAGCTTTTTAGTTCGAGCACTGCGCTGCATATTCGACCTTTCTCTGTCTCTGTTACTGCTGTCATGCCGCATTGCCCCGCACCTAGCAAAATCCTGCTTGCAGAATGTGTTGAGCCAATGAACCACATAATACTGCTCTCGTTTGGCAGAAACTATAGCACCCACCGAATTTCAACAAATTGTAAATATAAATTCAAATCTTTCTGAAACTTTTTCTCACTTTCATCCTTACCAACTATTTGGATGTTACTGAATGCAGCTATAAAATTATGTTGTTGTATGACCCATTGTTTACAAGGGAAGGCCTGTTAAACATTAAATAATTCGCAAAAAATCATCTTCTCTTAAAAGCTTAATTAATTCTCTATTTCAATAGCACAAAATTTTCATTAAAATAAAAAAAGGGTTTCAGAAGGTGGTTCTCGTATCACTCTACCATGTACAGTTGTCAAATTTTAAAAGAAAGGATTTTCGTTTTTTTTATGTTCTCACATGCACCGCCCCACGCCTAGGAAAATGTTTCACACAGTATCTTGCAGCCTGCATCGGAAAGCAAAAGATACAATCCTTTTCCGAAACATGCTACAACTAATTTCCACACTACGGAAATGTAGCTTAACCAAAGAATAAACCTGGGATAACATAAGCAGGGATTTCTGTCTGATAAGAAAGCTTAACAGGGGAATAAGTTTTAAGATGCCAGGAATCATGATAGATTCAGACAGCGATAACGACATTTGGGATGAACTGGTCATGAAAATTAGAAAAAAGTAATCTCTTGCCCCAGTTATCCGAATTTAAATCCAGCTTTCATGTATCAGAGGAAGCTGTACTACATCTTTTCTGTCTTGTATATGAGAAACTGCAGCATGTGACTGACAGGAGAGATTATTTCTCTGTATTCTAAAATAACACTGACATAAATGGTCAGTCAAATAAAATTTTGAAGCTAACTACTAGGAAATTGCTAAACCCCTCTGTCACTTAGTCAACTCATGTGTCAAAAATGGAATCTTCCCAGATAGAATGAAGATTGCCACAGTACTACACTACCACTATTCAAAAAAGGTGATCACATGTGCCCAGATAATTACAGGCCAGTTAGCTTCCTCTCCATTTTGTCAAAGATTATAGAAAGAATAATATTTGTTAGGTTAATGGCATTTTCTGATAAAAACTGTATCATAAATGGTAGACAGTTTGAATTCCAGAAGGAAAAATTTACGGTGTCAACTGCATTTGAACTTATTAATATAATCTCTGCAGGCCTAGATCAAGGCCAAATCCCGGTTGGTGTTTTTTGTGACTTATCTAAAGCTTTTGGTCTTGTCAATCACCACATATTAATAATGAAGCTACACCACTATGGAATTAGAGGAACTGCTCTTGATATCATAAAGTCATTTCTGCAGAACAGAAAACAAGCAGAGGAAGTGTGACACAATGAAGGGAAACAGCTATCAGAACTACAAGATATAAAACATGGGGTGCCACAGGGTAGTATTCTAGGACCCCTCCTTTTCCTTATATGCGTAAAAGATTTGCCTTGTAACATAGACAATGAATTGATAGTCTTCGCAGATGACATAACAATCATACTTGTGAGGGCTTACAGGACACCATAAGGAAAGGAACCAAACAGTTGAAATGATCACCCACTGGCTTGAAGTGAATAGGTTAGTTCTCAATTATGAGAAAACTAATACAATCCTATTTAGAAACAAAAAAGAAAAGCAAATGAACTGACGAATTTGCAAGAGCTAGATGTAAGAGTAGTTGAAAGTGCTAAATTTTTAAGGATCAGCATGGACAGTTGTTTAGGATGGAAAGATAATATTTCTAATATAAGGAATAAACTTAGCAGTGCTGTTTTTGCTCTGAGACAAATTAAGCCACTAATAACTGAAGATGATGTGTACATAGTGTATTTTTCATAATTCAATGCTATAATGAGCTATGGTACACAAATCTGGGGCCACTCGACTGAAGCAATTAAAATATTCAAATTATAAAAGAGAGCAATTAGAATAATAGGAAACAAAAGAACAAGAAATAGTTGCAAGCCTCTTTTAAAAAAATATAAGATTCTAACCTGCTGCAGCTTGTACCGAAAGGGTACAGTACCGCCCGACATTGAAAATAGGTACAACATACTTCATTATTTTTGTCAGAACAACACATTTTTTTGTAAAATAACTCAATTTCAATTAATACAGCGATGCCGGATACCAGTGTAGGAAATAATGACAATTTATTTATTTAATTGATCACATGTGCACTCCCACAAAATAAATCCCTACATCCAGTTTGGTGAGATCTGTGAAATGAATGAATGTATGGTCGTCTGCTAACCGCAGATAGTGAATGTGAATATATGATCATCTTTGAGACGATCCTTTGGCCACCTTTGGTGGGACCAAAGAGATGAAATTTACCTAAGCTTTGAGTGCCTGAAATGTGGCTGACCAATACGGTAGCAACGTGCTCCCCCACTTTGGCAGAGGTGCGAGAGAACCTGAAGAACGGCCATGTTTCAGCACTCTGCCGCTGGATCTTGTGCTGTTAAGACCTGTCTTAGGTGTGCTCCGTAATGACAAAAGAGTGGAGACATGGTATGCATGTGGAATATTTAAGAGTAGTTTGAAATAATAATTTCTCTATTTCAGGAACTTTTGTGGGAAGAATTAAATGTCAGGCAGGTAATATTAATGGGATCGTAGTATCTTCGGAAGTGACCAACGGTCACAATGAAACCACATGTAGCAATAAGTTGAAATACTTCTGTGTGCTTAAGTTAAGCTGAATTACTAGCGTGTGTACTATAAGTTGAAATATTTAAGAAATAGCGTGTGCAGGACTTGAAATTAGAGGCGAGTACTTCCACGTGGTGAGTACTGTGTGAGTCTCAATCTGTGTATGAGACAAAGGATAAAGAGAAGTACTCGTCCCTGGTATCAGTTGAGGACTCATGTGTGTGATGAATATGTTCTTAATATTACTTTGCGAGATATGTTTCCGTGTGACGCTTGATTCAAACTATAATACTCTGAGAGAGAAACAAGGTGAGTCAGCCGTCTATCCAGCAACGCTACTTGGCTTGCATTGCACAGGAAGACGTGCATATATCTCCAGAGTTCATAGTAGGAAAGTAGAATTACGAAGTGGGGCAGTGTCGTGTGAAACTGGGATAAATATTAATTGAAGTGGGAAAGCTGAAAGTGATAATGTTGTGACTATTCCCTCTGATGTATTTCATGTTGTAGTGTGGTGTATGTCATGTAATTTAAGTATGTGTCGTTTGCATGAGAGAGTAGCAAGGTAGTTTCAGAGGTAGTGGGTTATGCGTGTTCCTTTTGTACTGCTCGGTCTGGAGGAAAGTTTCGTGATGATGATTGTGAGAGTCGAAGTGTGGGAAATAATAAAAGATCCACCATCCTATCCAGAAAGTACACTGTAGCGTTAAATAATTACGAGACCATAAGATAGAGATTGACCAATGTAAAGCCATGCCCACTGGGCGGAATTTCTCATGTGTTATTGTTGTAGGTTATAGAATTTGTGTGTTTAGGTTATAGAATTTATCAGAATAAATAAGATAGTGAAAAGAAAAAGATTGGTGGCCTTTTCCTTCGAATTGTATGTTGTCAAGATATTCAGAATTTATAATGTGTGCGCCACTCATATTCAGTGCGATGGCCACGTGTTGATAAAAGCCGTTAAATAAAAAAGAAAGAAAATGTGGTATTGCCAGTGCGTAGTGAACAGTCAGAGTTCTGTAAATTACTGCTAGTCAGATGTGCGTTTCCGTTGCGTATTATTCATACAGGAGGATAATTTGTAACTTAATTGTGAGTACGAGAGTTCATGTTACTCGATAAATAAGAATGAATCCACTCACTTGGCAGACCACTCATCTTGCAGGCCTGACTGCTTGATGCCACAGTATGAGCAAGGCATGTGGGTGCCTCTCATAATTTCGACCCTGCCAGGATTTTGCTGTTAGGGTTTGCTGTTAAGATTTTTTTGATGGTATATATTGTGATAGCGCTAAGGAGTAAAATTTTTTTTGTTTGCAATTTCTTTCTGGATTGGTGAGGATCTTTAATTTTTTTATATAATCGGTTGCTTCGTAGTCCAAGGCTGGAAGATCGTTGTATAATTTTTTTTGCGTAATGTCCGTAGTATCTAGGTCACAGTCGAAAAGTGTAGTCACCATGGAGAATAGTGATTCTGGGGTGAATGTAGCAGTGCAGCAGGAAGTAGGTGTCGACCTTGGGTTAATGAGCGAGAACGGCGAACACTTGGAAGGGGCTGAATTGTTCAGCGGACCGCGGCTAGGTGATCCTGTAAGCGGCGGGCTTTATCCACAATCGGGGGCTTTTCCCGACGACGCGGGCGAGCCGGGACTAGGTCAGGTACGCAGTGAAAGTGCAGCTACCCTTAGCGAAGCTACTGTATTTCAGGCGAACGAGGTGAGCGCGTCGAAAGTAGCAAATGACAATATGCTACTGCAGTTTTTACAGAGGATGGATAGAGATAATAAGGAAAGATTGGAAGCGATGGATAAAGATAGTAAGGAAAGATTGGAGGCAATCGATAAGGGAAATAAAGAGGCAATGAGGAAGCTACACACAGTTATCGATGAGCGTCTGTCCACAGTTAATAATTGGTTAGATGAGGGAGAAAAAAATCTGCATGCATTGAAGCAAGTATGTGATGCCGTGAAAGAAAAAGCCAATAATTTGGAGGTACGAATAAGTGAAATAGAGAGTGATATTACAGAACGTAGGGACGTGTTGCTGGATGAGAGAATCAAAGAGATAGTGGAGGACTTACTTGCAGATAAACAAGGGGCATTAGAAAGCGTGGACGCTCAAGTCACCCGGCAGGAAGTGGCGCTAAATAAACACAGGGATGAAGTTGCGGAGGTAGTGATCAGAATGAATACAATTAGTGCAGATGTAGAAAAGATCAGTATAAGAGGCGAAACAGGCTCTGACAGTACGCAGCGAGAGGTTTATGCCGACCAGGAGGAGATACAATCACTATTACAGTTTAAAGAGGCACAATTTGAAACAAATAGGAAATATAGGGAAGAACTAGCACAGTTGCAATTAGCGTGCAGAAGCGAAGGTGAAACACCACTAGGTAGATTGCAGAGGGAGAGTGAGATAAATTCAAAAAACGAAAATAGGCAGAAAGAGGAAGACGAACTCAGAGAGTTAGAAGAACGGTTGTGTCGGATAAAACAGGTGGCAAACCCAACTGGGTATAGTCCAAGGTCGGAAAACATAAATGCGGAAGAAGAATGTAGGAGGCACTTCGTGTCAGTACAAACGTACACTTGTTTTCCGGATCCTGATAATTACCAATATCCATGCCTGTGGCTGTCTCAATTTCAAGATTCATTACCTTCATCGTGGGGACCGCTCCTCAAAATGAAGTTTGTGTGTAACCATTTGAGGGATGAGGCTAGAGCGAAAATGCAGGAAGTTATTAAAGACTGTAGTAGCTACAAGATATTTTGTGACAAGTTTTTAAATGAATTCTGGTCGAAAAGTAAGCAGGACCAGGTTAAGCAAAGCATATTGATGATGCCAAATTGTAACGAAGGTGGTATAAGAGATCCAGTGTCGTGCTATCAGGAAATGCTGAGACGAAATAGGTATTTGGATGTGCCATACGAAACTGGGGAGCTCATTAGGATCTGTATAATGAAGTTGCCAGTGAGATTGCGCAGAGATACAGTGATAGCAGGCAGAGGCTTAGACGATTCCGCGTCATTTCAGCACTTGTTACCGGAACTGGGTAATGAGAGCAATATTGTGAACGGCGACACGACTCATAGGTCAGACAGAGTCGAGCATAGGAACGGCAGAAACTATCAGAATGACAGGAGAGCATGGAATCAGAGGAATGACGGAAATGGAAGATGGCGAGGAAATAGGGGGCAGAATTCATGGGGATATCGACCGGAAAACCGGGAAAATAGAAGATGGGACAGAGATGGAAGAAGAAGGGAAAATGAAAATGATGGGCGAAGAGAGGATAGGCAGTCATTGGGTTTACGACAGGACAATCACTGTCACAATGACGCAGGGACAAGAAGGTGACTACATGATAGGCGGGTACAAACCAGGACTATTAATGATGTAAATATTAGGTATATCGATTACGGAAAACTAAGGGAGAATCTGTTAGAGGAGGTAGGAGATGTGGGGAGTGAAGTCCACCCAATAATTAGCGCAGAAATAAATAATATAATCGTACCTTGTGTCATCGACACAGGCAGTGTAATGAGTGTTTTGAGGGAATATGTGTTTAAGTGTTGTAATCTTGCAAAACCATGGCCAACGTTGCCATTGCAAAGGACAGCAGTGAGAGAGGCAGTTACAGGAAAGGGAACTGAGGTGAAGTTACAAGCGCAGGTAGACTTTGTGTGCCAGACGAAGAGGTTTAGTACAGTGTTCATGATTGTGTCATCTCTAACTGTTGAAGGGATATTAGGCGTTAATTTTTTGAACCAATATAAAGCTGTAGTTAACATGAGAAATGGTTCGATGGAGTTGAAACGAGATTCGGAGGAAATTACATTAAGATTCGACGATTGCTTATATGCTAAAGATAACGCACACATAGCATTATGTCTGGCGGTAAAGTCCGGTAGACAGGCACAGAAAACGGGGTTCGAACAAGAGAAGAAGGAAATTCATAAATGTTTGGAGGAGATCAGGGAGAAAATCTGGCATTTACGAGGGACCACGGTCTACGGGGAATTGCAGAAAATTTTATACGAGAATAGAATGGTATTTAAACATGCTGCGGGTACAATAAGAAATTCTGTGAATAGATTCAAGGTCAAGCCTCATAAACAGTTCAGGGCCCAAGTGTACCCGATACCTGTTGTGTACAAAGAAAGAGTGGAAGCTGAGATCGAAAGTATGCTACAACAAGGGATTATCGAACCAGCATCCAGTCCGTACAACAGCCCTTTAGTTTGTGTTGAAAAAAAGGATGGGTCAATTAGATTAGTTTTGGACGCAAGAAGGATTAATAAGATAATAGAGCCAGAGTCAGATCGGCCGCTGACACTTGACGAATTGCTACAAAAGTTCCACGGGATTAGAGTTCTCAGCTCAGTTGATTTGAGAATGAGTTTCTGGCAGGTGGAGTTAGATAGGGGTGTAGAAAATACACTGCTTTCTTGTGCTACGGGAAATCGTATAAATTCCGGAAACTACCATTTGGGTTAAATGTATCATCCGCGGCATTTATCAGAGCGCTAAATACTGTCATTCCTAATGAAATAAAAGATAAGGTAACACAGTACGTGGATGATGTCCTGATAGCCGAAAGAAACTGGGAAGACCACAATAGAACGTTAAGCATATTCCTCGGTACACTGGAGAGACATGGGGTGACCGTGAATTTGGGGAAGTCAGAATTTGGACGAAAAGAAATCGAGTTTCTAGGTCACATTGTGACACCAGAGGGAATAAGACCAAATCCAGACAAACTCGAAGCAATCAGAGATTTTCCGGTGCCGAGAACAAAACGTCAGCTACAGGGTTATTTAGGATTAATCAATTTTTACAGGAGGTTCATTAAGATTGGGGGAGCAGCGACACCCAGACTATGTCAGCTGACTGGAAAGAAAACGGTATGGAATTGGGACCCTGTCAGGCAGGAAGAATATGAGGCGTTAAAGAAGGCACTGCTATCGGCACCTCTTCTCGGGCATCCAGACCTAGGGAAAGAGTTTTGTATGGCCACGGACAGTTCCCGTAGTGGACTTGGGGTAACATTGTTCCAAGAGCAAGAGCAAGGAGGAGAAGAATACAACAACCTATTGCATTTGCGAGCCGAGTGCTTAGCAAAGCTGAGAGAAATTACACGGTAACTGAGCTTGAAGCTTTGGCAATAGTATGGGGTTTTAGTAAGTTTAGATACTATTTGTATGGGAGGCATACTAAAATCTATACTGACCACAAGTTACTACAGTTTCTGATGTCGGCCAAACTTAACCATATACGACTCGCTAGGTGGGTACTCTATTTACAGGAGTTTCAGTTTTCGGTCATGTATATTCCTGGGCCACAGAATATAGTGGCAGATGCGTTGTCAAGGAACCCAGTAGGTCATGGTCAATGCTTTGATGAGGAGGTACACGAGAACAGATATGATATATTGTATATGCAGGGCGTGCCGTTCGAGAAATACATAGGGGCGGTACTCACAAATATCGCGAAAGAGCAGGATAAAGACGCGTCATGGAGAATGGTGAAGGACAGAGTTAGAGCGAACTTAGATGCCAATATAGCGCGCTTTTATACAATTCAGAACGGGGTCCTTTTCTACCGTAGAAATCCGAACACACAGGACTGGGTGTTGTGTATACCAAATGAAATAGTCAACAAGTTGATCTGGTACACGCACCTAAGTTACGGGCATTACGGGGCAAGGAAATGCTGTAAGAAGTTAAGGGAATCAGTTTATTTCATTAGTATGGAGAGGAGGATCAAGAACGTGCTTGGTAGTTGCAAATTGTGCCAGAAGGCAAAATCGTTAACTATCTCATGCAAAGCACCACTTTTTCCGATAGTGCCAGGTAGATTGAGGGAATTCGGAGCAACAGATTTGTTTGGCCCGCTACCTAAGTCAGTGCAAGGATATAGATATGTTTTAGTAGCAGTGGAATTGGTATGTGACTCTTACCGCATTGAAACGTGCGACGGGAAGGACAGTAGCAGCAGCAATCGTTAAAAACTTTTTGCGAGAAGTAGGAACTGTAGAAAAGTTCATAGCTGACAATGGACCACAATATAGATCCAGACAATGGCTAACCACACTGAAGAGAAGAAGGATAAAACCGGTGTTCATATCCCGATACCATGCTGCAAGTAACCCCAGTGAAAGAGTGGTAAAAGAACTGGGAAAGTTGTGTAAGATCTATTGCCATAGGCAACATAGAAGTTGGAGTATTTTTCTCAAAGATTTTCAGGACATCCTCAATGAGCTACCACATGGAGCAACTGGTTAATCACCAATTACGGTACTAAAGAATGAACTACCACCAGATCGAGTCAGGGAGCTGGTAGATTTTCCGCGATCAGGAAAGCAGAGGCACACGGAAATTGTCAAGGTTGCGATAGAGCGTATTAAGAAAGCAGCTAAGAATAGGCAGGAGAAGCAGAAAGGAAAGATCCGTAAGATCGAATTGGCAGTAGGATACAAGGTTCTAATTAAAACTCATCGATTATCAAAGAAACACAGATTCCTAACTAGCAAATTCTTTACGGTGTATAGTGGACCATTCAGAGTGAGGCGGATTGTCCATGAAAATGCTGTACTGATTGAGACGATCAAGGGAAAACAATCTCGTGGGCTTCATCACATTTCTAACATCAAATTATGGAAAAATTAAGGATAGATCGAAAGTAGGCAATTTATGGTAGATAGTCAGTGTATTTATTTGTGGTGTGTAACGATGTGCAGGGTCAAATCGAACATAAGAATTTCCAGGCGGGATGTCAGGAAGTATGACGGAATAGACTGGTCGAATGAGTCATGAACAGGAGTCGACAGAGTGGTGTATGTACGTATTTTTTGTCATATGAATAAGGATCAAGCAGAAACGACGTGATGATTAATGAGTGGATAAAGATGGTCGATAGAGAGAGAAGCGACGTGATAAAAAATAGGGGATAGAGGTGATATTTAAGGAGAGAAGCGACGTGAAGCAGTGTGATTAATAAAGAGAGATTCGACGTGATGAAACAGTGGTAAATGAAGGTGAGTAGAATTAATAATGTGGAGATGTCTTAGATGTATGTTACAGAGAGGCCTGTGTATGCTGCAATCGAGATTGATGCGATTCGCGAAGCAAGACCAGGAAATGATGGAGTAATGGACGGACAGAGAGCCGAAATACGAATGAAGAGATGAGAACAACTGCACAATGTGAAGGGACATAAAGGGAGTATGAGATCCAGATGGTGAACGTTGTGGAATACTGACGTAAGATGTAATACAAGTGTAAATCTAATTCTTACCATAACATTTGCAATATAAAAAAAATAATAATTTTTGTTGTTGTTGAAGCCTGGTACCAGTATAACTAATCAAAACGATACCAAGAATGTGTACAGTTATTTTGCAGGATGAATAATTTGTGTATTTTTTGTTCTTAGATGAAATGTCGCAATTCTAAGTTGATATTTAGCAGGATGAACAATCGGTAAAGTGAATGCAGAGGTAAGCTGATGGAGAGAGGTGCCAGAGTGAAAGGACGAATTCGGAGACTGGAATGCTAACTCCGAAACAGCTTCATGTGTTATGTGGTTGAGTATAAGGGAGCAAAGGTATGGTATGTTGTCGTGAGTGTGGTGGTGTTAAGGTTAGCTGACTTCTAGACCTATTGTGTTAGTGTATTAATGGATTGAATGAGAAAGAAAATGTGATGTCTGGTGAGTGAGAGTCGTAGAGTAGTGAGATCAATGCGCACACTCCTGTAAAGGGGATGCTACTGATCCATAACTAAAACATTATTGTGCTTTATTGTTTGATTTGGATGAACCTCGATGGCAGGTCAGGATCTGACATCATGTGGATGGTTCATACATGTCCTAGAAATGTTGTTATATATAATA
Source organism: Schistocerca nitens (assembly GCF_023898315.1). Taxonomy (NCBI): domain Eukaryota; kingdom Metazoa; phylum Arthropoda; class Insecta; order Orthoptera; family Acrididae; genus Schistocerca; species Schistocerca nitens. Next base: position 557,498,383 of record NC_064618.1, on the reverse strand, counting down.
AAAAGATAAAGTATATAAAGAGATACTAATTTCAGTCTGTCACATGCACAAAGGTGCATTGTATGCTGTAGATTTAGAGTCATCAATTTCTAAAATGTTTATTGTGTTAGGATGTTAAAGTAGTTTACTATTTAATAACGTGTGGTAGGTAATTGTGAGCTGTGTAGATTATTTCTTTTTTTTTTTTTTTGTTAGAACACTTTCAAGGGGTATTAACTTCAGTCTGTCACAAGCACAAAGGTTCAATGTATATTGTAGTTTTAGAATCAACAGTTTCTAACATTTTCACTGTGATAGGATGTTAGAGTAGTCTACTATTTGATATTGTAATTATGAGCCGTATAGATTGTTTCTTATTCCTTTTTTTTTTTGACACATTCATGTTCTGTATGAGGGACGACAGGTACAATCAATAGCACAAGTGTGGGCTGTATATAGAATAGAGATAAATATTGATGTTGTATGTGTAGAAAACTAGGGTGGATGATTTTATGTTTTTTTTTTAGAACAAAGATTCTTTTATTACCAATGTATCTAATAGATCATACATGTAATCAATGAGTATTTAAATACTGTAAGAATATCCTTTTGTCTGTAATGTTGCGAGATGTACGGAAGGGTCTGACTGATTGGGTGTCGTAGCACTGAGGGGCTACACAGAACGCGCCCGTACCACATAAGCCAAGCATACGTCGGCATGGGGGAGGCAACAGAGCCGGTGCACTCCCCACTCCACTGCCGGTCGAGGTACACTCCACGCGCCTGCTACAGCAGATCAACGGCCTGGGGCGACATGCACGTACCACTGGCCATTCATAAGTTCCGCCACCCTTACGACTGGGGAAAGTATCCCACGGAGGCAACAGCGGGTGGTTTCTTCTGCTCAACGGCTCGCGCGGCGGCGCCACGGCAGAATGAACGACGCGCGGAAGAGTCCGGTGCGCATTTTTTACCAGCAACTATTAACTAGTGCTGGACTGTGGAGCCGTGAAACAAGATGACTGCTCGTATGTCTCCATAAGGTGGAAAGTGAAGGACTGGTGTCCCCACGTTGTGAGTGGTGGAAAAGATTTTGTCTTTAGCAGACAGGACGATTGTTTTGTTTTGTCTTGACCACTGATCGATGGGATCCATAAACTTTTGGCAGTGACTTGTTAAGTGTGCTTTGTGAATTGCATGTGGGACGCTTGGTATATTTAAAGAGGACAGTTGTCGTTTGGTGACTAATTATTGTATGAATGCAAGAAACTAAAGTGGGACATTGACATTTGTATTTGTAGTAGGAGACATTTCTTTAATTGTTGCGGGAATAAGTGCTGTTTGTTGGAACTTACGACTTTTAATTACACCATGAACTGAAAGGACAGAACCGTGGGTAATAGTAGTTGTAGGGCCATTTCTGGACGACCAGATTCGTGTGGATGGTACTCTGAGAGTGACTATGACATTTTTGTTTGATGTGAGATACAGTTTACTGTTCAGTGCGTGATCAAAATGCCGATTTGAGTGACCTAAGGACTTTCGTCTGGGTAACCATGGGATTGCAAGGATAGTACCATGCCATTTTTTTCTGCATGGGTAGCCGGTGGTGAAAGGGTACAGTACCGCCCAACATTGAAAATAGGTACAACATACTTCATTATTTTTGTCAGAACAACACATTTTTTTGTAAAATAACTCAATTTCAATTAATACAGCGATGCCGGATACCAGTGTAGGAAATAATGACAATTTATTTATTTAATTGATCACATGTGCACTCCCACAAAATAAATCCCTACATCCAGTTTGGTGAGATCTGTGAAATGAATGAATGTATGGTCGTCTGCTAACCGCAGATAGTGAATGTGAATATATGATCATCTTTGAGACGATCCTTTGGCCACCTTTGGTGGGACCAAAGAGATGAAATTTACCTAAGCTTTGAGTGCCTGAAATGTGGCTGACCAATACGGTAGCAACGTGCTCCCCCACTTTGGCAGAGGTGCGAGAGAACCTGAAGAACGGCCATGTTTCAGCACTCTGCCGCTGGATCTTGTGCTGTTAAGACCTGTCTTAGGTGTGCTCCGTAATGACAAAAGAGTGGAGACATGGTATGCATGTGGAATATTTAAGAGTAGTTTGAAATAATAATTTCTCTATTTCAGGAACTTTTGTGGGAAGAATTAAATGTCAGGCAGGTAATATTAATGGGATCGTAGTATCTTCGGAAGTGACCAACGGTCACAATGAAACCACATGTAGCAATAAGTTGAAATACTTCTGTGTGCTTAAGTTAAGCTGAATTACTAGCGTGTGTACTATAAGTTGAAATATTTAAGAAATAGCGTGTGCAGGACTTGAAATTAGAGGCGAGTACTTCCACGTGGTGAGTACTGTGTGAGTCTCAATCTGTGTATGAGACAAAGGATAAAGAGAAGTACTCGTCCCTGGTATCAGTTGAGGACTCATGTGTGTGATGAATATGTTCTTAATATTACTTTGCGAGATATGTTTCCGTGTGACGCTTGATTCAAACTATAATACTCTGAGAGAGAAACAAGGTGAGTCAGCCGTCTATCCAGCAACGCTACTTGGCTTGCATTGCACAGGAAGACGTGCATATATCTCCAGAGTTCATAGTAGGAAAGTAGAATTACGAAGTGGGGCAGTGTCGTGTGAAACTGGGATAAATATTAATTGAAGTGGGAAAGCTGAAAGTGATAATGTTGTGACTATTCCCTCTGATGTATTTCATGTTGTAGTGTGGTGTATGTCATGTAATTTAAGTATGTGTCGTTTGCATGGGAGAGTAGCAAGGTAGTTTCAGAGGTAGTGGGTTATGCGTGTTCCTTTTGTACTGCTCGGTCTGGAGGAAAGTTTCGTGATGATGATTGTGAGAGTCGAAGTGTGGGAAATAATAAAAGATCCACCATCCTATCCAGAAACTACACTGTAGCGTTAAATAATTACGAGACCATAAGATAGAGATTGACCAATGTAAAGCCATACCCACTGGGCGGAATTTCTCATGTGTTATTGTTGTAGGTTATAGAATTTGTGTGTTTAGGTTATAGAATTTATCAGAATAAAGAAGATAGTGAAAAGAAAAAGATTGGTGGCCTTTTCCTTCGAATTGTATGTTGTCAAGATATTCAGAATTTATAATGTGTGCGCCACTCATATTCAGTGCGATGGCCACGTGTTGATAAAAGCCGTTAAATAAAAAGAAAGAAAATGTGGTATTGCCAGTGCGTAGTGAACAGTCAGAGTTCTGTAAATTACTGCTAGTCAGATGTGCGTTTCCGTTGCGTATTATTCATACAGGAGGATAATTTGTAACTTAATTGTGAGTTTGAAAGTTCATGTTACTCGATAAATAAGAATGAATCCACTCGCTTGGAAGACCACTCATCTTGCAGGCCTGACTGCTTGATGCCACAATATGAGCAAGGCATGTGGGTGCCTCTCAGTACATATATAAAATTCTGCTCCTTGTTTGGGATCATAAAGATAAATTCAACAAAAATGAAGATGTACATCACCAACACCCCAGAAACACCAAGAAATTAAGAATTTTGCAACATAACACAACTCAATATGAGAGAAGCAATGGTTATATGTCAGTAAAGTTGTACAACTCTATACCACAACCCATCACTAATGCCAAATCGAAGTATAAGTTTAAACAGTCAATCAAATAACTGCAATTAGAAACCCATTTAGTCAGAGAACTTGTTTCAGACGAAAATAACTGAAGCAAACAGGCATAGTACACAAAAAAAATGTACACAGATCTAGAGAAAAAGAAAAAGTAAAATGTGTTAACTTCTTAACAGCATTGTTTTATCTAAATATTTTGTTTTCTACAGTATTATTGCTGTTAAATTTTTTTGTAAATGTTAACAAAACAGGATCTCGAATATATACGAGGAGTGGCTAGAAAAAAAACCGGACTAGTACTGGTGAAACAATAAAACGAATGCAATAAGGCTGAAAGTCACGTAGCCTGTCACGTGACTCTCGCTCCGCCTACTGCTCGAGTTTCATCTGCCTCCTGCACTCAGTCTGCCCGTAGCGTCTGTTTTAAGTAGTTGACGTTTTGTCTGTGCGTCGGAAAATGTTGAGTGTACAGAAAGAACAGCGTGTTAACATCAAATTTTGTTTCAAACTAGGAAAATCTGCAAGTGAAACGTTTGTAATGTTACAACAAGTGTACGGCGATGATTGTTTATCGCGAACACAAGTGTTTGAGTGGTTTAAACGATTTAAAGATGGCCGCGAAGACACCATTGATGACACTCGCACTGGCAGACCATTGTCAGCAAAAACTGATGCAAACATTGAAAAAATCGGTAAACTTGTTCGACAAGATCGCCGTTTAACAATCAGAGCAGTGTCTGAGTTAACAGGAGTTGACAAGGAAAGTGTCGAACAAGTTTACCTATTTTTTCAATGTTTGCATCAGTTTTTGCTGACGGAGCGAGAGTCACGTGACAGGCCACGCGACTTTCAGCCTTATTGCATTCGTTTTATTGTTTCACCAGTACTAGTCCGGTTTTTTTCTAGCCACACCTCGTATGTGCCATACGACTGTATTATACTGTATATATAAAATGATGGACTCATTGTATAGAATTATATCAATTAAATGTTCTGTAATTTAGGTACATAGATTATGTATGCCTCATAAAATCCGTTCAGTTTTCAGTATCTAAAATTTTGTAACTATGATGTAAATTTCCAGAAATGTTGTGGCTAAAATTTATTAGTTATCTTAGCAAAACTATAGTTAAAATCAGTAAAGTAATGTATTTGATTGGAAAACTGACAAAGCAAATATGTACTTGGACTTACTCTATAGATGTACATCACAAGCTGCTAAATAAATAAATTTTTGTAGTAATAAGCATTTGACTTCAGTGCTTTATGAATTATGTCACATCCTTTACTACTTTAAGTGTCTCATTTCCTAATCTAATTCCCTCAGCACCACCTGACTTAATGCGACTACATTCCATTATCCTTGTTTTGCTTTTGTTGATGTTCATCTTATATCCTCCTTTCAAGACACTATCCATTCCATTCAACTGCTCTTCTAAGTCCTTTGCTGTCTCTGACAGTATTACAATGTCATCGGCGAACCTCAAAGTTTTTACTTCTTCTCCATGGATTTTCATACCTATTCCGAACTTTTCTTTTGTTTCTTTTACTGCTTGCTCAATATACAAATTGAACAACATCAGGGAGAGGCTACAACCCTGTCTCACTCCCTTCCCAACCACTGCTTCCCTTTGATGTCCCTTGACTCTTACTGAAAGAGAGTATTCCAGTCAACATTGTCAAAAGCATTCTCTAAGTCTACAAATGCTAGGAATGTAGGTTTGCCTTTCCTTAATCTAGCTTCTAAGATAAGTCGTAGGGTCAGTATTGCCTCACGTGTTCCAATATTTCTACGGAATCCAAACTGATCTTCCCCGAGGTCGGCTTCTACTAGTTTTTCCATTCGTCTGTAAAAAATTCGTGTTAGTATTTTGCAGTCGTGACTTATTAAACTGATAGTTCGGTAATTTTCACATCTGTCAACACCTGCTTTCTTTGGGATTGGAATTATGATATTCTTCTTGAAGTCTGAGGGTATTTCATCTGACTCATACATCTTGCTCAGCAGATGGTAGAGTTTTGTCAGGACTGGCTATCCCAAGGCCGTCAGTAGTTCTAATGGAATGTTGTCTACACCCGGAGCTTTGTTGCGACTCAGGTCTTTCAGTGCTCTGTCAAACTCTTCACGCAGTATCATATCTCCCATTTCATCTTCATCTACATCCCCTTTCATTTCCATAATACGTATTTTCCTCAAGTACATCGCCCTTGTATAGACCCTCTATTTACTCCTTCCACCTTTCTGCTTTCCCTTCTTTGCTTAGAACTGGGTTTCCATCAAAGCTCTTGATATTCATGCAAGAGGCTCTCCTTTCTCCAAAGGTCTCTTTAATTTTCCTGTAGGCACTATCTATCTTACCCCTAGTGAGATAAGCCTCTACATCCTTACATTTGTCCTCTAGCTATCCCTGCTTAGCCATTTTGCACTTCCTGTCGATCTCATTTTTGAGACGTTTGTATTCCTTTTTGCCTGCTTCATTTACTGCATTTTTATATTTTCTCCTTTCATCAATTAAATTAAATATTTCTTCTGTTACCCAAGGATTTCTACTAGTCCTCGTCTTTTTACCTACTTGATCCTCTGCTGCCTTCACCACTTCATCCCTGAAAGCTACCCATTCTTCTTCTAGTATATTTCTTTCCCCCATTCTTGTCAATTGTTCCCTTCTGCTCTCCCTGAAGCTCTGTACAACCTCTGGTTTAGTCGGTTTATCCAGGTCCCATCTCCTTAAATTCCCACCTTTTTGCAGTTTTTTCAGTTTTAAACTAACACAACATTTTATAGTACACTAATGTCCGGAGTTCACTCAGCAGTATCTGTAGCAGAAAATATTGTTCACTCTTAACTCTCATTGGAACAACTTTCCATGTTTTAGTGAATGCTTCAGAGCAACAAAATTGTCCACCACCTAGAATTAGTCCCATAAACATGTAACTTATTTGTGCTTTCTCAAACTAAGTTAAGCACAGTAAAAATAATGGAAACTCAGCTTAAGAAAAAAGAAGAAAAGAAAGAAAAAAGAAAAGAAAAGAAAGGTATGGGATATATCTGTTGTCTTTCTCGGTTATCAATATTGTCCACATAACAGCATCCATATTTATCATAACGTAATTGTTAACTGTGTGTTATAAAAACATAGGTACTTGTCATTCACATAACAGGAATCTTTAGGTATTGGCTGTACATAATCATAATAGTGGAAGGAGTGGTTGACAAGTAATGTTTGTAAATTTTCCTTGAACTGTCCACAAATTCTCTCATCTCATTCTGGTTTTTTTTTTTTTTCAGAAATGACTCTGTTCCAGTGAAGAACCAGCTACTGCTGACACTCGAATATTTTGCCTCTGGTTATTTCCTTCTACTCATTGGAGACTTCATTGGTTTTACCAAGGGGACAGCTAGCAGGATTGTTAAAAGGATATGTAGGACACTGGACAACATGCACAAGAGTAAGTTTTGTTAATTATTTCAGTACCATGATGTAATTAAATGAAAATAAACTAAATAAGTGTATATGGACAAAAACATATTTACTCAAAAATCATTCGTTTTAATTTTTAGTGATCCTAATTTTAAGCTTTATGCTCTTTTTTACCAATACAATTCTTCCTCCCTTCTTTGGTTCTTGTCATGCTACTTTTGGAGCAGCAGTGTCTGTAACTTTGCTAATTCTTTCTTGAGAACAGCTATTTCTGTTATGAAAACAAGCTGACATGATAGTAGAAAAGAAGGAAGAACACAGTGAAGGTATCATGCCTCCAGTTCCTTCCCCTCCCCTCCAAGATAATATATAGCTGCTGGAGATGACTGCACTAGCCAAAATTATGTATGAAATAGTTACTGCTCCACAAACTTTTAGGATGAGATACTGTAACAACAGCCTCCAGTCTAGATATGTGCCATAGTTACATTTCTAGGCCAGAAGTATAAAGAAGATTATGAATAATCCATTAAATTTCGGGCTTGCAGCCGCGGAAATAAAATTTCCTCTACTGATATTTCGGCCGCATGTCGTACGGCCATGTTCAGAACGAGTCACAAAACTGATGACAAGTTTTTTTCTTTATTGTGATTTTAATACCCGTACCAACAACAGGTAGGCTGGCAACAGCACATTACGCTGCTCTTCATCCCAACAGTTAACAATGATAAAACATAGAAGACACATGATTTTGAACAATCGGTGAGGAAAAAACAGTAGACACAGTAACATAAAAAACATGAAGCCGTTCACACTCGATGGCAATCCACACTACAAACTGTTGACACGATGCACGAGCACTGATGATTTCGATGGTACAAGTGAACAATGTAGCGTGGCAGTGAACACTGAACACAAAACACGACGGCACGCATGAGAAATGTATGGCGATGATCTCCGGCACGCGAATGTCCACATAACGTATGCGAGTCCGGGGACCTGCCAAGAGGGGAAGAGGGGGAGGGGCGAGAAGGGAGAGCAAGGATGCCAATGGCAGAGGAGATGGGAGGAGGAGTAGAGGGACGGGGATAGGGGAAGCCCGGGGGAGGAGTGGGGAGAAAGGGAGGAGCGAGGGAAGGGGGAGAGAAAGGAGAGAGGGTGCCCAAAGGAACAAACACAGGAAGTGGGAGGGGAGGATTAAAGTTGATAGGAGGGGTAGATGGAGGGGAGGAGGGCATCATCAGGGAGGGGGAGCTGGCGGAAGCCACCTTGGGAGAGGGTAAGGAGGGTGGAGAGATGGGGAGCAGGCACAGCAGCGGGTGGGGGTGGGGGAGGATGGGTGAGACGAGCGGGTGAGGAGGATCGAGTTTACGGGAAGTGTAGAGAATCCGTATCTGTTCGAGGAAAAGGAGCAGGTGGGGGAATGGAATGAGGTCATACAGGATTCGCGTGGGGGAGGGGAGACGGATACGATAGGCGAGGCGGAGAGCATGGCGTTCAAGGATCTGAAGGGACTTGTAAAGGGTAGGGGGGACGGAGATCCAGACAGGATGGGCGTAACAGAGGATAGGGCGGATGAGGGATTTATAGGTGTGGAGTATGGTGGAGGGGTCCAGACCCCACGTACGGCCGGAAAGGAGCTTGAGGAGAGGGAGTTGGGAGCGTGCCTTGGCTTGGATTGTCTAGAGATGGGGGTCCAGGAGAGGCGACGGTCGAGGGTGACGCCAAGGTACTTAAGGGTGGGGGTGAGGGCAATAGGACGGCCATAGATGGTAAGATAGAAATCGAGGAGGTGGTAGGAAGAGGTGGTTTTGCCTACAATGATCGCCTGGGTTTTGGAGGGATTGACCTTAAGCAACCACTGGTTGCACCAAGCGGTGAACCGGTCAAGATGGGATTGGAGAAGGTGTTGGGAACGCTGCAGGGTGGGGGCAAGGGCAAGGGCAAGGAAGGCGGTGTCATCAGCAAACTGGAGAAGGTGGACGGGGGGCGACGGCGGCGGCATGTCCACCGTATACAAAAGGTACAGAAGGGGGGAGAGGACGGAGCCTTGGGGCACACCGGCGGAGGGAAAAAAGGTGTAGGAATCTGTGTTATGGATGGTGACGTAGGAAGGACGTTAAGAGAGAAAGGAGCCGATCAGACGGACGTAGTTAATGGGAAGGGCGAAGGTTTGGAGCTTGAAGAGGAGACCGGAATGCCAGACACGCTCATAGGTCCAGGGAGAGGAAGATAGCAGAGCGACGGGAATTAAGCTGGTCGGAAAGGAGATGAGTGAGGTGAAGGAGAAGGTCATCGGAAGAGAAGGACGGCCGAAAGCCACACTGGGTAACGGGAAGGAGGCGGTGCTGGTGGAGATGCTGGTGGATGCAGTGGGTGAGGATGGATTCCAGGACCTTGCTGAAGACCGAGGTAAGGCTGATGGGATGGTAGGAGGAGACGGCGGTTTACCAGGTTTAAGGAACATCAGGATGTGGGAGGTTTTCCACAGGTTGGGGTAGTAGCTGGTGGGCAGGACTACATTGTAGAGCCTGGCCAGGGTAGAGAGGAAAGAGACAGGAGTTTCACGGAGGTGGCGGTAGGTGACACGATCGGGACCAGGAGCGGTGTTGCGTTTCGTGCAGAGTGTAGCAGTGAGATCCTGTGTAGTGATAGGGGCATTGAGTTGCGTCTGTGCAATGTTGTCCAAGTAATGGAAACCAGGTGCGAGCGGAGGGACAGAGGTGTCAGTTCGATTGCTGACATCGGGGAAGAGGGAGTAATCGAACTGTGGATTGTCAGGGATGGAAAAGACATTCGAGAGGTAGGAGGCAAAGTGATTGGCCTTACTAAGGGTGTCAGGGAAGGGGTGATCATCATGGAGAAGAGGATAGTAGGGGGAGGGTTTGGTTCCGGTAAGGCGACAGAAGGCTGACCAGAACTTGGACGAGTTTATAGGAATGGTAGCATTTAAACGGGTGCATGTCTGTCGCCAGTCACAGCGTTTCTTAGCCGCGAGCAAGTTTTGGATGTGTCGCTGGAGTTGCCAGTGGTGTCGTAGTGTGTCCGGGTCATGCATGTGGAGGAAGGCACGGTAGAGACGGGGGGATTCACGGAGGAAGAGGACGGCCTTTGGAGGTAAGGTAGGACGATGGGGGTGGATGGCAACAGTAGGGACGTGGGCCTCCACGGCCTCAGACAAGGTCTGCTGGAGAAAGGACCCGGCATGGGTAATATCATGAGGGTGGTGGTAGGTGAAGGGGTGGCTATCGATCTGGGTGGAGAGGGTATCCTGGTAGGCATTCCAGTCGGCACGGGAATAATCATGGACGTACTTCGGGGAAGGGGCATTACGAGGGTCGGGGCGGGGGCACGACCGTCTGAAACAGTGAGGAAGACAGGGAGATGGTCACTACCAATGGAGTCCAGGACATCTACCGTTAAGCGGCCAAGGAGGTTAGGGGAGGAGTGGACGACATCAGGAGTGGAGTTGGATCCAGGGCGGGTGTGCTGGGGAATGGGGACGAGGTCGCCTTGGAGGGGGGAGAGGAACCGATGCCACCGCCGTAACTGGGCAGCGGAACGACTATGGATGTTGAGTTCAGCGGCGATCACGTAGGAGGAGAAGGTACGGTCAATGTGGGAGAGGAAGTCAAAAGGAATAGGGGTGTTAGGGCGGACATAGATGGTGGCGCAGGTGATGGTAAGGCCAGGGAAGAAGAGACTAAGTATCAGGTGTTCGGTGGGGTCGGGAAGGAGAGGTTGGAGCTGAACTGGGATCTGGCGGTGCTGACCAATGGCAACTCCACCACACGCTATCGGGAAGGGATTGTCGGAGCGGTGAAGGAGGTAGGGCGAGGTGTGAACGGTGTGGTGGGGCTGAAGAAAGGTTTCATTAAGGAGGAAGGCATCCACGCGGTGGGTGGCGAGGGTGTGCATGAAGAGGTTCTTGTTGGCGGGAAGGGAATGGATGTTGTTGAACAAGATATGGTGCTGTCGCGCCGTGACAGGGATTTAGACGAGGGTGTTGAGATGGGAGAAGGTGAAATGGGCCTGGTTGTGGGAGTAGGTGGCATACATTTTTAGGTGGCAAACGGAACGGGTGGCAAGGGAGATCTGTTGGAGGGTGTGAGGACGCTGGAAAGGGTGGACGTTTTGCAGAACAATGGTGAGGGACCTGATGATGTCCTCAGCGGTAGGGGGGGGGCGAAGGGAATTGCCAGGAGGGGTGGGGGCGTCCAGAGGGCGGACAGGGACGGTGAGTTCAGGAGTGGTAAGAGAGGGTTGGGCCTTACACTTTTGGGAGTACATAGGATGAGGGAGGTTACAGGTGTTACAGGAGGGAGGGGACTGTAGGTTGGGGCACTGCCAGAGGAAGTGCGTTTGCTTACAGTGCGGGCAGGTGGGGGCCTCGTGGCACTCAGATGTTGGGTGTGCGTTGTACCGCAAACACCTCTGGCACCGGAGGGATTGAGAAGGGGAACGGGAGGGGTCGGCCTTGTAACGTTGGTTAAAGAGGAGGGCACCCTCCTTCAGGAAACGGTCTATGGAGGTGGCGTGTTCGGAAAAAACCTGCCTAAGGCGGGTGGGGCCGGCGGAGTTGTGAATGCGGTGAACTGCACGCACCTCCAGACAGAGATGCGCCTTGAGCTCCACCAACACCTCCTCCTCCATGATCATCGGACTAAGCCGAGTGATCACAGCGGTAAGGGTCGGCAGGCGACACGGGGGCTGGGGTTGGCGGGAAGGAGGCGGGGAAGGGGCAGGGGTGAGGGAGGCGTTAGGGGCAAAGCGGGTGACAGGGATGCGGGAAAGGATATCGGTGTAAAGGGTAGGGCTGGAAGAGGAGATAAGGACTGAGTCATGGCGGGAAGTGAGGAGGAAGATTGGGGCACTGGGAAAATGCTGGCAAATGAAGAGGGTGAGGTTCTGGGCCTCAAGAAGGGAGGGATCAGGACGGGAGGTAGCGGTAGAAGGAGGGGGAGGAGGAGGAGGAGGGGGCAGAGACAGGCGGGGAGACATTCATGGCATCCTGGGCAAGGGAAGGGGGACGAGGCGGAGCCTTTTTAGGTGCAGAGGGGGCAGGGGGGCCACTGGGGCGTTTGACGGCGGCAGAGGAGGTGTGGGGGACGGGAGCAACTGGAAGGTGGCGTGGAGTGGCAGGTCCCGGTGCTGGAGTCAGCGCCGGAGAAGGTGAGGGCGAAGGCGATGGTGATGGCGATGATTTAGACGATGAAGAGGGCGAAGGTGAAAGTGGAGCGTGGGCTGTGGCCCTCCGGGCCACCACCCTAGCGGGTGCAGCGGAAACGGAAGAAGCAGAGGGAGGGAGTGGAGGGAAAGGATCAGAGGAGGTGTGGGAGGGAGGGCTGGGGATGGGGCAACAAAACGTGAGGGAGATGGAAGAGTGAGGAGGGGGGATGGACTGAGGGGGGGAGTGATTGGGCACACCACGTGATAGTGGTGGCGGCGGTGGAGGGAGATGTATAGATGATGGCAGTGGTGATGGCTGTAGTAGTGGTGGTGGGGGTCGACATTGTGACAAGGAGAAAGACACAGGACAGGACAAAAAGACAGGCAAAACGGGGGACGGGCAAGCGGACGAAAAACAGAAGAAAAAGAACGTTAGAACGTCGAAGAAGACTGGGACCGAAGACCCACTCTGCTGTTGCTGGCGGGGGCCGACCCGGCTGGCTGACCGGCGGGGATGCCGCTGCTGCAGCTGCTGCTGGCTGGGACCGCTGCTGGCTGGGACCACAGCTGGCTGGGACCGCTGCTGGCTGAGACCGCTGCTGGCTGGTACTGCTGCTGGCTGCTGGCAGGACAAGCTGCTGGCTGCTGGCAGGACCGCTGCTGGCTGCTGGCTGGACCACTGCTGGCAGCTGGCTGGGACCACTGCTGGCTGCTGGCAGGACCGCTGCTGGCTGCTGGCAGGACCGCTGCTGGCTGGGACCACTGCTGGCCGGGACTGCTGCTAGCTGGGACCGCTGCTGGCTGCTGGCTGGACTGCTGCTGGCTGCTGGCAGGACCGCTGCTGGCTGCTGGCAGGACCGTTACTGGCTGCTGGCAGCTGGCTGCAGGCTGGACCGCTGCTGGCAGGATCGCTGCTGGCTGCTGGCTGCACCGCTCCTGGCTGCTGACTGGACCGCTCGTGGCTGCTGGCAGGACCGCTGCTGGCTGCTGGCTGGACTGCTGCTGGCTGCTGGCTGGACCGCTGCTGGCTGCTGGCTGGAGCGCTCCTGGCTGCTGGCTGGACCGCTGCTGGCCACAGGCTGGACCGCTCCTGGCTGCTGGCAGGACCGCTGCTGGCTGCTGGCTGGACCGCTGCTGGCTGCTGGCTGGACCGCTGCTGGCTGCTGGCAGGACCGCTGCTGGCTGCTGGCTGCTGGCTGGACTGCTGCTGGCTGCTGGCTGGACCGCTGCTGGCTGCTGGCAGGACCGCTGGTGGCTGCTGGCAGGACCGCTGCTGGCTGCTGGCTGGACCGCTGCTGGCTGGACCGCTGCTGGCTGCAGGCTGGACCGTTGCTGGCTGCTGGCTGGACCGCTGCTCGCTGGACTGCTGCTGGCTGCTGGCTGGACCGCTGCTGGCTGCTGGCAGGACCGCTGGTGGCTGCTGGCAGGACCGCTGCTGGCTGCTGGCAGGACCGCTGCTGGCTGCTGGCAGGACTGCTGCTGGCTGCTGGCTGCTGGCAGGACTGCTGCTGGCTGCTGGCTGGACCGCTGCTGGCTGCTGGCTGCTGGCTGGACCGCTGCTGGCTGGACCGCTGCTGGCTGCAGGCTGGACCGCTGCTGGCTGCAGGCTGGACCGTTGCTGGCTGCTGGCTGGACCGCTGCTCGCTGGACTGCTGCTGGCTGGCTGGCTGGCACCTGCAAAACCTGTCGCTTCGATTAGTGACCGGAATGTCACAATTGAAGGGCGGTATTCTTCCGAATTTCCGCCGGACTGACGACAAGGTGCTAAGCACGGCCTTATATGCTCCACCGCGGCGGTACTGTGCATGCGGGTCACAGATGCTGGTCGGTGGCAGAGACATACGCTTACACGTGCGCCGCCTGTGGCGAAGGCATACAAACATTCGATTCGCTTATCGATGTTTGATCGGCGGCGGTGACATGATGACGACTTCTCTGCAGTTGAATTACTCCAAGTGCCGGATTCCATGCTTTGTCCAAATTAAAACCATTATCTCTGTTTATTAAATTGTTGGCTAAACGAATTTCTATAGCTTCCTTGAATACAGATTCCCAAAAAGAAGAGGTGGATGTTAAAATCTTCACATCACTGTAATTCATGGAATGACCCATATCATTACAATGTTCGGCCACAGCTGACTTGTCTGGTTGTAATAAGCGTGTGTATCTTCGGTGCTCCACACACCTCTCATGAACGGTGCGTGTTGTGTGACCTATGTATGACTGCTCACAATTTCCGCATGAATCTTGTACAAAAGCTGCGTGAGGATACTAATACAGTCGTCGTGCGTGCTGATAAAGGTAATGCTACCGTCCTTTTCCCTCAGGAAGTCTACAAGGAAAAGATATGTTGTCTACTTAGTTCTAGTGCATACTGGAAGATTAACAAAGATCCTACTAACAAGGTGACAATAAGGACTGCTGCCTTGCTGAACGCTTCATCACTACCGAAGGAAGTCATAAGAAGTTTAAAAGTATGAGATGCAGTACCACCGAGATTTTATGGTCTTCCTAAAGTTCACAAGATGGGTAAGGATGTGCATCTAGAGGACTTGTCTATAAGACCTATAACGAGCACCATTGGTTCACACACATATTTTTCTGCCAAATATTTAGCTTCCTTATTAAAACCATTGGTAGGAAAATGTAGTCACCACATTCGTAATTCTATGGATTTTATTCAGAGACTTAACAATGTCAGGCTAAATAGTATAGATGTGCTTGTTAGTTTTGACGTGGTATCATTATACACCAAGGTACCTTTAAAGGACTCTTTATCTCTTATCAGCCAACATTTTGATAAGAACATTATGGCCTTATTTGAACATGTGCTTTTATCATCATATTTTCAGTTTAATGGTGAATTTTATGAGCAAATTTACGGTGTTGCCATGGGAAGCCTCCTCTCCCCGCTGGTAGCTAATTTATTCATGGAAGACTTCGAGGACAAGGCACTGGATTCAGCATGTTTTTATACCTATGGTCTTCTGGAGGTACGTGGATGACACATTCGTGGTATGGCCCCATGGTATGGATGAATTACATCGATTTCTTGAGCATTTGAATTCCATCCATGCTAGCATTAAATTTGCTATAGAAATAGAAAAAGACGGCTGCCTCCCCTTTTTGGATGTTGTCATTCGCCGTAAAAGTGATGCCACATTAGGACATGCCGTATATCGGAAACCAACGCACACAAATCTATATCTTCATGCCAGTAGCTGCCATCACCCTTCACAGACCATGGGTGTCCTTAAGACCTTAGTGCATCGGGCGCACTGTATTTCCGATAAAGACAATTTGCAAGGAGAGCTAACATACCTTAAGAGCATTTTTAAATCGAATGGATAGTCTCCGCAACAAATTCGTAGAGCATTCGATGCAAAACCTAAAAAGCAGGCATGTGATGGGGAAGAAGACAGTAATTTCTTCAGATCTAGTGCGTTTTTACCCTATGTGGGTGCTCTTTCTTCAAAGATAGGCCTTACTCTTGAGAAACACTGTGTTAAGGTGATCTTCCGGCCCCCCACGAAGATTTCAGCTTTACTCTGCTCTGTGAAGGATGATTTACTGCTTCTTAAAGCGGGTGTATACTAGATTCCTTGCGGAAATTGTGAGCAGTCATACATAGGTCAAACAACACGCACTGTTCATGAGAGGTGTGTGGAGCACCGAAGATACACACGCTTATTACAACCAGACAAGTCAGCTGTGGCCGAACATTGTATTGATATGGGTCATTCCATGAATTACAGTGATGTGAAGATTTTAACATCCACCTCTTCTTTTTGGGAATCTGTATTCAAGGAAGCTATAGAAATTCGATTAGCCAACAATTTAATAAACAGAGATAATGGTTTTAATTTGGACAAAGCATGGAATCCGGCACTTGGAGTAATTAAACTGCAGAGAAGTCGTCATCGTGTCACTGCCGCCGATCAAACATCGATAAGTGAATCGAATGTCTGTACGCCTTCGCCACAGGCGGCGCATGTTTAAGCGTATGTCTCTGCCGCCGACCAGTATGTGTGACCCGCATGCGCAGTACCACCGCGGTGGAGCATATAAGGCCGCGCTTGGCACCTTGTCGTCAGTCTTGTGACTCGCTCTGAAGATGGCAGGACGATACGCGGCCGAAATATCAGTAGAGGAAATTTTATTTGCGCAGCTGCATGCCCGAAATTAAAGGATTATTCATTACGCCGCGAGAAGTTGAAAATTGACAACAAGATTATGATTGTTTATTGTAATTGTTGGCATCTTATTTTTATATATACCATCAGTATTATAAATAATCACACAGTAGAAACAGAATTTATATGTACCCAGCAACTGCGGTAGTGGATGCATAAATAGGGTTAAATAATTCAAAAAAAAGTACTTTCTGTAGGACACTCATTGCTGCTGTAATAAATTAATCATTCTAAGACATAAATACAATAGCAAGTATCCAATAACAGCTCTCAGAATTGTCTGTCAAATAAATCTTCATAATGTCTTTGTTGTCAAAGTTCTATACCAGTATTACACACCTACACACATTTCACCATTACGATACAGCTACATTCGATGGAATACAATCATGTCAAGAAAGGTTATATCTGAATCGAACTGAATGTAGCCTCTTTCTGATGACAACTTTGTCAAATCGTGTATTTCATAGCACATAACTTGGAATGTACATTCAAATCTGTAGCCTCTGCTGTCTTCTCTGGGGACAAATTTGTGACTCTTCCTAGGAGAAAAAAAAGTACATCTTTTGTAACTGCCCTGTCGATCTATGTAAAGCTGTTTGTGATCAGAAACTGTTAAATATTTTTCCCATATTTTATTCGGCAATCTAGAAATATCTGTTAGTGGTCAAACAACAAATACCTGATTTTTATCTAATTTCAAGATAGATCATAACAGTGTTACGCATAAAAGTACCCTACAAACTTAATTAAATATTGTCCGCTAACGTTTTCATCCAATAAGAAGGCAGCATTCTTCAAGGTTTGCACTACACTCTTGAACTCATTTACAGTACCTACCAGGCTCAAAGACGAATGCTTTCGCAGTCTGAAACGCTTATCGCTCATGTTAGACATGCTATTCCTGCAGACAATAAGTAAGTAAATATGAAATGACGTATGTGAAAATACCCTACGTGCTCTTCAGTTGTGGCCAACTTAACTAGACAGGAACGCTATTCCAGAAATAACTAACCAGGCAATAAAACGGCGCCGTACAATTTAACCCATGATTAGCCTATTCCTCAGTTGGCTACCCCTGCATTTATCCCAAGATTGCACAGCTGCCCTTTCTTTCACACCTCTGCGTGTACAATGAATTTTAAAATGACAAATACTCAGTGCTCTGGAGGGTTCATTGCTAAATTTATTGAAGTGTATAAGAGTCACACACGTTTGTGGACAGTTAATAGCAAGGAACACTGTGATCTAGACAAGAAGCCAGCTGCTTATAGTTCTTTAATAGAAAAAATACGAACGGTTGAATCTATGGCAAACAGTGAAACAGTAACAACGAAATAGTAGTAATGAAATCCTAATATAACATGGGTTCATAACAAATGTGAAGTAGAGGTGAACCATAGAATTCACTTTCACAGTACCATAAAACTTTCTAGCTATTTTATGAACCCTTATATAGAGTTCAGAGTTGAAATTAAACAAAACAAATAATTTTATTCGATCTTTAAACATTTTACAATGCAACTGATATCGTTATACAGAAGTGCATTAAAGACAATAGATAAAAACAAATACTTAGAAACTACATGGACATTTTATACAAAGAATGTCAACTGCAGTATGCTGGTTAAAATATTTGTATTAACATTTTCATAGATAAGAAAGTCACTATAAGGTCATGATTACAGCATTTATAAAACTCTTCTAATGTATAAAAAGCTTTATCTTTTAGTCACTTCTTTGTAATATTTTTAAAAGCAAATAATGGAACATCACATGCCTCTAAAGGCAGTTAATTAAAAAACCTAACTCATAAATACTGGCAACTGTAAATTATTCTGAAGTCTACTTGCAGGTATATCTAGGTTTTCTTTCTGTTGTGTGTCACATAGGCAAACTGATTTTCTTAGGGTGCATTTGTGCTAATTTTATTATATGTGTCATAAACACATAAAACTGGTAACTCTAAAATATTTCTCTTTGCTGATGACACTAGCTTGGTAATAAAGGATGTTGTGTGCAACATTGGCTCAGTTTCAAACAGTGCAGTTCATGACCTATGTTCGTGGCTTGTAGAAAATAAACTAACGCTAAATCACAGTAAGACTCAGTTTTTACAGTTTCTAACACACAACTGAACAAAACCTGACTTTTAATTTCACAGAATGGGCATATGATTAGTGAAACTGGTCAGTTTAAATTTGTAGGTGTTCAGAAAGGAAAGCCCACGTTCAGGATCTTGTTCAAAGAGTTAATGCTGCCATTTTTACTATTCAAACGGTATCTGAAGTGAGTGATCGTTCGACACGAAAATTAGTCTAGTTTGCTCATTTTCATTCGCTTATTTCGTGTGGTGTTAAATTTTATGGTAACTCTTTCCATTCTAAAAGGATGTTTTTGGCTCAGAACTCGACAGTTTGGGCAATAAGTGAACCTAACCTAAGTTCATCAACCTCTTGTCGACACCTGTTTGCGAGTCTGGGTATTCTGACATTGGAATCTCAATACAGATATTCCTTAATATCATTTCTTGTTAACAATATTAGCTTATTCCCAAGAATAAGCAGCTTTCGCCCATTTAATACTCAGCATAAATCAAATCTGCATTTGGATCGGACTGCCTTAAGTCTTGTGCAGAAAGGTGTGCAGTATACTGCTGAATATATTTTCAATAAGCTACCACTCGTATTCAAGAATCTTAGCAGTGATCCGCGCGCTTTCAAGTCGAAACTGAAGAGTTTCCTCATGGATCACTCCTTAAATTTTGTCGAGGAGTTCCTTGAAAAATTAAGCTGATTCTCGTTGTATTGTTTATTGTGTTTACTTAAACTTATGAACCGACATTTTTCGGGTTCATAAGCATTTATTTTCATCTGTTATTACTTATATGTTTTAATTTCATGTGGTGACACATTCCATTACCCTGGAGATTTGCTCATCAATTTGGTCCTACGGAGCCTGATGTGTAAATAAATCAAATAAAAAACAACTGAATATAAATAATGATGGTGTGATCGATATTTTTTATGCGCTCTGCAAGAAGCCTTACTGTCAGAAATTCCTAAAATGCATCTGACGGCCTTTTTCTGTCAAATAAAGATTTTCTTTGAAACTTCCTGGCAAATTAAAACAGTGTGCCGGACCGAGACTCGAACTTGGGAGCCCGAGATCGAGTCTCGGTCCGGCACACCGCTTTAATCTGCCTGGAAGTTTCATATCAGCGTACACTCCGCTGCAGAGCGAAAATCTCATTCTGTAAAGATTTTCTTTGGTTCTGGTGTGGTACCCCATCGCAATACACTGTATGTTAAGTGTGTATTGAAGAAGGTATGATATGAGGCAAGTAAAATATTATCATAACAGACGTTCTAAGTTTACCCAATAAATAAGTGACATTTGCTAGCTTCCTGAATATAAAAAGCGAATGTGTCTCCCAAGTTAATCTTAAGTCAAGGTGAATACCAAGAAGCTTTGATGATTTACTGTCTGTTTCTGTATCACATAGACTGAGGAGAAGATTATTCTGTTGTTTTGTCAGGATTGATCTTTAACTCATTGAAATCAACACCGGCGTTAGCTGTTCATGTAAAAGTGTAATTAAGAAAATGCTCAAGTGTAATTAAGAAAATGGATTTTTTCCAGAAACCTTTGTATAAACTTTGTTTTTCCATCTTGCATGTAAAAAGAAGACAAAGTATGTAAAGTGTAGTAAAGAAAATGTTAAACTGTAACTAAGAAAATGTTATTTCTCTTAAAAATATAAATCATGCTCTCCCTCTCTTTCTCTCCCTCTTCCCATATGACAATTTCTATATCATGTATATGATAAAATAGATGATAACAAATTGAATTGAATTGTTCTTCACTTTTTAATTTTAATGTATCTAAGTCTTTCCCTGCTATTATAAAAGTAGTATCATCTGCATTAAGTACTAGTTGGAAGATCGTTTACATAAATGATAATCAATAAAGGTCCCAATACAGCTCCCTGTGGAATACATCTTGTGATATTTAGTATACTCGATCTTAAATTGTTGAGGTCCACCATCTGTTGTCTATCATTCAAGTAAGACCCAATGACAAAAAGTACTTTGCTTCTCATGCAATCCTCTCATAGCTTCCGTAACGAGATTTTGTGATTCACTGAGTCAAAATAGTGGTGCGAGCAAATAATCTGGATTCAAATGATGTTCATGTAAATGATACAATATTTTCGACTTAACTATAGACAAACCTGGCCTGACTCAGTACTGGTATTCTGAAAAAAAAACCATGACAAGCTAAATGCACAGAAATTTTTAACTGCATAAAGTATTGTACTATTTTTGACACTACTGCTACAAGTGATACAGGACAGAAATTGTTCGGGCTTGGCTTTTCACACTTCTTGCGTAAGGGCAAAACGACTGTTTATTTGGGGAGGGAAAAAAGCGACCCTCTTCAAACAGCCAATTAATCAGTGTACACAGAAGACCGGCTATTATGTAAACTATCTTTTTGATAGTATAATTTCATTTCACTGCCGCATATACCACAAGCAACTCTCCGTCATAAGTGCTCAAAGTATTCAGATAGCTTCTTAGGGAAAAAACCGAACAGCTTCCAGCTCCCGCAGACCAACTGTTGTAACACTAAGCTGATGGCAGTCTGGCTGGCATCCACTACTACACTGCACTGTGTACCAGGTGCGCCAGAAGGATCGCTTCTGCAAGATTCCATTTTGAGTCTGTGAAGCTCCGCTCCAGTACATTTGTCCAGTTCATAGGGGTCTTTCCTTTTGAGTTAGGACCGTGTAGTGCCTTAGTCATGGGCTTGTGTAAAACGGCAACATTGTTCAAGTGGCAGCGACACTTGCACTTTCTCTGGTAGTGGTGTCGATTCGGTGTGGATAATTAAATGGCCAAAGAACTCGATTTCCATCACTCAGAATGTGCACTTCACTGGAATATGATGCCGACTTCACTCCACGCTGGAAGTTGCTCGTTAGGTGGCGGCAGTGGAACTCAGGTGACTTGGAGTACACCAGAACATCGTCGGGGTACGCGAAACTAAATGTCAATCCTCTCAAGACGCCATCTGGGAACCACTGCCAGGCCTGGACAGCATTCCAAAAACCGAACATCATCAAAGGGCTTTACGAAAGCTGTTTTTTCAATGTCTTCAGGCGCCCTGGAGTTTGGGTGTATACCTTTGCACAATCGATCGTGCTAAATATCGCGCAGCCCGCCAAGGTGTGGCTAACGTCTTGAATGTGGAACCAGGTACTGGTCTGGCACCATTCGCAAATTAAGGGCACAATAGTCCCCACAGGGGTGTCACGAATTGTCTTTTCTTGGGATTAAATGTAATGCCAATGACCATGGACTGCATGGTGGTCGAACGATGGTTGCCCTGCTGTAGCATGGCCTTGGACTCCGCATTGACTACCACAAGTCTATTGGGTGCGAGTCGACGTGGGTGATACAATGCAGGAGGGACGAGCATGGTTTATCTGTGGTGCTGTGTTGAGTGTTTAATGCTCTTTGCTGTGCCAGCCGGGTGGGTGAGGTCAGGAAATTTTTCGATGATGTAAGCCTAAGGTCCAAGGCACTTCACAGGTGTTACTTTGTAGAATGCGGCCTGGCAGTGTTGTCTTGCTGTTCTTAAATTTGTTGTCACATCAATGAGTTGGCCAGTTGCGATGTTGGCAAGCAGCCTGTAGTGGCCGAGAAAGTCCGCAACCAGGATTGGCTCATTGGTGTCGGCCACAGTAAATGTCCAGAATCTGTGGTATAGTCTAGGTCTAAATTGCGGTTGTGTGTGCTATAAGTTTGAATGGCCAAATTGTTTGCCGCTGTGAGAAAGAGTGTCTCAGCCTGTCTGTGAGGGGAGCCACGAAAACTCGACCCACCTGCTCCTCGGCGAGAAGGGTCGGAGACATGGCCGACTGGAGTGGCCGTGCGGTTCTAGGTGCTACAGTCTGGAACCGAGCGACCGCTACGGTCGCAGGTTCGAATCCTGCCTCGGGCATGGTTGTGTGTGATGTCCGTAGGTTAGTTAGGTTTAATTAGTTCTAAGTTCTAGGCGACTGATGACCTCAGAAGTTAAGTCGCATAGTGCCCAGAGCCTTTTTTTTTTTTTTTTTTTTGGTCGGAGAACTGACTTGACATGCCATGATGTGATGGACAGTGTGAACACACCTTGATCTGACAGTGCCATGATGTGACGGCTAGTGTGAAGTGGCCCAAATACTGTATCTGCAATTGTTCTCAGCAGATTGGAACTTGTGTCAACGCCCAAGAGCATTTTGAGCACTCTTTCAGTCTTTTCTGTTCGGACCGATAATTTATAAAATCTTGCATTACAGACTTACTTGGTTTCCTTTTCGAATGCTTCACAGGACAATGGAGGTAGTCAAGAGCAATCCCATGAAAAACATTTTTAAGGCTAGTTCCCACTGACCGTCACAGCACCATCCCATCAGGGTGTATTCACACTGTCCATCATGTCAACATGTCTTTATTTACATACGTGTTGCAGAAGATACTGCGGCTCTGCTCCTTTAAAAGATATACAGTGAAGTGACAAAAGTCATGAGATACCTCCTAATATCGTGGTGGACCTCCTTTTGGCCAGTGTAGTGCAGCAACCTGACATGGCATGGACTCAACAAGTCGTTGGAAGACCCATGCAGAAATATAATCATTCTGCCCATGTTGTGAAAATATTGTGAGTGCAGATTTTTGTGAACAAACTGACATCTCGATTACGTCCCATAAACGTTCGATAGTATTCATGTCAGGTGATCTGTATGGGCTAATGATTTGCTCGAACTGTCCAGAATGTTCTTCAAACCAATCGTGAAACAACTGTGGCCCGGCAATATGTCGCATTGTCATCCACAAAAATTCCACCACTATTTGGATGTCAATGGTCTCCACATAGGCGAACATAACCATCTCCTGTTACTGATCAGTTCAGCTGGATCAGATGGTCCAGTCCATTCCATGTGAACACAGTCCACACCAATACGGAGCCACCACCACCCTGCACAGTGCCTTGTTGACAATTTGGGTCCAAGGCTTCGTGGGGCCTGCTCCACATTCAAACCCTACCATCAGCTCTAACCAACTGAAATTGGGACTCATCTGACAAGAACACGGTTTTCCAGTCGTCACGAGTCCAGGAGAGGCGCTGCAGGCGATATTGTGCTGTTAGCAAAGGCACTAACGTCGATCGTCTGCTGCCATATCCCATTAACACCAAATTTCGCCGCACTGCCCTAAAAGGCACTTTCTTCGTACTTCCCACATTAATTTCTGCGGTTGTTTCACGCAGTATCGCTTGTCTCTTGGCGCTGACAACTCTATGCAAACGCCAATGCTCTCGGTCGTTAAGTGAAGGCCGTCCGCCACTGCTTGTCCGTGGTGAGAGGTAATGCCTGCAATTTGGTATTCCCGGCACACTCTTTACACTGTGGATCTCGGAATACTAAATTCCCTAAAAATTTCCGAAATGGAATGTCACATGCGTCTAGCTCCAACTACCATTCTGCATTCGAAGCTTGTCCGTTCCCATCTTGCGGCCGTAATCACCTCGGAAACCTTCTCACATGAATCACCTGAGTACAAATGACAGCTTCACCAATTAACTCCCCTTTTATACCTTGTGTACGCAATACTACCGCCATCTGTACATGTGCTTATCGTTATTCCATGACTTCTGCCAATTCGGTGTATTCTGGCCAAAGGACATGGGAGAGATCATATTGACTTTTGTCAAGCTCGTATTTGGTGTGTTTAATTCTATAACCACGTAATAATTTATGTCCCTTAAATAAATGCTGTTGCAAAACACTAGCACCTTGAGGGTCTCTCTGAAAGGCACTGTTTATTGATGTTAGGCGTCAGATATTGAGTTATCGGCGTTTAAAGGTTTCAGGAGACATATGGCAAAAGATAAAGCTATCAATTGTACATTGTTGCCGTAGTGTAGTGGGCAACCTCCTCAGTAGTAAATAAAAAAGTGGAATTGTGAATATGAAAACTCTGGTTTGCGTCTTGCGATTGGAAAAAAAAATTATTCAACCTCACGTTTCTGAGAGCTTCTGGGACTTGTCATTATCTGTAATTTACAAATAAAGCATGAAACACGGGAATACGAATTAATGTTTAAAACACGTTGATTATCTGGTAAAAACAAACTACTACTAAGAACAAAAAACACGGAAGAAACTGACACACGTGAGAAAGAATTAAAAGGTGACTTAGGTTCACTGTCAACATCCTATGAAGTATAAAACAAGATTTATAAGCTAGTGGTTTTAGAAGAATTCTTTTCCTAATTAGAACATCTTCCGGTAAATGCAGACGAAATGTACTTCGCTACTTGTACAGGCATATTCCCGCTGGTGTTTTTTTCCGCTGTTTCAGTTACTTTCAAGTAAAAGGAAAAGTTTACTTTTCTGACAGCGAATTGTAATTTTTCGCACGAATTAGAGCACACTTCACACAAGCAGCACATTTATTTAGCAGTGGGGTAACTTATCCTTAAGCTCTCTTCGTAATACATACCAGGTACCAGCACGTAAATAACGAGCATGTAATTGATAGGTTCTCAATTTCCAAGAAAGAGAAGTCAGCAACAGTTGTAATTTTTCGCACAAATCAGAACACACTTCACAACAAGAACTTTTGTGTAGCATATTGGGGGAAGGGGGGGGGGGGCGGGAGGAGGGACTTCTTTAGTTCTTTTACACTACTGGCCATTAAAATTGCTACACCACGAAGATGACGTGCTACAGACGCGAAATTTAACCGACAGGAAGAAGATGCTGTGATATGCAAACGATTAGCTTTTCAGAGCATTCACACAAGGTTGGCGCCGGTGGCGACAACTACAACGTGCTGACATGAGGAAAGTTTCCAACCGATTTCTCATACACAAACAGCAGTTGACCGGCGTAGCTTGGTGAAACGTTGTTGTGATGACTCGTGTAAGGAGGAGAAATGCGTACCATCTCGTTTCCGACTTTGATAAAGGTCGGATTGTAGCCTATCACGATTCCGGTTTATCGTATCGCGACATTGCTGCTCGCGTTGGTCGAGATCCAATGACTGTTGGCAGAATATGGAAGCGGTGGGTTCAGGAGGGTAATACGGAACGCCGTGCTGGATCCCAACGTCCTCGTATCACTAGCAGTCGAGATGACAGGCATCTTATCCGCATGGCTGTAACGGATCGTGCAGCCACGTCTCGATCCCTGTGAACAAATGGGGACGTTTGCAAGACAACAACCATCTGCACGAACAGTTCGACGACGTTTGCAGCAGCATGGACTATCAGCTCGGAGACCATGGCTGCGGTTACCCTTGACGCTGCATCACAGACAGGAGCGCCTTCGATGGTGTACTCGACGACGAACCTGGGTGCACGAATGGCAAAACGTCATTTTTTCGGATGAATCCAGGTTCTGTTTACAGCATCATGATGGTCACATCCGTGTTTGGTGACATCGCGGTGAACGCACATTGGAAGCGTGTATTCGTCATCGCCATACTGGCGTATCACTCGGCGTGATGGTATGGGGTGCCATTGGTTACACGTCTCGGTCACCTCTTGTTCGCATTGACGGCACTTTGAACAGTGAACGTTACATTTCAGATGTGTTACGACCCGTGGCTCTACTCTTCATTCGATCCCTGCGAAACCCTGCAGTTCAGCAGGATAATGCATGACCGCGTGTTGCAGGTCCTGTACGGGCCTTTCTGGATACAGAAAATGTTCGACTGCTGCTCTGGCCAGCACATTCTCCAGATATCTCACCAATTGAAAACGTCTGGTCAATGGTGGCCGAGCAACTGGCTCGTCACAATACGCCAGTGACTACTCTTGATGAACTGTGGTATCGTTTTGAAGCTGCATGGGCAACTGTACCTATACACTGGATCCAAGCTCTGTTTGACTCAATGCCCAGGCGTATCAAGGCCGTTATTACGGCCAGAGGTGGTTGTTCTGGGTACTGATTTCTCAGGATCTATGCACCCAAATTGCGTGAAAATGTAATCACATGTCAGTTCTAGTAAAATATATTTGTCCAATGAATACCCAATTATCATCTGCATTTCTTCTTGGTGTAGCAATTTTAATGGCCACTGGTGTATTAATACTTTCACTCATTTTCGAATGAGTTAAATCAATTACGGTTGGTTGGTTGATTTGGGGGAAGCATCGTCTTCGGTCCCATCAGATTATGGAAGGAAGTCGGCCGTACGCTTTCAGAGGAATCATCCCGGCGTTTTCTGAAGTGATTTTGGGAAATCACAGAAAACGTAAATCAAGATGATTGGACGCCGGTTTGAGCCGTCGTCCTCCCGAATGCGAGACCAGTGTGCTAACCACTGCGCCACCTCACTCGGTAATCAATTATGAAATCGTTATGAGCAATATTTCTGACTTTGTGCAAAGTGGAATACAATTACGCGAGATGCCGTGCCAGCACGCATTAAATAACAAACAACACTGAAGTACCGTATCAGGCAACGCAACATACGTATTGCATTCTGAAGAGCATTATTTCTAAATTTTTGTGTTATCTACAATACAGTGAAGGTATATCGGAAAGTTAGGTTTTTATCGTAACATTTCAGTTTTGTTTTTAATTTCCAGAGTTAGTCAAGGTTTTGACAGGTCGTAGGTGCTGTAAATATACTTTTCTTTTTTACTGGTATGGTACTTAGGAAATGGAATCTGCATCTCATAAATATTTTAGAAAGTCAAAGTACTAGTCTTTTTTATTTGTTAAGTAATTTGCACCAAGAATTACTAAAAGGAACACAGTGTTACTACCTGCCATCAAAAAAATGGCGCTGAGCACTATGGGACTTAACTTCTGAGGTCATCAGTCCCCTACAACTTAGAACTGCTTAAACCTAACTAACCTAAGGACATTACACACATCCATGCCCGAGGCAGAATTCGAACCTGCGACCGTAGCGGTCGCGCGGTTCCAGACTGTAGCGCCTAGAACCCATTCGGCCACTCTTGCCGGCGACCTGCCATCACACCCTGTGTTTAAGGTTAAGTTTAGTTGCTAGTCCAGTGCAAAGTTTTGTACAACAGTCGTATATCCCTCAATATCTTTCCCTTCAAGAACAATAGGTTTTCATTACGTCTTGTACTTGGCTTTTAATAGTTCAAGTGCCCTATTTGTACTGAGGTTTGCTAGTGAGACGACATAACTATCGTTCACTGACGTTTGTAATTCTTTTCTTACACGCAATCCAAAGAGCTACTTAACAATAAATAAGCCTGAGACAAACACACATTTAAACAAACAACTCCAATACATTACTTCATGCGTACTCCGCAAAAAAAGCATTTTGACACTATTGCGGTGTCTCAGGGTTGCAGTCCATTTCTTTATCAATCATTAAAAATGCCGGACAACATACAAATAAGTTCCACTCGGCGTTAAATCCTGAGATTTCTGGGGTCGCGCCGAGGCCCACGAGAAAGACAGGCCGTGGCACGTACGCCACAGCACTCACGCTGCATGTCTTATGTATGCCAGTAGCCGTCTTCGACGGAGATGAGTTTAATAATTTGTGACTGCGCGTTTAAATGTATGGAACGACACGTGAAAGTTAAGTCGTTCAGTGAGTACCTTTCCCATTACACATTGATTTCCTGTTGACCCTGTACGGAGGCGAGCGTTTGCGGAGAGGCGTAGCCAAACCGACTACCGTGACGTCACAAGTTCGATGCGCTGCACGTGTTTCTCGTGGGCCCCGTGTTGCTAGTCGTGACTTCACACCTAACTGCAGCACATCGTACGAACGGATGATAATTGAGTGCAACAAAACATATCACTATGTAAATAAATAGTATGAAGTGGGCAGGATCTCATTTTCAAAGAAAGAAAAGACAGCAACAGTTTACAGTGAAAATTGCTACGAATGGATCAATCTTCCTCCTCTAATATACAAGCTACCCCTGCAAGCTCCAAACAGTCGACGAAGAAATTCGGTCCCACAGATGTTGGACATGGAAATGGGCACCTTGTAGGAATCGTTTGGGAACATCAAATACACTAATAAGGGAGTTATATGACCCATTGGTATTGTGGCTGCACTTTTCAAAGATAATTTTGAACAAAGCTTCGTCCAGAAACATGGCTGCCATACAGTAGCAACGTTGGCCTCTCTCTTCTTCCAAAGACAACTATGGCTTTAAAGACGACTTGCCGAGCGTGACACATACACTCCTGGAAATGGAAAAAAGAACACATTGACACCGGTGTGTCAGACCCACCATACTTGCTCCGGACACTGCGAGAGGGCTGTACAAGCAATGATCACACGCACGGCACAGCGGACACACCAGGAACCGCGGTGTTGGCCGTCGAATGGCGCTAGCTGCGCAGCATTTGTGCACCGCCGCCGTCAGTGTCAGCCAGTTTGCCGTGGCATACGGAGCTCCATCGCAGTCTTTAACACTGGTAGCATGCCGCGACAGCGTGGACGTGAACCGTATGTGCAGTTGACGGACTTTGAGCGAGGGCGTATAGTGGGCATGCGGGAGGCCGGGTGGACGTACCGCCGAATTGCTCAACACGTGGGGCGTGAGGTCTCCACAGTACATCGATGTTGTCGCCAGTGGTCGGCGGAAGGTGCACGTGCCCGTCGACCTGGGACCGGACCGCAGCGACGCACGGATGCACGCCAAGACCGTAGGATCCTACGCAGTGCCGTAGGGGACCGCACCGCCACTTCCCAGCAAATTAGGGACACTGTTGCTCCTGGGGTATCGGCGAGGACCATTCGCAACCGTCTCCATGAAGCTGGGCTATGGTCCCGCACACCGTTAGGCCGTCTTCCGCTCACGCCCCAACATCGTGCAGCCCGCCTCCAGTGGTGTCGCGACAGGCGTGAATGGAGGGACGAATGGAGACGTGTCGTCTTCAGCGATGAGAGTCGCTTCTGCCTTGGTGCCAATGATGGTCGTCTGCGTGTTTGGCGCCGTGCAGGTGAGCGCCACAATCAGGACTGCATACGACCGAGGCACACAGGGCCAACACCCGGCATCATGGTGTGGGGAGCGATCTCCTACACTGGCCGTACACCACTGGTGATCGTCGAGGGGACACTGAATAGTGCACGGTACATCCAAACCGTCATCGAACCCATCGTTCTACCATTCCTAGACCGGCAAGGGAACTTGCTGTTCCAACAGGACAATGCACGTCCGCATGTATCCCGTGCCACCCAACGTGCTCTAGAAGGTGTAAGTCAACTACCCTGGCCAGCAAGATCTCCGGATCTGTCCCCCATTGAGCATGTTTGGGACTGGATGAAGCGTCGTCTCACGCGGTCTGCACGTCCAGCACGAACGCTGGTCCAACTGAGGCGCCAGGTGGAAATGACATGGCAAGCCGTTCCACAGGACTACATCCAGCATCTCTACGATCGTCTCCATGGGAGAATAGCAGCCTGCATTGCTGCGAAAGGTGGATATACACTGTACTAGTGCCGACATTGTGCATGCTCTGTTGCCTGTGTCTATGTGCCTGTGGTTCTGTCAGTGTGATCATGTGATGTATCTGACCCCAGGAATGTGTCAATAAAGTTTCCCCTTCCTGGGACAATGAATTCACGGTGTTCTTATTTCAATTTCCAGGAGTGTATAATGGCAGTGCTAGGTACCTGTAGCGTCTCAAGACACGTCTTCATGGATCAGTTGGAAGTGGGACTCATCATTGAATACAATTCTACTTCAGTCAACGAAATTCCAGGCTGAAGACGGGTCTGGAGACGCCCTGAACAGTGGTGGGATACCAGCCTGATCGTCGTTCTTATACGACCCGACAACCAGGAGGATGGTCTAGGGTGCCATTTCATTTCATACTAGGACCCCTTTGGTTGTCATCCGCAGCATTCTTACAACATAGCGGCACATAGACGATATTATGTGCCCTGTTTTGTTGCCCTTCATGGCAAGTCATCCTGGGCTTACATTTCAGCCAGATAAAGCCCACACACAAACGACATTGAGTTTCTACTGCTTGTCTTCATGTTTCCCAAGCTGCCCCTTGGTTAGCAAGGTCACCAAATGAGAACGTTCGGAGAATAATGGGCAGGAGACCTCCAACCTTGGGATTTGACGCTTTAACGCGCCAGTTGGAAAGAAGTTGGCACGATATTTCTCTTGAGGACATCCCACAACTATAGCAATCAGTGCCAAGCCGAATAACTGCTTGCATAAGGGCCAGAGGTGGACCAACACATTGTTGACTTGCTGAATTTGTGAAGCTCTTTTTCTTGAATAAGTCATCAATTTACCTGAAATTGTAATAATTTGTTAGTCTGTACATGTACGTCACATCAACTGATTTCCACCCCATTCGGATGATTCCTTTGTAGTGCATCGTTTTTTTTACTGCCTTAGAGTGTATTGCAAGTTTCAAAGCAAGCTATAACAAGCGACTTTATTTTCTTTTCTATGTGGTTTTTTTCAGGATCAATTGAAGCAGTAATACTCTGCAGAGCATATTTCTTTTTATTGCCGTTCTTGTACTGTTTGCTTCATATTTCCACAAGCAGTCCTTAGCCTGGTACAACCTCGTCCATTCCATATTTTTGGAAAATTTTAATACATCAAGCGAAAACAGAGCACCTAACAACGCTGAACTGCACATTTACTTTATTTCCAAACAGCAAACTCTTTCGGGGCAAAGGTAATCTGTTTTGCTGGAAGACAAAAAGCTTGTGGCAGTCATACCGCGAGATCTGGGCGGCTATGCCGACTGGCTGGGCGAGATGGGAGGAACTCAGGTAAACGTGGCACTGCGATTCCAACTAGCAGATACATGCGTCACTGGCAGCCATGGGGGCAGACTCTGCAGAGGAAGCGTCATCCATTGACAGATCTTCCTCTAGGTCCAAGAAGTGAACAGTGACTAGAGCAGTCGAGATGTAAGCCGGTCTTACATGGTCGATTGACATCTAGTTCGCTTGCTGTTGCACTCGATGTTAAGTGCTCACTCGCCACAGGTAATGACACGGTATGGCCCCAAGTAGGATGGCCTAATTGATCGCTGTACTGTATTGGCGCCTGGCACAACATGTGTACAGCACTGTAGATTAGCACGGAAGAATACTTTGCTGGTCTTATGCTGCATCAATGTGCATGGTCGGAGACAAGCAATCTGGGTGTGCAGCTACCCAGCCCGAGCACAAACAGTTCTTGCAACACAGACTGAAATGCAACTGGACACCATCACAGACTTTGCTGATCCAGTGTATGATCCTCTGGCAATGGCTCTTAATGCCATAGCCATGGCAACCTACGAAGCCCCAGCAACTTTCGCTCCATGGCAACCTACACCTTTCGCACCTCCCACCTCAGAAGCCAATCTGCAGCACCTAGCCCAGAATCTGGATGCCCAGGCGGCAGCACTCAGCGCACAGGGCGACTGGTTTGCGCACTCAGGGTCAGAGGGCAGCAGACCCTTAGTGGCCTCCGATCCAGCTACCAGCGACCCAGCTCATGCAATCGACAATTCTGCACCAGGTGTTTTAGCAGTACTCTGCTGACATCAGAGCAACAGTCGAGCATCTTTTGCTGGTACTACGGGCCACTTTGGCAACGAAGCAGCGAAGTGTCAGCAGCCCTGCACACTCTCAAATGTCTGTTGTGATTAGTCCTAGACACATCCAGTCGCAGTGAAATATCAAAGCATCTCTTCATGGCTGTCAAATACGTTATTGACACGGGTTCTAACCTCTCAGTATTTCCACAAGACATGCTAAGGGGCTGCAGGACCTCCACGGTACTGTCTCTTATGGTTGTTAATAATTCTACCATCAAAATGTATGGGCTACACCACACTTTCGTGTAGACTTTCGCTGTGCCGAAATGGCAAGTGTGCTGTTAATCGACTCAACAACATATCTGAAGATATCAGGACAGCAGCAGCAGGCCACTTTCTTCAGTGTTAAACCAGTGACGTGCCTCAGACTGTACATAGACATTGTGGACAAATTTCCCAAACTCACTTGCCTGCTTGGAGCACCAAGGGACGTCAAATGTTTGACGGTCCTGAACATTGTGATTACATCCAACCCATCCACCTTGTGCCATGCAGGCTGACTCACACCTGAATGACTCGCCATTGCACAGGCTAAGTTCAAGGCGATGCTACAGCGCGTTGTTCGACTCTGAAGCAGCCCATAGTCCTACACTGATTGGCGGGCTCACTTATACTTAGCATCTGCCTAATGCTGTCACTATGCTAGTACCCTTGACGGCAGCTCCACATGCCCCCACCTCTAAAAGGAAGGACTCTTCATCTACATCTACATCTACATTTATACTCCGCAAGCCACCCAACGGGGTTTGGCGGAGGGCACTTTACGTGCCACTGTCATTATCTCCCTTTCCTGTTCCAGTTGTGTATGGCTCGCGGGAAGAACGACTGCCGGAAAGCCTCTGTGCGCGCTCGAATCTCTCTAATTTTACATTCGTGATCTCCTCGGGAGGTATAAGTAGGTAGAAGCAATATATTCGATACCTCATCCAGAAACGCACCCTCTCGAAACCTGGACAGCAAGCTACACCGCGATGCAGATTGCCTGTCTTGCAGAGTCTGCCACTTGAGTTTGCTAAACATCTCCGTAACGCTATCACGCTTACCAAATAACCTTGTGACGAAACGCGAAGCTCTTCTTTGGATCTTCTCTATCTCCTCTGTCAACCCGACCTGGTACAGATCCCACACTGATGAGCAATATTCAAGTATAGGTCGAACAAGTGTTTTGTAAGCCACCTCCTTTGTTGATGGACTACATTTTCTAAGGACTCTCCCAATGAATCACAACCTGGCACCCGCCTTACCAACAATTAATTTTATATGATCATTCCACCTCAAATCGTTCCGTCCGCATACTCCCAGATATTTTACAGAAGTAACTGCTACCAGTATTTGTTCCGCTATCATATAATCATACAATAAAGAATCCTTCTTTCTATGTATTCGTAATACATTACATTTGTCTGTGTTAAGGGTCAGTTGCCACTCCCTGCACCAAATGCCTATCCGCTGCAGATCTTCCTGCATTTCACTAAAATTTTCTAATGCTGCAACTTCTCTGTATACTACAGCATCATCCGCGAAAAGCCGCATGGAACTTCCGACACTATCTACTAGGTCATTTACATATATAGTGAAAAGCAACGGTCCCATAACACTCCCCAGTGGCACGCCAGAGGTTACTTTAATGTCTGTAGACGTCTCTCCATTGAGAACAACATGCTGTATTCTGTTTGATAAAAACTCTTCAATCCAGCCACACAGCTGATCTGATATTCTGTAGGCTCTTACTTTGTTTATCAGGCGAAAGTGCGGAACTGTATTGAACGCCTTCCGGAAGTCAAGGAAAATGGCATCTACCTGGGAGCCTGTATCTAATATTATCTGGGTCTCATGAACAAACAAAGCGAGCTGGGTCTCACACGATCGCTGTTTCCGGAATCCATGCTGATTCCTACAGAGTAGATTCTGGGTTTCCAGAAATGACATGATACGCGAGCAAAAAACATGTGCTAAAATTCTACAAAAGAGATATGGACCTATAGTTTTGCACATCTGCTCGACGACCCTTCTTGAAGACTGGGACTGCCTGTGCTCTTTTCCAATCATTTGGAACCTTCCGTTCCTCTAGAGACTTGCGGTACACGGCTGTTAGAAGGGGGGCAAGTTCTTTCGCGTACTCTGTGTAGAATCGAATTGCTATCCCGTCAGGTTCAGTGGGCTTTCCTCTGTTGAGTGATATGGGTGGACGCACTAGAGAAAAGCTTTACTGAGTACAAATGGAACTTTACACAGGCGACACTGAATGCTCAACGATGCATAACCCTAAGTCAGCTATGGATGTGGATGCTCAACAGATAACAATAGATGCAGTGCTTCAACAACACGTCTGTGACAGCTGGCAGTCACTCAAATTCTTCTCATGTAAGCCATGTGAGTCGCTATGTTTTTGACGTTGTTACAACTGTAGGGTACTTGTGGTAAATGAGGTGGTGAAATACTTCTATCCGTCTGTGGAAGCCTGTCCCTTCATTATTTTCACCAACCACAAGCTGATAACTCTTGAATTTCAGAATAATCAAACTAAGTGTTCACCATCTCATTTCTGGCAGTGGGAGTACATGTTCTTGACAGACATCTACCTTGTTAAACCCTGCCTAGTCGTCAAATATGGGATGTCTAGGAAACCTGTTTTCTCGGATCGCTAGAGAACATTCAGACAAATCGTATTAATGAGTTTTATTACAAAATGAGCGATTAAAATACTTAGCTTTGCGTTATAGAGATCTGTCGTAAGAAAATGGCGACATACGAAACCATCAAGTTTCTTCAGTATAACAATTCCAATGTCTAATATATAGTGTTCAAGCGAAGTAATCAGCTTTGATGCTTCTATACAAGTCGCTAGTCTTGAGGCTGCAGTTCGACTGACCGCGACCAGTCGGAAGTGGTGGTTCTTTTCTTTTCACATAGGTCCTGCTGCTGTCGCGTTGTCGTCCTGGAGTGGGGTCGGTCAGCGAGCGATTGGCTGACCTCTTCTCACAGCCCTCTCTGTTCTATGGTTCCCGACTGGCGTGCTGGCGCTTGACTTTACGCCATAACATTTCTCACCCCTGACACCCCCCCCCCCTCCCCCCAAGCGACGGAGCCGCCCGTAGTGGCCGAGTGGTTCTAGGCGCTTCAGTCTGGAACCGCGCGACCGCTACGGTCGCAGGTTCGAATGCTGCCTCGGGCATGGATGTTTGAGATGTCCTTAGGTTAGTTAGGTTTAAGTAGTTCTAAGTTCTAGTGGACTGATGACCTCAGCTGTTAAGTCCCATAGTGCTCAGAGGCATTTTTGAACCCAAGCGACGGAACGTCGTCATATAAGGAGCACAACCATAGGAAGGGTGGCGGCAGCTTGGACGCTGCGATGGACTGGAAGCTGTGGCTGCAGGAGACGTCAGACTGGTGGAAACGTCTCCCGGAAAACGCCCAGAAGGGTACGTGTCCACTTCCTGAGGCCCATAATCGGATATAGAAGGCATCGGCTGCTGCGGCGTGGGAGGGTCCAGCTCCATCGGTAGGATGAGAGAAGGCTCCGTCTCCATGGGGTCGTCCCGCAGTGTCGTGGTGACACCCTCTCGCTACTGCTGTGGCAACACTGCCCTCCGGATCCATGAATCTGTGGGGAGAGATACAGAAGGACCACAATGCACATGACAGCGGCGAATTTGACTGTGATGTTGGCTCTGCAATCCGTCTGGGACTGAAATGAGATACATGCATGCGCCAAGTTGACGAAGAATCTCACCTCACGCCCACCGTTTGCTGCTGCTAAAAATCCCGAAAAACACAATATCATGCGGCGCGAAGCGATACTTGCGGCTTTCCTTCGGCGCCGGATACTGAGGAGGGTGGCGGCGGCCGTGAAACAGTTCCGCCAGTGATGGTCGATCTTGTGGGTGCAATGTCGATCTTGCAATGTTTGATCCATGGCGTCTGCGGCGCGAAGTTTGGCCATCTGCTGCTTCAAGGTTCTGACAAAACGTTCCGCTTCACCATTGGACTGTGGATGGAACGATGTACTAGTTACATGCTATATACCGTTGGGTTCACAGAATGTTTCAAATACGTTTAGCTGAACTGAGGGCCGTTGTCCGACACTATGACTTCAGACAAGTCTTCGAGGCAAAAAAAAGTGGACACCACCTGAACTGTACTTTGTGGCGTTGTCGAGAGTAGGGGGACTACAGGGGTGTCACCCCACATTCCATTGTTGCCAGATGTATCCAAGATGGCGGCGATGACGTAATGCAAGATGGTGTCGTGTAGACTTGGCAACAGTGCATGATTTCATTCAAGATGGTGGATTTTGGCGGGAAGATATGTCAATTGGGCTACCTCCACTAACCTAATCCCCCTTCTCCTCCCCCAGAAAAAAGTCAGGAAGTTCAAATTCCAACAGTATAACGCATCACAACCTGTTTGTCTCTACTAAGCAAGGAAAATGGTGGGAAGAGTGGACACTTGGCCTACCTCCACTAACCTAAGTCACCCGACGGCCACTCCCTCCTACGAACTGACGCCAAGTTGAATTTTTGCGATAAACAAAGGTCACTCGGTGTTTCGATACCAACCTAAGAAAATTGCGCGGAGGTAGGTCACTTGTACTAACCTAAGTCATCCGGCTGCCACCTCCACCTACGAACTGGCGCTAAGTTTTATTTCCAACACGATAATGCATCACACCGCTGTTATCTCTACTAAGCAAAGGAAATCATGAGAAAGTAGCTCACTTGGCCTACCTCCACTAACCTAAGTCACCTGACCCACACTTCTTATTACGAACTGGCACCAACTTTTAATTTTGGTGGTAAACAAAATTCCATTCCCATACGTCTACTAAGTTAACAAAATGGCGCGAAAGAAAAGACAGTTGTAATAACCTCAGTCGCCAGACCGCCACCACCTCCTAAGGATTCGTGGGAAAAGGACTTGGACATAAGACTTTATTTAAACAATTTCATGCAGGTGTGTTCACCACAAGGTCAGGACTCCTACTGACTTAGTACACATCGCCATCACCAGAGGGGCCTCTCATCTGTGATGTAATCCAAGATGGGGACACCCAGTGTATTCACCAAGAGCTCCAGACTCCAACTGACTTAGTACACATCGCCACGGCCAGAGGGAGCTGTCGTGACGTCAGGTGATGATGCAAGTACCATTATTCAAGATGGCAGCATATAATGTGTTCCTATAGGTAAGAAAAGGGGTTCGCTACGCTTTCAAATACCTAGTTTCAACTACTTTTCAAGGGCCAGACCGCAACATCTTCCTAGGAACCGGCGCCGAATTTGAATTCTTGTTATAAAGAAATGTCACTTGCCCTTTCGCTACCATCCTAACAAAATTTCTGCAAACCAAGCTCACCACCTCTTCCTAGGGACTACTGGTAAAAGGACTCAGCCCGCACTAGGCTGATGGTGAGAGGAAGGAATGTACGTTATTTATTTGGGGGCATTTTATTTAGGGATGGAGTATATGTATCACAGAACACACACACTGACAAGCCCCACAGCATACAGACCTGCAAACCACTCCTACATAACTCATTTATAAGGCTCTACACACACGCTTGCTAATTGTTAACCGTCAAAAATAACGCACTGCACAGCCTACAGACATGAGATCCACTCATAAATAATGCAATAAATTTACTCGCAAATTGTCAAAATAATAATCCATCTAAAACACTCTGTTTGCTAATCGTCAACTGTCGAAATCATACACCAGCCTTTATTTAAACAATTAGAGGCAGCACCACCACCCAGTGTATTCGCCATTGAGTCCAGTGCCCAACTGACTTAGTTCATATCGATGCCACTAGAGGACGCCGTAGTGACGTCAGGTGATGACACAAGTACCGTAACCTAAGATGACACCATCTAGAGTGTTCACCACGAGCTCCAGACCCCAACTGTCTTATTACTTTTCGTCGCCGCCAGAGGACGCCTAACCGCTGTGTAGAGACTCCCATATCACAGCACAAACGATATCATTGAATCGAGCATTCTGATTGGCTCTTACCGAATTTACACGCCGAATTACTTATGCCGCAGGTATGAAAGCACCATCCACATACTCTTTCTCGGACTTCCAGCGGTTATTTTACACAGATCGCTAAATTGCATTGACAATTAAACCTGCAAAATTGTCTCCACCTTATCAAATACGCACCAGACTGACAAGAATATTCGAAGCCCGGAATATATTTACGAATGTAACTATAACTAAATATTACCATTGCTGCTACAGTCTGACACCAATCAGTGCACATGTAATGTCTCCTCTTGACGAATGTTCTTCAGTATCTATAGCGCTTATAATTTTCCACCTAAAACCTCTATCTCATACCCTAGTCTTTTTTCGATATGTTCAATCTATACGCCCCTCACGACAGGACACACAGTCATCCTCTCTAGTCAGGCCATAACATAAACCATATTAACTTTATAATGCAATATATACACCTTTTAAACAATGTAAGCCACCCTAACTTTACAATACAGTACATAGACTTTTTTGCAGAAACAGTGCAGTTATCTTTTATACCCGTATAGCACCCGATAAAATTATATATTTCGTGAATAAGTGTTTGCCTGCGATACGAAATAATACTGACCCAAAATCAACGATTCGTGTGCATCTGTCTTACGTTCTTCTTGCGAGTCCTACCACCATGTCATAGATGTAATCGACTTGATGTTAAAGCAAAAAACTCTATCCCAACAGCTACTCCATGTTACTGTCACAAGCGGTGTTCGTTCTACAGGTGCACACAAGTATCCATGTTAAATGCTATACCCGCTTTACAAATCGAGGTACGAAATTACCTCTGAATGAGGCGGTGTTTTCCGGGCAAATACCGTGACAGTGATTGTACGAATACGTGTTATCAGCCAACGATTCATCCTCGTGATAAAATCAATGAACTTTGGAAGTGATTCGGCTAAGGAACGTGGTATGTAAGAGGTATTTGCGACTTCCTCAAATGTATAATTCTATACTATTTCCATCACATTCTGTCTCGAGACCATATCAGACGTTCCACGATATATCCACTGAGTTATAGGCGATGACTGATTCACAAGGAGCACAAACAGTAGTAGTAGATGATGATGTGTCGATTGAGGTCCTAAGAGGAAAAATTTACACTAACTTCTCAGATCTCTAGTGCTACGCTATATGTTAGAAATTATATCCATCATTTGGAATGAGGTCTCTCCATTCAAGCACATACTTGCATAGCCTCACACCAACATATCAATTATATTTCACGCACTCTGATATCTCTAAACGAGTCAACTTCCTCGAACCTGTCTGCGAAAGTAAAATTACAGCCTCCTTTAGTCACACCCTACTCATCTTGCTGGCGCTCCCATTTCAACAGCTTTCCACAAGTGTTAGTTCCAATTTAAGTCGGAACTGAGTAGAAGTCTGAGAAACACATACCCAAGACAATCCGCACTCTATGTAGAAACAGAACGACCAGAGTTACTGCAACAGGAGCGTGTTTTGCCCATTCGACGGAAATGCGCGCAATGTCCTACGACCCCAAACTAGATACAAGTACTACACATCCGTGTCCATTCAAATCAATGAGACAGACATGATATAATTATTATTCTCTACCCCTCCAACATAGAAAAATTACCAACTATAAAAGCACATCCAATTTACAAGTCAACTAGGCACCGATGCGGGTGCAGTTACGTGCAGCTGCGGTGGGCCTCCAGCGCAGAGAAACAAATTTCACAATACTTCCCCAGAATAGCGTTCAGTCACAACGGCATTCCTAACGGTTCACCAAGTCCGACACATCAAACCGAAGCTGCCTATGTAGAGACGATCATATTAAATATACAAACACCTCTAATTGTTTAAATAAAGGCTGGTGTATGATTTCGACAGTTGACGATTGGCAAACAGAGTGTTTTAGATGCATTATTATTTTGACAATTTGCGAGTTGTTTGGCTATCTGGACGTAAATTTATTGCATTATTTATGAGTGGATCTCATGTCTGTAGGCTGTGCAGTGCGTTATTTTTGACGGTTAATAATTAGCAAGCGTGTGTGTAGAGCCTTATAAATGAGTTATGTAGGAGTGGTTTGCAGGTCTGTATGCTGTGGGGCTTTTCAGTGTGTGTGTTCTGTGATACATATACTCCATCCCTAAATAAAATGCCCCCAAATAAATAACGTACATTCCTTCCTCTCACCATCAGCCTAGTGCGGGCTGAGTCCTTTTACCAGTAGTCCCTAGGAAGAGGTGGTGAGCTTGGTTTGCAGAAATTTTGTTAGGATGGTAGCGAAAGGGCAAGTGACATTTCTTTATAACAAGAATTCAAATTCGGCGCCGGTTCCTAGGAAGATGTTGCGGTCTGGCCCTTGAAAAGTAGTTGAAACTAGGTATTTGAAAGCGTAGCGAACCCCTTTTCTTACCTATAGGAACACATTATATGCTGCCATCTTGAATAATGGTACTTGCATCATCACCTGACGTCACGACAGCTCCCTCTGGCCGTGGCGATGTGTACTAAGTCAGTTGGAGTCTGGAGCTCTTGGTGAATACACTGGGTGTCCCCATCTTGGATTACATCACAGATGAGAGGCCCCTCTGGTGATGGCGATGTGTACTAAGTCAGTAGGAGTCCTGACCTTGTGGTGAACACACCTGCATGAAATTGTTTAAATAAAGTCTTATGTCCAAGTCCTTTTCCCACGAATCCTTAGGAGGTGGTGGCGGTCTGGCGACTGAGGTTATTACAACTGTCTTTTCTTTCGCGTCATTTTGTTAACTTAGTAGACGTATGGGAATGGAATTTTGTTTACCACCAAAATTAAAAGTTGGTGCCAGTTCGTAATAGGAAGTGGGGGTCAGGTGACTTAGGTTAGTGGAGGTAGGCCAAGTGAGCTACTTTCTCATGATTTCATTTGCTTAGTAGAGATAACAGCGGTGTGATGCATTATCGTGTTGGAAATAAAACTTGGCGCCAGTTCGTAGGTGGAGGTGGCAGCCGGATGACTTAGGTTAGTACAAGTGACCTACCTCCGCGCAATTTTCTTAGGTTGGTATCGAAACGCCGAGTGACCTTTGTTTATCGCAAAAATTCAACTTGGCGTCAGTTCGTAGGAGGGAGTGGCCGTCGGGTGACTTAGGTTAGTGGAGGTAGGCCAAGTGTCCGCTCTTCCCACCATTTTCCTTGCTTAGTAGAGATAAACGGGTTGTGATGCGTTATACTGTTGGAATTTGAACTTCTTGCCTTTTTTCTGGGGGAGGGGAGGTTAGGTTCGTGGAGGTAGTCAATTGGCCTATCTTCCCGCCAAAATCCGCCATCTTGAGTGACGTCATGTGCTGTTGCCGGGTCTACACGACGCCATTTTGGATACATCTGGCAACAATGGAATGTGGGGTGACACCCCTGTAGTGCCCCTACTATCCCAAACTGTACTTCGTGGTATTGTCGAGTTCATTGGCACTGCAAAAGGAAGCTTGTTACAGGAGTCTACCACAATAAACCAACGAATGTTCTAAAAAGGACCCATAAAGTCTATGTGGACACGTTACCATGGTGATTGAGGTTTAGGCCAAGCAGAGAATTTTTTGTGGCTGAGGGGACTGACTGATTTTCCGCACAAGCGAGACACTGTGACATCATCTGTTTTATTGGGTGTGCATACCTGCCAAATACAGTGTTGACGCGCCAACTGTATTGTACGAACAAGCCCCCAGTGTCCTTGGTGCAGTAACTGCAACACTTCTTTTGGCAAAGCTTTGGGGATCAACACATGTGACGGTCCACTGTCGTTTTGACAAGAATCACACCTTTCTGTATAGCGAGGCTATGCCGACGTGCAAAGTATCAGAGCTCTACAGAGTTCTTTACGCTATGCAATGAGCGAGGCCAAGATGTGCGAATTTATGTTAGCAAAATGTTCAAATCTGAATCAGCTTCGGTGGCCTGTGCAATTTTCTTGTACTTCAGGGGAAAGGATTGAAGCAATTCAGAATCCTGAGCATCGATGTGACAACAAGATACAGCAGAATCGCCGAAGTCTGTATCAGGGCCAATCGGAAGACGTGAAATTGCGTCCGCATTTCCATGTTGAGATGGCGGGAAAAGGACTCAGCCTGTTCTGGGCTGCTGGAGAGAGGAAGGAGTGCACTTCATTTATTTTGGAACAATTTATTTAGAGAT
The DNA here is from genome assembly GCF_023898315.1 of Schistocerca nitens. Lineage (NCBI taxonomy): Eukaryota > Metazoa > Arthropoda > Insecta > Orthoptera > Acrididae > Schistocerca > Schistocerca nitens. The sequence continues at coordinate 557,456,144 of NC_064618.1, read as the reverse complement.
GGATCTCACATAGTTTATTTATTACATTGAAATGAAACACTCTCTCTTAAATGCTTGGGGTCACAACACACTGCCTACAGAGCTGCAAACTACTCGTAAATCACCAAAATAATGCAGTACACTGATGCGCATACATGAAAACAACTCGTAAATTTTCAAAATAATGCATGTAAAACGCTCTGCAGACACGCTCACTAATTCTAAAATGTCCAAATAGTGCATAGCACAGATTACAGACCTGTTCATAAAATAATGCAACAGACATGTCCACTATGCGTGAAATTGTCAAAATAATGCATATACAATGGTCTGCCAACATGCTCACAATGCTTAAACAGCCGAAAATAATTAGTGTACAAACGCTCATTGCTTGTAAAAACCACTTTCGAACTATCATCAACCGCAACGTATCAGAGGCTCCAATGTGCACACATACGACGCCGCTGATAGCCACTGCCGGACAGATGAACGCAGGGATGTGAGCCATTGTTCACAGGCCGCTGTCTTGTCTATTTTCCGGTATACAGTTAGAATTCCTCGAGTGTTATACTGATGTCACATGTATATGTAAATAAGAGCCAAATCACCTTCTGGACGAGCACATGTTTACCATTGCTGGTGCGATGCCTCTCTACCTGCGGTCCTGAAAAGACCTAATTGCTGAGCGACTCACCCTTGCAGACGTAACTCACGGTTCTCAAGGTTTTACTGACGTCACAGGTTGCACTATAGATTTCTGTTGTAATGCTTCCCAGAATAGCATAGGGTGCATTGTTCCTATCAATCCTAACAGAACCTGCGAGCTGCGTCTAGCCATGCACGCATTTATCTGTGCAGCGTGGCTGGTGTATCACCGCAAAGTGTTTGCTTAGTAACTTACCATCAGAGGCACATCCAAAAGATTCTCATTGTTATACTGATGTCACATGGCTATGTAAATAAGAGTCAAGTCCCTCTCTCGGAAATTGTAAAGTGCTACAGAGAGAGTAAATGTTCGCTTTTGTAGGAGCTTTCGTGATGTCTCAGCTTATCTGCATAGAAATTCTTGTCCTAACAGACCCTGTTTACGAAAATAGCCCAGAGTAACGCTGAATACATTCCTCCTGATGGTCCTAACGTAACACCCTGTAAATCACGTGTTACCCTTCCTGGAAATCGTTAAGTCCTGCTTTCAACAACAATCTCCAAAACGCAAACGTTCTCACCACCATAAAGAGGCTCCTATGTGCCAGTGTCTTGTGAATGAATGGAGCATTGTGAGTGGCTCTTACTGAATTCACCCACCACATTACTGATGCTAGCAATGTGGAAGCACTGTCCACATTTTTTTTTCTGCCGACGAGACTTTCAGCAGCAAAACTATTTTGTACAGATCGCCATATTAACTGGCAGTTAAACCCTGCAAAAGCGGCACACAGATAGTCAAGTACAGAAATATTCTTACTCAATTACTCTGCTCTGCCACTGAGGATGAAAGCTTGAATATTAGAGCGTGAAACCGATCTCCACTTGACAATATATCACCACATACCGTGTCGATGTAGCAAACATACAATTCGTAACCTTGAAGAATCCCCACAGGAAAACGTCTGGTGGTGTAAGACCTGGTGATCGTGGGGTCCGTGTCCTATGAGCACCTCTGCCAATTACCCGGCCATCAAAGAGTTCATTTAAATATTCGCACACAGCACAACTGTTGTGTGCAGGCGTCTGATCATGCTGCAACCAAATATGTAGCCGTACGTACAGGGGAATATCTTCCAGCAGGCTGGGTAGAGTTTCTTGCAAAAAGTGAAGGTAATTTACCCTGGTAAGTCGAGGAGGTATATTCACTGGCCCAGTCAGATGGTCATCCACAATGACTGCATAAATGTTGAGCGAAAATTGTTCCTGGTGTCCTTGGACATATGTGACGTGAGGATTTCCCCTTGCTCAGTAATGAACGTTTCGAGTGTTGTAAAATCCATCCCAATGTAAGGTGCACTTGTCGGTTAACAACACAATGGCAGGGAAGCCGGGATCTTGTCCAACACATCACAGAAACCACCGTCAAAACCCTTACTTGTGTTCATAGTCCGCCACAGGATTTAGGTCTTGGATAGTGCGGAAACTAAATGGATGCTGGCTGTCATCCCTCACAACACCCCATACTAACCAAAGAATGACCCCCATGACATTCTGAACACTCGAATACTTGTAGTAGGTGCTTCCTCGAAGCGCATGAGAACAGTCTCTTCAAATGCAGCATGCCATCGCATTCGAGGTCTGCAGCATCACCATGATATCCTGCTAATGAGTCTGTTTCGCCAAGTCGCTGGTGATTGCTGTAAACGTCTGCAGGTGTGGGTGGCTGGCTACCGTTCCTCATACAACCATCGAGTTTCATGTGCATTACTGTCAGATAGTCCATAAACAAAGCCATATCTCGTTGTTCTTCAAACGAATACTGTGCCGCCAAGCTTACTGTATGACTAAATTGCAGGTGACGTGTGTGCATTCTGAAGCGAAGCTTAAGTGTGAATGCCTCTGACATGAGGTGGAGACAAACGGCAAGGCCTATTGGACATGTGTGTGAATCACTTTGGGGCAGTGATGAGTTGAGGGACGTTTGTATGTGTGAACCAACAACCATAGCATTGACTGTCAACTGAAGAATGGCAACAGGGCAATCCCACGGTCAATTGGAGCACTTGGTGCCAAGTTTCTGTAGTTCAAAATTGGTGTTTCAATTATTTATTGCACAAGAGCTAAGAACTAAACATTGTACAGATGTCATACATATTGCATTTTGAAGAGAAACTGAAAGTTTGTTTTACAAACATTCGTTATGTGAATTACGAGTGACCCGCAGATGTCAATACAGTAATCGAATTCTTGCCATCCTGTCCCAGCATGGCATCGTCGACTGTGTCAGCCGCTTCTCGTATTGTTTCCTGGAGCTCTGCTACATCATGTGGTAAATGCGGTACAGATCTTTAATGTGTCCCCACAGAAAAAAGTCACACAGAGTGAGGTCTGGTGATTGGGGAGCCCATTTCATGAAACAGCTGTCCCCTTCTGTAGCACAGCTAATCCATCAATGTGGCAGCTCTCTTTTCAGGTACCCACGAACTTCACAATGAAAATGGGGTGGAGCCCCATCTTACTGAAAGATGAATGGAGAGTCCACTTGCATTTGAGGCAACAGCCATCGCTGCAACTGGTCCAAGTAGGGATATCCAGTGACAGTGCTCTTGGTGAAGAAGAATGGCCCGTACAGTTTTCAACATGACAAGGCACAAAAAACATTTACGTTTGGGGAATCAAGCTCAAATTCAATGCATTCTTGTGGATGCATTGTACCCCAGAGTCGACAACTATGCCTGATCACTTTCCCATTAGTGTGAAAAGCGCCTTCGTCACTAAAACTTAAGCGATCAACAATGCCATCCCCATCCTCATTCAAATGTTGCAACTGCAAACAAAACTCAAAATGTCTTTGTCATCATCACTGAGCTTCTGCACTAGCTCCAGTTTTAATGTTTTCATAGACAGATTCTGTCGCAGGACCTTCCACACAGTCACTAGAGCCATTTTGAGTTCATGTGATGCACGATGCACCAATTTCTTTGGACTCCTTATGAATGTCTCTAGTACACACTCCACATTCACTTCACTCACACTGGGATGTTGTTACTGATAAGAACTGGGCGCGGCAGGAAGTAGCGCCACGATAAACCGCAATGGCGGCGCCGGAAGCAGGTCTTTCCAGCGGATCGTGCTTAGTTAAAACTATAGCGCGATCTCCCACCAACTTCCCCTCCAGCGCCTCGTGTACCTCCCCGACGTCGTTACGTAGCTGCAGCGGCTAAGTAACACAGCCATGCAGCCTGCAGATAATTAGCAGTTGCCAAGGTGCAGCAGGAAGTTCCCTGGGCGTGGCAGGAAGTAGCGCGCACAAAAACAGCAATGGCGGCCAGAAGCAGACTCTTTCCAGCGGATCGCACTTAGTTAAAACTATAGCGCGATCCTGCGAGCTCTAGCGGCAGCCAAGCGAACTAAGTAGCCACAGGCGCTGTATGTAGCTGCAGCAGCTAAGTCAAAACAGCCATGCATATACACCCACCCACCTCCCCAGGGGTCAGAACCCCTGCAACCCATAGATTGTTTATGATCAATAAATATTTTAATAATAGATGTAAAAGATAAGAATTTTAAGTGAAGGTAGAAGTATTCTTTAAAAAAAAATCTCACAAGATAGATAAGGATGCTTCGAAACTACATACTGGTCAATAAATAAAGAATAAACAATAAAGAATAAATTAATAAGAATTAAAAACCGTGTGTCCTATAGAAATATTGCAAAACTGACCCAGAGATCATCACAGAGTGACCCAGAGTTCATCCCAGAGTAACCCAGAGAGCATCCCAGAGTGCCCCAGTGGGCTACAACACTAAGAAGAATCGCTTCTCGGCTTTTGGCAAGACCAATGTGTAGAAATAAATATTCTTCTCTTTGCTGGGCATAAGCAACCTGTTGTAATGAATTTGTTGTGTCATTGGTAAATAGCCTTCCTTGTTGGTGGCTTCTTACCATACTTGGTTCTAAACATCCACTGAACAGCTGTAGCACACTTGTTTTTGTAGAACTCCAACACCCAAGAAGCTCGGTCCGCACCTGCACTCGCCATGTTTGCAACTAGTGCTGACTATCAGCAAACTACCTAACTATGCTGTGGCAGTATACATGAAAGAAAACTATCAAGGTTTCTCTTCAATACGACATATGTATGATATCTGTGCAATGTTTTACTCTTGTGCAGTATATAATTGAAAGTGTTCCCGGACTTTATGTACACCCTCACATACACATCTGTGTGTGTGTGTGTGTGTGTGTGTGTACACATGCTTTGAAAAAACTAAAAAAATTAAAAATATAAAAATAGTATAAACAAATATTGACATCTAAATATTTATTTATTCATACACAGCATATGTATACTGTGGAGGCACATGAGACTATGTCTTTCCACCAAGTGCATCATGTAAATAGGATAATTTTTATGTTTCACTTGTCACTAGCTGTCCAAGAGCTAATTAATTTTTAAGTGTATATAGTTACAATCCATCACAATTATTGTTCAGCCTATGCTATTAGGGCTGCAGAATTTGGCTGTAGTAAAAAAAAGTATTTCTGCAGTAGTTTTTTAGTGCAGATTTATAAAAAATGGTGAATATGCTCATCCAATTCTACAGGAAAAAATGTAAGAAATATTCTCAACCAGTGGTATTGTTGGGAGGTTCTTTTTTCCCTGGTTATTAGTAACAGAAGGTAAATTGAAATATCAGAGTTAAATGTATCTCAAGACAGATTCGTACCTCAAGAACTGAACTGTATCTCAAGAACCGAACTTTATTTTTTAAAAATCAAATTGTTTCTGGGTGAACTGAATGGGATGTATATGACACAAATAACATTAGTTTTTCTGTAGATAATTGCTATTAAGAAGGTTAAGTTTCAGATGGAAGATAACAACACGCTTGCATGGGATTACGCCTATTGTGGTGCCCGCATTGGGTTACAAGAGCAGGAGACACATGACTGTGGCTGCTTCCAAAGACATATACCAAAAATGTGTAAAATTATACCACCCATGCTTGAAGAAAACCACAGACATGGTATCTTGGTAAAACTCTATACTATTTAGTGGGAACTGGGTGAAATCATTAAAAAATGGGACACACATTTTATGAGGTAAACATTCATTTATTTCTCGTCCAACATAAAAGTAACTTTACAGTTTCATAAGCAGACACAGCAACACTATTTTCACACACCTTCTTAGTGAGTAAATGGAGAGGAGGACGCCTGTAGAATTGCAGGTCTTGAATACCAGCTAACTTGAAGAGTCAACGCATCCATGGGATCTTCTCCTTCCCCTTCACGTAGATGATGGTAGCCAAGTCGTCGAATAATCGAAGTGACGTCACCATATCTGTATAAGGTATGCCAGGATATTCCCAGTGAATTCCACAGTAGAAATGTGTTAACCACTCTGCACTCTTCCTTGTTTTAGCACACTTCACATCCTTGAAAGACGTCGGTGATGAAATGTTTGCTGAGAATGTCTCTATTATTCCCACATCTTCTGTGTACGCTGTGAATAAAAGATTTTTAAATATGAACTGTCTGCGCTCATCGGCTTAGAAACCCTGAGCGTCTGCAGTGATGTTCATACCTTGAGATACCATTGTGGAATGCTCTGGGTATGACGCTGCACCTGTTCATTTATACAGCTCGTTGCGCAACACTGGTGAGTGGGCAGTGTCTAATCACATGGTCATGTAGCATTAGACATATGTTGCAGTGTGTTTTGGGCAATTTGCTGAAAATTCAAATTCAATTCATACATCTATAGGTCCAAATTTAATTATCTCATTCCCTTTTGGGCAGTCTATGACTATGATTGGCGCCAGCTCCTTCAATCTCTATGGAACGAGTGGACACCCTTCGTCTTCATAGTATGAAGCACAGAACCTTGCATGCAGGTCATATGCTAGATTGCGTACATCTTCATTCCACAGTAGTTGTAAATTATCATGCAGTTAGAATTCGGAGTTCAGGTAGACCCTGGCATTAGTTAACTTGTAATTATCAAATTTGGTGGAATCGTTTCCTATATTCTCTTTTCTATTGGTGTTATAATGCAAGTAAAGTGAACCTGGGCGTCCGCAGTTGAGTGGAGGTTTTAATAGTCCACGTTTGCCTGCTTACAGTCGGTATCAATGGGTAATCAAAAATCTCCTAAGAACAGAAAGACAATGGCGGAAATACCCTGGGATTCAGAATTTAAAATCTTCAAAAGCTGCTCATCCATTACTGTGATGTGTGGCATTTTTCGTATTACTTTATTTGTGGTCATCTCGTTCTTCTCTTGAGCTCCTTGAATGTATGAGCTGTTATCTGTTGCACTCCGTTCCAGAAGAAGTTCCTGTTTAGCATTCAGAACAATTCGCCTCATGTCTTCAAAGTATCCGATAAGTAGTTTTAAAGGTATAAATCTCTTGTATTCTTCGAGTTTTCTATCCGCTGCCTCGTCTATGAACCACCCAGCATTTTCTAAATCGTTCAAATCCGAAGGAGAAGCAGAGATACACATTTTAAGAGTTGATATTGTGCCTGAAATGCTTGTACAGTCAATCTCGATCCCATTAAGTTCACATCGTATCTCATGAAACATGAACGCTGAAGCATTACGTGTAAGGTTCGATGCTACTGCAGCAATGCCATCCGTCTTCGTAAATAATCCGATAAGATATATGAAATTCCTGCATGAGAGGATTAAAGCATCTTGGTGTTGGATGACAATCCTAATTTCATCGTTCTTGTTAAATGTGGTCGACACATAAGGTTTATATGAGAAGTATTTCTGGCTTATAATACACTCGTCATTATATCGAATGACCTTATTGCTTGGCTTCAGACCTACTGATTTAAGAAACTCGAGTTTGCACATGTTATCACTTTACTGTTCTGTTCTGACGTGCAGCACTGTGTGTTGTGCACTTTGATTTCATACCTTACGCCAATCCTGACTTTGTTGACAGTACAGGGCTGCTGCGATCCCTGACTGATTGGAACTCGCTGTCGACGCTCCCAGTACAGCAGGTTCAAGGTCGTCGATTCTGATTTCAACAGGTCCTGGCTAGTTGAAGGCGGTCGCCGTTTTTTGGGCTCTGCACGTTCAAGGTCACTGCTGGTTCTGCTTTTGATGTAGCTGTACAATGATTTCTTCCCTCCGAAAATCGACAAGCTGATTATCCTGGTCCACAATATACAGCCCCAGATAGTCCAAAGCCTGAAATGTTATTGGGAGGTAAATACCGTTGGTGTGGGTCTCAGTGATCCTATATCCTTTTCCCACTGATGGGAAGAATCCGTAAATAGTATGAACAAATCTGTTGCTGAGATAAGAGTTTGTTGCGATGTTACACTCGACATGGACTGTACTCATAGGGAGTGCGCCCACTGACTGGTCGAATCTGTAGAATTTATTCCTCAAAACCAGTTCTTTCGTAAAATCCGGTAACCATCTTGTTGATCCTATCTGATTAAAGAAAATCGTTGCATTCCTTGTCTTCGTTTCGGATTCATGAGTATTGATGTTTGCAGGTAGTGCAATCCCTTTTCCAGACAGTTTTAAAACTTTGTTTAAATCATCAATATCATATGCACCAGGTTCTATTTCCACAATTCCTTTTCCACCATTAATTTCCAGATGAAGTTTATTGTTAGCCTCTGTGATACTCAGAATGCTGCTGTAAATCTCCAGTCCAATCAGCGCAATACTCCACTCCCCATTGGTTAAATCAACCGGTGGAAAGTAATTGGTGCGTAATACTAACGATCTTTTTTTTTTTAAGTCAAAGTATACAACACTGCATCTGAACCTCAACAGACAGGTGGCTGTTTCATGCATCTCCTTATATACATCCTTCTTCTTAAGTGTTAGGAGGGACATGATGCGCAGATGTAAGCATAAGTAGGTATTAAAGTCTTGGTAGCGATGAAAATTATAGAACACACGTCTTCTACTAGTGAAGTATCGTTGTAACTCTTTTGGCTGCTGCAAGTCTCCATATGAGTCGAAATAGTTTATATTATTTGTATTTTTCTTAACATACGTCACCCAGTGCATTCCTGGTCCCCCAGCAAAATCTAAATTCACAATTTCACATTCTCCTGATTTCCACATAGTCTTCTGTAATGTATCCTGCATAAACACACCACAGAATCCAAGAATTTTTTCCAGGTCTAGTCCTTTCTTCTATGCTTTCAGGTATAGTCCTTTTCCGATGGCTGTTGCTTGAATAGTGTCATATGTGGGCAGGAAAATAATGGAAACTGATTAATAATTGCTGCTTGAATAACTGGGAAAAAATTGATTGGAAAGAACAGTTGAAAGAAATTGGAAGGTAATTTCTGAATTTGTACACAATCCTGGGTTACTGTAACTGATACCAATATCAACAGACCTTCAGTATCAATACATTCAAAGGTCAATATTCATAATTTTCATTACGTACTGCTTTACATTAAGTCTATTCTGCGTAGTCTTGATTATAACAACGTCGATGCAGGATCACTCCTCCACTGCTCCCGTAAATTCCTCGTCTGCTCCGAACCTCCAGGTGCAGGATCTCGGCGGCTGGCGGAATGATGAACACACAGGGACGCACATCTCACATATGCGAATTAATTTTACCTTTCTAATAACTTTTTATAACAGTTTTAATGTATGGTAGAGATAGATGTTTTTTATTAACAATGGTGGCACGTCGGAACCAAGCATACGTCCGCACACTACCACTTATAGAAACAAACAGGTGGAGATATAGGCATTAATAAATTGAAGAGCGTATTCCCTCTTTTTTATGCAGATCTATCAAACCGTTATCTTTGCAACGAAACAACTCGTCAATTTACCTTAGGTGTTGTATATATAGGGTGGTCCATTGATAGTGACAGGGCAAAAATCTCACGAAATAAGCATCAAACGAAGAAACTACAAAGAACGAAACTCGTCTACCTTGAAGGGGGAAACCAGATGGCGCTGTGGATTGCCCGCTAGATGGCGCTGCCATAGGTCAAACGGATATCAACTGCGTTTTTTAAAATAGGAACCCCCATTTTTTGTTAGATATTCGTGTAGTACATAAAGAAATATGAATGTTTTAGTTGTACCACTTTTTTCGCTTGTGGTTTGTTGACTAGCTTGCTCTGCATTTCACATGTTCGTTTATTTACTTACAACTGGGCTACACGCAAGGCAAAGAGTGATATTTAGAGTATCATCGTCTCTAGACACATAAAAGCAAAATTCTTCTTTGTTACAACCTTATCGTTTACACATTTGACATATAAGAAAAAATACAAATAAAAATTTTCCTTATCAACTAACAACATAAATTCTGGAATGCGACTTTCCAGCACCCTAAATCTAATATTATTATACGTATATATAGCTTAGAGGGTATATAGCCCTTCTTCAATATATAAACGTTCTCATGTCTTTGTATGGGTAAAGGCCCTTTACCTCTATTAGCGTCTGCTAATTTGTACGCTCCCGGGTAGGGGATTTTAGTAATTGTGTATGGTCTGGTGTATAGTAATTGCCACTTATGGTTCAGTCTTCCAATTTTTGTGGATTTGGGATGTGTGCAAAGTAACTCCTTGTGTCCTATATAAAATTGTGTTGTACGTTTCAGCTTTCTGTCATAAATACCCTTCCTATATTTAGCCCAGATTTCAAGGTTAATTACTGCTTGTCATATTTTATTGTCCAGTGATAACTCCTGTATTGGTACCTTGGACAAAGGTTTCTCCTACTTGTCTACTTGTTTACAATTGAACATCAGCTAATTTGGTGTAAATCCAGTTGATGTATGGGGAATGTTGTGATATGTTCAATCCACTTAGTATGTTTACAAGGTATATAGGTCCTTACAAACCTGTTGAATTCCTTAAACACCCTTTCTGTGGGGGATGCTTTGGGATAAAATTTGGATACTAAAATGTGTTTGATTTGGTTGGAATCTACAAACTCTTTCCATTTACTTCCAACAAAATATGAGGCATTATCTGTTAATATGACTTCTGGTTTTTCTACTCTTGCAAAATAATCCTCTTTGATTCATCTTATAATTGAACTGGCTGTAATGTTCTGTACAAAACACAATTTCATGTATTTGGTGAAAATATCATACAAATCTATTATATACCTTGCTGCCCCCTTAGCTTTGGGATAGGGTCCAGCCACACCCAACTACACCTTTTCTAGAGGTTTTTTAGCCGCAGTGGGATGTAGCTCTATCTGTTTGGAGATGTTAGAATGTTTTGCTTTCTGGCAGACAATACACTTTCTTATCACATGTAGTACTCGTCGTCTAAGGTTGTGGAGATAACTATATTTATCTGTTTTCTCAGAGCATTTTGCAGCGCCATAATGGCCCCCAGTATTGTCTGTGTATAAGAAAAAAATATGCACATATTCCTCTGGCAAACACATACACCACAGTTCTTTTACAGGATGGTTTCTATGGAACAGAACACCTTTGGGAATAGTGCAAAACCTTTTTAACTTTTCATTATCGTTTTGCGTAAGTTTCGCTCTTACCTTAACCCAGCGTGTATCTTTCTGCTGTAATTGCTCCATGTGGATATAGTGTGTTTGGAGTATTTTGTCTTCCATCAACATAGCTCTTATTTAACTTTCTTGTTCTAAAATTTCTCTAAGCATTGTGGTAATCGATTAAGAGCATCAGGTATTATGTTCTGGTTTTCTTTTATGTACACTTCTTCAAAATTGAATTCTTGAAGATACATACACCACCTGGCTATCTGTCGGTGTAGCAAATTACAAGTTAACAAAAACGATAGGGACTGATGGTCATGGTATACTTTTGTGTGTTTACCCCAAACGAAATATTCAAACTTTTTAAAGGACCCAATTACAACCAAACCCTCCAACTCCAAACTGCATATGAACATTCAGCTTTGGATAAGGTGCGGCTGGGGAAGCTAATTATTTTAGGGATGAGTTTCCCCTCTTCTTAAACTATCTGAAAAATGCATGCACCCAGACCTTGAGAGGATGCGTCAGTGCATAAGCAAAAATCCTTCTTCATGTCAGGTTGACATAAAATATTAGCATTTAATAAGCATTTGATGTTCTTGAAATCGGTTTGACATTGTTCATTTCATAACCAAAGTCTCTTCTTCCTGAGTAGTCTGAGTAAAGCATTACTGTTCATAAGTTGGTTAGGGACGAATTTCCTGGATAATGAGAGTGGGCCTAAGTATGCCTCTAATTGCCTCTTGTTTTGAGGAACAGAACAGTTTCTAATAGCATCAAGTTTTTTAGGATGTGGCAGTATGCCTTCCAAAGAGATTATGTGTCCTAAAAATTTTACATTTTCTTGTCCAAAATAACTATTCTTGAGATTTGCTGTTACTCGATATTCGGAAAAGCGGTTAAATACTTGTTCAATTTATCTTAAGTGTTCTACCCAAGTGACTGTGGCAACTAAAAGGTCGTCCATGTATACTGTTACTTACTCAAAATTCGGGCCCTAGCACTTTGTCATGCACTTACATTCAGTCCAAATGGTAATACTTGAAATTCGAAGCTTCTGCCCCTACATATGAATGTGGTATACATCCAACTTTCTTCATGTAGTTTTATTTGCCAATATGAGGACCAGAGATCGATTATAGTAAGAAGTTTAGCGTCATGGAATTTCATAAGCTGTTCCTCAAAATTGTCTGGACATGTTCAGACTGGTTCAATAATCTTATTAATGCTACGTGAATTGAGGATCAATTGCACTTTGGCATCTGGCTTACTCAAAACTAAAATAGGACTACAATAAGGGGAAAATGGTGGTTTTATTATGCCCCATTCAAGTATCCTGTTAATCTCATTTCTTACTGCTTCCCTCTTTGTCCATGGTATAGGGTACGAAGTAGAACAAAAAGTTTCGTGAGGATATGCTTCCATTTTGTTCACAAAATCCTTAATGATACCTGGTCTTTTTTCAAAAACATGTATATAAGCAAGTATCAGTTCCCTAAGTTTCGCTTGCTGTTCTTGAGACAAGCACTGTGGTTCACCTACCTTCGTGTGCATTGTGTCGACGTTTACCTCTTCTGCTGTCGACTGCTCATTATTGTTTGTGTTGACAAACATAACTATGGAATTTGCCAACTGAACCTCAAAGTCATGAGTAACTTCGGTTTTACACCTATTAGTACTTCCCCTGATTAGGTCTATTGCAAATAAACAGTTATTTGCTATGTAATGAAATTGGCCAATTCGTGTACCAATTTGTACTTGGTATGTCCTAAATGCATATGTACCGATTAAACAATCATTTATTAATTTCTCTATTACCAAAAAGTAGGCTTGTACAGAAAACTGTCCTAATTGGATGGGAATTAAGGCTTGTATTTTGACTCCTTTCGATTTCTGACCAGTCGCAGTTTGTACCTTGCAGTTTTGCACTGGCAGTATGGGTAAGTCCCACGTTTCTACAGTTCTTGAAGGAATCCCTGTGGCATAAAATTAGTCGTAGTACCTGTGTCAAGCACAATGGGTACATCAAGGTCAAATATTTTGGCCTTAATAGTAGCTTGTACGTTGCCCTGTATCAAGTTTTCCTCTGTACCCTCATTACTTTGATACAGTTCATCTTTCACATCACTTCGATGATCGTATCTGATAAAGCAAGTGTCGATCAAGCTCGTGCCCACACTCTCCTCCAAGGTCACAGAACAGGGGCTTCCCGTGACCAGTTCAAGTTTTCTGGCGTTATGGTGACATCGGTCTCTGGGTTAGGCGTAACTTCTACTGTATCGACTTTTGGTATGTCCATTAGAACCCTGTGAGGCTCCCGATTGAAATTCTCTTTGTCTTTACGCATTATTTGGAATATGTGCGTTACTTTGCTGGCCGAATTCCGCTGTCTGTGGATTATCCGGCAGTCTGGTATTGCTTTGTGTTTGCCAAGCGATCGGCTGATTATTACCGATAGCTTGTGTCAATACATACTGTACAGGCTGGCCATACGCTACTTGCCTGTTGTAATTGTTTTTATTAAATTTTTGCCCATTTCTTTTTGTTCTACCCTTTCTCCATTGCCATTGTGATAATCATTACCATTATCATAGGTCTGTGTGGGGTAAGGTTGCCGTCCATGTAGTACTACGAATCTGTTGTTCACTTGTTGGTCCATGAATCTCTATGGCAATATCTGTGTATTAACAGGCTTGGATTCTATTGGTCTCTCTTCGTATATTAAATCTATTGAGTCCAGTACAGATAGAAAGTATTCAGTGTTGTGTTCCAGAATGGTAATGAGTTTTTCCCTAATGTGGGTAGGAGGACTTCTTTTTAAAATTTTCAGCATCTCTACTTGAGATACTAGGTTCGTACAGTACATGGTTTTATTCAAATATTTTTTCAAAATAGGCCCTTCAACTTCCATTTTTACTATTGAATGGAGCTGGGTTGAATACTTCACATCTAAGTCTCTCTCGTATGGTGTCAGACCAATATTTATCCAGAAGGCTCTCTCAAATTGTTCATAGTAGTGGCAACGTTCCACCATGTCCATAGGCCATAGCAGAACGTCACCCTGTGTGAATCCAACAACATATCTAATTTTCCGGGCTTCAGTACAAATACGAGGTGAAAGATTTCGAAATGCTCTGATAAAGACCCCCAGGGTTTGTTCTTTTTGCTTCAGAGGCAAATACCAGAAATTGTCGATGCCTAAGTAATCCCTCATCTTCAAGTAATTTTGACAAACATGCTGTGCTGTCAGTGACAGTTGTGTTTGTGTTTGCTTGTGGTGTAGCACATGGCAATAGCACTTGCTCGACAGTTACAGCTGCCGGCAAGTGTTACTGCATTCTGCAACCTTCGCAGTTTTCCTTCGATGGGTAGCCACATATTGTGGGTAACCAGCGGATGTGTCTAACTTCCCTAAAAGCATGGGTTTGTTTTCTATCAAATGTTGTTTTGGAATGTCAGTTGTTTCAGCAATACTGCATCGTATCCTTTCCTGTGCTTCCTTTAAACTTGAATCTGTTTTAGCTAGAAACTGACTTTCTTTCTCTTTTAGAGCTTCTTCTACTGTATCTACATAAATTTTGCACTTTGACACTGGCTTTTCAGCATCCCAGTTTCAGCTTTTTCAGTTATTTCCTTTACGTCTGCACATATCTTATCCATCCATGACCACAACGTATCAGCAAACTTTTCCTTACAAAGGTTCCAAGGCACGCATGCTGGATGGTGTGCTCACACCTGTGCCATATGCAAGATGCCTCTGTGCACTTGGTCAATACCTGTATATTTAATAGGATCGTCACATGTGCTCGATGCTGGCACGCAGACGGTATTTGTTTTCAATATATGGGAGGAGAGAAATGCGGTAAAAATCTTATTGCGTTCTCTATCGGATGAAGTTAGTGAAGATTTGATAGTTCGTAATTTTTCTTTGTATGATGGTACAGAATAACGATGATAGCATGTTGGGATGATAGACGTGAATGGGCCCTGAGGGATGCGGATCTGCTTCGGCCTGCAGTGTCAGTATGTAGTTTGGGGACGCACCACAATGCAGTAGCAAAGTCCTCGTCCTTCTCCCAGTTCTCATACTGTCTTTCCTACTACCTCGTGTTGCAGGAGGGGGCTTCATTGGCGCTGACCCTACACATTGTACACTGTTAGCAGAGCTACGACAACATGTTCCCATTTCCACTGAATGGTCAAACATGGTCCTGTCGCACTAACTTAGGTCATCCTGATTCTACACAGGTTGCAGAAGGCGATAGATGCAGCTCTCTCTGACTTCTGCTCAGTTCCTACTTAAACTGGAACGACCACATCTGCAAAGCTGCAGAAATGGCAGGAGTTGCAAGAGGCATAAGAAAGTGTAGCACTATAGATCTGAAAAGCTAGTGTACATTTCTTACGAACTCAATCAGCATACCATCTACTGTTTGTGATCCTTCTCAATCAACGATCGCCTGTAACTCAGTGGATATATCACCACACCTCTGACGTGGCATTGAGACAGAAAGCATTACAAATACTGGAGAAATATCTACCGGTAGCATGAGGGAGTTGCAAATACTGGTTTCATACCACATTCCGATGCCGAATCACTTTCTAAATTCGGTAATTTTATTACTTGTAACCGCACAGTTGGTCTGATAATATACACTCTAGCAATCACCATCTATATTCAGTGTCTCGGTATTTGTCTGTAAAAACCACTTCATTTGGAGGTAATGCCATACCTCGATCTATATAATCAGTAATGCTTTTAACATGGATACTTGTGTGCACCTTTAGAACCAGGGCCGATTGTGATAGTAATATGGTCGTGTTTTTAACATCTGGCGGTTTGTAAGGCGATTAAACATCACTTTCTATGATACAGTGGTAGCACTCAGAGGAAAAACTTATGACACATGTCCACCCATCATTGATTTTCGGTCAGTATTATTTCGTATCGCTGGCAATCAGTTATTGGTGAAGTATTATGCTTAGTAGTGTGTGTTCCGACATGTGCAAAGGAAATGACTATGTCCAGTTGTAAGGAAGGTATGGATTTGATGTGGAAAACTGCATAGCAAAGGGAAGAGTATGTCAAGTCATAAGAATGGTACAGATATGTCTATGTCCAGAGCCACAGTCGTCAGCAGGGTTTATTTCCGATATTTCACTCATAGTCGAATGTCGTTCAATTGAGACCGAAATCGTAACATTTAATTGTAAGTATAGTGGTCAAATATGTATGTGGCCAGTTTCCTAGGACGATTCTGTCTAGGGGTGTGTGGTGGGAATGATTCACGTTTCCCGCTAATGGCAGGAGCCGTCTGAATGGAGAGGCCTTCTTGGGATGCAGGAATGTAGCTGACTTAACCGTGCCGTCCTCTAGATGGCCGAATAGCGAACTAATCCTTAGTATGTGTTGGAGAGCTTTAGTGATCGTCTGGAAATTTGAGAAGATTCAATATGGAAGTGTGTTTGTGCTGGACCATTATTCCCCCCCCCCCTCCCCTCCCCCCGCATGTAAATTGTCCAGTTTACTGCTTCTGCACATTTCACCCACCTATTTAGTTGAGGGGACATCGATTGTGGTGTTTGCATCTAGCAGGTGAAAGACAGGTGGAAGACACGTTTGCTCGTTCTCTAGAAATGAGAAACACCTTAGTAAATTATAAGAGTGATTTGGAATCCGTTACATCACCGACGTCGGTATTCATGAGTGGAAATATCAGTTTCCTCTATTTTCTTCGAGTTTCCACGTAAAGGTCTTCACAGGCGGGATAAGTTTCTATTACTCAGTAGTTTACAGCACGCTCCACCTCGCTAAAGTTTCGAGTTACTAGAGAAATAATTTCGAATCTATGCCTTTGGTATTATACTGTGCGAGCGATACTGCTATGTAAGCAATATTGCTGTGTGCTCGATATCGAGAAGTATCGCGTAAATGGTATAATGTCCTGGCAAACCGTGTGAAAATACATGTGTTCTTGTAATCCCAGAGTCTGGAGATGGGTGTAGAACCGTAAGCAAGCATGCAGGTCGGGGCCAGAAACAGTAACTCCTTTGTGCCGAGTGGAAACGAGCCCAAATTTGTACAACAGTTCGGAGAGAGACTTCGGCCACTGAGGGCGCTCTGGTCATGCGTTGGGAGCAGATGACTTGTGACCATCGGCTACACTGGATGACCGCCCGACCTCTCAGGAAATATCTAGTGCCACAAGGTGTATATACGGTGCATGTGCTTATTCTGTCTGTCTTCGCGATATTTGTTGAGTGTATGGCGGTCGATAGCTGTATACATGACGCAAGAGGGGCGATTCTGTATGGCGCAGGCTACGAATTGTGTGTTTACTACATCGATATTGTACATGGAGATTTGTTTCACGCTGAAATATTCAAGCGACTGTACTCAGTGGCATAAAAAAAGTAATTGAGCGAGAGTCTTTCTGTATTTGATGATCTGTAGCCCACTTTTGCAGGGTTTAAATGTCAGTGCAATATGGCGACCTGTACAAAATAGTTTTGCCTTTGAAAGTCTCGTCTGCGGAAAGAAAAAGATGGGCAGTGCTTCCACACCAAAAGCATCATTGATTGGGTGGGTAAATTCAGTAAGAGCTGATCAGAATGGCCCATTCATTCGCAAGACATCCTTTGTGCTGGGACATAGGAGCGGGGTGCCACGTTAGGACCATCAGGAGGAATGCATTCGACGTTATTCTGGGCTATTTTCGTAAACAGGTTCTCTCAGGACAAGAATTTCCACGCAGACAAGCTGAGACATCACGAACGCTCCTGCATAGAGAACCTTTTGGACTGCACCTGCGATGGTGAGTCACTATGCGAACATTCCACGGTGTTGCATCAGCTACGCTAGGCAGGTAAAGACGTGCATGGCTAGACGCATCTCACGTGTCCTGTTAGGATCGCTACGAACAATGCATCCTGTGCTATTCTGGGAAGCATTGGAGCATATTTCTATAGCGCGTTCAGAGAGAGAGACTTGGCTGTTATTTGCATAGACCTGTGACATCAGTATAACACTGACAACCTTTTGTCTGCACCTACGATGGTGAGTCGATCGGCAATTAGGTCTTCACTGGACTGCAGGTAGAGAGGCATCGCGCCAGCAATGATTAACACGTGCACGTGGCCCAAAGGCGTCTCACATATTGGACCATTGTTAGCTCACTGTCCTGCATGTGTGCCTTGGGACGTTTGTAGGGAAAAGTTCGCTGATTAGTTGAGTTTGGAAATAGCTCAAAAGTGTATTTTACGTACAATGAGTGCTTGTGCACTGCATTATCTATGGCTGTTTATGCGTTGTGAGCGTGTTTGCATAGCATTACATATGTTTTATCTTTTGACAATTTACGACTTTTTTTCGTGTCTGTTGCATTATTTTGTGAACAGATGTGCAGGCTGTGCAATGCATAATTTCGACAGTTGACGATGAGCAAGCGTGTTTTCAGAGTCTTTTACATGCATTATTTTGACAATTTACGAGCTGTTTGCGTCTCTGCACATCAGTGTACTGCATTATTTTGGAGATTTACGTGTAGTCTGCAGGTCTGTGGACTATTTACTGTGACCCCAAGCACTCCAGGGTGAGTGTTTTGTATTAGTCTAATAAATATACTGTGTGAAGTCCGTCCCAAAACAAATTGTAAGCATTTTTTCGACATTTTATGATCAGTGAGCGTTTTTGCAGAGTGTTTTACAGGCATTATTTTGACAATTTACAAGTAGTTCGCCTGTCTGTACTCAGTGTACTGCATTATTTCGGTGATCTACGAGTAGTCTGCAGGTTTGTAGGGTGTGCAATGCGATATTTCGATAATTTTCGAGTTGTTTGTGTTTTTGTACATCGGTGTACTGCATTATTTCGATAATTTACGAGTAGTTTGCATGGCTGTAGGCTATGTAGTGTGACCCCAAGCACGCCATGGAAAGTGTTTTGTATCAGTGTCATAAATAAACTATGTGAAATCCGTCCCTAAATAAATTGTCCCAAATAAATAAAGTGCACTCCTTCCTCTCTCCAGCAGCTGGACACAGACTGAGTCCTTTTCCCGCCATTTTCCCCACAACACCATAGGATGACAGCGCCCTCTGGTGACAGTACTGTGTAGTAGGTCAGTTGGACTCCGGACCTCATGGTGAACACAGTGGATGGAGCTACTGCCTCAAATTGTTTAAATAAGACTGCCTGCAAAATAAAGACTTACATCCATCCTATCCAGCAATGGACACGTATTCTTAGGATAAAGATAGAGATTGAAAGATCTCCTTGCATTGTCTTTAACCAACCTGCCCTGCAGCACTGCCACTGTTTTTATCTGCAACTGATCAGAAGCAGACCGCTACACTCCGCGTCTTGTGCAGAAATGGAGCATGCTGAGTCCATAACTGCTGTTCCGCACCCATCCAAGTGTATAAGATTTCTCTAGATGCTCGCATGTAGAGGAGGTTAGCATCCCTTATCGGCGTAGATATGAAAGTGTTGTGATGTTACAGCAGACGGTTAAGAAGAACAAGAAATGGTCGGTTTTCATGCATAATTGAACTACAGACGTATGGAGTTCGAAGCATTTTACGTAAATCAAGTACGCTATCAATTCTAAAGTATTGTTCTAGTGTCTGGGATCACAGTTCTGCGCTTAAAATAGGCTATAATGTTAGACTGTTGCAGTTTCCGATCTTTTAGTGGTGTGGAATGCAACGCTGTTAATATTCAAATGTAAGAAATGTATTTCTGGTGCATGACATACATCCTTCTTGCAGGTTTCTCTGCGATAAACTTTGGTGACAAACTGTAAAATGAAAAAACTACTTCCTTAAAACATCGTTCCTGTGTGGTACATGCACAATATAGCTTTCCAGAGGTTTATAGCGTCCACTGTTCACATCCGATCACAGTTCAAAAATTGTACTATGCTCGCATCACTCCCATAGAAAATGATCACGGAGAATACCTCTTACAAGGAAACAGATAAACGCATAGCAGCGTTATTTGACATGTGAAATTGCATGTCATGTTGCCACTAACTCTGTAAACAGGACATCTGTGAAGCAGATATATACACGGAGATTGCAATACCTCACAGACACCAATCGCTAACTTAGAATCACGTTAGTTATGAAGCTGAAGACTCTTCGTTCGTTTAGAGGAACGCGTCGAAACACATGCGATGGAAGTCCTCTGATGACCAAGAGGTTTGCTGTTGCCGATCGCTAGTAGACAGTGCTGTAAGTCGCACGCCGTTGTGTACGAGTCGAATGCAGGTTATGTCACACAACTGATGCATCCTGACAGAACAATGAGAAAAAATGGTCAAATGACCTGCAGCTACATCTCCCTCTCTCTCAGTAGAATGCATCATCAATCTACCATTAAATTGTACTTCATTGAAACTCCAATCACTCCATCCACTCTCTGACATCCTTTATCTAAATGCAAGTAAGTTTAGAGGCAGATGGTTCTCTGTTTTCAGGAAAGCATCATAGATAGCAGTCAACTTGCGTGTATGACTGTTACAATACACATACAGTAGAATGCTACCTTGACAAAAAAAAAAAAAATGACTGTTTCCCTGGTTCCCAGTGCTTCCATGGGAATGTTTTCTCGTTTTCCTCTTGCTGTCGCGTACTCGTTCATATGTACAAGAATTGTCCTACGCTAATCAGAAGACAAGCAAGCACTTCCTCAATTTCCCCGCATTTCGGAGTTTTCTCCTCAATTTATATGTATTTTCGTCATTTTTCGTAATTCTATCAATTTTATGTCATTTCTGTCCATGTGATCATGACTTCACTTCTCGTTCTGTGTTCTAAAATTGCTTGTAAGTGTAGTACAGCTGCCAACTCCTAGAGGAAATCCACTATTTTTCTGGTCAGATGGCATAGTATAGCACTGTACTCGAATGCATCCAGTCACGTCTACCCACATATTCTACAGCACCGAAACAGTGATCGCGTACATGACTGCAACATGAGTAATCAATCGAAATGGAACAGAGAGCCACTGTAACAGATGAGTTTAAATGTAGAGGCCGTCAGTCACCTTTGCACAGCAGCTTGGAAACGCTCCACAACGCTGTAAAACTCTTCAACTTTCCTTGTGTTGTGACTGTCATTTATTTCAGTCATTCAGTGTGTTTGTGTGTGTGTGTGTGTGTGTGTGTGTGTGTGTGTGTGTGTGTGTGTTGTGGTAGCAGTAGCAACATGGTTTACACCATGCGATGTCTAGTTTTCTGTGAGATGCAATGGATCATAACGTGTTAACGTCAGATTAAAATCTGACATAGACCTCGAAGTCTTGACAGAAAGAAGAAAATGTGTGGCAGTGTACAAAGTGTATGACGGAAGAGAAAAACAATGTTTCAAACAACGACACAGTGTCACAGGGAGCCTCTCTTGCGACTGGTAATCTGTGGGATACGGTCCACCTCCTCCTACAGTACAAGCGTTGACACATTACGCTGGTCTGTGCAATGGATCAATAACTGTATATTTAATAGGATCGCCACATATGTTCGATGTCAGCACGCATATGGTATTTGTTTTCGATATATCGGAAGAGAGAGAGAGAGAGATGCGGCAAAAGCTCATCGAGTTCTCTATCAGATGAAGTTAGCGGAGTTATTATTGTTCGTAATTTTTCTCTGTTGGATGGTACAGAATAACGATGACAGAATATTGGGTTGATAGACGTGAATGGACCCAGAGGGAAGTGGGTCTGCTTTGGACTGCAGTACCTGTGTGATGCTGACTGAGTCTTCTTAATTTTCCCAGTAAGAAGCGCCACTGTAACTGTTCATACTGTCTTTTATACTACCTTGTGTTGCAGGAGTGGGCTTCGTTTGGCGCTGACCTTACACATTGTACATGGTTGGCGGAGCTACACTATGTGATCAAAATTATCCGGACACCTGGCTGAAAATGACTTACAAGTTCGTGGCGCCCCCCATCAGTAATGCTGGAATTCAATATAGTGTTGGCCCGCCGTTAGCCTAGATGACAGGTTCCACTCTCGCAGCCATACGTTCGGTTAGGTGCTGGAAGGTTTCTTGGGGAATGTCAGCCTATTCCTCGTGGAGTGCTGCACTGAGGAGAGGAACCGATGTCGGTCGGTGAGGCCGGGCATGAAGGCAGCGTTCCAAAACATCCCAAAGGTGTTCTATAGCATTCAGGTCAGGACTCTGTGCAGGCCAGTCCATTACAGGAATGTTATAGCCGTGTAACAGGCTGTGCATTATGAACAGGTGCTCTATCATGTTAAAAGATGCAATCGTCATCCCCAATTTTCTCTACAACAGTGGGAAGCAAGAAGATGCTTAATACATCAATGTAGGCCTGTGCTGTGATAGTGCCATGGAAAACAACAAGGAGTGCAGGCCCCCTCCACGAAGAACACGATCACACCATAACACCACCGCCCCCGAATTTTACTGTTGGCACCACACAAGCTGGCAGATGACATTCAACAGGCATTCGCCATACCTACACCCTGCCATCGGATTGCCACATTGTGTACCGTGATTCGTCACTCCAAACAATGTTTTTCCATTGTTCAATCGTCCAATGTTTATGCTCCTTACACCAAGCGAGGCATCGTTTGGCATTTACCAGTGTGATATGTGGCTTATAAGCAGTCGCTTGACCACGAAGTCCAAGTTTTCTCACCTCCCACCTAACTGTCATAGTACTTGCAGTGGATCCTGATGCAGTTTGGATTTCTTGTATGATGGTCTGGATAGATGTCTGCCTATTACACATTACAACCCTCTTCAACTGTCGGCAGTCTCTGTCAGTCAACAGACGAGGTCGGCCTGTACCCTTTTGTGTAGCAATGTGGAAACATCACCTACAGATGTATGACACAAGTGTCTCCCAATCACGTGACCACATTCGAAGTCCGGAAAATCTGTGGATCGCCCCATTCTGCTCTCTCGCGATGTCTAATGACTACTGAGGTCGCTGATATGGAGTACCTGGAAGTAGGTGGCAGCACAATGCACCTAATATGAAAAACGTAATGTTTTCGGGGGTGTCCGGATACTTTCGATCACATAGTGTATGACAACATGTTCCCATTTCCACCAAATGGTCAAAACACCGTCCTGACGCACGAAGTCAGCTTAGCCTGTTTCTACACGGGTTGCAGAATGTGATAGATGTAGCTCTCTCTGACCTCCTTCAGTTGCGACTTAAATTGGAACGATCACATGCGCATAGCTGCAGGGATGGCAGGGCTGAGTCTGAGGAGCAGTTGCAAGATGCATAGGGACTATCTCAAACCATGTTGGAATTTTACTGTAGCAGATAGGTTCAAAAACGGTGACTTGTTTCGTGATATGAGAGTTTCACAAATATGATTCACTAGTGGCTGTAATTATGAAGAGACATCTCCATAGGATCCAACGTAGGTAGGTGGTTGAATGGAAAGACTTGATTCCAAATTGCAGACAGCATTTCTACCAGAAAGTGTAACACCAGAGGTCTGAAAAGCCTGCGTACATTTATTACGACCTCAATCAGCACACTATCTACTGTATGTGATCATTATCAATCAACCATCGCTTATAACCCAGTGGATATACCGCAGAATCTCTGAAGTGGCATTGAGACAGAATGTGTTGCAAATACTGGAAATATATCTGGTGGTGGCATGAGGGAGTTGAAAATACCGGCTTCGTACAACGTTCCTTAGCTGAATCACTTTCTAAATTTGGTGATTTTATTATGAGCTTACACCGTTGGCGACGTATAATCGCACCCTCGGTCTGTTAATACACACTCTGGCGATCGCCCTCTATATGCAGTGTCGCGGTATTTGTGTTGGAAAACCACTTCATTCAGAGGTAATGCCATACCTCGATTTATATAAGGCTTGTATAGTTTTTAACATGGATATCGTTAGCGATACTTGTTCAAAATGGTTCAAATGGCTCTGAGCACTATGGGACTCAACTGCTGAGGTCATTAGTCCCCTAGGACTTAGAACTAGTTAAACCTAACTAACCTAAGGACATCACAAACATCCATGCCCGAGGCAGGATTCGAACCTGCGACCGTAGCGGTCTTGCGGTTCCAGACTGCAGCACCTTTAACCGCACGGCCACTTCGGCCGGCAGCGATACTTGTGAGCACCTGTAGAACCAAGACTGATTGTGACAATAACATGATTGTTGTGATCGTGTTTTTAACATCTGGAGGCTCGTAAGGCGATTATGCCTCTCTTTCTAAGACACAGTGGTACCACTGGTAGAAAAACTTATGAGACACGCGCACCCACGCTGATTTTCGCTCAGTATCGCTTCGTACCGCCAGCATTCAGTTATTGGCTAAGTATTATAGTCAGTAGTAGGAGATGCGTTATAGATTCGCATTGAGTATCAGTCTTATAAAGTATGTGTATTTGTATGTTCCGACATGTCGAAAGAAAAAGGATATGTCCCGTTGTAACAAAAGGTATGGATTTAATGTGGAATACTGCAATAGCCACAAAGGGAATGAAAGATTTTTTTTTACTTTGAAAATTCTGTCACGTCATAAGAATGGTACAGATGTTTCTATTTTCAGCGCCACAGTCGTCAGGAGGGAGTATTTCTGATACTTCGCTCATTGTCGAATGTCGTCCGATTTAGGCTGCAATCGTAATATTTAATTGTGCATACATTAATCAAATACATAAGTGGCCCGTTTCCTAGGACGATTCTGTCTCGGCGTGTGTGACGCGCGTTGGCGGTGGCCTGTGGCGGGAACGATTCACATTTCTGGCTTACGGCAGGAGGCGTTCGAATGGAAAGGGGTTGGAGATCGTCTCCATGCTGAAATATTCAAACTTTCATTGACAGTAGCAGAGCAGTGTAACTGAGCAAGTGTCGTGCTGTATTTGAAGATTTGTAGACCACTTTTGCAGGGTTTAACTGTCAGTGCAATATGGCGATCTGTACAAAATAGTTATGCCACTGAAGGTCTCGTCTGCAGAAAAAATGGCAGACAGTGCTCCCACAATGGCAGCAGCAGCAGCAGTTTGGCGGGAAAATTCAGTAAGAGCCAATCAGAATGCTCCAATAGAGGCCCCTACAGACAGGTTTGAACAAGGTGGGGGAAGGTACCTAAGGAAAATTCTGAGAGTAACGTGATGTCTTCTTTGTTAAAGTGTTTGAAGACAAGTTTAAGCAGACCATCCATCTCTGGTGGGATACTGTCCTCATCCATCATTGTGGCATTAGGACATCCCCTGATCAGCAGCTGTAGGACACCGAAAATTCCAGACATTGTTCTCTTCTGTAGGACAGTGCTTCGAATTCTGATTGCGTAATTGTTCTGATTTTCCCGTCTGTGCTTAGACAGTGCTCTGTTTCCGAACAACAAGACTGCTTTTATGATTAACGGGGTTTTCGTATGCGTGCACAGACATGACGAAGGTTTTTTGCGATGAGAGCATGAGTGAACGTTTACCGTTTCTGAGACGTATGTTGAAATCAGGAAGTTACGGTTTCCTGGAATGGTAATACGTGATGGATGGGGTGCCTCGTTAGGACCATCAGGAAGAATGCATTTGGTGATATTATGGGATATTTTCGTAAACTGTTTCTGATAGCACTGTAAAAGGTTTACATAGCGCATCCAGAGGGAGACTTGGCTGTTATTTACATAGACATTAGATGTGAGTATAACACTGACAACCTTTTATCTGCGCCTGTGAGGGTAAGCCACTATGCAAACATCTCACTCGGCAATTAGGCCAGTGCTGGACCCACAGGAATGAAGGTTCTGCATCAGTGCACCAGCAATGGTAAACATGTGCGTGCAGCCAGAGGCGTCTTGCATATGGGACAGGCTGGAGTGGTGTGCACACTCAACACACATCCAGTCATCATTCCTCCTTGGACCTCTGTAGGGAATAGATCGCTGATATATTGCAGTCGAATTTCTTAATAATGGTTCAGAAGTCTTTTTACATGCAGTGAGTGTTTGTGCACTGCATTATTTCGACTGTTTAAGCGTTATGAGTGTGTTTGCAGAGCGTTATACATGCACTACTTTTTGACAATGTTACATGTAGTGAATGTGTCTGTGCATCAGTGTACTGAATTATTTTGTGGACCTGTCTGTAGGCAGTGCAGTGCATTATTTCGACAGTTTACAATTAGTGAGCGTGTTTGCAGAGCGCTTTACATGCATTATTTTGACAATTTACAAGTTGTTTGCGTGTCTGTGCATCAGTGTAGTGCATTATTTTGGTAATTTACGAGTAGTTTGCCGGTCTGTAGGCTACTTATTGTGACCCCAAGCAGGTCAGGAAAAGCATTTTGTATCAGCATAATAAATAAACTATGTGAAATCCATCCCTAAATCAATTGTTTCAGCTTCCCACTGAAAATAAATAAAGCACACTCTTTCCCCTCCAGCAGCTGGACATGGACTGAGTCCTTTTGCCGCCATTTTTCCCCAGACCGGCATCTTGGATTACATCATGGTTGGGGAGAAGGGGAGGGACAACAATGGCCTCTGGTGGCGGTACTGTGTAAATTGTTTGAATAAACAATGCATGAAAAATAATGACTTATGTCCAACCTATAGGGTCTACAGCAGCGCACAACAGACTGAGTCCTTTTCCTGCCAATTCCAAGAAAGAGATGGTGGCTGGATAACTTGGATTAGTGGAGGTAGCCCAGGTGACCTTTTTTCCAGGCAAAATTTTCCCGCCATTTTCTTGGGTAGAAGTGGTGAGGGGTGGAGAGAGGGAAGGGAGGGGTGTGGGTTACATTAGTGGAGGTTGCCCAGTTGACCTATTTTCCCGCCAAAATTTGAACTTCCCATCATGACGTAATCGTGACTCGACCACATCCATAGCCGCCATCTTAGACCTCCCATCTTGAATATATTTTGCAACAATGCAGAGTGGGGTATTGTCCTTGTTGCGCCACTATGTATATACACTCCAGCCAAGAGTAAGTGAAAAGCAAGGAATGAAGAACACTGGTGCTGCAACTCGCAATTCTGTTTGAAAAACACGACAACACACAGCCGATGATGGCAGATGACAATCGCTACATCAGCCCACATTGTGTAAGTGGAGCATCATCTCTGGAATGTGCAGGGAGATACACATGCCATCCAGAGTGGTTGTTGCACATTGATTGCGGAACTGAGTCAGACAGTTGTTGAGCCTCCAGTTGCACTTGAGTTTGAGATTGTGTTTCATGGTTGCAGCGCAAGCACAGAGAGACGAAGATGTCCTCTCGAAACATCAGCAGGCGACAGCATCATGAGAGATATATACCAGTTTGACACAGTCAATGGAGACGGTCATGGTCTTGTCAAATGGGGAAATGTCTAACTTTCGTCCACGTCTTCGTAACACACGGTATGGGTCCACATAGGGAGCTTGTTGAGAAGATTTCACACCACTGTGCGTAGCATTACAGGTGAGCAGGTGGCCAAGTCGTGATACACGTAACAGAGTGGTGTGTCATGTACGGAACCTTGATGTGGACGAACAAAAACGAGGTCCTCAACTAAGTGACATAAAAAGTCTGGCTGATCTTGTGTGGCGGACTGCAGAGGCTTGGTGTCGACGAATTCGCCCAGAAGACGTATCACTTCGCCAAACACCCGTTTTGCCGACGAAGCGGCTATGTCTTTGATGTAAGCATTTTGTTTATCAGGTAACTGATTAGTAGAGCAATCATACAAGTCATGTTGTGGTACATGAGTGCAGCTTTGATCGAACGGTTGTCGCAAACCCTGACTCTATAAGAAGTTAAAGAGTGTCAAATTCAGAAAATGTCCTGAAG
This sequence comes from Schistocerca nitens, assembly GCF_023898315.1. Taxonomy (NCBI): domain Eukaryota; kingdom Metazoa; phylum Arthropoda; class Insecta; order Orthoptera; family Acrididae; genus Schistocerca; species Schistocerca nitens. The sequence continues at coordinate 557,428,234 of NC_064618.1, read as the reverse complement.
CTGCAGCTAGGAGCATTGAGACATCGTCTGAATGAACATGTCCAAGTGCTGAGTGACAAATGAGGCTTGCACACAGAAACAAAATGAAGCTTGCACGCTGCATATGTGACTAAAACCACGCCAAACACAAACCTGATGTCAGACAAGATGTTCTAAAATGCTTTCTAATACTGTATGCTTCAAGGAGGCAACCTTTAAGAACAATAAAAAAACAATATTAGTGTGAGTCTGTCCATGATCCAAAGGGGAGTAGGTCTGCACTCCTATGATAACGAGATAGATTCTAAGGAATAGTTAGCTGACATCTATGGGCATGAATTTAGAGTTAGACATAGTATAAGCTAAGAAGGTCTTAGCCTTGGAGTGTTGCCTGAAGTTGAATTCCATTATCATTGATTCCATTCTGGCTTTGATTTCTATCATGTTTCCTTCAGATTTACACTGAATTCTGTACTTTGAAATACTTTCATCTTGTAGATCAGCAGCTGTCGGAGTACTACAAGCAGCCCACGCTTCTTTCTGTTCCCAGTGGTATTGACTAAGGTAAGATCCCCTGTCTTTTGTGAGATGTCCTTCTATCTTTCTCTCAGGACACGAGAGAAGGGCAAGAAATTGTTGGTGCCTTGTGTGGGGTGAGGTATCGGCCATTGATTGACTATGATTTGAGGTTGTATTGGCTGTTGGTCGAGTGGGATGACGACTTATACTGGGCAGGACGAAAGTGCGCCACAGTGTACAATGGTGTAGGCAAACACAGTGTTTTTGTAGTCAGGTTAACGGATTTGAGATAAGTAGTCTGTGATCCAGTTATCACTGCAAGCTAGATGCTCACCAGACCAAGAACCGCAGCTAGCACTGCAGAAGTGTCATCGTGAACTAGAGGCTTGCCAGACTAAGGACTGCAGTTACTGCTGACAAAGTGTCATTGTGAGCCAGAGGCTCACCAGAACAAGAACCTCTGCCGCCACCACTGACGTGCCATCACGAGCTAAAGCTTCACCAGACCAATGACTGCAGATACCACCAAGGACAGTCCATCATAAGTTAGAGGCTCACGAAACCAATGGCTACAGATACCACCACTGATCCATCGTTGCAAGTAAGATGTTTACCAGACTAAGGACAGCTTTTGACACACCTGAGGTACTGTTGTGAGCTATAGGTTCACCATACTGGGCACCTGCAAGCAAGAAAAAATACACCACAACTGACTTGTCACCAACAGCATCGTGAGGTTAGTGAACATGGAAGCTGCCGTAGATTCCAACAATACCATACTAGACCATGTTGAATGCCAGTTATTGAGTTACAGTGAGGCCACTGAATTAGTACCTAGGAAATTCGATGGTGATAGCGAACAACTATCAGAAGTTTAGACAGCTGTGATAGGGTTCATGAGTTAGGAGACCCTAGCACTAATAAGATATTTTTAAAGGATGTAATAGGGCAAATCACAAGATCATTCTACAGTATGTTATTAGTATATGATCACACAGACACGTGGTCTGCAGTGCATGAGATCTCAATAGAGAATTACGAAAATAAGAGGACATTAGATTTTTATGCTTGCTAGATGTTTGGCAACAAGCAAGGATGGAATCAGTGTGTGGTTCAATGGGTTGCATGATTAGACACTTTGCAATTTCATTTGCGACAAACAATGAAACGAGTAATAAATGAGGATGAAGTTTCCAGAAGCAATACTTTGATAGCCAAACTCTTCAGAGTTGTCTTCATCCAGGAACTATGTGATGAGCCTCTCCAGAGGAATGCGCCATTATGTCTGGCTGGGAGAAACGTAAAGTATCCACAAATCTGAAACAGGCCAACATACCACAAAGAGAATGTTTCAATTGCAGAAAAGAAGGTCATTTAGCATGAGACTGTAAACGAAGGTTTCAGCTACATAATCTTAATCGTGCTCAGGTTAAAACACCAAGACAAGCATGAACTAGGTAGCCCATAATGGACTTCAGTTCTTGTCCTTTCAGAGGAAATTGCCTGAGGTCAGAATGTCCCCTTCCAGTTAGGTGCACTCAATGTAACTTGACAAGACACGTTCCCCTTGTATGCAGGCAAAGTCACAGCATTGTTTCACATGTCATCGCACTAAGACTGCTCAGAGAGCAGTCGGACCACCATACGTAAGTAAGACTCACAGGGAAACAGACACTGAGCATAATCTAGCAGTCACATTGTGCTGCATTTAGAATTATATGTACTGTACACTGCATATGTAAGAACGACTACATCCAATTATGATGTCTAGACTCGTGTAAACAGCAGAGAAACCTACTTAAAGAGTGCCCATACAGCTTAATGAGGGTAATGATATTAAAAATGGGAAAACGCTGAGATCCTAGGAGAGTTATTACAATTCGTAGTACTGCCAACAAAGAAATTCGAACCAAAGGAAGAGTTAAGATAACTCTACACACGATGAAACGGATGGAATTTGCACAGGATTTCCAAGTCATAAGAACAAACATGGATCTATCCTTCGATGGCTTATTAGGATGAGATTTCTTGAACCAGCACCACATAGTAACTGACTATGCACTCAGAAGAATTAGGACAGAGGATGAGTGGGTAGAGCTACGAGAAACCAAACAGGATGCACCAGTAGCAAGATTAGCAATAAATGCCTGTATGACTCGTGACAAGGAATGGGGAATCTGGAAACACTACGAGAGCAACCAAGGAAATTATGATACCGCCATGGGCACATGAAAGGAACTGGAGCTTACTAACGAAAGACAGCTCATGTAAGAGCGCAGATAAGACATTTACTAAGACAGTCACCACAAACGCTATTGCAAGAGATATGTAATCCAATATCTGCCACCAACAGACAACAGAGACAATGTTCACGAGAGAGAATTCCGCCCACACAAGAGAGTGACAGAGTCCACAAAGCAACGAGTAGGAAAACTGTAGGAAGTAATCCTAGTCGGCGGCAAGAGCAAAAGAACGAAACTAAAGTGGAAATTCTGATAAGAGGCAAATAAGAACGCTTTGTGAAATTAAGGTTAGCATGTAACCAACGAATGGAAATCGTAACAAGAATTCCGACCAGTTATCTACATCTCTGAAGCATTAATGACAGTGCCAAATGGAATCTGCATTACTAGCATGCTGGATATTACTGAAGAAAAAGCACGATTACCAACCCCCCCCCCCCCCCCCCAAAGTACTCGCAGTGCCAGTATCTTCCCCAAGCAGTTGTAAAGTCTGGCTTGTGAAAGCTGAAGCAAAAGGCATGGTTAAATCAAGTCAGAGTCTTTTACAGGAAAACATGTGAGTAGATCGTTTAAATTGGAATTAAAAGCGTCCACTGAAGAGTTGTGCATCGTCCACAACGATGTGCTGCGCTTACCCCGAGATATACTAACACATACCACTTTTGTGAAACATAAGATGCCTCTGTTATTAATCAAAGACCTTACTGGATGCCTATTTCCCAGAAGGAAGTACTACAAAAGGAAGTTGAACATATGCTAGCCGACAGAGTAATATCACCCAGTATGAGTCCATGGAATTTTCCATTAATAATGTTATCAATGATACAGGACACTGGTGGACAGCAGAAGTGGAGAGTGGTAGCCGATTACAGAAACTAAATGAGGTACCTCTCAACATGATATACTCTCAAAACCATGGACAGCCTACGCAAGACCAAGCGTTTTTCAACCCTAGACCTAGCCACATGACATTACCAAATGCTGACAGATGCGAAGGATCAGGAGAAAACTGCATTTAGCACGCCTAATGGGTACTTCGAATACAACTAAATGGCAATGGGCTAAATGCCGCTCCTTCATGATTTCAAAGGTTAATTAATAAGGTGCAAACAGCATTACAGGGTAATCAGGTTTTTGTATATCTGGATCATGTAGTTGTTGTAGGAACATCAATCGAGGATCATAACGCCCAACTTGAAGAGGTCTTCCAACACTTATGATGGGACTACCTGCAACTTCAAGCAAAATATGTGTGAATTTTTTTAGGAAGGAGGTCACTTCTGGGGGCATGTGTTGACAGCCAAGGCACTTCACACTGACCCCGCCACAAGTTGAAGCATTTAAATGTCTGCAACCTAGAACGACAACACAATTAAAGGTGTACCCTGGTCTCGTTGGATATTATAGGCGGTTTGTGAGCAACTTCAGCAAAGTTAGCCATTGTATGAGTTGGTGAACAAGGGAGTGCTGTATAACTGGGAAGTTCCAAAGAGGAAGATTTTCAACAGTTAAAGGCAAAACTGCTAATCTTACCAATACTGCAATATCCCGACTTCGAACAAGAGGCATAGTGACCACAGGCGCTGGTCAGTGCGCCATAGGGACAACAATGCATCTCAAGAAAGTACTACAAGGCGGAACGAAACAGTAGTACTGTAGAGTGGAAACTTCTCGTTATGGTGCAGGTATTAAAATATTTTAGGTCCTACCAGTTTGAAAAGCATTTTAAACTATCGACCGACCACAAGACAATTATGTGGCTGGGCAGTATTTCTGATCTGTCATCCCAATTAATGACGTTCAGGCTACGACTGGAGGCGTTCGATGATTAGGTCCTATATAAAGAGGGCAAATACAATCAGGTGGCAGATGCTCTGTCAACATTGGAAATGTATGTGAACTGACACCCAGTGCAAGAGGAAGCACAGTGTGTACAAATTACGCTGTTGTCATGAGCAGCATAGCTGGGGCCATGGTTCTTGGGACACAGGCTGAACCGGCTGTAACTGAGATAACAGCCATATCAGACAAGGGCCGTCAGATGCAATGGGTGCAATTGGAAGCTCAGCAGGAGGAACTGTAATCTGTACTGAGTCCCAAAGAAAAATTAGTCATTCTAACATAAATGCATGTTTCTTCCATTGGAGCACAAGGGATGGATAGAACATATTAGTGCTACTATACGTTTCAACTACCTTGACGGAACTGTCGCTTCAGGTCGTACACTAGAGGAACACATTCCCAGTTTGAGTACTCATTTTCTAGTGCTGTCAGAAGCAGGACTAAAGTGTCATCTCGAAAAGTGTCACCTTTTTAAAACTGAACTGCAGTACTTAGGTCACGTGATAAACAGTCAGGGTGTGCATCTCCTCCAATCACATTTGCTTGCAATCCGTGATCTGCCTGTTCCTCGAAATGTGTCTGAATTGCAATCCGCACTTGGCAAGATGACATGCTACATTTAGTTCATGCCAAATGCCGCTCAGATCGCTGTTGCATTGCATCGCTCGCGTCGCAAAAACGTGCCTTTTGTATGGACTAAAGACTGTCAAGACGCTTTTTAGAAACTCAAAAAGTCTTGTTCAGTGACAGATGTTTAGTACATTTGACCCTGCCAAGCCGATAGTTTTGCAAGTCCACGCTTCTTCCTTACGAATAGGCTCTGTGCTTTCACACAGAATTGGTGCACAAAACAGACCTATTGCTTTTGCCTCAAAGTTGTTAACTCAAACTCAGTGCAATTATTCTCAAATATAAAAAGAGGCTCTCGCTATTGTGTGTGGGATGACCAAATTCCATCAGTATTTGTATGGCCGCAAGCTCTATTTAGTGACAGATCTCAAGTCTTTGCAGTCCTCGTTTCATCCGTCAAAACCGGTTCATACATGCCCTGCTCAAAAATTGCAAAGCTAGGTTTTGTTGCTTTCGCAGTAGCAGTATGAAATTGTGTACAGACCTACGGCAAAGCATAGCAATGCAGACGCCCTATCTCGTATTCCGATTGTCCCAGACTCTGATTTTTATGCATCTGCCACATCTTGTTACCAAATCGCTGAACAGGACTCTGAATTGTTGGAATCTTTTCCCTTGCACTGCACAAAAATTGCACTGACCACGGAACCAGATCCAGACTTCAAGATTTTGTTGTATTAGATTCGCACGTCTTGGCCTCGTTCATTGAACAGTATCCAGAGCTCACTTGTGCGCCGGTACTTTGTACGTCGGCATGATCTTTCAGTTCAACATCGGGTGATTCTAGTTCAAAATGACAGTGAATAATCGCATGTGCTTATTCTCAAAGTATTGCAAAAGGACGTGTTGCGATTGCTCCACAAAGGACATTGGGAATTGGTCGCACTGAACAGTTAGCGCACCGGCACTGAAAAGATGACGTCGCAGTGTCGCGCATGAGCGGAAAACCAATCCGCTCCTACACTAACATTTTCATCTTGGCATAAGACGCAATCGCCATGGTAACGAGAGCACATTGACTTTGCAGGACCATTTTGGAACACTCGTTGACTCGTAGTGGTAGCTCTCTTTTGGCAAGTTCACATTTGCGGTGCCAATGGCTTCTACCACATCACATAGCACCATATTTCGCATAGATTTCCCAGAAGTACTTGTGTCTGGCAACGGACCACAGTTCACCTCACGTGATTTTGAACAGGTTTGTGAACGCAATGGCATTCGTCATCTAACAAGTGCTCCAGTTTACCTGCAGTCCAACAGAGAAACAAAACGCTTTGTACGCACTTTCAGAGCAACAGATGGCCAAGTTTCGCACCACACACACACGGGAATAGGCTCTGCAACTCTTTCTCGCTTCCTATCGCTCTCACCCCAAGAGAGGGACCATCACCGGCGGAACTGCTGCATGGCCGCCGCCGACGGTCGATGCTCCACTTGCTACACCCACAGCAGCATCTGGTGCCGCCAGTGGACCACAAGTACCGCTTTGCACAGCGTAGTCTTATTCTTTTCAGTGTTTATGGCAACTGTAGGCAATGGGAAAGAGGCGTAATCCAGGAACGCATTGGTTCTTCTATGTATTTGATTTCAGGTCCCGATTGTTTGCAGCGCCGCCACCAGAACCAAATTCTTGCATGTCATTTGCCCCGTGGTTCTTCTGCTTTTCTTCCCCCAGATTCGGGGCCTCAAGGCACTGCGCGACCTTCGTAGCTCCCCGCTGGTGCCACCAGGGCACCCCAGGAGGAGCGGATGGACAATGCACCCTCGCCCCTGCCCTCTCCACTCGCCGACCGCATCGACCTGGACCCGCCATCGCCGTCATCACCCCAAACTTATAGTTTGGATTTAGTTGTTGAAAATCTTTCTCTTTGGAATTTACCAGTTATACAGGACTCCTTTGTTCAACAACTCATACAATGGCTAACTTTGCTAAAGTTGCTCACAAACCACCTATAATATTCAACGAGACCGAGGTACATCTTTAATTGTGTTGTTGTTCTGGGTTGCAGATACAGTTTAATTGCTTCACCTTTGGCGGGGTCAATGTGAAGTGCCTTGGCTGTCAACACATGCCCCCAAAAAGTGACCTACTTCCTCAGCAATTCACACATATCTACTTGAAGTTGCAGATTGTCCCGTCGTAAGTGTTCGATGACCTTTTCAAGTCGGGTGTTATGTTCCTCAATTGATGTTCCTACAACAACTACACCTTCCAGATATACAAAAACCTTATTACCCTGTAATGCTGTTTGCACTTTATTCATTAACCTTTGAAACTACGAAAGCACAGAGTTTACCCCATTGCCATTTTGTCACCCAGAAAACGCCCCCAGGCCTGGATGTGTGCCCTGGCAGCAGCTTTCAAGAGGATGTTTCTGTTGCCTCGCAAGCCAGATGGCACTGTATGGTCGAAGCACGCCGTCCCCCACAGCCGCAGCTCCTGGCTTATCTCTACATCTAGTATCCTGCCTCCCTCCCCATTGTCGTTCGCAGCCTCACTACACGACAATGGTGAGGCATTTCGTGGTTGGGGGAGGGGGGGGGGGGGGAGGGAGAAATGTGGTGGTGTAAGCTGTCGCCAGCACACCAGGCGGCAAAGAAAAATGGCTCTGAGCACTATGGGACTTAACATCTATGGTCATCAGTCCCCTAGAACTTAGAACTACTTAAACCTAACTAACCTAAGGACATCACACAACACCCAGTCATCACGAGGCAGAGAAAATCCCTGACCCCGCCGGGAATCGAACCCGGGAACCCGGGCGCGGGAAGCGAGAACGCTACCGCACAGGCGGCAAAGAGGTTGGGAGGAGATCGATAATAGACACCGGAGCAAGCGAGCCTATCAGGAGACGGGCCAAAATCAGACCCTCAGGAACTCGCGGCTAATGTCATCTCAGTCGCCAGTATTTAGATTGCCGCTGTGGCCCAGTCAGTCATCGAGTGAGTCAACTAGTCGAGTCATCAATCACAGCCCTGTGGGAGTCGCAGCAGCAGTTAGCTCAGCCTCTACAAGACTCAGGCAGAACGTAGCGGGTACTCCTGAATGGATATGTTAATGATTTATGGTCCATGTAGATAGTGAAACCTCTCAGTTCTATCTGTGGCCTGGTAGTATTCGATGGGTTAGTACATGGTGAGAATTCTTGGTTGCAAGTATTCCACTTTTGTTGTAATGGCGACGATTTACGAGGATAAAAGTCTAGCGATTGCCATGAGCCACCTGTCCATTGTTGTAATACGACACCTGTAGCTGTTAGGCTTGCATCGACCGCAATCGCTAAGGGTACATCTAGCTTAGGATGCCACAGAAGGTCAGTGGTCGCTTTACTTTGTTTAGTGGTGTCAAAGACGGACCTTATTGCCTCAGTCCACTGCACTGGAGAGTTTCCTTTAATCTTAGGGCCAGAAAGTGTTGCACTTAACAGTCTTTGTAGCTCTGCTGCTTACAGTACATACCATCGAAAAAATTTAGCATTCCAAGCAACGGACGTAGCTCCTTGATTGTCTTGGCGTCTGTATTCGCAGAATAACTGCAACCTTGTCTGGTATTGGAATGGAGCCTGCAGAAGATATACAGTGACTAAGAAAATCGACTTCAGGTCAGCTGAATATCCATTTGGCTATATTCAAAACGACGCAATGCTGTTCTCTGAAGAGATCAAGATACCATAAAGGTAGGCAAAGAGGAAGGGGAGGCTTTAGTAGAGAGTCAAAAATCTGTGCCATGTTTAGTCGGCATAGGGTAAACAAATGGTCACAAACATGCCCTCAAACAACCCAAACGGTGTAATAATTGCTGTTTTTGGTATATATTCTTCTGCCACCGGTATCTGAGTACAAGCCTTGGCACAATCCAGCCCACTGAAAATCATTGTATCATGTAAAGCATGATTATAGTCTCACAACAATGGAACTTGGTAATGGCCTGTGCAGTTCTTGCATTAAACACTCCATAACACCAAGCAGAAGCCACGCTTCACCCTTCTTAGGAACCAGGTTAAGCAGTGCCGACCATGGGCCACTTGATGGCCAGCTAGTGCCTTCTTTTAACATAGTGGTAAACTCGGCCTTAGCTACTGCTTTGCGAGCCGGTGTCAAACGTCTAGGCCTACATGATCCTGGAGGGTCGTCTGTGGTTTTAATAAATTGCATGGTATTATGCTGCACCATTTTTGGAGCTCCAGGGTTCCTACTTAGAGCAGGAAATCGCCATAATATGGAAATGTAATTACAGTCCTTCGCTTGCATCAGTTTGGCGTTGCCTGCACTTATGTTGTGGCTGAACCTGGTTGTAGTGAGGCCAGTCATACTGTCCACAAGTTGGAAATTCGCCCCGTCTGGCATCAGCTGGTAGTACATTAGGAAATCCGCACTGATGATTGGCTCTGAGCCATCCGCGACAGTGAAGTCCCAGATCAATGCACAGTGTAGTCCCAAGTCCAGTTCCACATGCTGAGTTCCACACATCAATATTGTGGAATTGCTAGTAACAGCAGCACAAGCTGATCGAGGTCAGTGCCCGATAGCATCACTCCGAGTTCCATGGCAGTATGCTCAATTTGGCACCTGTACTAAGATATATTTTAGTTCAGACTTTCTATCACCAATAAACAGGCGCTCTGATCTTGCCCATCAATTGGTTCCACCTAAGGTCGACTGCCACTTGCGTTTGGGAATGAGCATGGACTTATGCACTTACATGCCCGTTCACCAAACTTTCGGTGACCAGCATACCAACTGTTCTGAATTAGCAAATGAGGTGTTATTTGAGGATTGGGCTCTGGGTCTATGACAATAATGTATTCTGTCCCTGCTGGTACCTTGTCGGGACTGTAGTTCATTGAGCTGTTTGTGTAGTATGTCTACCTTCGCCATGCTGCTGCTGTACTGCAGCATGGCTCTGCCATGGCAACACTTGTGTGGGAGTGATAACTTCCTGTATGCAGTCCACAAGCTCTGTACTCGGGTTCAGTGACATCTCCATTTAGGATGTTGTGATTGCCTTAACTTGTGATGGTAGATAGCTGCTCCATATTATATGTAACTTGTTGTTAAGAAAAGTACTGATGTCCACATTATTCCACAAGTGCTGGAGACGGCTTATGATCGCAAATTTCTTTGTAAGTGAGTACTTGTTGGATATGGTCTTCTTGTGAAGCAGCTACTCTTCGGATGAGCTCATTCTTTAGCTTCGTATAAGAGTCCACAAGCGGTGGCCCAATCATAAGGTCTTGAACTTCTACAGCATATTGATGGTCTAATTGGCTCATTCAGCGGTAATTCCTGCCTAATTAAAACTTGCCTTCACTTGGGTGAACCACAGTATTGGACTGTGTGGCCAGAATGGTGGCAAGAGTACAACTAATCGCGATACTCTGGGTTCTTCTTGCATCTTGTAATCGTCTTCTTATGTAACTATTTAGGATTAGATCACGCCGAGATCACAAACTGTTGGTGCAGCTGCGATTAGGACTGTTCGACGTTTTTAGGCTCGTATCTTCAAAGCCTGTTTGAGTGTGTAAATTATCTGCTCTCTGAATTACCTAGAACAATAACTTTATTTATCAAAACCTTGAATAACTGCATTCAGCACACTTATGAACAGTTGGGAGACGTTTTTCATGAGTGCACAATCGTCTTTTAAAAGGCTGAAACAGTTAACGCGGGTCTGTAATCAAGTCATACGTAATCACGGTGTAACTGCAGTCTTTCCGAGAGTAAGTGAAAAGCAAGTAATAAAGAGCACTGTCACTGCAACATCATCTGTGGCGTTGTCCGCAACTCCATTGGACAAACGCGACAACAATGCACAGCAATCGACGGCAGATGACGATGACGTGTCGCTACAATACATATATGGACGTAGAACGACCAAGACTAACAGTAACGACAAGAAGTAAACACAACTGACAATGTTAATTTACATATTCCAACATATTTCAATAACTTCAAGAATGAGTGCCCTATAGCACTGTGCCTATCAACCTTTTTGGATTTCACTGTTTACCAAACGAGGAGAACCTATAGTCTGAAAAATCATCTGAATCAAACTTTTTTCGCGCGTCAGATTTGCGGCAGTTTCCACATGTTAGAAGTTGTCTGCGCAAAAGTGATTTCCTTCCACAGTTTTGAGAAATTTTGGTCAGATTTCGAACTCCAGCTTCCATATTTACACACGTCTTACATTTGCGCAAATTTTCTGTCCACACTTCGTTCACAAGCAAAGATCTTTTGCGCAGATGGTATAGGTATGTGCTTAAGCCCGGTCCACACGCAACGATCTGTCAGCGCAGACATCGGCGCAGATGTCTATACATGCAAAAGATCGCTGCAAATGAGGTGTGTTCACACGCCACAAACCCCAATCTAGTACTCCCCGCCATCTGTCGGTGTAGAGAAGAAATATCAGTGGCAAGCGACTACGCTCCCCGTAAACGTCAAAAATTTAATTCAGTTATTTTGAAATATACATATGCAGGAAGTTCTGTTGTGGTCTGTGTTCGCAATTTGTGTCGCAAGAAACATTCAGACCAACCGCAGGAAACAGAGAAAGTGGTGAAAATGGTGTAGACAGTGGCTGCTAAAGCGAAAGCAGTTTTTTCACGTAAATTTACTTCGAGAGTTGCAGGGCGAACTTAAAACATGGACAAGTATATTCATGTTTCTTTTTATAACAGCAGTTAATTTTCTATTATGTTTGAACACAAATATATTCTTTTGAATAAACTTTTGATAAACATATGTGAAATATATTGTTTTACATTACCTCGTGTTCCATTTCCTCGTACATTGACACTCCAGTTTCATCTTCAATTGTACTCTTGCTTGGTCTTGGCGTTTCTTGATCACTAAGAAATCCAAGCAGATCAAAATATCATAACGTTGGCTGGTATACCTGATCTACTCCTACACCAGATCTTCTAGATTTCTGAACTTTGGATAACTCTTTTCGGCAAACAGTTCGCAACGAATTATTTATTTTTACTACTGTTTCTCTGTTTGCCGAGGTGTCAACTGCCCGCAATTTTTCAATTAGAGGATTGTATGCTGTTGTCTTTTTGTCTCGGTCACTATGTTCTTTACTTTTCATCTTCCACAAACATGGGTGGTTTCTATATATTTCAATGAATTCATTTACAAACTCTCGAGAGCACTGACGGGTATCAGCCATTTTAATGCCCTGTGCGCACATATACAAACACTAGACTGAGCAAACAGCTGTTGCGCACCAGATTTGCGGCTATCTCCTGTCCACACGCTCCAACTTGTCTGCGCAGATGTGGTTTGAACCCACAGATTTGAGAGGTTTCCCTCAAACCACCAACTCCAACTTCCAGGTTTGCACACACATTAGGTTGGTGCAAATCTTCTATCCACACGCAACGATCTGTCTGCGCAGAGATTACCTTCGACCATAGATATAGATACTATGGAGATTACCGGCCTTAACATCTTTGGTTTTCATGCTGGGTTTGTAATGTTGACGAAATTTGAGTGAGAGTTGGACACGTGTGTTTGTGTATTGTGTCGTATTTATCTGCCAGGAGTGAAATAAATTGTAAATATGTCTCAGTCAGAAATTGTCACGAGTCCTTCAGTGAATGGATCTCTTCCTGAAGATGCTAAAGAAAATCAACCACCGAAGACAGCGAAACAGCTGGAAAAGGAAGCAAAGAAACTTGCTAAATTAGAAAAATTTAAACAGAAGAAAGATAAACAGAAGGACGTAACAAGCCAACCTAAAGAAAAGCCGGAAGTAAGTGAATATTTTTTCGTATAGCCATCGTTTTGTGTGCTTACCTGCTGTCTTGCGTTAGGTTTTAATTTCTGTGGTATGGTCAGTAGTTGTTTTGTTTTCTCAAGTTCGTCCTGATATTTGCTAGAAAAAAGAAAAGAAGAAGGAGATTAAAGAATCAGCAGTCTACACAGCAGCTACACGCGATGGTGAGAAGAAAGACACGCTATGTCCAATGCCTGATGCTTATAGTCCACGTTTTGTTGAAGCAGCGTGGTACAGTTGGTGGGAAAAGGAAGGCTTCTTCAAACCAGAATATGGGGTAAGGACTTACATTACGATAATCGGTATCCTCTGTTTGTGATATAGTTTCGGTGCCTTTTAGAAGCTAACGGTACTATTGCATGAAACCCAGGTGTCAGTAAATGATGTGGCTGTTCTTTAGATTTCAATTCTGTTGAAAGTAGAAGATTGATCTCGTTAGTAATTTAAGCTGACTAGACGGTTTCAGTAGAAAGTAAACTCTAAAAAGAACAGGCTATAAAGTGTGAAGGAAAATTCTCACACTCGGCCTTCGCAGCGAGTTTCCTCTCATGATTTCTTTCATCCTAGCAATACAAAAATGTCTCTCACAAAATTTCGCCCCGCGCATATTTTTGGCAGTAAATGGACGTCAAAGATTGGCCTGGCAACACTAGTCAAATATACGGTAACTACCTCTGAGAGCATGTGGGAGTAGTGCTGTGTAGTTGGTGCAGTGAATAGCGTTTTGCGTTAGTATTCAGAAGGTCGAGGATTTGATTCCGGGTCGAGTCGCGTATTTCTTTTTATTTGCAAACTGTAGTCTGCGTGGCACAATGTCTAGTGTCTTAATCGTCATACAGCGATTACAGTGGGTTTTGTACAAAACATTTGCACTTACTTGTTGTTACGAATACAGAAATGGAAGTACAATCGTTTCCGTTGGTCAGCTTTTAAACAAACCTTTTAAACGTCGTGGGTGTGAATTATTTTGCATCGCTGCATCTACTAGATTTCAAACCTCTTTTTCTGTGTTCCATCCCCAAATTCTCTCATCAATTAGTACCAACTATTAGTCTTGCCATGTTCAGGTCCATTGCATTTAGCTAGGACCCTAAGTCACCAGCAGGGCTAGCAATGGGCATTGCAAATAATTTCCAAACTCAGTTACCATGGAGCCACTAATTATGCCCTTGAACATTGAGTCTGATAAATGCGGACAATTTAGCAATTATATCCATGCAGTGCGTTATTATCATATTTGATGAAAATGAAACATCACATCCATTACTGTCAGGAAAACAGTGTAATTCAAAAAAGAACATTTCACAGAACTTAGCAATGTTGGGATGAATTGTGCAGAACAAAAGCTGTAAGAGAGTTGATGCGCATTAGGTGGAACAGCCCACTGTGACTAGTTGCTAGACATGGACTAGTTGCTAGCAGAGTAGCACTCTTGGCGGACTCCCAGGCTCATTTGTATGCATATCCTATTTCCTTCTTTTATTATTGTAAAACAGTGTGGCATTTATATGGCATACACAAACAGTGAATATGTGAATGCGCTTCTGGTGCTTGCTGCATCTGAGAACTGGGCTGGTTTTGCCACTTGTGAATATGCTGATGTGATTGAGATAAACATGTGATTTGTTGTCTTGAGCTTTGCTTTCAGGAGGCAAGTTCTCTCCTTCCATTATCACAGGTTCTTTCCTTCCAACATCATGTGACACAGGTCGTCCATGGACTAGATATACTTCACCTACTGAGGAACCCATTATGGAGGTCATGCGCCAGGAACCCTAGCAAAGTACACATAGCATAGCAAGGCAGCTACATGTCTTGCAGTGCATTTTCATTGACATGCTGCACGATCATGGGCTGCACGTGTATCATCTTTCTTTAACATTACACCTGTATCCTGCAGACAGCTGTCTGCAGATGCAATTATGCGAATGGCAACAACAATCACAGAAAGCCAACGACGACTTTATAAAGACTTTATGGTCGGATGAAGTAGCTTTCACATGAGGGTGTCTTCAATATGCACAAAGCCCACCATTGGTGTGATATTGACCTGCACATCACCCCCGAGTTCACTCTGGGCCGGAATATTGGGAGACAGGAATCTTGACCGCTACTTATTACTTGGATGTTGACTGCATGAACGTATCATACATTCCTTTCAAAATATTTGCCTGACACACTGCAAGATGTTCCACTTCATGTTTGGCAGAGGTTATGGTTCCAACACGATGGTGCACTTCCATACTTTGGAATTTATGTACAACAGTATTTAGACAGGACATTTCTAGGAAAATGGCTTGTATTGGGAGGTCCGGTTGTACAGGCTCCCTGTTCACCTCACCTAACTCCCCTGGATTTCTTCCTGTGGGAACACTTGAAGGAGCATGTGTATTGTATCCACTGAAACATGTGTAATAATTGATAGTGTGTGTTTATGTTGCTCTTGTATCTGTGGTTGCAGCTATGTTGTGAAGAGTCCAGAGCTGTACGATGCAGCTGGTCACATAATGTATGAATGTGCAGGAGGGTCAGTTTGAGCATTGACTATGAGGACAACGTATTATTCTGTAAATTTCATGTAGTCATTAGTATGGAAATTATTATTGTCATTGGCTGCTAATGTGTTACATCTGAGTGGACGTGCTGCATGTAGTATAACTGAATAGTAGATGCTGAGTTGTTTAACCGTGCAATCATCTTTAGCATCTCAAAATTGATATTTGTTTTGTAGCTATTCTGTCCTATGACAGGTCATTTGTTTCAATTGTCTGTTTCTGACTTGTCTGACTACTAGTTGTCATATTCACCCTTACAAAACATTTCACTGTGGTAATGTCGGATATGAGTGGTGTAAGAAAGGGTGTATACTAGAGTATTTTATAGCAGAATGAAATTGGCAAAAGAAATAAAAAAAAGTCTTGACCCAGAATTGAACCCTTAACCATCAGCATGCTAACCCAAAATGCTATCTATTGTACCAACTGTGCAGCACTATTCTGTGCTGAGAAAGGCAGTTACTCTACATGTGATTACAGTGTTGCCAGATTGCCAATCTTTAATGTCAATTTGCTGCTGGAAATATGCGCAGGACAAAATTTTGTAAAAGACATTTTTGTATTCCTGGTATGTGAGGAAATGCGCTACAGAGTTTGAGAGCGCGAATTTTTCTCCACCCTGTGTAATGATGACCCATGCATCACTACTGTTGCTTAGTTATCATAGATGCTGAATGTAGAACTGAGATATGTGTGAATCACGCATTATCCAGACGCATCAGTAACGTAGCATTACAGAAGCATCCGATTCCACCTGTCTACTTCGACCCATTATGTCGTCAACATGATGGAAACCACTACTTTCGGTGTCCCCAATATGGCGCCTATGATGTCACTACACACATGCGACAACAAATGCAAAAATACATATAAATAACACAAGAGCGACTCACTCGAAAAATAAAATTAAAGTAACAGGACAACATCAGGAAATTGGGGGGTTTAGGGTGTGGTCAAGCTATGTATACAACAGTAAAAAAACATCACAAGGTCCCAGAACGTAACAAATGATGTGCTTGGCCTATACAGATCAACCACAACTGTCGCTACCAATAAAGCACCACCCACCACTATGAAAATTGGAATCGGACATTTCCCTTGACCTATACAGCTCAACCACAACCCCACCAATTCCCTCTTACTGCACCCCTCAAAAACCCTGAAAAATTAATCAGCATGTCCCCCACACCCACAAACCAACCCAAGAACTACCCCTCCCACACTTCCTCTTCCCAATCTTCTCTTCTCTCCTCAACCACCACCCACAGCCCACCCAACTTATGCCTATATTTAACGTACTCAGAACAAACTTCCCTACAAAAACACCGTTAACTCACTCCAGTCTCATGCACACAAAAACTAATTGAGGACCTATAACAGAAATAATATATCAACTAAACAATCTCTCACGGTCAACCTAGATTTCTCAAACCAGGTACTGTGTGTAATGAAGTGCCAGACATTATCTGACACCGCCACATACACGTGTCATGGTCTAAGATGCCAGAACTCTTGACAGCCTCATATTCTTACTGCAAATGCTGCATCTCACAACCTGTGCGATAAGCCCAAGAAACTGAAGGAATTTAATCACCCACAACATGTCCTCCCCCATCTCAGCCTGCAGTGAAGCACTGTCTTATCCAACCTATCAACAACAAAAGCCACACAATGAATTAAACTTCTTATTGCACCACAAACACCAAACCAGTAACACCTAACAAAACTGCCAAACACATAATGAAAAAAAGAATTAA
The DNA here is from genome assembly GCF_023898315.1 of Schistocerca nitens. Classification (NCBI taxonomy): domain Eukaryota; kingdom Metazoa; phylum Arthropoda; class Insecta; order Orthoptera; family Acrididae; genus Schistocerca; species Schistocerca nitens. The sequence goes on along the minus strand of NC_064618.1, from coordinate 557,410,926 downwards.
TAACTCGCTGAAAACACTTTCAATCCATGATATGTCCCCAATTGATAACACTCCAAGCAACATTACACAGTCAACACCAAAGCTCAAATGACCCCAATACAACATGTTACACTCAGCACAAACACATACATCACCAGGTGCCATGATCAAACACAATAACATGACATCTACAAACACAACCTACTCAAAATTTTTGCACCAAAATGACATTACACGCCACAATACGCTTGTGTCAGCAGACGGTTAAAGCATGCCAGTGGAATCGGACGCTTCCATTGACCCAGTAACCTCATCACCAGCAAATTTTTCCCTGTACATGGCAGTTCTGCTTCAGTGTCAGGATTTAGATGTATGTGTTAGTAGGTCCATAATCTATAAAGATGTGGAGCCTCATAAAATTATCAATATGTTACAGTTACTAACAGAAGTCAGTGATCAGCATTGTAGTTGCAAAATCCTAAATATATACACAAAAATAGTGTAATGTGCATAATTGTGTGGCCATCAACAACATGACAACTAATGTACAAGTTGACTGTTAGATTTATAAAACAATTTATCATCTTGGAAGGTGGCATTGTTTTAAGAAATGTGGTGCAACATACACGCAGTATATCCAAACTGTTTAAATGGATATATTGATACCAGATGTTGGCTTTGTCCTGTAGTGCACTGATGATGTGGCATGTGAAGTTACACATGTGCACACAAAACAGTGACCATGTTCCTTTTGCATCTATATTAGTTTTTGCCATTTAGATTACAGTGACAGACTGATCTGTATTGTAACTCGAGGTCTAAGTTAAGTTGGGAGATGACTGCTTGTGAGTTGGTGAAGCCAACAAATAGGTATATGAAATCATGAATGTGATGACATATTGAGCTGTATTGATGCCTGAGGACTAGCGTGGGTTAAAAGATGACAGAGTTAGATGGAGTTGATTGCAAGTGGAATCCAATTCTTCACTTTATGTATTTCTTTGTCCATAGACCATTTTGTACAATAGTACCTCATGTTTCAGAAACAAACAGAAATAACATATACATACAAGACATTTACAAAATACGTAGGGTAAGATGAGGATAGGATGGGAAATCGGACGAGGCGTAATCAAAGGAACCATCCCAGCATTCATCTTTGCGACCAAGAGGAGCTCCTCATGGTACATCAGGCATGTAAGTTCCTCAAAGCTCCGACTTCACATGCCTACCTCAGTGTTGCTAATCTGCCTCTGGAACGCCTTTTCTCCAACTGTCCATGAGCCACAAAAGCATTTGGGATCCACTTGCAGTGTGTACTGGAGTCACTCAGTGTGGAGCAAGTATGACCCCAAATGTGGCGTTTTAACCATCTGTTGCTCTGCTTACTCCAGAGGCCGTGAGTAATTTTAGATTTGGTGCAGTACAGGAGAGACTGCACTCCTGCTTGTGTTTTTCAAGTGATATTTACTGACGTATATCAGCACAACTATGAAGCTGTCTTTACAGATGGGTCTATATAGGGAGCCCAATTTGGTTGCTCTGTTGTTTTCTCAGATTGTGTTCTCAAGGTCCGACTGCCTCGAGACCTTACTGTCTTTGATACAGAATTCTAAGTGATCTTGCGAGCACTGGAGCAGATGAGACATTCTTCCAGTGCTAAGTTTCTTGTCTGTTCTGATTCTCTGAGTGCCCTTCACTCTCTACAATGTTTGTACCCAATAGATACAGTAGTCCAAAATATTCAGGCTGCCCTCCTCCAAGTACAACTGGGGAAGGTGTGTTTCTGCTGGGTACCTGGGCACATGGGTATTAAGGAGGATGAAAGGACGGCTCTGCCAGCCAAGGAGGCATGTTGTGATCCTCTGCTATTTCAGTGTGCCATCCCCCTGTGTGATATAGCCATGTTGTTGAGCTCCAGAGTCTTGCATCAGTTGGAGGAGAGTGGTTGGAAGTGACACAACATGGCTGTGGCGTGCCTTCTTCCAGTCGTGTCGATGGGACAAGGTCCTCCTAAATATTATTTACGTAGGCCACAGCCCCATGACACGTGGCTTCATGCTCCAGCGAGAGGACTGTATGCCAAATTTTATTGGATTGTGTTTTATTTTCCGACCAGCAGGCACTGGTGGATTTGCCAATGGATTTGCCCTCTCTTTTAAGTAACATTCAAGTGAATGTGATTTGAGTTTGTTTTGTGGATTGTCCAACATTTTTCCCAAGATTTCAGGGAGATGGTTTTACTGTGTTAAAAGGTTGACTGGCTCAACCATGTTTTTTGTAAGTAGTCAGCCAGTGACATTCGTCTGTGCCTTTCTTTTCCATCCCTTGTCATCTTACGTGTGTTTTAATTTCATGTGTAGCTACTTTTAATCTATCACCATTGCTTTTTAACATGTGATATAGAGTAATTGTGTGGTTGATTCGAAGCACAGTTTTCTGCGGAGAAATTTCTTTTATGAAAATAAGTATATTACTTTGTTTCACAGGTGTAGCAGGAATTGTAAGGATGAGGGCATTGTGAGCTGATATCCCTAAGTCAGTATTAGTAATTTCTCTCTCTGCAGTGTCAGTATTAGAAAGTATGTTGTTGATGAGACTTTCGTTCTGTTTGTTGTTTGTGTGGAGCTATTTATCAGAGAAAACATGATGAAGCTGAAAATTAGCTTTCTAGATGCAGATTAATTCAAGAGATCTTATATTGAAGTCCCGACAGTAAATTATTGTGGGTTTTTTCAGTAAATACAGTGTCCAGTCGAGAGACTTAATTTATTGAGTATGTTCCCACTAGGTGGTCGATAAACTGCCATAATTTTTATGTTATCCAGTTATGCAGTTGAACAGCAACAGCTTCGAAATGTTTTTATTTTCCACATTAAATTTAAGGAAAATACAAACCCCTCCACTTCTAGCATCCTTCCTATAAAGCTGACTAGCCCACTTGTGGACTCACATTCGGGAGGACGACGGTTCAATCCTGCGTCCGGCCATTCCGATTTAGGTTTTCCGTGATTTCCCTAAATCACTTCAGGCAAATGCCGAGATGGTTCCTTTGAAAGGGCACGGCCGACTTCCTTCCCCATCCTCCCCTAATCCGCTGAGACCGATGACCTCACAGTTTGGTCTCCTCCCCCCAAATCAGCCAGCCAGCCAACTTGAAATCATTGATATTGACAGAACCCAATTCTGGATCCATGACCCAGTGCTCCATGATACACATACAGTCAATATTGGAATCCTTAACAGCAGCTTCAAGTTCAAAATATTTACTTGTCAGACTCTGGATATTATAACTCAAAATATAAAAACCATTAGAATAAAGACTGGTGACAGCGGTACTTACACTTTGGTACTCACACTTTTCTGTGTCACAGTGAATGCTGTTTTGAGGCAGCATTGAGCACAATGGGTTTTCTGCACCTTGAATGACTTCCTTTTGGCTGCATTGTAGTGCTCTCTGCAGCAGAAACAGGTGAGGCTCAATCAGCAGTTACCAGCAAAGAGTCTCCCACTGCTGCTGCTGCTGCTGCTGCTGTCTGTCTGTGCTCCAACTGCCAGAACAAGGTTCTCCACTGCTGAAAAAGGGTCCCCCACCACCGATGGAGTTGCCCCGACTACTGATGAGATGACCACTGCCCCCGTTGAGTTGGCCCCATCCGCTGTTGAGGTGTCCCCCTCTGCCACTGAGGTGTCCCCTGTCTCCAGTGAGGTGTCCCCCACGGCCAGTGAGGTCTCCTCCATTACCAACATATAGTGATCTGCTGTAGGAGTCCCAACCTCATCGCCGGCCGCGGTGGTCTCGCGGTTCTAGGCGTGCAGTCCAGAACCGTGCGACTGCTACGGTCGCAGGTTCGAATCCTGCCTCGGGCATGGATGTGTGTGATGTCCTTAGGTTAGTTAGGTTTAAGTAGTTCTAAGTTCTAGGGGACTAATGACCACAGCAGTTGAGTCCCATAGTGCTCAGAGCCATTTTCCCAACCTCATCTGCAAGTCCACACCTTGGGTACTATTGTTTTCCTCCAGGATAGCTCCCATTGCCATATATCTTAATATACTGATGGAAGTTATTTCTCTAACACACAAATGACATGTCAGTAACTGCTTCAACCTATTGTTTGAAACAAGGTGAATGTGTGTTGGTTGGTTGGTTGACTGGGGGAAGGGGACCAAACAGCAAGGTCATCGGTCCCATCAGTTTAGGGAAGGATGTTGACCTTTCAAAGGATCTGTCTCGGTATTTGCCTGAAGTGATTTAGGAAAATCACAGAAAACCTAAATCAGGATGGCTGGACGTGGGTTTGGACTGTCATCCTCCTGAAAGCGAGTCCAGTGTGCTAACCACTGCGCAACCTCGGTTAGTGATGAATGTTTGCTCACTAGAGTACGTTGTATGCTAATGTTGTGATCACCTAGGACACTGTTGCTCGTGATACAGGCCTACTTCACAAAATAATTGTCTACAGTACACGTTGTAGTGGTTGCCAGTGCTTGGTATATTTTATTTCGCGTCCTATACTGCATCAAGTGTTAGTTGTCATTAAGCTGCCATCTTTTTCAATGGTTGCAGACATTTTATGCCTATTGGACTTCAGTGGGTTTACAGTGTTTACTCAGATTCATTATTCTAATATCTGCATGTTCAGAGTGAAAGATATCAATGGCAGAAAATAGCACTCTCAAGGGGCAGATGATGACTCTGTTCCCTGTGTGTACAGTCATTAACACAGCCACAAAGAAATTTCTGCGTTTGACAACAGGCTGTGCGCCGGTAAACTTTTGCTCTTTTCTGCACACTCGGTCACAGCAGGTTAAGTAAAAATCTGTACATTAAAACTACTACTCCAGTGTAAGGAACAGCAAAACAGATAGCCAACTCTCAGATTCATGGAACAAGTCAAGACTGCATATACAAGGGAATAAAAAGAGAAAAATAATGAAGGTTGTTATTAATATTTATGATGAAATAGCACTGAGAGAATTTATCTTTTATGGCTCCAGCATTAAGCTACAGCAGTGATATAGTTAATTAGGTGAAAGTATGTTGTATGTGATTAGAATGTTTGGAGTTCTGTGTGTTATAAAACTTTATTTATTTGCGGTCTTCACTGTGCTGCTTTTGGGAAATGACATTGAACAGCTTCCTACCTGATTTAATATTGTTCCCCACTTATTGTAATGTACAGTCTGTCATTTTCAAGGTTTCAAGAGATGAAAAGTAAATGGTTCAAAAATTGTTAAAGTGCACTTACGTTGCACTTCAGCTATTCGGTTGCATGCAGTTGTTGGCATGATGAATGATAGGAAATGGACACAATAAGTCAAGAGTCGATCATCAGTACCCAGTCAGAATGCTTGTTTGTAAATTCCTGTGGTTCGTGAATAAAGGTAGCTGATATTTTCTTCTGTTAGATTAGAATATATCATCATCACCAGAATTTTTGACAGAATTTGAAGTAAGACAAAAGTAGGTTATTGCAATGATGAATGTAAATGTTGAGCTACGCTACACATCAATCTATTATGGCAATTGTATTTTTGTGTTGAGGTTCATTGACTTCACCACCTCACAACCAAATTATCACATTCCAACCTAACCCAGACCTCAAGTTTCTCTACAGACCAGTCTGTTGGCACATCTAGTTTTCTTCAGTTCACATTCGTTAGCTCCACTGACCCTCACCTGTGTTCTCATATTCCAGCCAAACCTAGACCTCAGACTATGCTACAGGTCAGCATATCAGCATATCTACTTTTTCTTCCTACTCTGCCCCCTGTGGGTCTGGCAGTTAGAATAGGCCCAAGGTATCCCTGCCTGTCGTAAGAGGCAACTAAAAGAAGTCTAACATTTTTCGGCCCTACGAGTTCAGGTCCCGTTCTATGGTTTGACTGCCACTTTCAAAATGCTACAGCAGTGTGGGCCATATGGGGAAGGACGCCTTATGTGGTGCACGAGTTATCCATAGTGCTCTTGTCATGGCTTTGCATCTCCTTCTGCGATTCAACTATTTGGGTGAGGACACTTTCCGGGGTATGTCATCTTCTTCCGTTGTCTCCCGTCCTCTTTCGCCCCCATGACAATATTTCTCTGCACCTAATATCCAGCACGGTAGCCAGTCCATTGTGGTGGGGCTGTTGTGTACCCATTTGGTGGTAGCCCCCTGACAACACAGGGATTGCACTGCTGATGCCTGAGGTGTAAAATCCCCATGTATGCCAAGGAATAGACTCCCGTCTTCACGGGGCATCAGGACTCCTGGCAGTGGCCATCATGCCAGTTGGCCTTTGCTGTGGCTGGGTGACGCCTGTGGGGAGAACCCTTGATTGGAGTGGGTGGCATCAGGTCAGATGACCCGCAGTGAAGCAGACTAAGTCATCTCTTGCTGGTGACCGTATGGCACCAGCAGTCTCTAAGAAGGGCAAGTTCGAATACAATGCAGACAGGCATGACCCTAAATCGTTTCCCTCCCTCGCTACACCATGGGAGGAACCTATAGAATGAGAGAGAGGCATATTCGCCTCGGTTTTTAGTCTGTAGCCAAACTGATGGGGACTTCTTTCTACCTACGAAGCCTCAAATTTTTGTTGTTGAACAACTTGAGGATAAGTTTGGAGAAGTGACAGCACTGTCCAAGATTCGAAACAGCACAGTCTTGATTCAGACAGCATCCCCAGTCCAATCCCAAGCGTTCCTCACCTGTGACAAGTTGGGTGATATTCCTGTTTCCGTCACTCCCCATAAAATCCTCAACATGGTCCAGGGGATCATTATTCATTGCAATCTCCTATTGAAGTCTGATGACGGGCTCCGCGCCAATTTATAATGGCGGGGTGTTCATTTCATCCAGCGCGTTTACAGGGGACCCATAGACAACAGGGTTGCTACCGGTGCCTTCATCTTGGCCTTTGTGGGTGATTCACTGCCTGGAAAGGTCAAGGTGGTGGTTACCACTGTGATGTTAAACCATACTTCCCTCCCCCTATGCGGTGCCTTAAGCGCTGGAAGTTCGGGCACATGTTCCCACTGCACTTCCAGCACCACATGTCGAGACTGTGGACATTCACTGCACCCAGATACTCCATGTCGCCTCCTCACACTTGTATCAGCTATGGAGAGAACCACTCCCCCTGCTCGCTAGATTGCCCAGTACTCCAAACAAAAGGAGCGGAAAATCATGGGGTAAAAGATTATGGATCAGTTGACTTACACAGAGGCTAAACATAAATTTGAAAGATTACACCCCTTTCGGTTGACATCGACATATGCTGCAGCTACGTCACCATCACCATCTTAAGTGCCAGTGGCCACCAGAATACATCTGCCCCTTAGTGGTAGGGGGCAAATCTTCCTCTGTTGCTCCCAAAGCACCTACTTCGGGAGCAAGCCCCCCCCCCCTCCTCCCAAACGCAGAGGACATCGGTCCCCTCCCCCCTGTTGGAGAAGCAACAGCCTCCTCCGGCTCCTCTCATGTGGAAGGGGTCCCTTGGGGCCCTGTCTCCCAATGTCTCCACTAATGCCAAGGCGGACACTCGTCAGTGGCTCAAGGAGCCAAAACCTGCTGGATGAAGAGCTTCAAGGTCTTCCTCCGTGCCTGAAGCTGCTCCAGAGAAATCTTCCCATCAAGTCCCTAAAGAGAAGGGAGAGAGCAAGCAAACTAAGAAAAAGTCTGCTAAGAAACAGGACCCTCTGGTGGCCCCAACACCACCACTTCCTATCAGTTTTGCAACTGAGGATGTGGTGGAGATCTTAGTGTCCCCTGAGAACCTGGATCTCACTGATGCCTCATCATCATAGAAATGGCTACAAATACACAATCAGTGGCAGCAGGTGACCCTGAGGCAAAACCTGCCTCCTTGTGCGCTTCATGCCTTCCCATCCTCATGACATCATCATCCTCCAGTGGAACTGCAGCAGTTTTTCCCATCACCTGACTGAGCTACAGCAACTCTTAAGCTTTATACCTGCTTTCTGCATTGCCCTTCAGGAATCCTGCCCTCCTCATCTATAGGGGATATTACAAGAACCGTAGTGACTATAATAGTGTATCAGGTGGAGTTTGTGTGTATGTCCTGAACTCAGTATGTAGTGAACCTGTCCCTTTCAAACCCTTCTTGAAGCTGTGGCTGTCAGGATAACAAAGATGCAGGAAATAACTGCCTGCATTGTTTATCTTCCTCCAGGTGGTGCTGTACCCCTAAACGCATTGGCTGCTTTCCTACTTTTGGGAGATTTTAATGCTCATAACCTCTTGTGGGGTGGCACCATGCCTATTGGCCGAGGTTGGAAGGTCGAAAATTTTCTGTCACAACTTGACCTCTGCCTCTTGAATACAGATGCCCAAACACATTTCAGTGTGGCACAAGGCACATATTCGGCCATTGATTTCTTGGTTTGCAGTCCTGGCCTCCTTCCATCTATTCACTGGAGAGCACATGATTACCTATGTGGTAGTGACCACTTCCCCATTTTTTCTGTCACTGCCCCAGCGTCAGGCCCATGGACGCCTGCCCAGATGGGCTTTAAACAAGGCAGACTGGGACGCTTCCACCTCTGCTGTCACCGTTGAATCTCCCCCACATGGTAACGTCAGTGTGGTGGTTGAGCAGGCAACTACAACAATTGTTTGTGCGGTGGAAAACGCGATCCATTGTTCTTTAGAGTGTGCTGGCGAAAGACAGTCCCTTGGTAGATGCTGGAAGTCACTGCAGCAATTAAGGAGTGTCGGCGAGCTCTACAGCGGCATAAGCCCTTCCCTGGGGCACCTCATAGCCTTTAAACGGCTCCTTGCCTGTGATTGGCAGCTTATGAAAAGATGGAAGCAGGAGTGTTGGGAGAGAGATGTCGCAACCGCTGGGTGCCGTAAGTCACCTTCCCAAGTTTAGGCAAAGATCAGACGTCTTTGTGGGTACCAGAACCCAGCAGGTGTCCCTGACGTTAACATCAATGGCATGCTCTCTTCCGAGGCAAACACAGTTGTTGAGCACTTGCTGAGCACTATGCTCGAGCCTCTGCATCAGAGAACTACCCTCCTCCCCAGCCTTTTGCACCCTCAAACAGCATATGTAAAAAGTCCTTTCGTTCATTACACGCCATAGGGAACCCTATAACGCCCCAATTACAGAGTGGGAGCTCCTCAGCTCCCTTGCAAAATGCCCCAACACAGCTTTTGGGCTGGATTGGATCCACAGTCAGATGATTATACATCTCTTGTCCGACTACAAGCGACACCTCATCATCTTCAACCAGATCTGGTGCGATGGCACCTTTCCATCGCAATGACGGGAGAGCACCATCATTTCGGTGCTAAAACCCATTAAAAATCCGCTTGATGCAGATAGCTATCGGCCCATGAGCCTCACCAAACTTCTCTGTAAGCTGCTGGAACGTATGGTGTGTCGGCAGTTGGGTGGCTTACTGGCTCTGTGCCACGGCGGTTTCCGTCTGAGTCGCTCTACCACTGATAATCTTATGTCCCTTGAGTCTACCATGCGATAGACACCATCACCTTGTTGCCATCTTTCTTTGATTTACGAAAAGCATATGACACCAACTGGCGACATCATATCCTTGCCACATTACATGAGTGGTGTCTCTGAGGTCCGCTCCGGACTTTTATCCAGAATTTCCTGTTGCTTCCTGCTTTCCGTGTTGAAGTTGGTGCCTCCCATAGCCCCCCCCCCCCCCCTATATCCAGGAGAATGGGGTCCCATGGGGCTCTGTCTTGAGTGTCTCTCTATTTTTATTTTTAGTGACCATTAGTGGTCTAGCAGCAGCTGTAGGGCCACCCTTCTCACCTTCTCTGTATGTAGATAAATTTTGCATTCCCTACTGCTCCACCAGTACTGGTGTTGCTGAGCGGCGCCTACAGGGAGCGATCCACAAGGTCCAGTCATGGGCTCTTCCCCATGGCTTCCAGTTTTCAGCCACAAAGTCATGTGTTGTGCACTTCTGTTGGCATCATACCATTCATCTGGAATAACTTTACCTTGATGATGATTCACTCACTTTAGTGGAGACATGTTGATTCTTAGAATGGGTTTTTGAAGCCTGATTGACTTGGCTTCCTCACCTTCGTCAGCGTAAGCGGAAGTGATGGCAGCAACTCAATGCCCTCTGCTGCCTGAGCAACACCAATTGGGGTGCAGATCACTCTACGCTGCTGCAGCTCTACAGAGCCCACAGTATTTAATCCCGCCTTGACTGTGGGAGTCAGCTTTATGGTTCGGCAGTGCCCTCAGAGTTGCATTTACTCGACCCAGTGCACCATTGTGACTTTCAACTAGCAACGGGAGCTTTTAGGACAAGTCCGGTAACCAGCATCCTGGCGGAGGCTGGAGTCCCTCCATTGCAGGTCAGGAATGCGCAACTGCTCGCCAGTTGTGTTGTACACATTCATAGTTGTCCTGCGCATCTGACTTACTGTCTTCGTTTTCAACCCACGGTGGTTCATCTCCCACATATTCGGCCCAGGTCAGGGCTTACAATTGCAATTGGCGTCCAATCCCTTCTATCTGAACTGGAGTTCTTGCCTTTACCACCTATACTCGAGGTCCATTCGTGTACACCTCCATGGTGTACACCTAGGCCGCAGCTTCGCCTGGACCTTTCACATGGCCCAAAGGACTCGGTTTTCACCCTGCAGCTCTCCACTGTTACTTCCTCTCGATTCTTGACATGTACCGAGGCCGTGAAGTAATTTACACTGATGGCTCGATGGCTGATGGTCCCGTCGGCTTCGCGTATGTCCATGGAGGACATATTGAGCAGCATTCCTTACCCCATTGCTGCAGTGTTTTCAGTGCAGAGCTGGTGGCTATATCTCATGCTCCTGAGCACGTCCGTTCATGCCCTGGGGAGTTGTTTCTTCTGTGTACTGTCTCCTTGAGCAGCCTGCAAGCCCCCCGTGCGGGTTCGGGGGTAAGAATAGGCCCGCGGTATTCCTGCCTGTCGTAAGAGGCGACTAAAAGGAGGAGTCTCAAACGTTTCGACCTTCTGTGATGGTCCCCTGTTGGGTTTGACCTCCATCTTTCCAAATCCTTCCGCAGAGTGAGCCAATGGGCGCCTTACATGGTGCATTTTGTCCATCGTGCATTAAGACCTCTAGCCAGATTTCTCGTCGTCGCATTGCCGTCCCGCTCGTTCTCCATCTCTTGGGTGAGGATGTGTTCCTGGGTTCAATTTTCACTATGCACTGTGTAGTGTTGAGCTTTGCGGAGACGACGACTGTGGACTACATGTCACCTAACATCCAGCACGGTAGCCAGTCCGCTGTGGTGGGGCCGCCATGTACCCTGTTGGTTGTAGCCCCCCTGACAATATAGGGATCGCTCTACTGATGCCCGCGCCGTTAACTCCCCATGTATGCCAAGGAGTAGATGCCTATCCTCCTGGGGTATCGGGACTCCCGGCAATGGCCATCCTGCCAGGTGGCCCTTGCTCAGGCTGGGTGGCGCCCATGGGGAGGGCCCTTGGTCGGAGTAGGTGGCATCGGGGCGGATGACCCGCAATGAAGTGTGGTACATCATCTCTCACTGGCGGCCAACTGCCAGCAATCTCTAAGCGTTCTCGGGCTCAATTTAATGCTCAGAAGTACGATCCGAAAACGTTTCCCTCTCTGGCCACACCGTGGGAGGAGCGTAAGTCCCAGAATGGCAGTGACAGTTATTCGCCCCGGTTCCTAGTGTGTACGAGATCTGATGGGGAGTCTTTTCTCTCCACAAAGCCTCATTTCTTCGTAGAGCATTTAGAGGACAAGTTTGGGGAGGTGGAGGGCTTGTCCAAAATGCGCTCTGGGTCAGTCCTGATACAAATGGCATCCTCTGCCCAGTCACACAGGTTACTTGCTTGTGACAAGTTGGGGGATGTTAACATTACCATCACGCCACATAAGAGTTTAAATATGGCCCAGGGTATTATTTTCCATAGGGACCTTCTTCTGCAGTCTGATGACGAGCTGCGCGCCAACTTTGAGCGTAGAGGTGTTAATTTCGTCCGGCGGGTTCATCGGGGTCCAAGGGACAATCAAGTTGCTACCGGTGCCTTCATCTTGGCCTTTGAGGGTGATACATTACCGGAGAAGGTCAAGGTGATGGTCTACCGTTGTGACGTCAAGCCCTATATCCCTCCCCCGATGCGGTGCTTTAAGTGCTGGAAGTTCGGCCATATGTCTTCCCACTGTACTTCCAGCCCCACATGTCGAGATTGCGGACGCCCATCTCATCCCGATACTCCATGTGCCCCGCCTCCCATCTGTGTTAACTGTGGAGGGCCTCATTCACCTTGCTCGCCAGACTGCAGAATCTTCCAGAAAGAACGCAAAATCATGGAATATAAGACCCTGAACCGACTGACCTATACTGAGGCCAAAAGGAAATATGACCGATTACATCCTGTGAGACTGACATCTTCCTACGCTGCTGCTACAACACCTGTGCTAGCCCCATCAGTTTCGCGAATGCCGGCCGGATTGATGAGTAGTACAACTCTTCCTGCCCCCTTGCCAGTGGGGAGCTCTACCTACCGGGTTGCTCCTGCGCCACCTACCTCAGGAGCAACACCATCCCACCCATCAGGGACGTCCGTCTCCGCTTCTAAGCCGAAGAAGTGTCCAACTTCTTTGGCTTCTCACACTCACAAGGGGTCCCTCCCTTCCCAGGTTTCCACCAGCGGGAAGGCTGACGACCGACGGTGGCGTAAGTGCCCACAATCAGCTGGTCGTAGGGCTTCGCGATCCTCCTCAGTCCCGGAGACTGAATCGGCGAAGCCCTCCCAGCCAGTGAAACCCAAGGAGCAGCGTGAAAAATCTAAGAAGAAGAGCTCTAAGGCCAAGGAACTTGCGGTGGCACCCACCCTACCGCAACCCTCCCACTCTGCATCTGAGGACGAGGTGGAGATTCTGGCGTCCGCTGAGGACCTCGAACTCGCCGGTCCCTCAGACACCATGGATAGCACTAGCACAGGTGCTCAATCGGAGGCAGCAGGTGACCCAGTGGTGTAATCTGCCTTCCCAGTCCCGTCACGCCTTTCTCAGACATGGACAATACCATCCTCCAGAGGAACTGCAGTGGTTTCTTCCACCATCTAGCTGAGCTCCGACAACTTATCAGCCTTCACCCTTTCTTCTGCATTACTCTTCAGGAAACTTGGTTTCCCACAATGCGAACCCCCGCCCGCTGTGGCTATCGGGGTTATTATAAGAATTGGGCAGCTTATGAAAGGGTGTCTGGTGCCGTCTGCATCTATGTCCTTAACTCTCTTCACAGCGAGTCTGTCCCTCTACATACAGCTTTAGACGCTGTCGTTGTTCGGGTGTGGACGCCACAGGCTGTTACTGTCTGCAGTCTTTACCTTACACCGCGTGGTGACGTCGCGCAACATGTCGTGGCTGTGCTTATAGCCCAATTGCCACCACCTTTCTTGTTACTGGGCAACTTGAATGCCCATAACCCTCTGTGGGGTGGGTCAGTGGCAACAGGTCGAGGCGCCACCGTCGAGCATTTATTGGGCCAGCTCAATCTTCCGATTTTAAATGATGGTGCCTTCACACACTTCAGTGTGGCGATACTCTGCCATTGACCTTTTGATCTGCAGCCCTAGTCTCTTACCGTCTGTCCAATGGAGTGTGCATGACAACCTGTGTGGTAGTGACCACTTTCCGACCCCCCTGCGGGTTCAGGGGTAAGAATAGGCCCGCGGTATTCCTGCCTGTCGTAAGAGGCAACTAAAAGGAGTCTCAACTGTTTCGGCCTTTAATGTGATGGTCCCCGGAGGGGTTTGACCACTCTATTTCCAAATTTTTTCGTTAGTGCGTACCATTTGGGGAAGGCCACCTTACGTGGTGCATCTTAAATCCATCTTGCCCTAAAATCTGGCACACCTGATATTTTCATGGAATTGGACTTACATCGAGCTTCCAGCCACGTCCGCTGCAGTGTGTTCCGGATAGCATCCCTTCCCTCCATTGTGCACTTCCATCTTTGCCCTCGTGATGTACACTCTTTGACATAAAACTTGACCGGCGGCCGGCCGCTTCAGAGGCTAAGTCCGCGCCGATCGCGACATGGGACAAAAAAACTGGCCAACTCGCTAATTCTCTAAGTCCGGTTATCTGCACAATCTGGCAACACTGTAGACTGCGGCACTTCCTGGAGGAAAACTTGTCCCATGATAGAGAAACTCTAGGCGGATTACGCCTGTGGTCTAGCGGTAGCGTGCGTTGTTTCTGTTCATAATGTCAGTGGATCGAGAGCAGCTGGCATAAAATATTTTTATAGCCTCTTCTGTCTGAATGCTGAAGACGTGAATGTAATGGTAGCGCAGATTCAATCTATTTCGCTTTGTGACACACCGATATCAAAATTTTATCCAGTAACGATTTTGCGGCAGATTTCCTGCAGACTGTCCTCCTCTGGACGCCGTATGCGGCAAAGCTCCGGGATCCATTTGCTGGCTACTGGCAGCGGCCGTGGCGACAGCAGCGGCGCTGCACTCCCCCGTTCTTTATCCAAAGCGCCTGCTACCGCTCATCGCTTTTGATGATTTAAAACGCTTTATTATTAAATGTTGCTCCACAGAAAATTTCTACAATTTCCATTCACGCTCAAAAGCAACGGAGACAGACGCCCTGATTAGTAGGCGGGTATTATATTACATTAATCGGCAAGAGCTGAGTATGGCCCGAAATTAATTTTATAGACTGGGACGAAATTAAACCACCTCACTACATTCGATGAATTTATAAATGCTTCATACCTCGTTTCTTTTCCTTTCAAACTCAATTATTTGTGCAACTTTTGGTCAATGTTTGGATGTTTTCGTCAAGCCAGAGTGAGCGTCTGTGGTGTAAAGTGTATTACAGTTCTTGTTTCATTCCTTATGGTAAGTCTATGCGATAAACTGTGTGAATACCTTGCAATGCATGCTCTGTAGCAGTGCAGGAACACTGCACATTTGTAGTTCCATGTATGGGTTCATGAAGTATTTATTGTTGATCGGAAGTGATAGTTAAGGTCATCATATTTAAACCAGAAAAATTTGTCGTTTTGAAGGTTTCAGACAACGGAAAGGAATTGCTAACGCCGGTGTTAGAAAACGTCTACAGTTAAATGCTATTGCAAAAATTTAGAAGAAGGGAACTATATTAATGAACATGTGCACTTCATAAACAACCTTCTGACATGTTAGACCTATATGACGAACAAAGCTCAAATTTATATCGTTGACAGTCGGTTTGAATCTTTTCAGGGTCTATTTTACAGTGAAGCACCTTGGAATTTGCAAAGCAGAAATCCATGATATTAACTTAATTTACTAAGTCGAAATTGGACGAAGATTGATGTTTAAAGGCATTCTTCAGATTTCGCATAAGAAATGTTTACTAGCAGTTTGCAACTCCATTAATTAAAATGGAAAATAAAAGGTTGTAGTCAGCGGCTTCTACCGTGATTCGAACTGCTATGTCTTATAGTACAAGCACTGCAACGCACAAGGGAACCTCTGAGCTAACGACACACTGGCGGCCAGAGGCGGAATATAGTCACTGCGATGTTGCCTGAGCCTCAAAACGCAACCTTAAACACACGAACAGAGGAGGTGGAGATTACTGTTTTAACGTCCCGTCGACAACGATGTCATTAGAGACGGAGCACAAGCTCGGATTAGGGAAGGATGGGGAAGGAAATCGGCCGTGCCCTTCCTAAGGAATCATCCCGGCATTTGCCTGAAGCGATTTAGGGAAATCATTGAAAACCTAAATCAGGATGGCCGGGCGCGGGATTGCACCGTCGTCCTCCCGAATGCACACACAAACAGGTGTTACTTATGTGAAGAACGCCGTTCTTGGAGTCCAGAAATTAAATATACTTTCTAATTGTGTCATCTTGCAGTGGATTATATCGTACGAGTCTTCGATGTGGAAAACGAATGTCAAGTGAATTTAGCGAGGTAACGCCGACCTACACCCGGAAGTAAATGCACTATCAGAGTGTTGACAAATACTTGCTACGACGCTGCCATTTCTAGGCTCTCTGACGAGGCAGCTCTTCAGCGAAATGCTTGCCGTGATTCTCCGATACGGTTCTTCAGAGTGGAGACGCGCGCGCACGTTTGGTTTTTATGCGGCGTTCTCCCCTGATGGTTTCTGACGTCGCCTTGTGGGCTATGTATACATATGAGACATTCAATTATCATTAATCCAGAATGATACAAGTTTCAGCTTCCGGCGTGGAAGAAGGCTGTTGACGCCGACATTATATCATTTCAACGTAGGGAAAGCAAAACGGATCATTCAATGTTTCTCATTCAACATAAAGCATGTGAGATAATTTTCCGTAACGTTCATAATCATCTAAAAATACAAACGAAGTAAAAATACACCGGAAGCTTATTCGAATTGAATATAACGCTTTGCACCTCGATGTCGAATTTGTCCACTTGCAATCTTTTGCAGCATACACATAGAATGTCATGATTACCACGAGAATGAAGAAATATGTTGGTAAGGATGGAAGCAAGAAGAGACGCAGTCAACAAATATTCTATTCCTCATGGCATTCATTTCATTTGACACGTAAGAAGAGGTAAAGCGGGAATTTACTTTCGTTAACACGAAAGATATGCCGCACATATTGATAACGAGGAAGTCTGCGTCTTCATACGTTTCCTCCTTGAAATCTGTATGCTCTATTATATACTAAGAAGCCCGATCATTGTTTCAGTAATGTTACCCTCTTGTTTGACCCCGTAACGATGAACAGATTCCAAATGCATGTCTCCCTTCCTGGGTTGTTTTTTGTGTTTTATTGCTTGGAATTCCTGAAGCAGACCACTGTGCCTTCCCCCCTCGTGGGTTAGGTCTCAAAACTAAACCGCTTTGTATCCAATGGCATAATTTATCCAGACAGCATCAGCATAAGACTATCAAACAACGCCTTCCATTTACAGTTGCAGCACTCTAACCAGCACTGACCAAAGTGTAATCCACGGTCATGGTCCTAAATTACCAGCTGTCTGCTACTGTGGCAAAGTCCGTACTACACTTTCGATTCCGCAGCACCATTTTATCTGGTAACACTGTGTAGTTGCACAGTTGTGCTACCAGGTCTGTCCTCACACTGTCAACTTTATGTATCTCACTTCTCCTGTAGCGTAGATCACGAGGAGCCGAAGTAAATGAGTGTATTCTGCATGACGTAACATTCAGTATTCCCTTCTTTCATAGCCACTCTTCATGTGCATCGATACCAAATAGGAATGCGAAAACTCTTGCGAGTGAGAGAATGACAATAACAATCGTAACAAGAACAAGCAAATAATGAATGATGTTTATTCCAACGCAGAACGAGAATGGCTTTAAATATAAAAATCTGTATCTATATCTATATACATATCTATTGATCTTTGAGTTGGCACAATGCAAATATATTCTTAGCATTTAGTTACTGAATTAGTTCTGGATGTTTGCAGAGAAAAGGAAAAGTCGGTACTTCTCGCTAGTGTAATATAATGTGAACCAGCAACTACCCTTTCCTTAGAACACGACTCAAGCAGGTCCTCAAGTAGGTAGCAAGGCACTGCTGCATTCTGTTCCCTGACATTGCTCTGATGACGGTTAATGCAGATAGTTCCGATTATGAAATACAAAACGTATTGCAGGTTAGTTCCTAGGATAGTAACATTAAATTTGCGTTGTAGACGGCACATGAACGTGACGACTATCCATATTACTCATCAATATAAAAAGACAATATTTTGGGAATTTAGCAGGATTACTCAAAATGAATTCTGAAATTGGGTGACTGACTGCACAGGTGCTAAACGTCGTCAAGAGTATACGATGTCCTAATCGCATTAGGAATATGAAGATCGTCTTCGACAGCTCGCAACTTTCACATTGCTATCTCCACCCTACTCCAGACAGCCGTCGGTGGAGTTGCACTACGTTGCCGATGTTATGGAAGGCCTTCAGACCGACAACAAACCACATATTGAAAAATACAAGCGAATTCTCTTGCAGCGTAAGCTTATTGTAACTAATCTAAAAATTATTGGGGAGGAACATTGTCCTATTCAAAAAAAGTAAAACGTTACACACTGTTGACGTCAAACGGACATTATCTATGTCCTGTCTTGTGTCCTACTCATCTATAATATCAAGTGTACTATGAAAATGATTATATATAATGGATGATAGGGTAATGCATTGATACCAGATGGTGGGGGCCGGCCGGTGTGGCCGTGCGGTTCTAGGCGCTTCAGTCTGGAACCGCGTGACCGCTACGGTCGCAGGTTCGAATCCTGCCTCGGGCATGGATGTGAGTGATGTCCTTAGTTTAGTTAGGTTTAAGTAGTTCTAAGTTCTAGGGGACTGATGACCTTAGAAGTTAGGTCCCATAGTGCTCAGAGCCATTTGAACCATTTGAACTATTTAACACAAAATGACATTAAAAATTAAAGTTATTCGCGAGCAGCTAGTTGAGAATATGTATGAACATTAAATGACACGACGAACCGTCTTGTTCTGCATATGGATTCAAACCCAGCTCAGCAGACTAAGCAAAGATTTCGTGACTGACGGAAACTAACAGTCATTCCTGATTAGGCATACAGAGAGTGATATACCTCGATTTTAGACAGTATCAGTTAGCAAATATCAACTTTAAATTGCATAACGCAAACATTTTTAACAGACGCGAATTCCTACCCAGCATCTATTGTCCCTGTTAACGAACTACGAGAGATGTTAAATATTGCTTCTTCACAAGTAACTTACTTGAAATGCCGTGAGGTAAAGCTGTGTGTTGGACACGGATTCGAACCCGGAACCTAATCGGATTGCTATCGAAGCACAGTCAAATGTGACATATCGGAATTTCGCGGCAGTAGCTAGATGTTTTAACTGAAATGACGAGACGAAACATTATTTTTTTCCTTCCCAGGACTCCAACCCGGCATCTATCGCTGTTATATTCTAGAGAAAACGAACGTTAAATATGGGTTTGTTGCACCAGCAGTGACATGTGAGCATGTTTGAACTGAAATAATATGACGAAGAGTTCAGCGCTCACTGGGAATAGAGCCCCACACATATCGTTGTTGACTACACACAAAGAGACGTCAGCTACGGAATTTTTCTCCACCAGCTGCTCAGAATAGCATCTTGAACTTACAGTCATCTCGCAAATAGTTCTGTGTCTCACTGGGAGTTAAAAACGTCAGATATCGTTAGTGTTGACAACGAATGAAAATACATTAAAAATCAAAATTATTATCCACCAGCAGATAGGTGTTCTCATGATAGAGCTTGATAATACATAATTAAATCTTTAGTGCCGGGCCAGGATTCGATCCCATTCACGCGTAATATGTGAAGGTGTTGAGGAATCTGCAGTTTTGAACAAACAACAAATTGTAGCCGAGCTGTATTGCCACGAAGGGATCAAATTCCGCGTTAAGGGCGGTCTGAGTTGCATTCCCAGTTTAGAACCAATTTTATCGACATACAGAAGCTCAAATAAAAGATGGAATAAGTGTCCTGTGACCATACATAGCGTTTGTGTCGTCACTTGAAATAAATAACTAGTATAAGAAAGGTTACTGGTGATAGAGTTTCTACATGTCGCCACTCCAGACTTTATTGTGGTTCAACCTACCGTCTACTTGGTAAAGAAGGAATATCATCTTTAATGTGAATTTTCAGACCACGCAGCGATTGTATCTCCTTCACTTGGTGTAGCCAGGAGAGAATGGAATCTGTCTCTCCCTATCTAAAATCATTGACGGAAGTGGGAATCGAACCCAGACCATAGGTATAACAACCTACCATCCGTCCAACAGACCACGAAATCCTCTTCTCTGCGAGTCATTTTTCTATCGTAACGCAGTTGCGCCACACTGGATGAGAATTATGACACACAGGCTCCCTGTAGTACTTTTCAGCATGTTCAGTAAATTCATTTACTTAGTTGACCGAATCACCATGAACTAGCTGCCTCGGCTACCCAGTGCATACATTCGACTATTTTGTAATCACAGAAATAAAATCACGTAACTGCCACCTACACACAACTGCCAACAGTGTAGGATGCAGAAGTTTAAATAGGAAGTGTTCCTTCCACTTGAGCTATTCTATTGCGCTATCTGTTACTAGAAAACGTCGTTCAGTCCAAAAGAAAAGCTGTAACTGTTTGTCTCTCAGAAGTCAAGACCTGGCCATATGCATAATCTCACAGTGCTGTGGAATCCAAAAGTTCTGGAGGAATAGTTGCCGAGCTCTGGAGCTGCTGCAGCTACATGTCAGCTTGTAGCATAGATAAGATGTAGCGAGTTCGAATACATTCAGTGCTACATTTTTTAAAACGCAATTCTGCTCTCTGCTGAAGGTATCAATCTAATGGAACTTTGAACATAATTCCCTTCACTTCTCAACCCAAAGTAGTCGCATGTGGAAAAAGGGCTAACTACTGTGACATTTTGTTCTATTCAGGTTTAATAGACAGCAGGCAGCAGATGCATCTCGAAGATGTGCAGGGAGAGCGCATCGTGCCATAATATGTCAGAAAAGTATTTTCTACATTAGCCGTCGTGTGGTAGTGATATTCTATTCTTCTTCAAACTTTGTTTGACAGCTTTAACTCAGAACAAGTTTTCTACATGCATGTAATCAATAAACTGCATGTGCATTGTCAGACTGTCATAGGTAACATCAGAGAATTCGCATATATCGTTGATGATTAATTTCTCTCTCATGTTTACTATTGTTTTAACAACACTAAAGGAAACCTTACGAAAATTGTGCACTGTATTATAAGAAATGAAATAAAACTAACCATGACAACCTTACGACGAAAGTATCTGTACACAAGCATGCCTCTATCGACACGAATTAGTAAAATACTACTCACTTAGATTTTGATTGGGTCTGTGTTTAATTGGTATGCTGTGTCATACTCAAGAGGTATGCAAATGTGGCATTTCATAAATATAGTTACGTATTCCTAGAAACCCAAAATTCGCTTGTCAGCAGCGGAAAGAGGCCTTACCTGTTGTGCAGCATTGTAAGTTTTTCAACATTGCTCTATGAGCTGAAAGCATTTTCTTGCGATTTCCTTATTGATGTTTGAACTGACTGCTTGTAGCTCTTTCACAGAAGGGATAAAAACGTTACAGTCAGTGAGACTGGAACTGCGAACCGTAACAGACGCTTTTTCACAGGTCAGCACGTTACCACAGAGCTGGCGAGGAGGTATGGGTCTTAGCTTCCTATTACGAGGGCAATAGGAACTAGAACTCGTAAACCGCTATTTGAAGGTCGAGATTAGTTGCGGTTTCCACCTGCAACGACTTTCCTGGGCTGGAAACCGTAAATTGTCAATCTTTTGTTACCCTTCAAGCGATAATAACTCAGATTATTCAATGGAAATGACAGGTAAAATCAAGTGAACTTTGAGGCTTAATTCCGTGCACACCAGGAAGTATCTCGTCGATCACAGAGTTGCCAAACATACGTTGCCTTGTTGCCAAATCTCAGTTACAGTACCACCAGGAAGAAGACGAACCGATGTGATCCTACAGCGGTCTGGGAAGTGACCATGGCTGGTGTCTCCAAGTCGCGGCTGCTACGGCCTGGAATACGTAATGCGTCTGATTCGCTTTCTGTAACTAGGTTTAGGGACTGGAGCGTAGTTACTAATAATACTCAGAACGGACTGCAAACTGAGCATCATAAATCAGTAACTCTCATTGTTGTTTTTATATTTCTTTCGTAAGTGTACTCAAAACTAAGAAAGTCATTCACAGGCGTTTTCGTGCCTCGCCGATAGTCGAGCACAACATACAAATAAAAATAAAAAAGAATGTGTGTGTGTGTGTGTGTGTGTGTGTGTGTGTGTGTGTGTGTGTGTGAGAGAGAGAGAGAGAGAGAGAGAAATAAAAAGCAATGAGAGAGAGTGTAAAAAATTGTTGTAAAGAAATTGAATCATGGTATTTAAAGAAATCTTTCATTAAAATGACACGTTCCACATCATTACGAAATGTCGTATTCATGATCTATGGAACAAGAGTTAATCTAATGTAATCTAATCTAATCTAATCACATCATATTGATGATTAGCCATGAAGAGTCATGAATTACCGAAATTTTGGCCAATACCAGTAACCAAATCTAAACTTGAAAATAAAAGACGACAATTTTTGTAATAAACCGTGACTCCTATCACGACCCTTTCGTCCCTGTTATCTAACCACGAAAGATGTCTGATATACCTCCATTCTGAAGTAACAAAGTGTGCATGCATTTAAAGATGAAGTCATGATGTGAAGTTCTGTGACGGAGATACGAACCCAACACGTAATCCGATTGTTAACTAAGAAAAATCAAATGTTACGTATCGGTTTTTCTTACGAGCCGCTAGGTGTCTGAATCTAAAATAAGGATACAAACTTTTGTGCCTAAGCGACAATCGAACTGCACACCTACCGTGCATCCACGAATATAGCTTAAGTATCAGTTGCTTACTCATGAACAGTAAGATGTGTGCGTGTTTGACCAGAAATAACGACACCTGTTACGATTGTTGGAAACACATGAACAGACATTGAAATTGCGCGTTAATTTTCACTAGCAGGTGGGTGTGCACTTGATAAAGCTAGAAATGAAATTATGAATATTTTTGTACTGGATCAGGTTTCAGACCCACATACTTACCTTTGGAGGAGACCTAGAGAAGATTGCAGTCTTGGGAAAAGGAACGAAATGACTGAACTATACTGTTCCGAGAGATTCAGATCCTCGAAAGAGGAGATACGAATTCGAATCACAGTCCAGCACCAAATTTTTAAACGTCTCTAGTTCAATCAAGTACAAGTAAAATAAGAGCCCTGTCCCTTTAAATGGCTATCGGTTCATCAAATAAAATAAAATTTTCTAATGTAAGTACGCTTACTGGCGACTGTATTTCTGTTTACCATGACTTCCGCTGTGTCATTTCCCAACGTAAACCGGCTCTGCCCAGTTGGTAATGAAGGAACGTGATGTTTAATGCGGATTCTGGATTATAACGTCTTTCTCTTGAGGTTACCAGAGGTAAAATAAATCTGTTTGTGCCTCTTAAAAGTAAATGCCTGAACCCACGCATTGCACCTGTGATAGCTCGTTCCACCATACCATTGTGGCCACATTACCCAGCCCCAAGAGTGTGCTGTAACGGATGATGTGCTTAGCTTACAAAATTAGTCACGGTGGAAAAAATGCGAGTCTATTAAATGGTCAAGTAGAAGCAAGCTTCTGACGCAGAGATTATGCTATTCTCATGTCAGCAGGATGTAAAGACTCTTCTAGGCATCATAGGCTGGATGTGAAGCCATTTTGATTTTTCACAAATTCAGCAAATTTCTTAGTTCGAGAAAATCCACTGTGAAGTGTGAAGTTGCCGGATAATTCGATTATTACTGTTATTATTACTATCATTTTATTCATACCGCTGCTGGAACACGACCGTAGTCTTCAGGTAAAACGCGAGACCAGCTAATATGACGTCTGGCGACCGAAAGCACATATCGACAAAATTTTTATCGCCCCTTTCCTCTCGGTGCTGAAGCTATGAGTGTAATTCAAGCGAATCTACAATATCATATTAGCTGGTCTCGCGTTTTACCTCAAGACTACGGTCGTAGTCAAGAGTAATGTACTGAGACTGGAGTCAAGACTTCCTCTGGGAAGTGCCGCAGTCTACATGTTGCTAGATCGAGCGTATTGCCAGACATAGAATTCTGAGAGGAGCACGACTGTATTGTCCACCTTACGTGAACGACTCGGCGGTCAATTTTTTGGTCTGAGACTGTATCTACAACACATATTGCACGCTGAAGACCCAGAAGAATGTAAAAAAAAAAGTAGTTTATGAGAGCAACGTTAACCATAGCGTTCGAAGTATTCATAGTATTGTATACGTGTGTGTAAACGCCTTCAAATGACCACTCAAGAAAGACAAGGATACACAGTCTAGCTCCAATATTATAAATACGCCTCAGTTTGTGGATGAACTCAGACTTAGGTTGATAATAATTGTGAAAATTTAGCAGCACTGTACCCATTGGTGTTAAACTCGTTTTCAACCAATGATTCCCACAGCTACAGGGATACTACTTGTGATACCTCTTAGACAAAATACTTAAGCAGTGTTATCAGACGAAAAGATCAACCTGACACAAACTGTGGGAAGTTTGTTTTACAACCTTCGTACCTGGATATTCACCTTTTTCCTATTTGAGATATCTGTGAACGTTGCTGCTTAAGACGATTTAAGCAGAAACTAAATTCCCTCAGCTTCGACAATGTTTAAAGAAATCGTCTTATTGGCACTAAATCGTGGTTTGTGAATTGTTTACCGGCCGTACTCTACCGTATTTTGCCGGTTGGAAGGCAAAAGCTTACTGACAAATTTCACACAGAAATTACTGTTACAGTGTACTTATGGAGCCAAATGAGTGAATTGCGTATTTTCCGGTGAGAAAGAGCACTGGCAAACAGTCTTCGCTACATTAGGTTATTTAAACTGGTGTCACTCTGAGCTAGAATTTATGGTCAGCGACTAAGTGTAAGGTCAACGTTTCAGATGCGAGTTTTGCGACTGTGAAATACTTTCCTACATTATAGAAGCGAATATTAAATTTGAACTAATATTGCGAAAATCTTGTACTTGGACAGCTTAGAATGAAAATACTTCTGTTTATTTCAAAGGGAAACAATAGATTTTCTAAAACACTGTCTGTCATACACAACTTGAAACAGGTCATGTCGACCAAATCATGTGGAAGAACTAACAGCAACGTATACCGGAAGGCAGTAAGATCTCTTACCTTTTGGTTTGTCAGTACTCGATAGCCATTTCTAGGCGAAAGTAAATGAAGAAAGGCAGTGCGTTTTTGTTACCAAGTAACGTCTTCGTCAATTACTTTAGTTTTATAGTAATCTACGAGTAATTGCTGGTGTTTGATATTAACATGAAAAGGATTCCGTAGACAGGGAAAGAACCTGTTCTTGGGTAACTACATCTATAGTGACCAAAAGGCATTAAATGATGTTCAAGCACTTGTGTTACAGCAGCGGTATGAATAAAATGATAGTAATAATAACAGTAATAATCGAATTATCCGGCAACTTCACACTTCACAGTGGATTTTCTCGAACTAAGAAATTTGCTGAATTTGTGAAAAATCAAAATGGCTTCACATCCAGCCTATGATGCCTAGAAGAGTCTTTACATCCTGCTGACATGAGAATAGCATAATCTCTGCGTCAGAAGCTTGCTTCTACTTGACCATTTAATAGACTCGCATTTTTTCCACCGTGACTAATTTTGTAAGCTAAGCACATCATCCGTTACAGCACACTCTTGGGGCTGGGTAATGTGGCCACAATGGTATGGTGGAACGAGCTATCACAGGTGCAATGCGTGGGTTCAGGCATTTACTTTTAAGAGGCACAAACAGATTTATTTTACCTCTGGTAACCTCAAGAGAAAGACGTTATAATCCAGAATCCGCATTAAACATCACGTTCCTTCATTACCAACTGGGCAGAGCCGGTTTACGTTGGGAAATGACACAGCGGAAGTCATGGTAAACAGAAATACAGTCGCCAGTAAGCGTACTTACATTAGAAAATTTTATTTTATTTGATGAACCGATAGCCATTTAAAGGGACAGGGCTCTTATTTTACTTGTACTTGATTGAACTAGAGACGTTTAAAAATTTGGTGCTGGACTGTGATTCGAATTCGTATCTCCTCTTTCGAGGATCTGAATCTCTCGGAACAGTATAGTTCAGTCATTTCGTTCCTTTTCCCAAGACTGCAATCTTCTCTAGGTCTCCTCCAAAGGTAAGTATGTGGGTCTGAAACCTGATCCAGTACAAAAATATTCATAATTTCATTTCTAGCTTTATCAAGTGCACACCCACCTGCTAGTGAAAATTAACGCGCAATTTCAATGTCTGTTCATGTGTTTCCAACAATCGTAACAGGTGTCGTTATTTCTGGTCAAACACGCACACATCTTACTGTTCATGAGTAAGCAACTGATACTTAAGCTATATTCGTGGATGCACGGTAGGTGTGCAGTTCGATTGTCGCTTAGGCACAAAAGTTTGTATCCTTATTTTAGATTCAGACACCTAGCGGCTCGTAAGAAAAACCGATACGTAACATTTGATTTTTCTTAGTTAACAATCGGATTACGTGTTGGGTTCGTATCTCCGTCACAGAACTTCACATCATGACTTCATCTTTAAATGCATGCACACTTTGTTACTTCAGAATGGAGGTATATCAGACATCTTTCGTGGTTAGATAACAGGGACGAAAGGGTCGTGATAGGAGTCACGGTTTATTACAAAAATTGTCGTCTTTTATTTTCAAGTTTAGATTTGGTTACTGGTATTGGCCAAAATTTCGGTAATTCATGACTCTTCATGGCTAATCATCAATATGATGTGATTAGATTAGATTAGATTACATTAGATTAACTCTTGTTCCATAGATCATGAATACGACATTTCGTAATGATGTGGAACGTGTCATTTTAATGAAAGATTTCTTTAAATACCATGATTCAATTTCTTTACAACAATTTTTTACACTCTCTCTCATTGCTTTTTATTTCTCTCTCTCTCTCTCTCTCTCTCTCTCTCTCTCTCTCTCACACACACACACACACACACACACACACACACACATTCTTTTTTATTTTTATTTGTATGTTGTGCTCGACTATCGGCGAGGCACGAAAACGCCTGTGAATGACTTTCTTAGTTTTGAGTACACTTACGAAAGAAATATAAAAACAACAATGAGAGTTACTGATTTATGATGCTCAGTTTGCAGTCCGTTCTGAGTATTATTAGTAACTACGCTCCAGTCCCTAAACCTAGTTACAGAAAGCGAATCAGACGCATTACGTATTCCAGGCCGTAGCAGCCGCGACTTGGAGACACCAGCCATGGTCACTTCCCAGACCGCTGTAGGATCACATCGGTTCGTCTTCTTCCTGGTGGTACTGTAACTGAGATTTGGCAACAAGGCAACGTATGTTTGGCAACTCTGTGATCGACGAGATACTTCCTGGTGTGCACGGAATTAAGCCTCAAAGTTCACTTGATTTTACCTGTCATTTCCATTGAATAATCTGAGTTATTATCGCTTGAAGGGTAACAAAAGATTGACAATTTACGGTTTCCAGCCCAGGAAAGTCGTTGCAGGTGGAAACCGCAACTAATCTCGACCTTCAAATAGCGGTTTACGAGTTCTAGTTCCTATTGCCCTCGTAATAGGAAGCTAAGACCCATACCTCCTCGCCAGCTCTGTGGTAACGTGCTGACCTGTGAAAAAGCGTCTGTTACGGTTCGCAGTTCCAGTCTCACTGACTGTAACGTTTTTATCCCTTCTGTGAAAGAGCTACAAGCAGTCAGTTCAAACATCAATAAGGAAATCGCAAGAAAATGCTTTCAGCTCATAGAGCAATGTTGAAAAACTTACAATGCTGCACAACAGGTAAGGCCTCTTTCCGCTGCTGACAAGCGAATTTTGGGTTTCTAGGAATACGTAACTATATTTATGAAATGCCACATTTGCATACCTCTTGAGTATGACACAGCATACCAATTAAACACAGACCCAATCAAAATCTAAGTGAGTAGTATTTTACTAATTCGTGTCGATAGAGGCATGCTTGTGTACAGATACTTTCGTCGTAAGGTTGTCATGGTTAGTTTTATTTCATTTCTTATAATACAGTGCACAATTTTCGTAAGGTTTCCTTTAGTGTTGTTAAAACAATAGTAAACATGAGAGAGAAATTAATCATCAACGATATATGCGAATTCTCTGATGTTACCTATGACAGTCTGACAATGCACATGCAGTTTATTGATTACATGCATGTAGAAAACTTGTTCTGAGTTAAAGCTGTCAAACAAAGTTTGAAGAAGAATAGAATATCACTACCACACGACGGCTAATGTAGAAAATACTTTTCTGACATATTATGGCACGATGCGCTCTCCCTGCACATCTTCGAGATGCATCTGCTGCCTGCTGTCTATTAAACCTGAATAGAACAAAATGTCACAGTAGTTAGCCCTTTTTCCACATGCGACTACTTTGGGTTGAGAAGTGAAGGGAATTATGTTCAAAGTTCCATTAGATTGATACCTTCAGCAGAGAGCAGAATTGCGTTTTAAAAAATGTAGCACTGAATGTATTCGAACTCGCTACATCTTATCTATGCTACAAGCTGACATGTAGCTGCAGCAGCTCCAGAGCTCGGCAACTATTCCTCCAGAACTTTTGGATTCCACAGCACTGTGAGATTATGCATATGGCCAGGTCTTGACTTCTGAGAGACAAACAGTTACAGCTTTTCTTTTGGACTGAACGACGTTTTCTAGTAACAGATAGCGCAATAGAATAGCTCAAGTGGAAGGAACACTTCCTATTTAAACTTCTGCATCCTACACTGTTGGCAGTTGTGTGTAGGTGGCAGTTACGTGATTTTATTTCTGTGATTACAAAATAGTCGAATGTATGCACTGGGTAGCCGAGGCAGCTAGTTCATGGTGATTCGGTCAACTAAGTAAATGAATTTACTGAACATGCTGAAAAGTACTACAGGGAGCCTGTGTGTCATAATTCTCATCCAGTGTGGCGCAACTGCGTTACGATAGAAAAATGACTCGCAGAGAAGAGGATTTCGTGGTCTGTTGGACGGATGGTAGGTTGTTATACCTATGGTCTGGGTTCGATTCCCACTTCCGTCAATGATTTTAGATAGGGAGAGACAGATTCCATTCTCTCCTGGCTACACCAAGTGAAGGAGATACAATCGCTGCGTGGTCTGAAAATTCACATTAAAGATGATATTCCTTCTTTACCAAGTAGACGGTAGGTTGAACCACAATAAAGTCTGGAGTGGCGACATGTAGAAACTCTATCACCAGTAACCTTTCTTATACTAGTTATTTATTTCAAGTGACGACACAAACGCTATGTATGGTCACAGGACACTTATTCCATCTTTTATTTGAGCTTCTGTATGTCGATAAAATTGGTTCTAAACTGGGAATGCAACTCAGACCGCCCTTAACGCGGAATTTGATCCCTTCGTGGCAATACAGCTCGGCTACAATTTGTTGTTTGTTCAAAACTGCAGATTCCTCAACACCTTCACATATTACGCGTGAATGGGATCGAATCCTGGCCCGGCACTAAAGATTTAATTATGTATTATCAAGCTCTATCATGAGAACACCTATCTGCTGGTGGATAATAATTTTGATTTTTAATGTATTTTCATTCGTTGTCAACACTAACGATATCTGACGTTTTTAACTCCCAGTGAGACACAGAACTATTTGCGAGATGACTGTAAGTTCAAGATGCTATTCTGAGCAGCTGGTGGAGAAAAATTCCGTAGCTGACGTCTCTTTGTGTGTAGTCAACAACGATATGTGTGGGGCTCTATTCCCAGTGAGCGCTGAACTCTTCGTCATATTATTTCAGTTCAAACATGCTCACATGTCACTGCTGGTGCAACAAACCCATATTTAACGTTCGTTTTCTCTAGAATATAACAGCGATAGATGCCGGGTTGGAGTCCTGGGAAGGAAAAAAATAATGTTTCGTCTCGTCATTTCAGTTAAAACATCTAGCTACTGCCGCGAAATTCCGATATGTCACATTTGACTGTGCTTCGATAGCAATCCGATTAGGTTCCGGGTTCGAATCCGTGTCCAACACACAGCTTTACCTCACGGCATTTCAAGTAAGTTACTTGTGAAGAAGCAATATTTAACATCTCTCGTAGTTCGTTAACAGGGACAATAGATGCTGGGTAGGAATTCGCGTCTGTTAAAAATGTTTGCGTTATGCAATTTAAAGTTGATATTTGCTAACTGATACTGTCTAAAATCGAGGTATATCACTCTCTGTATGCCTAATCAGGAATGACTGTTAGTTTCCGTCAGTCACGAAATCTTTGCTTAGTCTGCTGAGCTGGGTTTGAATCCATATGCAGAACAAGACGGTTCGTCGTGTCATTTAATGTTCATACATATTCTCAACTAGCTGCTCGCGAATAACTTTAATTTTTAATGTCATTTTGTGTTAAATAGTTCAAATGGTTCAAATGGCTCTGAGCACTATGGGACCTAACTTCTAAGGTCATCAGTCCCCTAGAACTTAGAACTACTTAAACCTAACTAAACTAAGGACATCACTCACATCCATGCCCGAGGCAGGATTCGAACCTGCGACCGTAGCGGTCACGCGGTTCCAGACTGAAGCGCCTAGAACCGCACGGCCACACCGGCCGGCCCCCACCATCTGGTATCAATGCATTACCCTATCATCCATTATATATAATCATTTTCATAGTACACTTGATATTATAGATGAGTAGGACACAAGACAGGACATAGATAATGTCCGTTTGACGTCAACAGTGTGTAACGTTTTACTTTTTTTGAATAGGACAATGTTCCTCCCCAATAATTTTTAGATTAGTTACAATAAGCTTACGCTGCAAGAGAATTCGCTTGTATTTTTCAATATGTGGTTTGTTGTCGGTCTGAAGGCCTTCCATAACATCGGCAACGTAGTGCAACTCCACCGACGGCTGTCTGGAGTAGGGTGGAGATAGCAATGTGAAAGTTGCGAGCTGTCGAAGACGATCTTCATATTCCTAATGCGATTAGGACATCGTATACTCTTGACGACGTTTAGCACCTGTGCAGTCAGTCACCCAATTTCAGAATTCATTTTGAGTAATCCTGCTAAATTCCCAAAATATTGTCTTTTTATATTGATGAGTAATATGGATAGTCGTCACGTTCATGTGCCGTCTACAACGCAAATTTAATGTTACTATCCTAGGAACTAACCTGCAATACGTTTTGTATTTCATAATCGGAACTATCTGCATTAACCGTCATCAGAGCAATGTCAGGGAACAGAATGCAGCAGTGCCTTGCTACCTACTTGAGGACCTGCTTGAGTCGTGTTCTAAGGAAAGGGTAGTTGCTGGTTCACATTATATTACACTAGCGAGAAGTACCGACTTTTCCTTTTCTCTGCAAACATCCAGAACTAATTCAGTAACTAAATGCTAAGAATATATTTGCATTGTGCCAACTCAAAGATCAATAGATATGTATATAGATATAGATACAGATTTTTATATTTAAAGCCATTCTCGTTCTGCGTTGGAATAAACATCATTCATTATTTGCTTGTTCTTGTTACGATTGTTATTGTCATTCTCTCACTCGCAAGAGTTTTCGCATTCCTATTTGGTATCGATGCACATGAAGAGTGGCTATGAAAGAAGGGAATACTGAATGTTACGTCATGCAGAATACACTCATTTACTTCGGCTCCTCGTGATCTACGCTACAGGAGAAGTGAGATACATAAAGTTGACAGTGTGAGGACAGACCTGGTAGCACAACTGTGCAACTACACAGTGTTACCAGATAAAATGGTGCTGCGGAATCGAAAGTGTAGTACGGACTTTGCCACAGTAGCAGACAGCTGGTAATTTAGGACCATGACCGTGGATTACACTTTGGTCAGTGCTGGTTAGAGTGCTGCAACTGTAAATGGAAGGCGTTGTTTGATAGTCTTATGCTGATGCTGTCTGGATAAATTATGCCATTGGATACAAAGCGGTTTAGTTTTGAGACCTAACCCACGAGGGGGGAAGGCACAGTGGTCTGCTTCAGGAATTCCAAGCAATAAAACACAAAAAACAACCCAGGAAGGGAGACATGCATTTGGAATCTGTTCATCGTTACGGGGTCAAACAAGAGGGTAACATTACTGAAACAATGATCGGGCTTCTTAGTATATAATAGAGCATACAGATTTCAAGGAGGAAACGTATGAAGACGCAGACTTCCTCGTTATCAATATGTGCGGCATATCTTTCGTGTTAACGAAAGTAAATTCCCGCTTTACCTCTTCTTACGTGTCAAATGAAATGAATGCCATGAGGAATAGAATATTTGTTGACTGCGTCTCTTCTTGCTTCCATCCTTACCAACATATTTCTTCATTCTCGTGGTAATCATGACATTCTATGTGTATGCTGCAAAAGATTGCAAGTGGACAAATTCGACATCGAGGTGCAAAGCGTTATATTCAATTCGAATAAGCTTCCGGTGTATTTTTACTTCGTTTGTATTTTTAGATGATTATGAACGTTACGGAAAATTATCTCACATGCTTTATGTTGAATGAGAAACATTGAATGATCCGTTTTGCTTTCCCTACGTTGAAATGATATAATGTCGGCGTCAACAGCCTTCTTCCACGCCGGAAGCTGAAACTTGTATCATTCTGGATTAATGATAATTGAATGTCTCATATGTATACATAGCCCACAAGGCGACGTCAGAAACCATCAGGGGAGAACGCCGCATAAAAACCAAACGTGCGCGCGCGTCTCCACTCTGAAGAACCGTATCGGAGAATCACGGCAAGCATTTCGCTGAAGAGCTGCCTCGTCAGAGAGCCTAGAAATGGCAGCGTCGTAGCAAGTATTTGTCAACACTCTGATAGTGCATTTACTTCCGGGTGTAGGTCGGCGTTACCTCGCTAAATTCACTTGACATTCGTTTTCCACATCGAAGACTCGTACGATATAATCCACTGCAAGATGACACAATTAGAAAGTATATTTAATTTCTGGACTCCAAGAACGGCGTTCTTCACATAAGTAACACCTGTTTGTGTGTGCATTCGGGAGGACGACGGTGCAATCCCGCGCCCGGCCATCCTGATTTAGGTTTTCAATGATTTCCCTAAATCGCTTCAGGCAAATGCCGGGATGATTCCTTAGGAAGGGCACGGCCGATTTCCTTCCCCATCCTTCCCTAATCCGAGCTTGTGCTCCGTCTCTAATGACATCGTTGTCGACGGGACGTTAAAACAGTAATCTCCACCTCCTCTGTTCGTGTGTTTAAGGTTGCGTTTTGAGGCTCAGGCAACATCGCAGTGACTATATTCCGCCTCTGGCCGCCAGTGTGTCGTTAGCTCAGAGGTTCCCTTGTGCGTTGCAGTGCTTGTACTATAAGACATAGCAGTTCGAATCACGGTAGAAGCCGCTGACTACAACCTTTTATTTTCCATTTTAATTAATGGAGTTGCAAACTGCTAGTAAACATTTCTTATGCGAAATCTGAAGAATGCCTTTAAACATCAATCTTCGTCCAATTTCGACTTAGTAAATTAAGTTAATATCATGGATTTCTGCTTTGCAAATTCCAAGGTGCTTCACTGTAAAATAGACCCTGAAAAGATTCAAACCGACTGTCAACGATATAAATTTGAGCTTTGTTCGTCATATAGGTCTAACATGTCAGAAGGTTGTTTATGAAGTGCACATGTTCATTAATATAGTTCCCTTCTTCTAAATTTTTGCAATAGCATTTAACTGTAGACGTTTTCTAACACCGGCGTTAGCAATTCCTTTCCGTTGTCTGAAACCTTCAAAACGACAAATTTTTCTGGTTTAAATATGATGACCTTAACTATCACTTCCGATCAACAATAAATACTTCATGAACCCATACATGGAACTACAAATGTGCAGTGTTCCTGCACTGCTACAGAGCATGCATTGCAAGGTATTCACACAGTTTATCGCATAGACTTACCATAAGGAATGAAACAAGAACTGTAATACACTTTACACCACAGACGCTCACTCTGGCTTGACGAAAACATCCAAACATTGACCAAAAGTTGCACAAATAATTGAGTTTGAAAGGAAAAGAAACGAGGTATGAAGCATTTATAAATTCATCGAATGTAGTGAGGTGGTTTAATTTCGTCCCAGTCTATAAAATTAATTTCGGGCCATACTCAGCTCTTGCCGATTAATGTAATATAATACCCGCCTACTAATCAGGGCGTCTGTCTCCTTTGCTTTTGAGCGTGAATGGAAATTGTAGAAATTTTCTGTGGAGCAACATTTAATAATAAAGCGTTTTAAATCATCAAAAGCGATGAGCGGTAGCAGGCGCTTTGGATAAAGAACGGGGGAGTGCAGCGCCGCTGCTGTCGCCACGGCCGCTGCCAGTAGCCAGCAAATGGATCCCGGAGCTTTGCCGCATACGGCGTCCAGAGGAGGACAGTCTGCAGGAAATCTGCCGCAAAATCGTTACTGGATAAAATTTTGATATCGGTGTGTCACAAAGCGAAATAGATTGAATCTGCGCTACCATTACATTCACGTCTTCAGCATTCAGACAGAAGAGGCTATAAAAATATTTTATGCCAGCTGCTCTCGATCCACTGACATTATGAACAGAAACAACGCACGCTACCGCTAGACCACAGGCGTAATCAGCCTAGAGTTTCTCTATCATGGGACAAGTTTTCCTCCAGGAAGTGCCGCAGTCTACAGTGTTGCCAGATTGTGCAGATAACCGGACTTAGAGAATTAGCGAGTTGGCCAGTTTTTTTGTCCCATGTCGCGATCGGCGCGGACTTAGCCTCTGAAGCGGCCGGCCGCCGGTCAAGTTTTATGTCAAAGAGTGTACATGGATATTTCGACACCCGACATCCAGCACGGTAGCCAGTCCGTTGTGGTGGGGTCGTCATGTACCCTCTTGGTGGTAGCCCCCTGACTACGCAGGGATCGCACTGCTGATGCCTGAGCTGCTACCTCCCCGCGTATGCCGAGGAGTAGATGCCTATCCCTTTGGGGCATTGAGACTCCCGGCAAAGGCCATCCTGCCAGGTGGTCTTTGCTGCGGCTGGGTGGCGCCCGTGGGGAGAGCCCCTGGTCGGAGTGGGTGGCATCAGGGCGGATGACCCGCAATGAAGCGTGGTACATCATCTCTCGCTGGTGGGCCTCCACCAGCAGTCTCTAAGTGATCGAGGTCTAACCTCAATGGAAAGAAATTTGATCAGAGATCATTTCCCTCCCTGGCCACTCCATGGGAGGAACGTTTGTCCAAAGAAGGCAGTGGAGATTATTCACCCCGGTACCTCGTGTGTACGCGAGTAGATGGGGAATTATTTATGTCGACCAAACCCCAGTTTTTTGTGGAGCATTTAGAGGACAAGTTCGGGGAGGTGGAGGGCTTGTCCAAAATGCACTCTGGGTCAGTTCTCATCAAAACAGCATCCTCTGCCCAGTCACGGAGGTTGCTCACTTGCGACAGGTTGGGGGATGTTTCCGTCACCATCACTCCCCGTAAGAGTTTAAACATGGTCCAGGGTATTATATTCCACAGGGATCTTCGTCTGCAGTCCGACGATGAACTACGCGCCAATCTAGAACGACGAGGTGTTCACTTCGTCCGGCGCATCCATTGGGGTCCGAGGGATAATCAGGTAGCCACCAGTGCCTTCATCTTGGCCTTCGATGGTGATGTTTTACCTGAAAAGGTCAAGGTGATGGTTTACCGCTGTGATGTGAAGCCATATATCCTTCCTCCGATGCTGTGTTTTAAATGCTGGAAGTTCGGGCACATGTCATCTCGCTGTACTTCCGGCATCACATGTCGAGATCGTGGACGTCCTTCGCATCCCAATACTCCATGTGCTCCGCCTCCCATCTGTGTTAACTGCGAAGAACACCATTCCCCCTGCTCGCCGGACTGTAGGATATTCCAGAAGAAAAGAAAGATAATGGAATATAAGACCCTGGACCGCCTGACCTACACCGAGGCTAAACGGAAGTATGAGCGGCTCCATCCTGTGGCAATGACGTCGACCTACGCCGCTGCTGCAACAACAGTTCTCCCGTCGTCACTTATCGTTGGCTCTAAGATCTGTCAGAATCCACCGGCCCCATTGGTTGTGGGGGGCACTTCACTCCCTGTTGCTCCTGCTCCATCTTCTTCAGAAGCAACACCCCCCCAACCATCGGGGACATCAGTTCCCCCTTCCCAGCCGGAGAAGAGTAAGACTTCTTCAGCTACCCTCGCCAGGAAGGGGTCCCTTGGGGACCTACCTTCGCAAGTTCCGACCAGTGGAAAAGCGGACACCCGCAAGTGGCTGAAACAACCACCAGTCCCTGGTCGTAGGGCCTCATGGTCGTCGTCCGTTCCTGAGACTGACCCAGTGAAGCCCTCCAAGCCGGAACCACCGAAGGCACAGCGAGAGAAACAGAAGAAGAAGAAAGTCCCCAAGGCTAACGACATTGCGGTGGCACCCATCCCACCTCTTCCTACAAGCACTGTGTCTGAGGACGAGGTGGAGATTCTGGCGTCCGCTGAGGACCTCGATCTCGCCGGTCCCTCAGACGCCATGGAAAGCACTAGCACAGGTGCTCATTCGGAGGCAGCAGGTGACCCAGCGGCGTAATCTGCCTTCCCAGTCCTGTCACACCTTTCTCAGACATGGACAATACCATCCTCCAGTGGAACTGCAGCGGTTTCTTCCACCATCTAGCTGAGCTCCGCCAACTTATCAGCCTTCAGCCTTTCTTCTGCATTGCAATTCAGGGAACTTGGTTTCCAGCAATGTGAACCCCCGCCCTCCGTAGCTATCGGGGTTATTATCAGAACCGGGCAGCTTATGAAAGGATGTCTGGTGGCGTCTGCATATATGTCCTTAACTCTCTTCACAGCGAATCTGTCCCTCTACATACAGCTTTAGAGGCTGTCACTGTTCAGGTGTGGATGCCACAGGCTGTTACCGTCTGCAGTCTTTACCTTCTACCGGATGGTGATGTCGCGCAGCATGTCCTGGCTGCGCTGATAGCCCAATTGCCGCCACCATTCTTGCTATTGGGCGACTTCAACGCCCATAACCCTCTGTGGGGTGGGTCAGTGGCAACAGGTCGAGGCGCCACCGTTGAGCATTTAT
The DNA here is from genome assembly GCF_023898315.1 of Schistocerca nitens. Lineage (NCBI taxonomy): Eukaryota > Metazoa > Arthropoda > Insecta > Orthoptera > Acrididae > Schistocerca > Schistocerca nitens. The sequence continues at coordinate 557,374,077 of NC_064618.1, read as the reverse complement.
TGGCGCAGCTTGATCTCTCGATTTTAAATGATGGTGCCTCCACACACTTCAGTGTGGCGCATGGCACATACTCCGCCATTGACCTATCGATCTGTAGCCCTAGCCTCTTACCGTCTGTCCAATGGAGTGTGCATGACGACCTGTGTGGTAGTGACCATTTTCCAATCTTTCTGTCACTGCCACAGTGTCACTCTTCTGGGTGCCCCAGCAGATGGGCTATGAATAAGGCTGACTGGGATTTGTTCTCCTCCATTGCTGCTATTGAGCCTCTCTCTAGTGACGACATTGATGTGGTGGTTCACTCAGTCACCACTAGCATTGTTACTGCCGCAGAATCTGCCATTCCCAGTTCTTCTGGGTCCCCTCGGCGGCGGACTGTGCCTTGGTGGTCGCCTGAGATCGCTGAGGCGATTAAAGATCGCCGGCGGGCGCTACAGCGTCACAAGCGACATCCCTGCATTGAACACCTCATCACCTTCAAACGGCTGCGTGCGCGGGCCCGCCGCCTTATCCGCCAAAGCAAGCAGGAGTGCTGGGAGCGGTATGTGTACACCATTGGCCTCCATGTCTCTCCATCGCAGGTCTGGGCCAAGATCTGACGCCTCTATGGCTATCGGACCCCTGTCAGCGTCCCTACGCTCTCACTGAATGGAGCAGTTTGTACAGACTCCGACGAAATTGCCAACAGCTTCGCAGAGCATTTTGCTCTTAGTTCCGCTTCTTCCAATTACCCACTGGCCTTCCGCTCCATTAAAGAGCGGATGGAATGTCGGAGCCTTTCTTTTCGCACCCACTATTCTGAATCCTACAATGCTCCATTCAGTGAGTGGGAATTTCACAGCGCCCTTGCTGCTTGCCCTGATACCGCTCCTGGGCCAGATCGCATTCACTGTCAGATGCTGAAACATCTTTCAGTGGACTGCAAGCGACGCCTCCTCGAACTTTACAACCGTCTCTGGGTCGAGGGTGAGTTTCCATCGCAATGGCGGGAAAGCATTGTCATCCCCGTTTTGAAACTGGGCAGGAGCCCTTTGGAGGTGGACAGCTACTGCCCCATTAGCCTCACCAACGTTCTTTGCAAGCTTCTTGAACGGATGGTGAGCCGGCACTTGAATTGGGTACTGGAGTCTCGGGGCCTTCTGGCTCCGTCTCAGGGTGGATTCCGTAAAGGCCGCTCCACCACCGACATTCTGGTGAGTCTGGAGTCGGCCATCCGTACTGCCTTTGCCCGCTGTCAGCACCTGGCCGCTGTCTTTTTCGACATGCGGAAGGCGTACGATACGACATGGCGTCATCACATCCTTTCTACGCTTCGTGGATGGGGTCTCCGGGGCCCCCTGCCACTCTTTATCTGAAATTTTCTGTCGTATCGTACCTTCCGCGTGCAAGTCGCGGCGTCTCATAGTTCCTCCCGAGTCCAGGAGATCTTTCCTCAGTGTCTGCCTGTTTTTAATCGCAATAAACGGGCTCGCTGCAGCGGTGGGAAATTCTGTCTCTGCTTCCCTGTATGCTGACGACTTCTGCCTTTACTACAGCTCTCCTGGCATTGAAGCTGTTGAACGTCAGCAACAGGGCGCTATCCGCAAGGCGCAGTCTTGGGCTGTAGGGCATGGTTTTCAGTTTTTGGCTGCCAAGACCCGCGTTATGCATTTCTGCCGGCGCCGAACGGTCCATCCTGAGCCACGGCTTTATCTTGCCGACGAACTCCTTGCTGTGGTACAGACCCATAGGTTTTTGGGTGTAGTTTTTGATGCCCGGTTGACTTGGCTGCCTCATATTCGGCAGCTTAAACAGGCGTGTTGGCGGCATCTAAATGCTCTGAGATGCTTGAGCCACACCCGCTGGGGCGACGACCAATCTACCCTATTACAGCTCTACCAGGCGTTAATCCAGCCCCGTCTGGATTATGGGAGCCTGGATTATGGCTCAGCATCCCCATCTGCATTGCAGGTGCTGGACCCAATCGTCCACAGCGGGATACGCCTTGCCACTGGTGCTTTCCGTACCAGCCCTGTGGACAGCATACTAGTGGAGGCAGGTGTCCCTCCACTGCGGTTACGGCGCCAACGTTTGCTGGCCGCTTATGCTGCCCATGTTTTCAGCTTGCCCGGGCATCCTAACTATCGGCTACTATTCCCAAAGTCGCACGTCAATCTTCCAGAACGTCAGCCCAGGGCTGGATGTACGATCGCGGTCCGGGTCCGAGAGCTTCTCTCCGGGCTTGGGGCCTTACTTCTTCCGCCTCCTTTCAGGGCACCTCTGCGTACACCCCCGTGGTGTGTGCCTCGCCCTCGCCTTCAGCTGAAATTCGCACAGGGCCCGAAGGAGGCCTTCCGCCGCCGCTTTGTTTCCATCCTCGCAACGTATCAGGGCTCTGGCATTGTTTACACCGACGGCTCGATGGTTGCTGGTCGTGTCGGTTATGCGCTAACTCTAGGGGACCATTCCGAACAACATTCCTTGCCGGCTGGCTGCAGCGTTTACACTGCTGAGCTGGTCGCCATCTTTCAAGCCCTAGAGTATATCCGCTCCTGCTCAGGTGAGTCCTTCGTGATCTGTAGCGATTCCCTGAGCGGTTTACGAGCTCTCGACCAGTGTTTCCCTCGTTCTCGTCTGGTGATGGCTATCCAGGAGTCCCTGCATACCCTTGCCCGTTGCGGCCGCTCTGTGGTCTTTGTGTGGACCCCAGGCCATGTTGGGATACCCGGCAATGAAAATGTTGACCGCTTGGCGAAAGAGGCCACCAGTGCACCATCTCTGGAGATTGGCCTCCCGGCGTCTGATTTGTGCGCAATCTTCTGCCGTGAACTTTTCGACCTATGGGACACTGAATGGCGCAACCTGCCCATGCCAAACAAACTTCGCCCTATCAAAGCGACGACGACTGTGTGGCGGTCGTCCATGCGGGTCTCCCGCCAGGAGTCTGTTGTCCTCTTCCGGCTGCGCATTGGGCACACTCGGCTGATGCACAGCCACTTATTGCGCCGTGAGGACCCACCTCTGTGTCGCTGTGGCTCCGTTTTATCTGTGGTCCACATTTTGTTGGAATGTCGCGTTTTAGCTGTGCTCAGGCAGACGTTAGCGCTGCCTGATACGCTCCCTGCCCTTTTAACTGATGACCCTGCTATGGCTGGCTTAGTTTTGTGTTTTATTCGGGCAGGGGGTTTTTAACATTTAATCTGAGTGTTTATGTTTTATTTTATTGTTTTGTGTTGATTCTGGCCTTTGGCCTACGGTTTTTAAACTGAGTTTTTAATGTGTTCTCGGTGGATGGCTTTTCGTTTTTTTTATCTCTATGGTCGGCCAACCACCTTCACGCACTGTGTGATTTTAATTTGTTTCGTCTGATCTCTGTCTGAGTCTGTCTTGTCCTGTGTCATCTGCCATTTTTCCAGTTGTTCGTTTTTTTATTCTCTTTGGGTGGTTTTAGTTTTTTGGAAAAAGGGACCGATGACCGTAGCAGTCTGGTCCCTTTAATCTCCCAAACCAACCAACCAACCAGCCTGCAAGCTATAGACCAGTGCTACCCTCGTCATCCTTTGGTAGCAACCATCCAGGAGTCCATCTATGCCCTGGAACGGTCCGGTCGTTCCGTGGTGTTTTTGTGGACCCCAGGGCACGGCGGAATCCCTGGCAGCAAACTTGCCGAGAGGCTGGCCAAACAGGCTACGCAGAAACCAATAACTGGCCTGCATTCATTTTTACGCCGCCAGGTTTTTAGGCTTTGGGAGACGGAATGGCATAGTCTCACTACACACAACAAACTGCCTGCCATTAATGAGACTACGAATGTGGGGCAGTCCTCCATGCGGGCCTCTCGCAGGGACTCTGTGGTTCTCTGTCGGCTCCGCGTTGGTCACGCTTGGGTGACCTCCGGTGCCATAAAGACACGCCTTAGTGTCGATGCAGCGCCCAGTCGACAGTGGCCCATATTCTGGTGCACTGCCCCACTTTGACTGCCCTGCGATGAAATCTTCGGTTACCGGACTCATTGCCGCTAATTTTATCTGAAAATGCCTCATCGGCTGATTTAGTTTTACGTTTTATTCGTGAGGGTGGGTTATATCATTTGATCTAAGTTTTAGCTCATGTCCTTCGTCTGTCTGTGTCCTCCACCCTAATGCTTTTAGGGTGGAGGTTTTAATGTGTTACAGAGTGGTTCTTCTCGTTTTTATTCTCATGATCAGCCATCCATGGTAATCTATTTTGTCTTTTTAATCTCTTCTACCTGTTTCTTGCATATCTGTGGTTTTCTTCTCCCTTTTGTCCACTTAAGTGTTTGTTGCCCTTCCGTTGTTATTGTAGTTTTTCCTTTCTCTCCGTTGTCAGTCTTGATTGTTTTATTCTTACCCTTGTGGCATTGTTTTATTCGGAACAAGAGATCGATGACATAGCAGTTTGGTCTTTTAAACCAACCAACCATAATTCAGGTTCACATTAGCTCATGAAGTCAGTTACACAGAGACAAAATATTCAGTAAAGGTTTCCTACCACATTGTCTTTTTTAAGTTAATTACTAAATAATTATTCCAAGGGGGATGAGACAGAATGGAGTGGGGACCCCAACTGTGTGTCACACTAGCAGTGGTAGTTGTAGATTGAGAGGACGCATGTCACATAGCGATACATTTATGGAAGCTATTGTTGGAAATAAGTTTTCCAGAAATGCTATCTACAAATAGTCTGATGCTGAATCATTACAACAGTGAACAATAGGTCAAGCAAAAGAACAGTCCATAAAATTATCTAAAAGGTAGGCTCAACAGTTTGTCTATAGTAACAAACAACAACAACAGAGAAAGGATAGTTTCTGAATTGCTGTTGATTAAAAAAACGGGCTTCGAAAATCCATATTAGAAGACCAACTCGACATTTTGGCTTCGATCAATATCGAAAGTGAGATTTTTAAGCAACTAAGTTATGAAGAGTCCATAAGCAGCTTCATTAGAATGAAATGCAGGTGCAAACTAATTAGCCAGTATAGTTATTGAAATAATTTTAAGGTTGATTATTTGGGGAAGTATTCTATTTGAAATAAATATGAATAAAATTTACTTGGCAGTTACATTTGTTTTGTTAACTTGGGTTCGCTGTTTTTCTTTTATTCATTTATATTTAATTTTATGAGACTAGTTTCGAGCTCATATCTCCATTCTCATGTCCCCATTCTTGTGAAACCAAAACCTGGCATAATCACTGGTCAATCGTGAAAAAATTTTGTGTGTTTCAGTTGATTATGTGGAGCAAGGTGAAACAGTAGTTAGGACACTAGACTTGTTCGGGATGAGCTGGGTTCAACTCCCAACTGGGTATCCAGATTTAGGTTTTCTGTGGTTTCTTAAATTGAGTTTTGTGAATATCTGGATAGTTCCTGTCCAAAAGACACAGCTAATTTTGTGAGACTTAGCGTAGATTTTTTCTTCTATATTCATTTTTACTTTTCATTCGATCACTACCACACTCAAAAGTGGCACAGTTTTGAGTTGTGCTGCCTGAAGGTAACTAATGGACATCCCATTAGTTTTTGTGAATTTAACTGGTTTATTTAGTATTTCATAAGAGTTTGTTGTACACAGCTTTAGGGGACAGACATGGGCAAATTGCTTGATGAAAGGCATTTCCAGTCTAATAGAAGAGTTAATTTAGAGATTCAGTATTTGATAAGTTTTCTGTCTCCATTGTAGGATCTATACAAGAAAAATAAAGACTGCCTGAAAACATTGATGCATGTGTGAAGACAAACAGGCATATATTTGCATTTTATAAGAGAATTATATAGGGACCAACTTTTGATGGTACTACAAACACTCTGAAAAGCACCATTTCTTCACTATGATTATGTAGAATATTTCGTTATTAAAGTAATAATATGCTTGTTTACAATTAGAATGTGTATTTTATATACTAAAGAGTAAAGCTTTAAAGTGTACCAGTTTTAATCTCTCTTCATTCTTCCAATAGCAAGAAGATATATTAGCAAGAAATCCAAAAGGAAGGTTTGTGATGATAATTCCACCTCCAAATGTTACTGGATCTCTTCATTTAGGACATGCACTGACAAATTCTATTGAAGATGCCATTACAAGATGGTGAGTGTAAAGTTCAGTTTGATAATTATTGAACAATTTCTCTGAGTTTCACATTTCAGTAACATAATATTTATCTTAGTTGTTGTTGTTGTGGTCTTCAGTCCAGAGACTAGTTTCTTGCAGCTCTCCATGCTACTCTATCCTGTGCAAGCCACTTCATCTCCGAATAACTACTGCAACCTTCTGAATCTGCATAATGTGTTCATCTCTTGGTGTGCCACTATGATTTTTACCCTCCACACTTCCCTCCAGTACTAAATTGGTGATCCCTTGATGCCTCAGAATGTGTCCTTCCAACCGATTCCTTCTTCTAGTCAAGGTATGCCACAAATTCTTCTTCTCCCCGATTCTATTCAGTACCTCCTCATTAGTTACGTGATCTACCCATCTAATCTTCAGCATTCTTCTGTAGCACCACATTTCGAAAGGACTACTCTGTTCTTGTCTAAACTATTTATCGTCCACGTTTCACTTCCACACATGGCTATTCTCCATACAAATACTTTCAGGAAAGACTTCCTGACACCTAATTCTATACTCCACATTAACAAATCTCTCTTCTTTCCTTGCCATTGCCAGTCTACATTTGAGCTTTGCCTTCTTTGCTTAGAATTGGTTTTCCATCTGTATGGTTTTCATACATGTGGTTCTATTTCCTCCAGAGGTCTCTTTAATTTTCCTGCAGGCAGCATCTATCTCACCGTTGTGATACATGCTTCTACATCCATACGTTTCTCCTCTAGCCATCCCTGCTTAGCCATTTTGCATTTTTTGTTGATCTCATTTTTGAGATGTTTGTGTTCCTTTTCGCCTGCTTCATTTCCTGCATTTCATATTTTCTCCTTTCATCAGTTTAATTCAGTATCTCTTCTTACCCAAGGATTTCTACTAGCCCTCGTCTTTTTACCTACTTGATCCTCTGTTGCCTTCACTATTTAATCTCTCAAAGCTGCCATTTCTCCTTCTTTCTTCCAGTTTACCCAGGTCTCAACTCCTTAAATTCCTGTCTTTTTGTAGCGCCTTCAGTTGTAATCTACAGTTCATAACCAGTAAATTGTGGTCTGAGTCCACATCTGCCCTGGAAATGTCTTACAATTTAAAACCTGGTTCCTAAATCTCTGTCTTACCATTATATGATCTATCTGAATCATTTCAGTGTCTTCAGGCCTCTTCCACTTTTTACAACCTTCTTTCACGATTCTTAAACCAAGTATTAGTTATAATTAAGTTATGCTCTGTGCAAAATTCTACCTGGCGGCTTCCTCCTTCTTTCCCCTCAGGGGGCTCGCAGTTCTTCCGTGAGTTTGTGCTTGGCGCACACAGGGCTCCGAGCTATTGCAGCCAATTCTTCCTGCCCTGGCTGCATTTCCTTCACCCTGCCCTCCTTCCCTATCCTCTCTCCTTCCCCTTTGCTCCCCCTTTCCCCTTTGCTGCCCCTTTCCCCTTTGCTCCCCTTTTCCTCTTTGCTCCCCCTTTCCTCTTTGCTCCCCCTTTCCCCTTTGCTCCCCCTTTCCCCTTTGCTCCCCCTTTCCCCTTTGCTCCCTCTTTCCCCTTTGCTCCCTCTTTCCCCTTTGCTCCCCCTTTCCCCTTTGCTCCCCCTTTCCCCTTTGCTCCCCCTTTCCCCTTTGCTCCCTCTTTCCCCTTTGCTCCCTCTTTCCCCTTTGCTCCCTCTTTCCCCTTTGCTCCCTCTTTCCCCTTTGCTCCCTCTTTCCCCTTTGCTCCCTCTTTCCCCTTTGCTCCCTCTTTCCCCTTTGCTCCCTCTTTCCCCTTTGCTCCCTCTTTCCCCTTTGCTCCCTCTTTCCCCTTTGCTCCCTCTTTCCCCTTTGCTCCCTCTTTCCCCTTTGCTCCCTCTTTCCCCTTTGCTCCCTCTTTCCCCTTTGCTCCCTCTTTCCCCTTTGCTCCCTCTTTCCCCTTTGCTCCCTCTTTCCCCTTTGCTCCCTCTTTCCCCTTTGCTCCCTCTTTCCCCTTTGCTCCCTCTTTCCCCTTTGCTCCCTCTTTCCCCTTTGCTCCCTCTTTCCCCTTTGCTCCCTCTTTCCCCTTTGCTCCCTCTTTCCCCTTTGCCCCCTCTTTCCCCTTTGCCCCCTCCTTCCCCTTTGCTCCCTCCTTCCCCTCTTGGTGTTCTGATTTAAATCGACATTGCTGTCCACCTGGTTTGCTGTATTGATTGCAATTTTGTTCCTTTTGCCTGTTCTTTCATCCTTTCTGGTGTTTAGGTCCCTGTTTGGGGTTGGACCTCCACTTACGAATTTCCTGTTTTTAGTGTGAGCCATTTGGGAAAGAATTCTCTCCCTAGCATCTGCAGTGTAGATTCCTCTCCCCCCTTCCTTCTCCCGTCCCTTCCCCACTGTAGCCTCCTTCCACCCTGCTATGTCACCAGCACGTGTAGCCAATCCGTGTGATGGGGCTGTTATGTACCCATATGGCTGAGCCCCCTGACAACACAGGGGTCACACTACTAATACCTGAGCTGTTTCCTCCGCATGTATGCCAAGGAGTGGTTAGTTATCTTCTTTGAGCATTGGAACTCCTGGCAATGGCCACGTGCCAGACGGCCCTTGCTATGACTGGATGGCGCCCATGGGGAGAGCCCCTGGTCAGAGTGGGTGGTATCAGGGCAGATGCTTGGCATATGAACGGTATCAAGCTTTAGAAACCTGGCCATTCTCCAACAGCTATCTCTTCGAATGGTGAAGGATCATTGAATGCTTCTTCGTATGACCCAGCAATCTTCCCTTCCCTTGTTACACCATGGGAGGAGGGTCAGGCTCACCATCTTGGGTTGAAACATATTCCCCATTACCACGTCTGTCCTAGGACAGATGGGGGCACATTCACTGCCACTAAGTCATTGTTTTTTGTGGAAAGTATTGAGGACAAGTTTGGTGAAGTGGAGTCTCTTAGTAAGATGCGGTCGGGCTCCCTGTTGATCAAAGCTGCTTCTGCCACCTAATCCCCATCTCTTCATGCCTGTGTTGTCTTGGCAATGTCCCAGTATCTATTACTCCTCACCAATCTCTGAGTATTGTCCAGGGAGTGGTTTTTCATAGAGTCGTCATCCTGCAAACTGAAGAGGAACTCCGGGCTAATCTGGAGTGGCATGGCGTTCATTTTATTCGACATGTGCATAAGGGTCACAAAGGTAACCGCATTGATACTGGTGCCTTTATTCTGGCTTTTGAGGGGGATACCCTCCCAGAATAGGTCAAGGTTATGTGCTACAGATGTAACATAAAGCCGTACGTCCCTCCACCTATGCGATGCTTTTGGTGCTTGTGTTTTGGGCATATCTCTTCCTGCTGTACGGCGGACCCTCTGTATGCTGACTGGACACCCACTCCATGAGGGAAGCCCCTGTGTTCTGCCACCTGTGTGTGTCAGTTGTGCTGATCTCCACTCCCCTTGCTCACTGGATTGCCCGGCTTGCAAGAGAGAAATGAAGATCCAAGAATACAAGTCTCTGGATCACCTGTCTTATGCTCAGTCTCGCCAAAAATATGAGAAGAGTCCATCCGGTGTCACTGTCTTCGACTTTTGCCTCTGTTACTTCATTTCCTCCTCCTACCTCTTCCTTACCCAGCCCCATCACCCTTCGCTGCAGTTCCTGAGACCTCCCATCTGGGAGCCACTCCTCCTCCCCAGCAGAAGTAGTGCCCCTCTTCTTTGGCTCCTGATGGTGATCAGGCCCCCTCCCGGGACCCCTCTGCCTGGCGTCTCTCAGGCCAGATGACTCCTATCACCACTTGGCCACGAGACGCACCATCTATGCACCCCAAGGTCACCCATTCTCTTTTGGTTTCAGATCTTGCTCTGCCCTCCTCCACCTCCGAAAGAGAAGACGAAGAAACGTAAATCCCAAGACAAGGGCCCACCTGGTGCCTCTCGGAGGTGCCATTTCCCTCCTTGCAACCTGAGTCTGATATCTTATTTATGAATGTCACCCCATCCTTGTCAGTGACGACTACTGGCCAGATGACATGACCACCTCTCGTCTTCTTTACGTCTAACCTGGACTCTCACCACACGATCATCCAGTGGAATTGAATGAATACTATTGTCACCTGACAGAAATGCAATATTTTGTCTCCTCCTATTCTTCAAGAAACACATTTCCATGATGACCACTCTCCAACATTTCGTGATTATCGGGTGTTCTGTCGGAACTGTGCTGGCCTCCAGGGCAACATTGAGTGGGGTCTGCACTTTGGTTCCGTCTGATGTCATTAGTGATTAGTGACTGGGGCTTCCATGATCCCCTTCCAATTTTTATCTGTGAGTTTTTATCTCACTGGCTTTTCCAGGTTCGAGTTGTCACTTCACTCAGCGCCCCTCGAATTCAGGAGAACGGTATTCCACAAGGTTCTGTGCTAAGTGTCACACTCTTCCTCATTGCCATCAATGGGCTTGTGATATCTGTTGGGCATCTGGTTACACCAGCATAGTACAATAATTTGTGCATCTGGTGCAGCTCCCACTTGGTACCATCTGCTGAGCGCTGGCTCCAAGGTGCCATCCAGCAGGTTCAGTTTTCTCCCTCCACAATGCAGGTTATGCATTTTTGTCATTGACACACAGTACGCCCTTATCCTCAACACTGTAGCACAGTCCTGTTCCTTGGGCCTTATTTTTGATAACAATCTGACATGGCTGCCCCACATTCGCCACCTAAAAACTACATGTATGCGGAAGCTTAGTGCTCTCCAACTCCTGGCCCACACATTTTGGGGTGTGGACCATTCCACTCTTCTCCATCTTTACCGTGCTCTGGTCTTGTCCAGAAAAGTTTATGGTAGTCAGGTTTATGGCACAGCAGCTCCTCCCACTTTAAAACTGCCTGACTCTGTTCACCATTGTGGAGTGTATCTGGCTGTTGGTTTCTTTCGCACTAGTCCCATTGACAGTCTCCTGCCAGAAGTGGGGATGTCCCTTCTACAAAAGTGATGGAGCCAACTCCTGGTTCCTTATGCAATCGCCATTCGCCAATTCCCTGACCATCCCCTGTACACTGTGCTCTTTGCCAACGAGGGATGTCTCCCTTCTAACACCCGCCCGCAGGTGGGATTGCTGGTTGGCGTGTGTCTCACTTCCCCCTGTCGGGATCTCCGTCTCCACTCGCTGGAATGCACCCTGTGTCTTTTTTTCCCACATCCCCCCTTAGATGGTGCCTAAACCACGAATTAGGACCGATCTATTCCAGGGTCCTAAGATCTCTGTTGCTCCTATGGTTTTCTGGCATCTTGTATGTGCCTTCCTTTCAGAGTTCTTTTACACTGATGGTTCTAAGACAATTGATAAGGTGGGATACGTTTTCATGTCTCCTACTGGCCTCGAACACCATTTACTGCTGGGATCACGTAGTGTGTTCATAGCAGAGCTTCTAGCCATTCACAGAACCCTCCTTTTCGTTTCTCAGACCTCCCTCCGCAGTGTTTTAATTTGTTCAGACAATGATCAGCCTGCAGGCAATTGACCAATGCTAATCTTGTCATCCTTGTCTCTGCTATCCATGACCTTCTCTCTGCCCTCGGTCGTGCCGTCTGCTCGGTTGTCTTTCTCTGGGTCCCAAGTCATGTGGGCATGCCAGGGTTTGGCTAGAGAAACAGATACTTACCCCCACGTCCTTTCATACTTCTAGCTGCGGATAAGTGGATCTACATCCAACCTCTCTTTGCCCAAAAGTGAAATGACATCTGGTGCACTACTGCTCATAGCAATAAACTCCACACTGCAGTTTGGCACTCTTCCTTCCGCTCCTCTCCAATGGAGTCTATTGTTTTATGCTGTCTACGCATTGGTCATACCCATTGTTTCCTCCTATGTAACAACCCAGCCCCACATTTCAGTTGGGCTGTTCGTGCCAAGGATCCTCAGCTGAGAAACCTAGTGCAAGTGACCACTGCACTTGAGATGGCATGGCTCCACATCCCTGTAGGTATCTTCCAGAACCTCATTGACTCTCTCCCTGCATGTCTCACAGTGGTTTTCCCAGCAAAAGGTGTTATTCAAGCTTTTGACAGGTAGTTACTGTAACTGGACAATGTAGTATCACACTTTCCAGGCCAATTATTAAAGCCCAAGTTGCAAAATTTTGTTTGATTTACATGGCACCAAGGAACTTATTGCTTCTGATGGATGTTTTTCTTGGTGGAACTGTCACCATGGAATTTGCCAGATGTATGTTAAATGAGAAATATTGTCTTCGATTGTAATTCTACACACTGTACTGTTAGATGAAAATTTAAATCATCATCAAGTGTATAATTCTGATGAAATGGCACTTTGGGTTTCATGATGAACATAGACACAATTACCCCCCTCTTTGCCACAAATAAATCTGATAGCCATAATCTGAAAAGGCAAATGTAAAAGCCTGATATAGTTCAAGCACGTAAACATACACTGAAGTGTCAAAGAAACTGGTGTAGGCATGCGTATTCAAATAGAGAGAGATGTAAACAAGCAAAATATGGCACTGCGGTCGGCAACTCCTGTATAAGACAAAAAGTGTCTGTACAGTTGTTAGATCAGTTACTGCTGTTACAATGGCAGGTTATCAAGATTTAAGTGAGTTCTAACGTGGTGCTATAGTTGGTGCACTAGCAATGGAACACAGCATCTCCGAGGTAGCGATGAAGTGTGAATTTTCCCATATGACCATTTCACGAGTGTACTGTGACTATCAGGAATCTGGTAAAACATCAAATCTCAAACATCGCTGTGGCCAGAAGAAGGTCCTGCAAGAACCGGACCAATGATGACTGAAGAGAATCGTTCAACGTGACAGAAATGCAACCCTTCTGCAAATTGCTGCAGATTTCAATGCTGGGTCATCAGCAAGTGTCAGCATGCGAACCATTCAACAAAACATCATCGATATTGGCTTTGGAGTTGAAGGCCCACTCATATACCCTTGATGACTGCACAACACAAAGCTTTATGCCATGCCTGGGCCTGTCAACACCGACATTAGACTGTTGATAACTGGAAACATGTTGCCTTGTTTGTCGAGTCTCGTTTCAAATTGTATCGAGCAGATGGATGTGTACAGATATGGAGATAACCTCATGAATCGATGGACACTGCATGTCAGCAGTGCACTGTTCAAGCTCTGTTATGGTGTTGGCTGTGTGCAGTTGGAGTGATATGGGACCTCTGATACGTCTAGATATGAGTCTGACAGGTGACATGTGCATAAGCATCCTGTCTGGACACTTGCAGCCCTTCATGTCCATTGTGCATTCCGATGCACTTGGCAATTCCAGCAGGACAGTGTGACACCCCACATGTCCAGAATTGCCATAGAGTTGCTTCAAGAATGCTCTTCTGAGTTTCAACACTTTTGCTGGCCACCAAACTTCCCAGACACGAACATTATTGAGCACATCTGGGACGCCTTGCAACATGCTGTTCAGAAGAAATCTCCACCGTCCCATACTCTGACATATTTATGGAGAGCCCTGCAGGATTCGTGGTGTCATTTCCCTCCAGCACTACTTCGGACATTAGTCGAGTCCGTGCCATCTCCTGTTGTGGCAATTCTGCGTGCTCGTGAGGGCCCTGCACAATATTAGGCAGGGGTATTAGTTTCTCTGGCTCTTCACTGTTTAATCATTACAGTTCATTTACATTCATTCAAAGAATATTTGGATGACATGTGAACATCTCCATAAAGTGGTCTCAAGAAGACTTTGATATGTCAGTAAGAAAGCACCTTTAGATCACGTAAGTTGAGAGAAGCAGCTCAACTAATCTTTGATCACTATCAAGCTCACCTACCTGTTGATGTGTTGTAGTCAGAAGATGGAAAATAAAAACTTTTGCCTACATGCACAATGGCATTAATGCAGCCACTGGATCAGGGCATTGTACAAGCATTTAATACTCATTATTGTCATGAATTTTTCACTTCAGTAGTAAATTCAGGTGAAGAATGTTGTGTATTCAGTAGGTGTGGCATGTCTAATGATCAGTCTGACCACTAGTAGGAATTTTTGGAACAAGTGTCCCATTGAAGAGAATGCAACAAATGAAGAATGTAATGACACAGGTTTCAACATTAAGAGCATTCAGTCAACACGATACCCTGGAGTGCAGTATTGATATTGAATGCTTGAACATTGGGCAGTCATTGACAACGAGTCTCCAATTTCAGACGTCATGGTTGATAGTATTGTTATTGATTCTGTACGAAATGAGAGTGGTACAATGGTTTGAGATGAGGAAGAAGAAGAGAACATAGATGATGATCCCAGTTTACATAAACTATTTGATAGTATTAACAAAGTAATTATGTGAATGGATAGGTAAAGTGGACCAAACCATATTTAGTTCGTGCACCTGATTACACAAAAACAATATTCACAAAAGAAAATGCATGACCTGCAAAAAAAAAAAAAAAAAAAAAAAAAGGAGACGGTGTTGTAAATAATCATGTATTTCGTAGTGTATTTTTTGTGCCATAGTGCAGTACATTATTTTATTGGAATTACTATAGTTACTGTTTGAGTGAAGTTTCTGAACTACCCATGCATAGTTTGTGATTCCTCAACTCACTCTCGACATACTATAGTTACGCTATAATGTGGGGGTAAATCAGTCTTTCAACAACTGCATTATATCTACTGTGTTTATGGACCATGGTACATATTCGCCTTGGCATTTAGTCTACAGCAGAATGGATGGGGACTCCTTTCTACCCACGAAGCCTCAGTTTTTTGTTGAACATCTTGAGGATAAGTTTGGGGAAGTGACATTGCTGTCCAAGATGAGAAATGGCACAGTCTTGATGAAGACAGCATCCCCAGCCCAGTCCTGGGCCTTACTTGCCTGTGACCAACTGGTTGATATTCCTGTTTCCGTCATTCCCCATAAAAGGCTCAACATGATCCAGGGGATTATTTTCCATTGTGACCTCCTCTTGCAATCTGACGATGGGCTCCGCACCAATTTAGAATGGCGAGGTGTTCATTTCATCCGGTGCACTTACAGGGGACCCAAAGACAATAGGGCTGCTATTGGCATCTTCATCTTGGCCTTTGAGGGTGATTCTTTGCCTGAAAAGGTCAAGGTGACGGTTTACCGCTGTGACATTAAACCATACATCCCTTCCCCTATGCGGTCCTTTACATGCTGGAAATTTGGGCACGTCTCCCCACTGCAATTCCAGTGCTACATGTTGAGACTGCAGAAATCCACTGCATCCAAATACTCCATGTGCACCTCCTCCCACTTGTATCAGCTGTGGAGAGCACCACTTTCCTTGCTCCCCAGACTACAAAGTACTGCAAAAGGAGAGGAAAATAGTCGAGTACAAGACCCTGGACCGGTTGACTTACCAAGAGGCTAAATGTAAATTTAACAATTACACCACATTTAGTTGACATCCACATATGCTGCAGCTATTTTCAACATCGCCATCACAAGTGATGGTAATTCCACACTCTGTGCCTCGAACAGTGGGCCGTCTAGGCCACCAGAATACATCTGCCCCTTGGCGTTAGGGGGCAAATCTTCTTCTGTTGCTCCCAAAGCATCTACTTTGGGAGCAATATTCCTCAAACTCAGGGGACATCAATTCCCCCCCTCCCCAGTCGGAGAAGAAACAGCGTTCTCCAGCTCCTCTCGTGTGGAAGGGGTCTTTTGGGACGCTCTCTTCCAAGGTCTCCACTAATACCACAGCAGACACTCTCCAGTGCTTAAAGGAGCCAAAACCTGCTGGACAAAGACCTTCACGGTCTTCCACTGTGCCTGAAGCTACTTTGGAGGAGTCCTCCGTGCAAGCCCCTAAAGAGAAGTGAAAGGCCAAGCAAACCCAGAAGAAGACTGCTAAGAAACAGGACACTCCGGTAGCTCCAAAACAACCACCCCCTTCCGGTTCTGCATCTGAGGATGAGGTGAAGATTTTAGCGTCCCCTGAGAACCTGGATCTCACTGATGCCTCATCCACAATAGGAATGGATACCAACAGTCAATCAGATAATGTCATCCTCCAGTGGAATTGCTGCAGTTTTTTCCACGACATGGCTGAGCTACGTTAACTGTTAAGCTTTACACCTGCTTTCTGCATTGCCTTCCAGGAAACCTGGTTCCTGGAAATGTGGACCCCTGCCCTCCGTGGCCATAGAGGATATTACAAGAGCCATAGTGAATATAATAGTGTATCAGGTGAAGTTTGTGTGTATGTCCAGAACTCAGTAAGCAGTGAACCTGTGCCCCTTCAAACCATTCTTGAAGCTGTGGCTGTCAGGATAATGACGACACAGGAATAACTGTCTGCAACGTTTATCTTCCTCCAGATGATGCAGTACTGCTGATCGTATTGGCTGCACTGATTCATCGATGCCGTAAACCTTTCCTGCTTTTGGGAGATTTTAACACTCATTACCCCATGTGGGGTCACACCATGCTTACTGACCGAGGTAGAGTTGTCAAAAATTTACTGTCTCAGTTCGAACTCTGCCATTTAAATACTGGGGCCCCCACACATTTCAGTGTGGCTCACGGTACTTACTCGGCCATTGATTTATCACTTTGCAGCCCAGAACTTCTCCCCTCTGTCCTCTGGAGAGCCCACGATGACTTGTGTGGTAGTGACCGTTTCCCAATCTTCCTGTCACTCCCTCAGCATCATGCCCATGGACACCTACCCAGATGGACTTTAAACAAGGCAGACTGGGAAGCTTTCATATCTGCCATTACTGTTGAATCTCCCCCACACAGTAACATTGATGTGGTTGAGCGAGTCACCAGAACGATCGTTCCTGCAGCAGAAAACGTGATCCCTTGCTCTTTAGGTTGCCCATGCTGAAAAACCGTACCTTGGTGGTTGCTGGAAATTGCTGAGGCCATTAAAGAGTGTAGTTGGGCTCTGCAGTAAAATAAGCAGCACCCTTCCCAGGAGCACCTAATAGCTTTTAAAAAGTCCCGTGTCCGCGTTCACCAGCTTATAAAAAGATGGAAACAGGAGTGTTGGGAGAGGTATGTCTAGACCATTGGGTGCCATATGTCATGTTCCCAAGTCTGGTTGAAGATCAGATGTGTTTTTGGGTACCAGACCCTGACAGGTGCTCCTGGCATTCATATAAATGGAGTGTTATCTACTGACGCAAATGCACTTGCCGAGAACTTTGCTGCACACTGTGCTCGTGCCTCTGCGTCGGATAATTACACCCCCTCCCCCAACCCCCCCAACCCCCCACCCCCCACCTCCCCCACCCCCTCTGGCTTTCGCACTCTCAAATGGTGGATTGTGGAAGGGAAATTTCTCTCGTTCACTAAACACCACAGTGAACCGTATAATGCTCCATTTACTGAGTGGGAGCTCCTCATCGCCCTTGTTCATTACCCTGACACAGCTCCTGGCCCAGATCGGATCCACTCTCAGATGCTTAAACAT
This sequence comes from Schistocerca nitens, assembly GCF_023898315.1. Lineage (NCBI taxonomy): Eukaryota > Metazoa > Arthropoda > Insecta > Orthoptera > Acrididae > Schistocerca > Schistocerca nitens. The sequence continues at coordinate 557,356,596 of NC_064618.1, read as the reverse complement.
CTCTCGTCGGACTACCGGCGACATATCCTTGTCATCTTCAACTGCATCTGGAGCCATGGCGTATTCCCATCGCAATGGCAGGAGAGCACCATCGTTCCTGTGCTGAAACCTGGTAAAAACCTGCTTGATGTGGATAACTATCGGTCCATCAGCCTCCCCAACGTTCTTTGTAAGCTGCTAGAAAGTATGGTGAGTCAGCAGTTGTGTTGGCTCCTGGAGTCATGTGGCCTACTGGCTCCAATGCCGGGGCAGTATCCACTGGGGTTGCTCTACCACTGATAATCTAGTGTCCCTCGAGTTTGCCATCCGAACAGTCTTTTCCAGATTGCCAACACCTGGTTGCCATCCTTTTTGTTTTGCGTAAAGCTTACGACACAATCTGGCAACATCATATCCTTGTACATAATATGAGTGGGGTCTCAGAGGCCTTGTCCCTATTTTTATCCAAAATTTCCTGTCGCTCCATACTTTCTGTGCCCAAGTTGGTCCCTTCCGTAGTTCCCCTCATATCCAGGAGAATGGGTTGCCGAAGGGCTCTGTATGGAGTGTATCGCTATGTTTAGTGCCCATTAATGCTCTAGCAGCAGCTGTAGGGCCATCCTTTTCACCTTCTCTGTGTGCAGATGACTTTTGCATTTCCTACTGCTCCTCCAGTACTGGTGTTGTTGAGCGGCACCTACAGGGAACAACCCACAAGGCGTAGTCATGGGGTCTAGCCCACAGCATCCAGTTTTCAGCCGTGAAGTCGTGTGTGTTGCACTTCTGTCGGTATCGTACCATTCATCCGGAACCAGAACTTTACCTTGATGGTGATTCACTCACTGTAGTGGAGACATGTTGATTCTTAGGACGGGTTTTTGACGCCCAACTGACTTGGCTTCCACCTTCGTCAGCTTAACTGGAAGTGCTGGCAGCACCTCAGTGCCCTCTGCTGCCTGAGCAACACCAACTGGGATGCAGATCGCTCTACTCTGCTGCAGCTCTACAGAGCCCTTGTTCAATACTGCCTTGATTATGGCAGTCTGATTTATGGTTCAGCGGTGCCCTTAGCATTGTGGTTGCTCGACCCAGTGCATCACTGTGGTGTTCGACTAGCGACGGGAGCTTTTAGGATGAGTACGGTAACCACTGTACTGGAGAAGGCTGGAGTCCTTCTATTGCAGATCAGGCGTGCACAACTGCTTGCCAGATAGGTTGCACACATTCATAGTTCTCCTGAGCATCCAAATTACCATCTCTTTTTCCCAACCACAGTGGTTCATCTCCCACATTGGCGTCCCAGGCCAGGGACTATGATTGCAGTTCGCATCTGACCCCTTCTGTCTGAACTGGAGTCCTTCCCTTTACCACCCCTACTTGAGGTCCATTCACATTCACCTCCATGGTGTAAACCTAGGCCGAAGCTTCATCTGGACGTTTTTCATGGCCCTAAGGAGTCAGTTAATGCTGTGGCTCTTCGCTGTCACTTTCTCTCGATTCTTGACATGTCTCGGGGCTCTGAAGTGGTTTTCACCGACAGCTTGATGGCTGATGCTCACTTTGGCTTTGCTTATGTTCACCGAGGATGTATTGAACAGCACTCCTTGCCAGATGACTGCTGTGTTTTACTGCTGGTGTCCATATCTCATGCTCTTGAGCATATCTGTTCGTGTTCTGGTGAGTCTTTTCTTCAGTGTACTGACTCCTTGAGCAGCCTACAAGCTATTGACCAGTGCTACCCTCGCCATCCTTTGGTAGCGACCATCCAGGAGTCCATCTGTGCTCTGGAATGGTCCCGTCATTCAGTGGTGTTTGTCTGGACCCCAGGACACGTCCGAACCCCAGGTAACAAACTTGCTGACAGGCTGGCCAAACAGGCAACGCGGAAACCGCTTCTGGAGATGAGGATCTCTGAAACTGACCTGCATTCAGTATTACGCTGCAAGGTTTTTCAGCTTTGGGAGACGGAATGGCATAACCTTGGACCACACAACAAACTGCCTGCCATTAAGGAGAATACGAATGTGTGGAAGTCCTCCATGCAGACCTCTTGCAGGGACTCTGTGATTCTCTGCTGGCTCTGCATTGGCCACACTTGGTGATCCGTGGCTATCCCTTACGCTGTGAAGACCCCCGTCAGTGTCGGTGTGGCGTTCGGTTGACAGTGGCCCATGTTCTGTTGTGTTGTCCTGCTTTGGCTGCCCTGGGACAAAATCTTCAGTTAGTGGACTCGTTACCATTAATTTTATCTGACAACGCCTCATCAGCTGATTTAGTTTTACGCTTTATATGTGAAGGTGGGTTTTATCATTCTAAGTGTTAGCGTATGTCCTTTGTCCCTTTGCGACCACGGTCATCTGCTTTCTTGTTTTAATCCCTCTTACCAGTTTCTTGTGTCTCTCTCTGGTTTTCTTCCTATTTTGTTCATTGTAGTGTTTGTTGCCCTTCTGTCGTTCTTGTGGTTTTCCCCCCCTTTCCCTCAGTTTTGTGCTGTGAGTGTCATTTGTTTTAGTATTTTTGTTGTGGATTTGTTTTAATAGGAACAAGGGACCGATGACCTAGCAGTTTGGTTCCTTCTCCCCTCTCTAAACCAACCAACCAACTAACTAACTTTCTTCTGCCAACCCCATCATATTGTTCCAGAATCACGATAACATTGAGGGAAATTGATTAGTAGTAGTAGTAGTAGTAGAGAGAGAGAGAGAGAGAGAGAGAGAGAGAGAGAGAGAGAGAGAGAAGCCATACGCATCAATAGAATTGGATCTTACAAAGTTAACAAGTGAACCCATAAGGAGAAATGTCCATTAGCTTCATTTAGTTAAGTTTTACCTTAAGCCAGATGCAAGGATCTTAGCGTTAACAAGGAAATACTCCCTTTGTCAGAAAAGTTCCAGGACACGCTGTTTTTCTTATTTCTGAGTTTGCAATACTAAAAAGGAACATATGTCATTTTTATGTTGTCTGCTATGTGTGCACCCTTGAAGTGACATTGACCATGTTTCCGCACAAACTCACCAGGTGGCAGGACTGTGCTTAGCAACACACCGTTTGGTCCCTGGCGCATTCGTTATGATTACACAATGGATATTGATTGTGAGCAAAGAGTGAGAGAGTGAGCATTAAGTTCTGCATTAAGCTTGGGAAAATCCCTAGTGAAACATGGCCAATGATTAAGCAAGCATATGCAAGCGAGGCACTTTCAAGAAGTCGTGTGTTTGAGTGACACAGAAGGTTTCATGAAGGCAGAGATTCAGTGCAGGGCAATCCCAGAGCTGGGTGCCCATCTACAGCACGTACCGATGCAGATGTGCAGCATGTAAGGCAGTTACTGCAAGAAGACCATCATATAATTGTGAATGCGCCATCAGAACAACTCAATTTGAATTGTGATGTGTGTCATAAGATTTTATGCGAAGATTTAGGGAAATGGAAACTTAATGCAAAACATGTTCCTCGAACACTAATAGATTAATGGAAAGAGGAAAGACTTAGAATTTCTGCTGAACTACTGGATAGAGTCAAAACGTGATCCCATATTTCTGTCAAAGATTATTGCTGGGGATGAAAGTTAGTGCTACCAATATGACCCTCACATGAAGCGTCTTAAGTGCTGAATGGCAGAGTCCTGGATCACCTGTCTTGAAAAAAGTCAGGTGATAATTTTCAAGAACAAAGACAATGTTGATCACATTCTTTGATAGTGAAGGATTAGTTCACCATGAGTATGTTCCTCCAGGTCAAACAGTGAACCAAACTCATTACATTGAAGTCTTGAAACATTGGTGACAAGCAAATTGATGTCGGCACCATGATTTGTGGTATTCACAGGAGTGATTCTTACTGTATGAAATGCAAGACTCCACACTGCTTTATCTGTTGTTACCGAGTATCTGGTCAGACATTATGTTATTGCCATCCCACATCCGCCATATTCACCTGACCTCTCACCTTATGATTTTTTGTTTCTGCGAGCGAAAAGAAAACTGAAATAAGAGCTTCATCAATCTGTACCAGACATCCAGTGTACCTCAGTGCAGATGCAAGTTTCACATTGATCATTGAGCAGCTGTAGAACCATATGAGCTTGGAGTTGAAGGTATTGCAAAGTCAGATTATAACAAAAAATGGGATGTAAATGGTTTAAAAAAGGCTAAACTGTGTGGCTAGATGGCTCAGTGGGCCCTACTACAAATCTTAAGGTCTGGTGTTTGGTCTCCACTTTGTCCTAGGATTTTTTCCTGTCACTAGCAGTGGCTTATTAATGTGAAAAATGCCAAAACTGCACAGTGGGGTGGAGTCCATGTTTAACTGTAAGTTGCCCTATATGGTAAGTCATGTGAAAGGCCAGAACATGGTAACGGCATTCTACTTGCAATAGGACCATTCCTGGTACAGCACTGTGGTATTCAAAGCAAATTTTGGGCTAATGTCAGCTTTATCTCAACTTATTTATGGCTGTTATATACAAAGAGGTGAGTGTTGCCCCCTCCTTATACAGTTTGTACCTTTGTGTTTGACACTTTGGTCAAACAAACTGCTCTTCTTCATATGATTTACATTACTAAATTACACACATTGCCGTCTTGTGAAGCCTTTGTAATGTCATCTAAAGGTTGTTTGTATATTGGGAGATATATTTATGTCAACATGGACAGAATTAATTGCCTCATATATCTCTGAAATATAGCAAAATGACTTTTGATCCAGTCAGCAAATGAGAGATATTGGATGCCATTTAATTTGGCTTGTTTTCTTCCAAATGAATTATTTGGGACAGGTCTCTGTTGAAGTAGGTATGGAAGAGAGAAGTGATAAACATCCATCTTTTGTAGCCCTCCAGACCGACTGTAAGTGTTTCACATATTGATTATTGTACAGTGCACACCTGACAAAAATTTGGCTATGTGGATGACTCAGGAGAAACGCTGGTCTCACAGTTCTTGTCACGGCCAAGCTTGAACTTGTCTTGTGAACATAGTCTGTAAATTATGAAATTGGATACCTGATTAATGCATCCTCAATTAGGAAATAAAGCATTGGTGACATCTTCTAGGACAAAAAATGCTAGTTACTACTGGCGAAGTTACAACAAGAATTGTTAATTTTCTACAAACATATTTGCACCTAGCTAAGAGGTTGACACGGCCCATCAGTGGAATAGACCCATTTATATATGTCGCCACTCACTGCTGCGTTCTTGAGAACGGTGGGGAACCAAGGTGGTAGTGTGTGTTGACAGTAATTAATGGTTCAGCAGCCCCCATGTCAACTTGATACTCCACATTCTCACCATTAATGCAGAACATGAGGATCAGCTTGGTTGGAATTTCATCTAATGTCTCAAATACTGGTGCTACCCTGTTGGACTGCCTGTGTCTGTAAAGGTGCCCACACCAATGGGCAAGGTAGACTGCAGCCCCCCCCCCCCCCTGCCCTTCCTCTCAAGGAAAGGAAGGTAGTAAGGTGTTTTTCTTTCAAGAAAACAATTTAAACATTATTATTACACAGGTTTAAAACGAGGTCAGAACTGGAAAATTTTTATGGCAGCTTACAAGTTGCCATTTGTCATCCAAAATAATATAATATACCATAGTCGCAGGCGCAGTCTCCTCCCCTATCCCCCCTCCCCCCCCCCCCCTGCTCCCCCCTTCCTACAAACTATTGTGTGGGTGCCCTTGTGTGACTGTGAAGGTGGTAACAACATGGACAAGACTTCCATAACTGATTGTACCATTTTGTACTATGAGGGATGCTTGTTGACAAACGTTGCAGAAGTACATCATCTGACTTTCTACCAATATTGCATCCAACCATCAGTGAACTAACTACACTGCCTGACAGAAAAGTGAAGTACCCAGAAGTGGAGGAGGAAACAAAATGAAGCGTCATAGGCTGAGAGGGTGTATGATGTTATTGCAGTGTTTACAGTATTGAGTCAGATTTAAAACTAACTTGGAAGTAAGAACCCACTTATCTGTATGTTACTGCAACTGTTCTAACCTGTATGCAGCACTAATTTGAGTGGGAATGGTGTCATAAGGTCATTGTGTCCTCTCCTGAGACAACTGGCCTACAACTGTTATAACTGGTCCTTCGTTCCCCAGATACGGACCCTGGGATGATGGTGACACCCAAGCTTGTCTCACACATTATATCAGAATCTTGCAGGCCACAGGAGTATCTCAACACTTATGTGGACTCACTATGATGCTAACAGCTCACAGAAACAGTGAAATCTGTGGACGAGCATTGTCCTATTGAAAAATTGCACCACAATTCTGTAATGTGAAACGTAACAAGTGAGGATGCAGGATGACTGTGGCGTACCATTGCACCACCAGAGTTCCCTCAATAACTGGCAGATGTGACTTGAAGCCATGCTCGATGGATTCCCACACTGTGATGCCAGGAGTAACATCAATGTGCCTCTCCAAAACTTTGGAAGAACCGTACATATATACATATCCACAGGTCACACTGCCATACTTGCTGACAATGTCCATTCAGGATAGTGCAGAAATGCGATTCATTTCTGAACACAGTACAGCACCATTCATCTCCAGTTCATGTTTCTTGGTCATGGACATCTCCAAATACACGTGTTTGTGTTGTGGTAATGGCAACCTACACATGGGATGGTAATTCCCTAGTACAGCTCCTTCTGGCCTCTGACCAGTGGTGTAAGATGACACAGAATGTTGCAGAGAGTCTATTACTTGTCCTCAAAGGGCAGGAGCAAATGTGAAGAGGTTATGATGTGTGTGGTGCACAATATGATGAACCTCCCTCACGGTTGTCAGATGTGACCAACCAGAACGAGGAGTGTGCTTGTTCCCATATCTCATGGAGATCAACGTCGGAGCACTGTCATATCTGAATAGCCCATGAATTTGAATATTACACTTTTTGGCCAGACGGCCAAATAGAGACCCACAATGAGTCTCTATGAAACTATTTTAGATGCTGTTAATGCTGTCTCGGATAATATGTGGCATCTTCTTGAACTTCACAATCACCACTCAACCTCTGACATTCATGCCCATTATATGTCGTACCAGACCTGGTAACAAGACTAAACGTGAACAAAACTAAAGCACTCTGGTGGCTGTTCTTCCTGTCATTAAATAATTGCAACTCTTATCATTTAGATAGCCACCAATCGTGTGTACATGTATGAAATTAAATTAACATCTGATCTTGTCTTCTAGGTGTTTCACTTTTGTTGTCAGCCATTGTACATATCCTATTGTTGTGAGTGACAACTGACACCAGAGAGACCTTAAGACCAACGAAGTTTCTGCTTATACTGTACGTTAGAACTTTTATTACATCATAAAAAAATATGACAACCACTTCTGAGTTCTGATTGTGTTAATGGTGGTTTCCATAACTCCAGAAAGCTTGGAACTATAATGGAACTGCCGATGATGCCCAAGAGGTTGAATCCTTCTAGTATCATATTAATATTCCACATGTGGTACTTCCCTAGGAAGTTCTTCTATGTGAGTGTCTCAAGAGGGCAGCCACTCTGTGTTCATTTCTGAGTCCAAGGGGGAAGGCTGTCAGAAGTGAGCAAATGTTCCAAATACTTTGCGAACCAATGCATAAACAGAAACTAGACACACTCTCCTTCGGCCAGTCGTATAGCATTCCTGAAATGACAAAATTTCTGCCATCAGTTGTAATTATTGTTTATTTTGCATTGTTGGCAAATTTTGGTTATTAAGCCATTTTCAAGTGGTAGTTGACATGCCTGAGGACAAGCCACCAAGCTGTTCAGCCGTCAGCATATGGCAAGAAAACATAAAACTTAGAAATAAAAGTTTTATGTTTGCCTGGTAGTGAAGCTAAAATATAGAAATTCGATCTCATTAGCAATGTGCAAAAGTGTCTTGACCAATAGCAGTATAGATTAAGAAAATGACTTCTAGGGAAGGAAGTATATGACTGTAAAGGTATTGGACATCAGACAGATGACCAACTGTTTTATTCACAAACTGAAAGTTTATTGTGGCAAAGCAGTAAAAAAGGCTTAGTGGTGCTAAAAAGTGGCCAAATTGAACATGTGCAGTACAGGACCATCTAAGATGACTAATGACTTTCATCTCTGTTTTTGACTGATGTTACACTACAATTCCTGCATGAAGAGCAAATGACAACTTCAATACTCAGAAGCGATTTATTATTTCCACACAAGTAAAATTTTAATGATAAGATTTTTGATTATCAGAACTTTGAGGACATTTATCATAAACATTACAATGGTATTACTTTTTACTAAGTTTTGCCACTTTCACTGCAGTGTGGCACCTATAGATACTTAATTGTCACTATTTGTTGATCTGTAGATAGTGCACCTCACATATCAATTTTGTCTAGAGAGTTCATTTCTGTCCCAGTTCACACCCAATTGTTTGGGTAGTTGGTACAATGTGTGCTGACTTCCTATAACATGCTGCCCATAAAATACTTACTTAGCATAGAAAAATCAGGTAAATTACTCCTATTCCAATAACTATCAGTTTTTTTATTTTAATTATTGAGTGGAAAATGGTTTTTATGTTGTGTTTCTCCATTATTCTGGTAATCTTGTCTGTGGGTGGCCCTGCGCATAAGGAATGCCAGGCACCTGGTTTCTTCTTCTGAAGTGTTTTCTTTTTTCTTCTTGTTCAGCTGGAGAGCTCATCTAGTAACTGTTCTTGTGAAAGGTTTCATACAGATGCTGTAACTGGGTAGGCAGACTTTCCTAGTCGCATATGGCTAGTGCTCTATATATCTGGGTGGTAAACACAGATTTGCATTGTACCAGATGGTGGCAGTTTTGGTGTTTAGATACAGATCTGTGGGTCTTCTTCCTGTAAATGCAATGTCCCAGCTTGCCATCAGGGTTCTTATTCATCAGAGTGCCTAGGAATGGTAGGCATCCATTTTCTTCTACCTCCCTTGTGAACTTGACATTGTCGTGTGTGCCGTTAAGGTGGCTCAGGAACTCTTGTAGCTTTTCTACACTATACAGTCAAACCACAAATTGGTTGTAGAGGGTATCCAGTGGCAACTCTGTCTGTCGGTCTGTAAAAATTTCCACTGTATTGGAAGTAGGTGATGGTGAATGCATGCCGAAACAGTTGTCACTCTCAAAGTGATTATCCAGTAATAATAAAGAACCTTCTAGTGGTAAATGCATCAAGAGAGACATGACAGTGAAGGTGACTAGGAGGTCACCCTTGTCCAGATGTCTCTCATAAAGCAATTTCACAAACTCTGTTGAGTTCTTGATGTGCCACGTACAGTGGCCCAAGAGAGGTTTTAGCAGTTGTGCCACGTGTTTGACTGTGCCACCAACCACGACATTTCCTCTTCTTGGGACACGCGTGTGGCTCACCCATTGGACTCTCTGTAGAGGAGTCTGTGGTCCAGCAGCTATAAAGAAACAGACCAGATGCGAATCAGACATTGCCTGAAATTGATGTGAAGGAAACTTGTCAAAACGTCGCCACAAACTGATGCCACAACTTGGCTGATGATCAGACAAGATTTCATCTGTGAAATATGCCGAGAAAGCGTACATTCCCTTATTGTTGCCATTGTAATATAAGTATCCTGTTGTTAAATAGTACTATCAGGAACTAATGAAAATATTAACAATATTAATTACTGCTTAATTTAAATTTTGTGATGTCTGCAGGCACCGGATGAAAGGTCGCACAACATTATGGGTTCCTGGGTGTGATCATGCTGGAATTGCCACACAGGTTGTTGTGGAGAAGAAGTTATGGAAGGAAGAAAAGAAGACTCGCCATGATATTGGGAGAGAAAAATTTATTGAGAAAGTGTGGCAGTGGCGCAAGGAGTAAGTTTTTTTATAGAGTTTCCGCTGTTGGGAGAGAGAATGTTTGGTTGCTGAAAAGCTGTACAGTGTAAAGAGGGCAGAGTTGTCAAGCTGTATAAAGATTAGAAAACAATATAATATGTGTTCTTAAATGTTTGTGTCGTTAACAAACAAAAATGAAGAAAGGT